>NC_069504.1:890672049-891364549 GCF_027579735.1 Bombina bombina
ATAGAATAAATTTGTTTTCCAACAATAACTTAACATATCTCTAAATTATTCAGAGATATTTGATTTTATTAAAAAAACAATACAGGAATTTATAAGCATATAAATCAATCATTGATCTTTGCTGACAATAAAATTAGTTGAAAACGTTGACCAATCATAGGTAGTTGACATTGTACCACATTAGAGAATTTGTTATTTATTACCATTTAACATGAAATGCAGTAGGTAAGATTCTGGTAACTGTAAACCTATTAATTCAACATAAAAATCTAGAAAATTCATAAATTTCACATATCTAACCTTAAACAACTTAAAAGATTTAGGGCAACATACAGAAATCCAAATTAACCTTACGAGTGGAGCGGTACATTGCACTCCTGCTCATGCGTTAACTCCGCTAGACGAAGGCTTAATGCGCTTGTAACTATGTTGCACTTCAGTAACCCTCCCTCCCAGATGTTAAGGATGGTGATGTATTTACGGCTTCCATAGCGTTGCTATTATATTTTATCATGGCTCAGATAGGGTTACTCGAGCTAGTCTATATAAGCACATGGCCTTTAAGATTTGGCTCTTCTTAGATCCATTAGCCTGTAAAATGGTCAGGTGATGTCTGGGACCCCTAAGGGTTGGAATAACTACCAAACTCTAGCTGCAGGGGTTGCGGCCTTTGTTGAAGGAAGTGATGTCCAGGCTGCTGGGAAGAGGCAGATACTGTAGGTGGTGGCAGGGAGTGCCCTTCTCCACCTTTTCAGTAGGTCATGGAAACTCTGTAAACCTTATTGCCTTTGTTTGGACAGAGCATGCTCGATAGCAGCCTTCAGTAGGGCTGCAGACCTCTGGCTGTAGTTAGGGGCGCACTTGCCACCATCCTATGTTAAAAGCTTAGTTGGTTATAATATGTTATCTTTAATGAACATGACTAGCATCTGGTCCTTTCTTCCACTCTGTTGTCTCTGAGTTTTTTCCTATGGTTGGTAAGTTTATGGGTTTGGGTTAAGGTACGGGTAATACTTTACTCTGGGAGTGACTACTCTAGATCTATAATCCCTTAAACAAAAAGACAGAGAAAATAACATAATATATTATTTGGTTACAGATGAGGAGGCATTAGTAAAAGGAAAAAAAGACATACTATTGTCACTTTATTGACCTGTAGTCAGTTGTCATAAAGAATATTGTCTTCAGTGATGACCATTTATGTGTTGGACATATCCCTTTAATATGTATATGTCAGCAACATTTATTTTTCTACACAATTTTGTTATTTACTTGGTATCTGCTTCAATTAGACAATTTTTAAAGTAGCATAGAATGTATAAAAACACTAATCCAAAAGTTATTATATCTTAGCTTGATGCAAATTAGAACAGTGTATCACAAACAATAAATAGACCATTCTTAGGTTACATAACTTGTAAATGTTAATGTAAAGATATACATATTTAATCTCTATTTTAATTAGATTTAATGATTTCCATGTACCTCTATATGACTTATACATTTCACTTGATTGATGATTTTTGTGTATCATACACTCCAGATGCTGCAACTTATGGACGCGCAAGCTTACTTTTTAACACAGGGGCAACTTGCTCTGCAAGACTCAGATAAGTTCCGCAAAGACTTGGCTGCACAGGTAACTATTTATGAATGAGGAAAGCGCATAAAAGATTTTTGTAGGACATTGATGTGCCAGTAAATTTTAAGGGTAGTGACGGAATAAATTGGAGGCAGAAAAATGTATAAAATATTATTTGTTACTAAAATATTTATTAAAGGTTTTTTTTAGAATCAAAGTATATATTTTTTTTACCTGGAGAGTAAATATCTCCATTTTAATTCATATTTAAACAGGCTGTAGAGAAGAACTTGGTGATGATTTACTGTACTGGGGTATACAGGCCTGGTATGCTTTGGATAAGCTGGTGAATAGAGAATTAAAATACTGTGGTATACCAAGCTGATGGCGAGAAGCGCGTGGTACCAATTTAGCCATAGAACAAAAACAAAATTGTGGTAAAAGTTTAACCTCAGAGGTAGAGAATCACATACAGGACATTAGAATAGAATTTTCTTAAAAGTTTCAGTTATTTCCTCCATTAGCCAATAAATATATCACCTTTTCATCAATTTTCTTATTTGAGTTCAAAAAAGTATTTTTAATTTATCTGACCCACCAGCAGTAATCAAAAAATGTGGCTGAAATTACCAAAATGTTGTACTACATTGATATGAGGATATTTTGAGGCAGATGATGATGGGCATGAATTAATGAATTAATCAATAATTGCAGGGGATGGAATTTATAGTACAGAATCTTAGAAAGATGTTGGACACCTAAAATCTTGGGAAAGTTCTTACGTAGTAACTGACACTGTATTTTGTAGATTATGGTGCCATTCAGTAAGCATATACTGCAATAATAACTTATTTGTGTAAAATGTGTAGAGTGACAAATGCATGGAATTTAAAATAAAGAGTTTTAGTTGAGTTAAAGCTATGGGCTCCATTACATATGCGGAGTCGCCCGCAAAAGCCGGCGATGCCAGTTTTTGCGCGGGTTTGGTATCCTATATACAGCGCCGCAAATAAATGCGGCACATATATTTCACCTGTTGCCCGCAATTTTTACTCCCATAAGCTAACATGGGGCCGCGTCGCAAATCGGTATCCAATATTCAGTGCAAGGACTTGCGTTGTGAAAAATGGAGAAATCTTACTCCATTTTCACCTCGCCATAAAAGGCAGCCGCAGCAAGCCTTGCGCTGAGTATGGGAGCACCGTAACTCCCGAAAATGTCTTAAAAAATAAACTAACGCATGCGCAATATCTATCTACCTGTCAACCGCAATCCCCCACCGCAATAACTAATAAAGTGTATTAACCCCTATATCTGCCATCAAACCCACACCGCAACTAATAAAAGTATTAACCCCTAAACTGACAACCCCCCACAATGCAATAAGCCTAATTAAACTATTAACCCCTATATCCGCCATCAAACCCACACTGCAAGTAATAAATAAATTATTAACACCTAAATCCGCCAACCCCAACATCGCAAACTACCTATTAAAACTATTAACCCCTAATCTGCCATTAACCCACAACGCAAGCTACCTATTAAAGTATTAACCCCTAAACAGCCAAAGCCCACAATGCAATAAACCTTTCAAAGTATTAATCCCTAAACCTCCAAAGCCCACAACGCAATAAACCTAACCCCTAACATAACACCCCCTAACCTAACACCCCCTAAATGAACCCAAATTACCTAAATTACTAAATACTAAAGTTACTATTAAAATAAAAAAAACACTACTTTAAAAATAAACTAAGTATAAAGTAAAGGGACAGTCTAATTAAAATTCTGGTGTAGACTGTCCCTTTAAGCTACAATTACAGAAAATAAAAAAATCTAGATTACAGAAAATAAAAAACAAAATGACCAAATTTTAAAAAATTATACCTAATTCCCATGTAAATAAAAAAGCCCCCCCAAAATAAAAGCACCCCTACTTTTTGCAGGGCATTGCCCCAAGATAATCAGCTCTTTTACAACAAAATACACACAGTCCCCCCTAACAGTAAACCCCCCCACCCACCAAACCCCCCAAAATAAAAGAACCTAACACTAAAAAACCTAAACTACCCATTGCACAGAAAAGGGCATTTGTTGGGCATTGCCCTTAAAAGGGCATTTAGCTCTTTTACTGCCCACCCTAATCTAAATAAAACAAACCCCCTCCAAAAAAAACTTAAAAAAAACCCTAAGTCTAACCCCCAGGTTGATACTTACATTTCCTAAAGTCCGGCGGAGAAGGTCCTGTTCCAGGCGGTGAAGTCTTTTTCCAAGCGGCGACCTCTTCTTTCTTCTTCCAGGAACATCCGGCGCGGAGCTCGGGAGCGTGGATGATCCGCTTCATACGATCTCCGTATGATTAAAAATTATGTCCCTTGAATTCCTATTGGCTGATTTGATTCTTCAAATTCAAATCAGCCAATAGGATAAAAGTTACTCAAATCCAATTGGCTGTTCAAATCAGCCAATAGGATGAGAGCTACTGAAATTCTATCTTTGAACAGCCAATAGGATTTGAGTAGCTTTCATCCTATTGGCTGATTTGAATTTGAAGAATCAAATCAGCCAATAGGAATTCATAGGATGCCATTTTTAATTGCGTACCTTGAATTCTCTAGTGTACGGCGGAGATCGTAAGAAGAGGATCATCTACGCTCCATGACTCTGCGGTCGCCGGTCTTCAGTTCCGTGGTCATCGGTCTTCAGCTCCGCTCCGCGCCGGATGTTCCTGGAAGAAGAAAGAAGAGGTCGCCACTTGGAAGAAGACTTCACCGCCTGGAACAGGACCTTCTCCGCCAGACTTCAGGAACTGTGAGTACCAACCTGGGGGTTAGATTTAGGGTTTTTTTAAAGTTTTTTTTGGGGTGGGGGGTTGTTTTAATTAGATTAGGGTGGGCAGTAAAAGAGCTAAATGCCCTTTTAAGGGCAATGCCCAACAAATGCCCTTTTCAGGGCAATGGGTAGTTTAGGTTTTTTAGTGTTAGGTTCTTTTATTTTGGGGGGTTTGGTGGGTGGGGGGTTGTACTGTTAGGAGGGACTTTGTGTATTTTGTTGTAAAAGAGCTGATTATCTTGGGGCAATGCCCTGCAAAAAGCCCTTTTTTAGATCATTTGGGTTCATTTAGGGGGTGTTAGGTTAGGGGTTAGGTTTATTGCGTTGTGGGCTTTGGCGGTTTAGGGGTTAATACTTTGATAGGTAGTTTGCGTTGTGGGTTAATGGCGGATTAGGGGTTAATAGTTTTAATAGGTAGTTTGCGATATTAGGGTTGGCGGATTTAGGGGTTAATAATTTAGTTATTACTTGTGGTGTGTGTTTGATGGCGGATTAGGGGTTAATAGTTTAATTAGACATATTACATTGTGGGGGTTGACGGTTAAGGGGTTAATACATTTATTATTAGTTGTGAGAGGGGGAATTGCGAATATAGGGGTTTTACGTGTGTTATTTCTGGGAGTCGTGTTAGACTTTTACGGGAGATTAGATTTTTTATTTTTTTTTACTTTTCTTAGGCGCCGGCATAAGTTACTAGCGACTCCAGAAATTTGTATTTACGCTAATTTCTAGACATCGCTAGTTTATCAGACTTACGGCACTTTATGAACTGCCAACGGGGTTTATTGGATACCCTGATGTGCGAGGTGAAATTACGGGCGGCGCAGGTTGCAGCGATTGCGCTGAAACCTGCACCGTATATGTAATCTCGCCCCATAGGTTAGAATAATTGTGTTGTAAAATTTGGTGAAAAAGATCATAAAGAGGCAGAAAAAAATGGAAGAAAGATAGTGCAACGATAAAGATATAAAGAAAGATATAGAGAAAGATATAAATTTAGAGGGGGGACCAATAAATATTGTAAGACAAAATAGAAATGAAAGCATGGGAAACAAAATATATATATATATATATATACTCTCTCTGTGCAAAGAAAATCACAAAGACAAGGGCGCCTCCTCGTTTGATATAGTTTGGACAAATGTAAAAATAGGTGAATACAGATTTTATACTCACAAGTAAAGCAGCACTCTGTTGTGCTTATAGGGGCAGACTGGGAGTTCACAGTGTCCCAGTTCACTGACCAAGGCAGTGCAACAAATCACTCCAGGGTAGATTTCAATCAAGCTCAGGCGCTCAGCAAAGAGTTAAAATACCATAGTTTAATGGTGCAGTAAAATACAATATAAAATGTCACAAATGTGACCGTAACAATGGATAAACAAGCAACTAGTTTCTCAGATCTCTGTCTGTTTTTATATTAAAAATTCTGAATGTTTTCTTCAATGAATTTATGTGAATTATTTTTATTTTTTTAAGTTAGATTGGTTAAATTATAAAAAATGTCTTGACTTTAACAGAGAATATGGTTCAAACATATAAAGTATTTTAGTTTTTTTGGGGGGTTTTTTGTGTCAAAAGACAGTTTAACCTGTTTAAGTATAGTGTATGTATTTTGAATTTACCAAGAAAATCTCTGCATATTGGTTTTATAATGGTGAGAGATTAAAGATAAGGAAGATATGGTAGGAATTTGGAATTGTAATATTAAATGGAGGTTAACTTGTTAGATATTGGCGTATAACTATGTGAAGTAGAACATTGATGAGGTTTTGAGGTAGAATATAGATAGGAAAGAAACATGACAATTCACAAAGTTTAATGGCGTTCAACTTCTTGGCTGAAATGGTGGGTAATACAAGTTATATGATAGTAATTTGAGAATCAGGGTAACATATAAACTGGACATTGATGAAAAAAAAAGATGAACATATAACATTGATATTCTACTAGATTAAATGTTGTAAAATTGGAAATGAATGATACAAAAGCTGGGGACTAGTTTTGTGACTGAATAAAATGAACAGTTTAGGGCATTGATGTATATGAGGAAGTATAGAATTAGAGGAGATGATGTAAGTAGCGTATTACTGAAGTATAAAAAACTGGATGTGATCACTGTCTGTATAATGTTAGGCTAAGATGGAGTAAACCTGGAAAAGGTTGGGGAATTTATCACTAATTTATTCACTGGAGGTGGAACAGAGATTTAATTCCAAAATCAAAAAAGTTAAAAGCAACACATACAGCTTATATTCAGGTGCAGAACCTAGGATCTGCCACATCCAGAATTAGCACAAAAGAGAATAAAGACAACATTTTGGACCTGCTATAGGTCCTTAGTTATGTCTAAAGACCTATAGCAGATCCGAAACTTTGTCTGTTTTCACTTGGATGCTGATGTAAGAAATAAGTAGAACGGTAGTTTGTGCCTAACTCCGCTAAACAGAGGCTTTTTGCGAGCGTCGAATAGCTTGCATATTACAAGTTAAAAGTAAAAATAATTCAGAATATTGCCTCCGCGTTAATGTATTCTCCAATAGACTTCAATGGAGCGTGAAAACTGCAAAAAAAAACTAACTCCCTTACTTGCGCGCATACCAGATCGCTAACATAACATGAAATATTAATATTTCACATTCCAATGTTTAATTATTTATAAATACATATTTCTATCTATATCTTATGGTACTTTGATACAATATATATCTATACATATGAGTGTGTGTGTGTATATATATATATATATATATATATATATATATATATGTATAGATATACAGATATAAATAGGAATGTCTATTTATAAACATATTCACCTATGTGAAGAACATTGGAATGTGAAATATTATCAGTAAATACATAAACATTTAAATATGAATATTGCATAAATATGATTTTAAATGTTTTAGCTATTTAAATGCAAAGGGCTCCAATGCACTTATATATATATATATATATATATATATATATGTGTATATATGTATACATATGTATTTATATGTCTTTAAATACATATATACACATATAAATACATATGTACACACACACATATATATATATATATATATATATATATATATATATATATATATTAAAGCATACATATTTAGATATGTATATGTATCTCTATGTTAAAGCCTTTGCATGCCTTTTTTTCTAACACCTGAGATCTCATATCTTTGAGTGCTCATAACTTTTTATTGCATTTTAAAAAAAATTTTCATTAGATCATGTTATTATGAGAGTAACTGCACTTTTAAATGTATTTTTAATGGTTTTTGGGCAACTTCTTAGTCGAGCGTAACAGTTAACCAGAGATATAGTCACGCTATCCTGATGATCGTTAAAATGAATTGCACTCGAGCGAATGTATTCACTTTCAACTTGCAACAAATGTGCTACTTCCAATTCGTGCAAAAAGCCACGATAAACCCCCTTTTCACTCGCACAACACAGTTAGTGCGCAACTCATAATCTAGCCCAATGCAGCTGATTTTTTTAAAAATACCTTTGTTTTATGGAAATCAGACTAGCGAGCCTCCGCCCGCAGCTCCTGTGGTACTTGGAGTTGACCAATCTGGCTTCCTCCAATTGGTTGCATGACCTCTTGAGCTGGACGCCAAAGGGGGCACAAAACGATTGGCGGAAGCTGGATTCCTCATTGCTGTGCTAAGTACAGCAGGAGCTGCTGGCGGAGAAACTCTGGTCTACTTTCCATAAAACAAAAGTAAGTATTTTAAAAAATCAGCTTCATTGTAAAGTTTAATGAATGAAAGTGCCCCTGTTTTTAACAGTATTTGTAAAAACCGGGCACTTATTCAGTAAACTTTACATTCACTTTAAGAAAGGCTGAAACTAGATTCTTTTTGTACTAGAACAGAGCTTCAAGTGGAAAATGGCCTGTGTGAAATGGTAAAATTGGTTGCTTTAAAGTTGGAAAGGGATGGATAATGATGGGTGGAAAAATCAGTGAAAAGGTTTAAGATGAGAATAGACAAATAAAAAGAAAAATACATTTGTCATTTACCCTAAAGGAGGAATAAATAACGGAACTTTTTTTTTTTTTAAAAGTATAAATTTGTTGGTGAAATAAGTTGGAACAAGTGGTAACGAGAAAGAAACATGGGGGTGTAAAACATCAATGACTTAGAATTTATAAGAAAGTATGTTTTGTTGGCATAGCCAATAAAATGTGATATATGAAGACAAAGTAACAGAAATACAATAGCGCTACTGTATTGCTTGCACTTAAAGGGACATTAAACACTAACGGCTAGATTTAGAGTTTGGCGGCCAAAGGGGTGCGTTAGCTACGCATGCTTTTTTCCCCCCGCACCTTTTAAATACTGCTGGTATTTAGAGTTCACAGAAGGGCTGGGTTTTCAGTGCGTTAGTCTCCAAAAAGGGAGCGTAGAGCATAATTTAACGCCACTGCAACTCTAGATACCAGCGGTGCTTACGGACGCGGCCAGCTTCAAAAACGTGCTCGTGCACGATATCCCCATAGAAAACAATGGGGCCATTTGAGCTGGAAAAAAAAACCTAACACCTGCAAAAAAGCAGCGTTCAGCTCCTAACGCAGCCCCATTGTTTTCTATGGGGAAACACTTCCTACGTCTGCACCTAACACCCTAACATGAACCCCGAGTCTAAACACCCCTAACCTTACACTTATTAACCCCTAATCTGCCGCCCCCGCTATCGCTGACACCTGCATATTTTTTTTAACCCCTAATCTGCCGCTCAGTAAACCGCTGCTACCTACATTATCCCTATGTACCCCTAATCTGCTGCCCCTAACACCGCCGACCCCTATATTATATTTATTAACCCCTAATCTGCCCCCCTCAACGTCGCCTCCACCTGCCTACACTTATTAACCCCTAATCTGCCGAGCGGACCGCACCGCTACTATAATAAAGTTATTAACCCCTAATCCGCCTCACTCCCGCCTCAATAACCCTATAATAAATAGTATTAACCCCTAATCTGCCCTCCCTAACATCGCTGACACCTAACTTAAATTATTAACCCCTAATCTGCCGACCGAATCTCGCAGCTACTGTAATAAATGGATTAACCCCTAAAGCTAAGTCTAACCCTAACACCCCCCTAAATTAAATATAATTTAAATCTAACAAAATAAATTAACTCTTATTAAATAAATTATTCCTATTTAAAGCTAAATACTTCCCTGTAAAATAAACCCTAATATAGCTACAATATAAATTATAATTATATTATAGCTATTTTAGGATTTATATTTATTTTACAGGTAACTTTGTATTTATTTTAACCAGGTACAATAGCTATTAAATAGTTAAGAACTATTTAATAGCTAAAATAGTTAAAATAATTACAAAATTACCTGTAAAATAAATCCTAACCTAAGTTACAATTAAACCTAACACTACACTATCAATAAATTAATTAAATACAATACCTACAAATAAATACAATGAAATAAACTAACTAAAGTATAAAAAATAAAAAAGAACTAAGTTACAAAAAATAAAAAAATATTTACAAACATTAGAAAAATATTACAACAATTTTAAACTAATTACACCTACTCTAAGCCCCCTAATAAAATAACAAAGCCCCCCAAAATAAAAAAATGCCCTACCCTATTCTAAATTTAAAAAGTTCAAAGCTCTTTTACCTTACCAGCCCTGAAAAGGGCCCTTTGCGGGGCATGCCCCAAAGAATTCAGCTCTTTTGCCTGTAAAAAAAAAACATACAATACCCCCCCCCCCAACATTACAACCCACCACCCACATACCCCTAATCTAACCCAAACCCCCCTTAAATAAACCTAACACTAAGCCCCTGAAGATCTTCCTACCTTATCTTCACCTTGCCGGGTATCACCGATCAGTCCTGGCGCCGAAATCTTCATCCAACCCAAGCGGGGGCTGGCGATCCATAATCCTGCGGCTGAAGAGGTCCAGAAGAGGCTCCAAAGTCTTCATCCTATCCGGGAAGAAGAGGCGATCCAGACCGGCAACCATCTTGATCCAAGCGGCATCTTCTATCTTCATCCGATGAGGAACGGCTCCATCGTGAAGACCTCCAGCGCGGATCAATCTTCTTCCTCCGACGTCCAACTGAAGAATGACGGTTCCTTTAAGGGACGTCATCCAAGATGGCGTCCCTCGAATTCCGATTGGCTGATAGGATTCTATCAGCCAATCGGAATTAAGGTAGGAAAATTCTGAATGGCTGATGGAATCAGCCAATCAGAATCAAGTTCAATCCGATTGGCTGATCCGATCGGAACAGCCAATAGAATGCGAGCTCAATCTGATTGGCTGATTGGATCCTATCAGCCAATCGGAATTCGAATTTAGAATAGGGTAGGGCATTTTTTTATTTTGGGGGGCTTTGTTATTTTATTAGGGGGCTTAGAGTAGGTGTAATTAGTTTAAAATTGTTGTAATATTTTTCTAATGTTTGTAAATATTTTTTTATTTTTTGTAACTTAGTTCTTTTTTATTTTTTGTACTTTAGTTAGTTTATTTAATTGTAGTTATTTGTAGGTATTGTATTTAATTAATGTATTGATAGTGTAGTGTTAGGTTTAATTGTAGGTAATTGTAGGTATTTTATTTAATTTTTTTATTGATAGTTTAGTGTTAGGTTTAATTGTAACTTAGGTTAGGATTTATTTTACAGGTAATTTAGTAATTATTTTAACTAGGTAACTATTAAATAGTTATTAACTGTTTAAAATAATTACAAAGTTACCTGTTAAATAAATATAAATCCTAAAATAGCTACAATATAATTATAATTTATATTGTAGCTATATTAGGGTTTATTTTACGGGTAAGTATTTAGCTTTAAATAGGAATAATTTATTTAATAATAGTTAATTTATTTCATTAGATTTAAATTATATTTAAGTTAGGGGGGTGTTAGGGTTAGGGTTAGAATTAGGTCGGCAGATTAGGGGTTAATGCTTGAAGTTAGGTGTCGGCGATGTTAGGGAGGGCAGATTAGGGGTTAATACTGTTTATTATAGGGTTATTGAGGCGGGAGTGAGGCGGATTAGGGGTTAATAAGTGTAGGCAGGTGGAGGCGACGTTGTGGGGGGCAGATTAGGGGTTAATAAATATAATATAGGGGTCGGCGGTGTTAGGGGAGGCAGATTAGGGGTACATAGGGATAACGTAGTTGGCGGCAGTGTACGGAGCGGAAGATTAGGGGTTACAATTTTTTAAATATAGTGGCGGCGATGTGGGGGGACCTCGGTTTAGGGGTACATAGTTAGTTTATGGGTGTTAGTGTACTTTAGAGCACAGTAGTTAAGAGCTTTATGAACCGGCGTTAGCCCAGAAAGCTCTTAACTACTGACTTTTTTCTGCGGCTGGAGTTTTGTCGTTAGATTTCTAACGCTCACTTCAGCCACGACTCTAAATACCAGCGTTAGAAAGATCCCATTGAAAAGATAGGATACGCAATTGACGTAAGGGGATCTGCGGTATGGAAAAGTCGCGGCTGTAAAGTGAGCGTTAGACCCTTTTAATGACTGGCTCCAAATACCAGAGGGCGGTAAAAACCAGCGTTAGGAGCCTCTAACGATGGTTTTGACGGCTACCGCCCAACTCTAAATCTAGGCCTAAATAAATGCTAGATAGAATGATGCATTCAAAGAAAAGATTAGTCTGAGAATAATATGTAGATGTATTTTTTTAAGTTTTATAAGCTGTTTAAATATTGACAAAACAAGAGTAAAGTTGTAGTGTCTATAAAACAATGTGAGCTGCCATGTAGTAACTTATGTTACTTTCTCTGCTGTGGCCAATTAGGGACAGTTATAAGTAGGTCACTAGAGTGTGCAGCCAATGGCTGTGTGGAATATAACAGTGTTCTGCACTTCCATTTCTAACAGGAACTGAAAAGGTCACAATTTCAGAATGGAAATGCAGGAAAAGGGGACAAAATAAATAAGTATATTGCAGACTTCTTTTTATATATGCGATTTATAATTTTATATTACCATCTCAAAGTGTTTAATGTCCCTTTTAAAGGGACAGTATACACCAATTTTCATATAACTGCATGTAATAGACACTACTATGAAGAAGAATATGCACAGATACTGATATCAAAAAACAGTATAAAACTTTTTTTTTAAACTTACTTAGAGGCTCCCAATTTAGCACTATTGATTATGTTAGGCTGGGACACCCACTGAAATGGGCTGAGAAAACATGAAGAGCAGGCACTCCCTCTTTGCACTCTCCTGCATATGAAAAGACCCATTAGACAAACAGGAATCTGCAGACATCAGTATACATTTAAAACTTTGTGGCTTGGTTAGGAGTCTGAAAATCAGCACAATATTATTTAAAAATAAGCAAAACCATAAATTTTCACATAAACACTATCAGATGGGCTATATAAATGGATCATCTACAAAACATTCATGCAAAGAAAAATCTAGTGTACAATATCTCTTTAATCTTCCCTTTCCATGTCAACATGATTGTGAATCTTTATAGTAGTACTACTGAATATTTGTACAACTGTGCCCTTGTATACCTTTATACCTGTTAATTGAGGTATATGTTTTGGCAGGTGCATAAGACAGTGTTAGAGGCTGCCCGCGAACAAAGAGATTTGGAACAAAAGCTGATAAGCATCAAAGACAAGGTTAGTCACTCCCATACATTAAAAAAAAATGATGTCCACATTTTAGCTTCTTTTCAATACTCTCACTTTGCTTGTCACAGGATGTTTCTGATGAAGATGCAGTCTCCCAGGGCGATGATGTAAATGCTGAGATTGTGGTTGAAGGATATTTATTCAAACGAGCAAGTAACACATTCAAGACCTGGAGTCGGTGAGCAGGGTTAGGGGTTAAGGAATTGGCTGAGTGAGTAAGAAGTACAATGTTTAAATTGCCCCTAATATTGTAAAAATATCTTTCTTCTGTTATGTGTGATCAGTCCACGGGTCATCATTACTTCTGGGATATAACTCCTCCCCAACAGGAAATGCAAGAGGATTCACCCAGCAGAGCTGCATATAGCTCCTCCCCTCTACGTCAGTCCCAGTCATTCTCTTGCACCCAACGACTAGATAGGATGTGTGAGAGGACTATGGTGATTATACTTAGTTTTTATGACGAGAGCCCCCGATCCGGGACCGGATCTAGTAGGGGGCAGACTCTCTCTCTTCGCCCAGGCCTGGGCAAGAGATGTTCAGGATCCCTGGGCACTAGAGATCATATCTCAGGGATACCTTCTAGACTTCAAATTATCTCCCCCAAGAGGGAGATTTCATCTGTCAAGGTTGTCAACAAACCAGATAAAGAAAGAAGCGTTTCTACGCTGCGTACAAGATCTGTTAACAATGGGAGTGATCCATCCGGTTCCGTGGTCGGAACAAGGACAAGGGTTCTACTCAAACCTGTTTGTGGTTCCCAAAAAAGAGGGAACTTTCAGGCCAATCTTAGATTTAAAGACTCTAAACAAATTCCTAAGAGTTCCATCGTTCAAAATGGAAACTATTCGGACAATCTTACCCATGATCCAAGAGGGTCAGTACATGACCACAGTGGATTTAAAGGATGCTTACCTTCACATACCGATCCACAAAGATCATCACCGGTATCTAAGGTTTGCCTTCTTAGACAGGCACTACCAGTTTGTAGCTCTTCCATTCGGATTGGCTACGGCTCCAAGAATCTTCACAAAGGTTCTGGGTGCCCTTCTAGCGGTACTAAGACCGCGAGGGATTTCGGTAGCTCCGTACCTAGACGACATTCTAATACAAGCTTCAAGCTTTCAAACTGCCAAGTCTCATACAGAGTTAGTTCTGGCATTTCTAAGGTCGCATGGATGGAAAGTGAACGAAAAGAAGAGTTCTCTCTTTCCTCTCACAAGAGTTCCATTCTTGGGGACTCTTATAGATTCTGTAGAAATGAAGATTTACCTGACAGAAGACAGGTTAACAAAACTTCAAAATGCATGCCGCGTCCTTCATTCCATTCAACACCCGTCAGTAGCTCAATGCATGGAGGTGATCGGCTTAATGGTAGCGGCAATGGACATAGTACCTTTTGCACGCCTACACCTCAGACCGCTGCAATTATGCATGCTAAGTCAGTGGAATGGGGATTACTCAGATTTGTCCCCTACTCTGAATCTGAATCAAGAGACCAGAAATTCTCTTCTATGGTGGCTTTATCGGCCACACCTGTCCAGGGGGATGCCATTCAGCAGGCCAGACTGGACAATTGTAACAACAGACGCCAGCCTACTAGGTTGGGGCGCTGTCTGGAATTCTCTGAAGGCTCAGGGACTATGGAATCAGGAGGAGAGTCTCCTACCAATAAACATTCTGGAATTGAGAGCAGTTCTCAATGCCCTTCTGGCTTGGCCCCAGTTAACAACTCGGGGGTTCATCAGGTTTCAGTCGGACAACATCACGACTGTAGCTTACATCAACCATCAGGGAGGGACAAGAAGCTCCCTAGCAATGATGGAAGTATCAAAGATAATTCGCTGGGCAGAGTCTCACTCTTGCCACCTGTCAGCAATCCACATCCCGGGAGTGGAGAACTGGGAGGCGGATTTCTTGAGTCGCCAGACTTTTCATCCGGGGGAGTGGGAACTTCATCCGGAGGTCTTTGCCCAAATACTTCGACGTTGGGGCAAACCAGAGATAGATCTCATGGCGTCTCGCCAGAACGCCAAACTTCCTCGCTACGGGTCCAGATCCAGGGATCCAGGAGCAGTTCTGATAGATGCTTTGACAGCACCTTGGAACTTCAGGATGGCTTATGTGTTTCCACCCTTCCCGCTGCTTCCTCGATTGATTGCCAAAATCAAACAGGAGAGAGCATCAGTAATTCTAATAGCACCTGCTTGGCCACGCAGGACTTGGTATGCAGATCTAGTGGACATGTCATCCTGTCCGCCTTGGTCTCTACCTCTAAGACAGGACCTTCTGATACAGGGTCCATTCAAACATCAAAATCTAACTTCTCTGAAGCTGACTGCTTGGAAATTGAACGCTTGATTTTATCAAAACGCGGTTTTTCTGAGTCGGTTATTGATACCTTGATTCAGGCTAGGAAGCCTGTTACCAGAAGGATTTACCATAAAATATGGCGGAAATACCTATACTGGTGCGAATCCAAAGGTTACTCCTGGAGTAAGGTTAGGATCGCTAGGATATTGTCTTTTCTACAAGAAGGTTTAGAAAAGGGTTTATCAGCTAGTTCATTAAAGGGACAGATTTCAGCTCTGTCCATCTTGTTACACAGACGTCTGTCAGAAAATCCAGACGTCCAGTCCTTTTGTCAGGCTTTAGCTAGGATCAAGCCTGTGTTTAAAGCTGTTGCTCCACCATGGAGTTTAAACTTAGTTCTTAACGTTTTACAGGGTGTTCCGTTTGAACCCCTTCATTCCATTGATATAAAAATGTTATCTTGGAAAGTTCTGTTTTTAATGGCTATTTCCTCGGCTCGAAGAGTCTCTGAGTTATCAGCCTTACATTGTGATTCCCCTTATCTGATTTTTCACTCAGACAAGGTAGTTCTGCGTACTAAACCTGGGTTCTTACCTAAGGTAGTCACTAACAGGAACATCAATCAAGAGATTGTTGTCCCATCCTTGTGTCCAAATCCTTCTTCAAAGAAGGAACGTCTTTTACACAATCTGGATGTAGTTCGTGCCCTCAAGTTCTACTTGCAGGCAACTAAAGATTTTCGCCAAACTTCTTCCTTGTTTGTCGTTTACTCTGGACAGAGGAGAGGTCAAAAAGCTTCTGCTACCTCTCTCTCTTTTTGGCTTCGTAGCATAATACGTTTAGCCTATGAGACTGCTGGACAGCAGCCTCCTGAAAGAATTACAGCTCACTCCACTAGAGCTGTGGCTTCCACTTGGGCCTTTAAGAATGAGGCCTCTGTTGAACAGATTTGCAAGGCTGCAACTTGGTCTTCGCTTCATACTTTTTCCAAATTTTACAAATTTGACACTTTTGCTTCTTCGGAGGCTATTTTTGGGAGAAAGGTTCTTCAGGCAGTGGTTCCTTCTGTATAATGAGCCTGCCTATCCCTCCCGTCATCCGTGTACTTTTGCTTTGGTATTGGTATCCCAGAAGTAATGATGACCCGTGGACTGATCACACATAACAGAAGAAAACATAATTTATGCTTACCTGATAAATTCCTTTCTTCTGTTGTGTGATCAGTCCACGGCCCGCCCTGTTTTAAGGCAGGTAAATATCTTTTAAATTATACTCCAGTCACCACTTCACCCTTGGTTACTCCTTTCTCGTTGATTCTTGGTCGAATGACTGGGACTGACGTAGAGGGGAGGAGCTATATGCAGCTCTGCTGGGTGAATCCTCTTGCATTTCCTGTTGGGGAGGAGTTATATCCCAGAAGTAATGATGACCCGTGGACTGATCACACAACAGAAGAAAGGAATTTATCAGGTAAGCATAAATTATGTTTTGTCTTTTATAGGCGTTGGTTTTCCATTCAGAATAATCAGTTGGTTTACCAAAAGAAAGTGGTATGTATTGGCTACTTCTGTTCAAATAAATCTTTTCTGAACAATTGTACTGTGCCTTTTCACTATGTACCATAAATAATATCACTTCGGCACGTGAATATTTGTATATATTATATCACACATGTTACACAAAGTAACGTTGATAAAAAAAATAACTAATATTTTGAATTTTGAAACTTCTTTTGTGTTTTATATTGCTAAAATGTTCTCATTAGTTGGGGACATCACTTAAAGGGATACTGAACCCAATTTTTTTCATTTCATGATTCAGATAAAGCATGGAATTTTAAGCAACTTTACAATTGACTCCTATTATCAATTTTTCTTCGTTCTCTTGGTATAGTTATTTGAAAAAGCAGGAATGTAAGCGTACGAGCCCGGACCATTTTGGGTTCAGCACCCTGGATAGTGCTTGCTGATTGGTGGCTGTATTTAGCTACCAATCAGCAAGTGCTTAACCAAAGATAGGCCGGCTCCTAAGTTTACATTCCTGTTTTTTAAAATAAAAATACAGAGAGAATAAAGAAAAATTGATAATAGGAGTAAATTAGAAAGTTGCTTAAAATTGCATGCTCTATCTGAAATTTTGGGTTCAGTATCCCTTTAAACATGGATGATTTGTCATAGTTATTAAAACTTATAATGTGAGATCTTTATAACTTTAAGGTGAGTTGAGAAAAGAAGAAATTGTATTTAGTTATCTACATAAGACAGATATGTGTAATGATTTTCTTTTATGTTCTAGAATGTTTTTAATGTGGTGGTTGAGGATCTTCGGCTCTGTGCTGTGAAGCTGTGTCCTGATGCAGATAGGCGATGTTGCTTTGAGGTTGTATCCCCGACAAAGTGAGTATGACATTAACACACATTAATGTTACCTTGTATTATAAATAGGCCCTAGGTCACAGAAAGGTATTTAAACTGACATACGTTTTATTCATGTATAATATAAATATATATATATATATATATATATATATATATATATATATATATATATACACACAGTATATATAATGTTAGGAAATGGGTTTTAAACAGCACTTGCAAGGGGAGTGTTTTACATAGACTTATAAAGAAAGAAACAGTTGCACCAAAATAAGGTGCAATTCAAAGACCAGGATATCAAGCAAACCACTAACTAATTATTATTAATAAGATACCATAATTGGTCATAAATACATTTATTGGAACATACTTACATATAATGCATAAACCATCAAATAAATAATGACTCAGTAGAACATGAAATATGAAATACATAGACAAAATGCAAAAAAAAACACAAACTAACACACACACAAGGGACAGACAAACAATTCACATGGGCCCCACATGCAGCTCTGAGCTAAACCTAAGCCGGCAAAATAATCAAAATTATCAAAATTATAAATGGCAAATGTTCAAGGAGCAAACTCCATCCATATAAAGTTGAAATGAGGATGAATATGAATAAACAGCAGACACATGCAGTGTATGGAATGGATGAAGTATGATGATGAAATGATTAAGCTGTATGTAATTCCATGATGTAGATGATATATAAATAAACAGTTAAACAGTTGATGATGATGATGATACCAAATAATCAGATGACTTGGGTAAAGTTTCAGGCTTGCAATACTTCACAGCAACCAGTATATCTAGCACATAATGATGAAACAGTGTGGGGTGAGCAGTGCTTTGGTCCGTGGGATTCCTCCACTATACTGTTGTGGAGCAGCATATACCAGTGGGACTTTCGTTGCCTCTGCCGGTCAGAGAGTTAATGGTTATTAGTGTGGTGTGGTCCTAAGTACTACCTGGAGGATCATGTGTGATCAATATCAGGGGCTCTGAGTGTTATATGAACTGCCTAAATCCGCATTGGATTGTGTTACTTTGAAGTATACTCGCCCCGGTTAAGAACTATACCATTGCATATCCCCCACACTGTTTCATTATTATGTGCTAGATATACTGGTTGCTGTGAATTACATACAGCTTGATCATTTCATCATCATACTTCATCCATTCCATACACTGCATATGTCTGCTGTTTATTCATATTCATCCTCATTTCATCTTTATATGGATGGAGTTTGCTCCTTGAACATTTGCCATTTATAATTTTGATAATTTTGATTATTTTGCCGGCTTAGGTTTAGCTCAGAGCTGCATGTGGGGCCCATGTGAATTGTTTGTCTGTCCCTTGTGTGTGTGTTAGTTTGTGTTTTTTTTGCATTTTGTCTATGTATTTCATATTTCATGTTCTACTGAGTCATTATTTATTTGATGGTTTATGTATTATATGTAAGTATGTTCCAATAAATTGCACATATTTATGACCAATTATGGTATCTTATTAATAATAATAATTAATTAGTGGTTTGCTTGATATCCTGGTCTTTGAATTGCACCTTATTTTGGTGCAATTGTTTCTTTCTTTATAGCTCTGTGTATAATTGTACTAACCAGGTAGCAGACACTTTGTCCAGTTATATATCAATATTGGTAGCATTTCTTCAGCTGATTGTTTTGTTTATAGTGTTTTACATAGACATATTGAGAAAGCAGAATAAATATTTTTGTGTTAACACTGTGTGAATTTTGCAACGAATATAACTGATAAAAAACGCTCACCTGTAGTAACCACAAAATAGTGTGGTAAGTGATTCGTATGGTGAAGTGTTTCCAGCGGTGATCCTTAAATCTGGAGTTTAGATATTTCCAGTAGTAAAAACAGCAAGTAGTCTGAGTCCCTATAAAGCCGCACTACAGTGTATACTGTTTAGTTGAAAACGACCAAGCTCTAAGCACAAACAGTCTGTTGTGCCACTCACATGACTTTCAGCCAACGGCAACGCTGGATGTCGTGTGACTGGCACAACAGACTGTTGGTGCTTTATTGGTTTTTATCGCTTATATCCTTTGGAAATACACAGTGTTAACACGAAAATATTATCTATACTGTAATCTGGAAAAGGCACTCAAAATAGTGTGTCACTATTTACTAGACACTAGAAACCATTAAAAGGTGGGCTACTAAATGGTACACGCTCTAGGAATTAAAAGGAAATACTTTGTGACTTTAATACTTATAGCTAAGAGTAGAAAATGAGAGGTGATACAGCAGCACTACCCCCTTATCTTTTAGCTGGTCAGCACCAGCTGCTGCAGCCCACCGGGAGTTTTCCTAGTAAACCAGTAGGCCAATCCGGTCTTGATTTAATCTGTAATTTGTTTACACAATTTGCATTCTTTTCAGACCAGGGACATTTCCTTGTAAAAGCCTCAAATCATATCTCCTCTGCTGCCAACTAGATAGGGTCTGTTATAAATAATGTACTAAAATGACCAAACAATGACGGTGTATAATGTAGCAGTGTTAGGCATGTGAAGTCTGGAGAATGTACTGATGGATAAACTTTGTTTTTCTACCTACAATTAAACATGTTAAAAAGAATTGCAAAATCAATTTTATGTTAATTTAAAACACTTTCTTGTCAACAATCCAATTTTCATTTTTTGTTTGTTTGTTTTTTACAGCTTTTCTTGTGGCTTATTACTGCACTATAGTGGAACACATTTTAAAGGGGCATTAAAGTTAGGATTAAACTTTCATGATTCAGAGAGATCATTCAATTTTAAACATCTTTCCAATTTACTTCAATAATCAAATGTGCTTTGTTCAAATACATCATACAATATAGTTTTTTGCCTAGTTCTTTAAAGGGACACTGAAACCCAATTTTTTTCTTTCATGATTCAGATAGAGCATGCAATTTTAAGCAACTTCCTAGTTTACTCCTATTATCAATTTTTCTTCATTCTCTTGCTATCTTTATTTGAAAAGCAAGAATGTAAGTTTAGTAGCCGGTACATTTTTGGTTCACAACTTGGGTTGTGCTTGCTGATTGGTGGCTAAATGCATCCACCAATAAACAAGTGCTGTCCAGAGTCCTGAACCAAACATTGTCTGGCTCCTTAGCTTAGATGCCTTCTATTTCAAATAAAGATAGCAAGAGAACAAAGAAAAATTGATAATAGGAGTAAGTTAGAAAGTTGCTTAAAATTGCCAGCTGTCTCTGAATCATGAAAGAAAAAATTTGGGTTTAGTGTCCCTTTACTGTTTTTAGTTTATATTTTGCAAAATTAAAACACTTAAATCTATGCAGCCTTGCTGGTTCATAGGGCAACACAACATCAATGTTTTATTTTTAATGTAATTGTATTGTCACTGCGTTATTAAATGACAATGTGGTTCAACCGTTTTGCTGCTTTCAATGAATTTCTATGCTTTTGCAGGTCCTGCATGCTGCAAGCAGAGTCAGAACGTGTGTTACAGCTGTGGGTCAGTGCAGTCCAAAAAAGTATCACAACGGCCTACAGTGACAACAAGAGAGACAGCGGCAGCATAGTAAGGATCTAATGTAATATACAGCCTAACAGCTACACCACACTGCACTTTAAAGCAATTCTATTCTAATTAAACATAAAATCACAGGAACTCAAAACCACTTCTAGCAAATAAAAACTTTTTCCACTCTATTATTATTATTATTATTGTTAGTACATATTTTTTTTTAAATGTCAGACTCTGCACAAACAGCCACTCGGTAAGCACATACCTCACTATCACAATGCCGGCTGCTGCTTTAATAACCCATGAGTAAGGTGTGATGTTTCTCAAGTACCAAGCATGGTGCTGGGGAGTGTTAAGGAGGATAGTACTGAGCCTGGCTAATACTTCATGACCCAGATTACAAGTGGAGCATTATTGATAGCACAGGGTGCGCTATCAATATTGCTGGATTGTGCACAATTTAGTATTACAAGTCCATGGTAAAACTGAATAACCAGAGAATATTTAGCGCAGCCAATATCAGTTTGGTGCAATGGATATAATAAACATAGCTCATATTACTAGTTAAAAGTTATGTGTTTGAGCACAACAGAATGGCGCTATAAAATTTAGCGCAATTTGAGACCTGAAGCAAAGTGTTAGGGCTAAAATTAAATGTTTTGCACATGTAAAATATAGGTTTATTATTAAAATAAATGTTTTTAAAGTGTTTTAAAGGAATATGGTATATGATAAGGTGTTAGACTGGGAAGGGCTCAAAAGTGTGTATATATATATATATATATATATCCACAACCGTGAACCAAACTACACAAATGTATAGCAAATCACTTTAATTAAAGAATTGCCTATAATGAGAAAACATATACCACATTAAAATGAAAGAATTAGTAATTACTAGTGGCCACTAGAAAAAAACCTAAAGAGATCTTAAAATATCTTAAACATGCATAAATAGCACTGAAAAAAACTATAAAGCTGAATTAAAAATGATCAATCCTAATTGTGGAGTAAATTGTATGTTAGATAGTTCACTGTACCAAACTCGTGCATAACTCAAACCAATGTCAATTGTAATAAGTTGTGTTCAAAGATGTGTAGAATCATCCATCATCCATTATACCATAGGTGTACAGTCCCATAAGGTTGAGTCCTGTTAGTATGTTGTAATCCTCATAGCTATTAGATGTAATCCACAAAACAGCAGTAATATTTTTGCCCTCCTTTTGTAATCTAGCCCAATATGACAGCAAGACAGAAATGTAACGACTGCTGCTGAAAAAGCAATGTCACCCCCATGTAAAACTTTAAGTGGCTAAGGCTTTTTCATGATAACAAAATGCTATCCAATCAGTAACCTAGAACATCTCTAATCTAGTCGAGCCTACAATCATAGAAATGACCTGAAAGGGGAAACTTAGAATAACACAGCCTACAATGACACTGCTTGTTGTACTAATCCTGTACAGAAGCAAAATGCTGTAACTTACAATACAGTTTAATAGCCCAAACTAGCACTATAGTTTATATCATATAAGATGAAAGTTTCTTCATGGAGTGGTGGGAAACGGTCTGTATCTGCAGACCCCCATCCTGTCATTTTATGCTAATAGAGTCTCTGCCCCACAGGACAAATCACTTTTTTATTTGTTTAAACATTTTGCTAACAATCTAAACAAAATGATAGAGTAAAACTTGTTTTCTGTCAGCCCTGATTTAATTTGCTTTGTTATAATGTCCATTAATGTACATCATCTTGATTAAACCAATAACACTATTAATCCTACACTGCACAATTTCATTGTAACAGTCTACTGTCTCCTCTCTCACAGCGCTTGTCCCGTTCTCCTTCAGAGGCGCCCTCAAATCAGAGAGGATCTCAGTGCCCACAAGATGCTGTTCTGAGGGTTCCAGGAAATGCAGTCTGCTGTGACTGTCGAGCAGCGGAACCTGAGTGGGCGAGTATCAACCTTGGTGTCACTCTTTGTATTGAGTGCAGTGGGATACACAGGTCAGAACTAATAACTTAATTAAAACATACTTTTAACAATTAATATGTATATACTGTATAGCCATAGAAGATGACTATTACGGTAAAGACAGGATCACTTACAGTCTAGAGACACTTAACACAAACATGGATCACCATAGGTTTGCTATATTAAATTAGTCAGTTTGCACAATCATAACAAATTGTATTGTCAGACAGTGGCGGTTCTATGGGGGTGATGAGGGGTGCTATGCACCTCCAAATGCATGTGTAGTACCCAATCTAGCTCCAACGGGCTTTATTTATTATGTGTGCTGTGCCTTCACCACCTTTGTTAGCCTTCCAAATATTCACTTTGTTAGCCCCCAATTAGCACCTCCAAATATTAAGTTTTAGAACTGCCACTATTGGCAGGTTCTATTCCAATCCATTAGAAGGCATACACAATGGGCCACTATTTAGCACTTTCGCTCGCACGCAAACATCTCCAGAAGTAAACCTTTAACTTGCGGATTAGTGCTTGTTTTACAAGTTGAATGAAAAATGTTCAACATTGTTTAACCAAGTGTGCTATACACACCATGAATTATGCATATTCTACATTCCAATGTTCTTCACATAGAAGAAAATGTTATTTATTTTTTAATAGATATATATGATGTATTTTTTCTAAAAGATATATCTATCTATCTATCTATCTATATATATATATATATATATATATATATATACACACACAGATACATATAGGAATATCTATTTAAAAATACATAGAACATTTTCCCCTTTGTGAAGTACATTGGAATGTAAAATATGTACAGTAAATGCAAAGTAAAACAAATGATCAAATATTGAAATTGATAAAAAAAAAAAAACATCATGTTTTAAGATGTTTGAGTGGCAAGGGCTCCAAATTATACATATAAACACGTAAATACACATGTATACACATATATACACATGTTTACACATATGTAGACATGTATATGTATGTATATATACATTATAGCCCTTTCCATTCAAATACCTTGTCATATACCATATACCTTTTAACCCTTATAACTTTTTATTTTTAATATTGATATCAATAATTTTTGTTAGATAGTGTTTATATATGAGTGTAACACTTTATTTTAATGTATTTGTTATGTTTGGTGCAAGTTTTTATTAAGCCCTAACCCTTTACACAAGGACTTAAAGGGACAGTCTACACCAGAATTTTTATTGTTTTAAAATATAGATAATCCCTTTTTTGCATAACCAACACAGCTATATTCATATAATTTTTACCTCTGTGATTATCTTGTATCTAAGCATCTTCTGACAGCCCCCTGATCACATGACTTTTTTATTTATTATCTATTGACTTGCATTTTAGCCAATTAGTGCTGTGTTGTGCTGACTCTTAAATAACTCCACGGCGTGAACACAATGTTATCTATATGGCCCACATGAACTAGCAGTCTCCTGTTGTGAAAAGCAAATATAAAAGCATGTGATAAGAGGATGTCTGTAGTGGCTTACAAACAGGCAGAAATTTAGAGGTTTAAATGTTATAAAGTATATTAATATAACTGTTGGTTGTGCAAAGATGGGCAATGGGTAGTAAAGGCATTATCTATCTTTTAAACAATAACAATTTTAACGTAGATTGTCCCTTTTAAGTTACTATTGGGAATATCACTCCTGGCCAGCAGGAGGAGGCAAAGAGCACCGCAGCAAAGCTGTTAAATATCACCTCCCTTCCCTCCAACCCCAGTCATTCTGTTTGCCTACGTTAAGAGCAAGGAGGTGGTAAAGTTTAGGTGTCTGGAAGAAGATTCTTCAATTAAGATTTTATTATTTTTCAGCAGTGCAAGTTTGTAATGCTTTTTTCTGGGGTTTAGCCGTAACCCTTGTTAGTCTCTTTAGTAAAGCAGTGGTGGCTTTTAAGCAATTGGGAACTTATGGGGTATTATCCTTACTGCGCCTCCCAAATAATTATTGCTGCCCTAACTTGAAAGCCTGAGGGAGATTACTCAGTCTGTTCCTTTTTCCACAGGTCCATTTGAGGGAGGATGCCTCTCAAACCTAGTGAGCTGCCCTGCTGCCAGGCAAATTACATAGAGGTAAGTGCTAAGTTTATTTTTCTAGGGAGCAGACAAAAAAATATTAGCACTTTAACAGTTAATCTGTTGGGACATGAGACTCATTTATCCTATTGTGAGTTCATAGGACAATGGGAGGCAGTTTGTGCAGGCACTGGGGACGAGAGGAGCAGGGACTATAGACTTAGTTCATTTTTATTATCAGGTTAAGGTGGTTATGTCTGTTTTACTCCTGGCAGCTTTACTTTCATAGAATGAACATTAATGCTTGCCGGGAGGTTCAGCTTGTGACGCCCACGATGGGCGGGTCTGTTTTAGAAGCGGCAAAGAATTTGCGTGCTTTTCCTCCCTACTCATTTCCGGAGTATCGGATGTGTACCTCATCGTTGCTGTTCCGCTTTTCTGTGTAAGCGGTCTCCGGATACCAAGTGGAACAGCTCTGATTTGAGTCCAGATATTTCTCTAACAAAAGGGACAGTTATTATCTCCGGCGGTCAGCAGGACAGGTAGAAACTTTAGCAGGGTGGCTGAGGTGTAGAGGTTGTCTGGGGGTGTTCGAAGAAGTTTTTTTTTTTTTGCAGTATAAAAAATTATCGTTTAAATTTAAAGGGACAGTAAGGTTTTTTGTGATATACTTTAAAAGACAAAAGTATTTTATTATTGATTTGGTTAATTCTTGGGTAAAGATGGACCAAGAGGCCCTGCAGAATGTTACTTGTTCTTTATGTTTTGATGCTAATGTGGAACCACCAATCCCTCTCTGTTCCTCATGTATTGAGAGAACATTGAATTACAGGGATAGACTTTCTGATTCTGAGCCAGCATTGTCTAAGGCGGATGCTGTTCAAGGGTCTCCTGCAAATGTTCAAGATATGCTGCAGCTTTCTCCTCAAATGTCCCAAACTTTATCGTCCACACATGCAGTGCCCTGCGCTTCCTCACAAACTCTGGTTGGAGTTTCATTGCAAGACATTGCTACCCTTATGTCTTCTGTGGTAACTGATGCGCTGTCTGCCTTTCCCATGCTGCAGGGAAAGAGCAAGAGGAAATCTAAAGATTTAGGGAGTAAGATTTCTGACACAGTCGTGGCTGTTCTGAATGTTTCTTCTCAGAAAGCTGAGGAGGAAGATACTTCAGTGGCATCTGAGGATGAAATCTCAGACTCAGACAGTGTAACTCCTTCTTCTGATGCTGAAATGGTATCATTCAGATTTAAGCTGGAACACCTCTGTTTGTTACTTAAAGTGAAGGTAAACTTTGCAAGGTTCGATCATTTTAAATGTAAATAGCGCTAAAATTAAGGGTACTTTAAGTCATCATTTTTGCTAGTTTTCAATATTTACCTAATTATCACCGTTTTTCCATTCTATTATAATCGTTCGATAATCAGCCCGTTTTTTATTTATTTATTTGCAGTCAGGTCACGTTCTTAGATTATCCAATGATATGTCTGGCCGTTAGGCGGCCGTCATTTGACGTCACTCTATTTCTTGCCGTTGTGCGCATGCGTTGGCTACACTTCCTCTCCCTTCCAAGCCGTGCTCATTCCAGCTTAGCGCATGCGCAATTCGCCTGCGCTTTAGCTCACAATTGATTTTAGTCACGCAGGCGCAATTAGACAGTACAGCATGATGTGAGCATGCGCAAGTTGAATGTCAATCGAGAACGCGCTTTTCCAGTACGTATAGAGCGGGTGGGACCGCTCTGTACGTAATACACTGAGAAACCAGGAACTAAATGGAGGGAGGAGCTAGGAGCGGCCGAGAACAGAGATAAAAACTCTTTATTTTACATTTATATATATATACCAAAATGTTTAAAAAACTTAGCGATCTTGATATATAGTACATGATTTACATAATACAGCTGTCAATAATGGAAAACTTTACCTTCACTTTAAGGAGGTTTTGGCTACCTTGGACGACTCCGACACTACTGCCGTAGTCAATCTTAAGAAGTCTAGTAAACTAAACAAGTATTTTGATGTACCTTCCATGGTGGAGGTTTTCCCTGTACCAGATCGGGCTACAGACATTATTGCTAGGGAATGGGAGAGACCGTGTATCCCTTTTTCTCCATCCACAATTTTTAAGAAGATGTTTCCTATTGCTGAACCTATCAAGGAGTCTTGGCAGGCGGTCCCCAAGGTGAAAGGGGCAATTTCCACTTTGGCTAAGAGAACTATTATTCCCATAGAGTATAGCTGTTTTTTTAAAGATCCTATTGATTAGAAGTTGGAGGGGTTGCTTAAAAAGATGTATGTACACCAGGGTTTACAATGGCAACCTGCGGTGTATTGCTACTGTCACCAGCGCGGCGGCATACTGGTTTGATGCGCTATCTGATTCTATTTAGACAGACACTCCCCTTGAATAAATCCAGGATAGGATCAAGGCCCTTAATTTGGCCAATTCCTTTATTGCGGATGCTTCCCTACAGGTTATTAAGTTGGGAGCAAAGATATTGTGTTTTGCCGTCCTGGTCCACAGAGCCTTATGGTTAAAATCCTGGTCTGCGGATGATTCGTGTAAGTCTAAGCTTTTGGCGATTCCCTACAAGTGTAAGATCTTGTTTGGGCCGTTCTTGGCTGAAATGATTACCGAAATTATAAGAGGAAAGGGTCATTTCCTCCCTCAGGATAAGAGGAAGGGATGTCGGAATAATTTTCGTTCTTTTCGAAACTTCAAAGGTAAGCCTTCCTCTCCCTCTGCCAAACAAGATCAGTCCAAACCTTCCTGGAGGACCAACCAGTCTTGGAACAAGGGGAAGCAATATAAGAAGCCCTTTAATGACTCAAAGTCAGCATGAAGGGCTTGCCCCCGATCCGGGACCGGATCTTGTGGGGGGCAGACTTTCCTTCTTCGCTCAGGCCTGGGTTCGGGATGTTCAGGATCTCTGAGCGGTGTACATCGTGTCCCAGGGATACAAACTAGAGTTCAAGACCTTTCCTCCCAGGGGCAGGTTTCTGCTGTCAAGATTTTCTGTAGACCAGATAAAAAGAGAGGCGTTCTTACACTGTGTCCGAGACCTTTCCAACCTAGGAGTGATAGTTCCTGTTCCAAGGCAGGAACAGGGTCTGGGATTTTACTCCAATCTATTTGTGGTTTCCAAAAAAGAGGGAACTTTCAGACCAATTTTAGACCTCAAAAGTCTAAACAAGTTCCTCAGAGTACTGTCCTTAAAGATGGAAACTATTCGTTCCATTCTTCCCTTGGTTCAAGAGGGTCAATTCATGACAACAGTAGATTTAAAGGACACGTACCTGCATGTTCCCATCCACAGGGATCATCACAAGTTTCTGAGGTTCGCCTTTCTAGACAAACACTTCCAGTTTGTGGCTCTTCCATTCAGCCTTGCCACAGCTCCCAGAATTTTTTCAAAGGTCCTGGGATCCCTGTTGGCGGTGCTCCGGTTGCGGGGCATTGCAGTGGCACCTTATCTAGACGACATTCTGGTACCGCCACCATCCTTTCAACAAGCAAACTCCCACAAGGAGATGTTGTTATCCTTCCTGCGTTCTCACGGATGGAAGGTGAATTGGGGAAAGAGTTCCTTAATTCCAGCTACAAGGGTAGTGTTCTTGGGAACCATAATAGATTCCCTATCAATGAAAATTTTTCTGACAGAGGTAAGAAAATCAAAGATCTTCGACTCTTGTCTGGCCCTTCAGTCCTCTCCTCAGCCGTCAGTGGCGCAATGTATGGAGGTGATCGGTCTGATGGTAGCTGCCATAGACATCATTCCGTTTTCCACCTCAGACCTCTGCAGTTATGCATGCTCAGACAATGGAACAGGGATTATGTGGATCTGTCTCCGCGATTACATCTGGATCAGGCGACAAGATATTCTCTTCCTTGGTGGTTGTCTCAGGAACATCTCTCCCAGGGATAGACTACATATACACACCAATGTACAGTGGCACCAACGCGGCTAGCTCCCCTATTATTCAAATACTTTAGGGACTATAACGTTGATAGTCTCATATATATAATAATACAGAAAGGGGAGTGGTGCTGTGCAGCGATCAAACACAACACACTAGTGAGGGAAAGACCCTCTGGATAGGCTGCACTATTAGCACTCTCAGCCTGGACTATAAAGTCTAGAGAAAACAACGAACGGTTAATATCTCCAGAGACACAAAACTAGGAGCTAATTAGTCCCAGGTTCACATAAATATGGCAATTGTAGTACGTGCAAATATATTATCAAATCGGACAATATAACTGATTTAACACAAGACAGCATATCAGTAAATATATCAGTTGTCAAACAGAGGGAGTAATATATGTTTGTTTTTTTTATATTTCAATCAAGTTTAATTGAGTCAGTAGTATAAACATAATCAACAGCGTTTACAATAAAAAATAGAGAATTAAACATTGCAAACAACAAACATCTCTTCAGGTGCATAAGATCTTTTTCTTTTTACAATCTTGTTATAAGACAATTGCACATTTAGGAGATTTAGTATATTTAAAAGGCAACTTTATAACAACATTGTCATGAATATAACAAATCCCAGTCAACTAGGGATTGGGAACACTGTTTTACATGTGCTTGAATTATTTTTAATATTTTTTCAAAATACTATATCTGCAAGTATATCATAATCTAAGTCCTATGTATTAGGTTTCCCTCAGAAGAGGGAAAAGACATACATTCAGGTGGGGAAAGAAGGGGAGAAAGGGAAAGGGTGAAGAAAACAAAGAGAAGAGAGAGAGAGGTATGGGAATTTGTAGTTTGTTGGACATAAGGCCCAGAACTTTTGACCAAAACCCCTGCAATCTAGGGCATGACCACCAAATGTGTAGGAGGGAGCCATGCTCCCCACAGCCGCTCCAGCACATTGGGCCCGCCGTTGGAAAGTACTTGTGTAGCCTAGCAGGTGTTAGGTACCACCTGCATGACAGCTTTAAATGTATCTCCTGTACCACGGCAGAAACCAACAAGCTTTTTGTAAGCTGAAATGACCGAAGCCAGTCATCTTGGTCATTCTCTTTATTTAAATCTTTAGTCCAAGCTATGGTGTATGTCGGGAGCTGTACCTCTGTGGGTGCGGGTAATAGCTTGTACACTAGGGAGATTAGCCGTCTTGTTGGTGCGGGTGTCGTGCATAGGTGTTCAAACGCAGTGAGTTGTCTCAAGAAATTCTCTTTATGCTGGTGGTGTGTTAAGTAGTGAGTGAGCTGGTGGTATCTCAACCAGGAGGAAAAAACATTGCCACATTTTTCTGACAAATATTTCTGGGGGCCTATCTTGCCATCCACCATCGCAAAATACAATATACCATCCCTAAGACTATATGGGTTGCTTAAACATGTGCCTAATGGGTGGTAGGGTAATTCTGGGTTCTCTATAATTGGTATTAAGGGAGAGTGCCTAGAGGATAGGTGTGTGCTGGTGTTTACTGATCTATCCCAATTGCGTAGTACTTCTAGCAATAAGGGATAGTTGTTTAAACTCCTGGGACGTAGCCCCGGAGGAATCCATGCTAGCGTACCCACATTTTTCAACTGGAGGATCTGGCCGTCTAATCGTACCCATGCTTTATGTGTGGTGTTGTGGGACCATTCAATAAGTCGCTATAAGAGTATTGCGCATCTATAATTAATCAAATTGGGGAACCCCAATCCCCCCCCCTATCTCTTGCTAAGTATGTCGTTTTCCTTGGTACTCGTGGTTTTGTACCTTTCCATACGAATTGTTCCAGAGCTTTTTGTAATTGGGGCAGAAAATCTTTTGGTAGTTGTATTGGGAGGGTCTGTAATAAGTATAGTATGCGCGGGAGGATATTCATCTTGATCACCCCGATTTTACCTAACCATGAAAGTGGCTTATTCCTCCATGATGAGAGGTCTCCTATTATTTCCCTTTTTAAACCTAAGTAATTAGCTTTAAATAAATCTTGAGGGTTCGGGGTGATATATATACCTAGATATTTCAGTTTTGATGACGCTATAGGGACGCCATGTGCTGTATGTAGATCGTGTATTTGATCTGCTGGGGTGTTGATATTCAATAATTTTGATTTGGAGAGATTTAAATGGAAATTGGACAAGTGTCCATATGTTTGTAATTCCCTTAGGAGTGCAGGGATAGAAGTGCTTGGGTTCGATAACGTAAAAAGAATATCATCTGCGTATAATGCCTGTCTATATTCAGCCTCCCCTACTCTTATTTGTTATGTTCTCTGTGTAGTCAGGATTAGAACATTCAGTTGTGTGCTGTTACCTTGTGTCTGATGTCTCTTGAACATATCACTGAGACTCTGCAGCAGGAACTTTAGATAACTTTTATTCAGCTACAGCCACATGGCTATTTACTAGCAGGTTCTATCAGTAAAACTAACATGGCTTCTGATGATGTCACAGAGACCCAGACACACCCAGGGGGTGTGGTGAGCTGAGCTTAAAGCTGCAGCACTTCTAACATAAAATTATGAGACAAGGTTAGTGCAAAGATACAGTAAAAGCTGCAGTAATCTTAACATCCCCTTTTTTCTCAAAAAAAAAATATATAAAAAATAAAGAAAAATAAAGAACAGACAGTGGATAATATTGTAACATACAACAAGTAACTAAACCATACACTTGAACTTAGAACAGTTTATCTCTATTGTCTATGTGCACAAGACCTAGGTTGCAGCCTAGATTTTAGTCACAGTTATGTTTTCTGCGATAAGTCCGCCTTCGGATTAGGTCATTCCTTGCTGAATAATCTCTCACTGAATCCTCACATTGCCATCTAGAAGGTGGCCTTCTGTTTCTAGAGGGCCGTAGAGTATTTGGTTCAGGAGAAATTGTCTGTGGAGGAGTACCCAATGGTTGTTGATCACCTGTGATATTTTGTTGTTGGACAGAATCATTCTGAGGTTGATCTGTTTCAGTTGTGTTCATTGCATTTTCATCCTCAGAAGACTCAGGTGGGTACCACACTCCATGCCAGATATCCTCACCATCTGAATCATTTGATATTTGTGTAGCTGGTTGAGATCTATGTCTCATTTGTTCTACATGGCGGGAAACTGTACCACCAGCTTGTAGTTGAACTTTAAACATTCTGTTGCCCATGCCTTGTATTATGACAGCTGGAATCCATTTATTTGGGCCACGGTAGTTTCTAACCCATACTCTGTCATGAATAACAAATTCTGAAACACTAGAAGTGTTCAACTCTTGTGTGGGATGTTCTGGTCTAACTTTATCCAGTTGAGTTCTCAGGCGTCTTCCAAACATTAACATTGCAGGTGATAGCCCAGTAGTGGCATGGGGTGTGTTTCGATAGTTAAACAAAAAATTAGAAAGGGAGTTTGGATTAAATTTTGATTTGTGAGAGACAGCTAAGTGGCGTTTTAAAGTTTGTACAAATCTTTCAGCCTGTCCATTAGAGGCTGGAAAATATGGAGCTGTCTTACAGTGTTTGATTTATTTGTATCTAGAAATGTTTAAAATTCATGTGATATGAACTGTGGACCATTGTCTGAGACTAAAGTTTGTGGCAGTCCAAATCTTGCAAACATACTGGAAAGAACGACAATGGTTTGTTGTGTTGTAGTACTTGACATTTGAACTACTTCTGGCCACTTGGAATGAGCATCCACAGCCACCAAATACATTCGTCCATCCACTGGTCCTGCAAAATCAACATGGATTCTTGTCCAAGGTTCATTTGGCCATGGCCAAGTTTTTGAGGTGTCCCTGCTGGGATTCCGCTGTGTCTGTGCACATGCATTGCAAGCAGCTACATAAGAAGCAATATCTGTATCCAATTTAGGCCACCAAAAATATTCTCGTGCTCTTTGCTTCATTTTTACTACACCCTGGTGTGAGCTGTGTAGTAACTTTAATGCTAACGTTTGCAGTAAGTTCGGAATTATCACTCGTGACCCCCATAACAGACAGCCTGAGTCATGCACAATTTCCTTCTTTCTTGTAAAATATGGCTGAAGGTCAGAGCGAACTACTTTAGGCCACCCATGTTGAACAAAAGACTTGATTTCCTGTAAGGTAGAATCAGAGCATGTATAAGTAGCAATCACTTTGGAATTTAGATTTACAGGCTGTGGAGGGGTTTCTATGATTTTAGAAGATGTTGTCATGTGATGTACCATTGGTAATCTAGAAAACATATCCACATTCGTATGATCACTGTGGCATCGATATTTAATGGAGTAGTTGTAAGCCGCCAGCTGAAGTGCATAGCGCTGAAGTCGAGCTGCTGTTGTGTTGGAGATACCCTTCTGAGGGTGCAGAATGGACAAAAGTGGTTTATGATCCGTGATCAGAGTAAAAGGTCTGCCATATATATAAATGTGGAATTTCTTCACAGCCCAAATTATTGCTAAAGCTTCCCTATCAATCTGGGCATAATTTCTCTCCGATGGAGTTAAAGATCTGGACGCAAAAGACACAGGACGTTCAGACCCATCGGGCATAATGTGTGAAAGTACTGCGCCTAAACCATATGGTGAAGCATCACAGGCTAGTACCAAAGGCTTCTTAAGGTCAAGGAGTCTTGATTCCAGAAGAAGCTGCTTAGAGCGTTCAAATGCTCGTGTACATAAGTCAGTCCAGGCCCACTGGTTTTTACTATCTAAAAGACGGTGTAGTGGATATAGTAAATGAGCCAAATTTGGTAAAAATCTGTGATAGTAATTGAGCAACCCCAAATAAGAACGTAACTGAGATACATTAACAGGGGTGGGAGCATGAACCAGCGCTTTCACTTTTTCAGCAGTTGTGTGTAGACCATTCTTGTCCACTACATGTGCACAATATTCTAAACTCTTGCAGAAGAACTCACACTTTTCCATGTTAACTTTCAGTCCGAATTCCTGTAGGCGTTGTAAAACAGCTTCAACATTGGCTTTATGAGCAGCATCATTTTCACCAGTGATAAGCATGTCATCTAACATACAGTGGGTATGTGGAATACCTGCCAAGATCTCATCCATTATCCGTTGCCACACTGCAGGTGCTGGGGCAATGCCAAACACCATCCGCGTATACTGAAAAAGTCCTTTGTGAGTGTTGATAGTTAACAGGTGTCTGGAGTCTGGATGCACCTCTAATTGTAAGTATGCTTGATGCAAGTAAATTTTTGTAAATTTTTCACCCCCTGCCAGAGAACTAAACAATTCTTCAATCCGTGGTAAAGGATACTGATCCACAAGTAATTGAGGGTTAAGACCCACTCTGAAATCTCCACAGATGCGAATGTCCCCATTTTTTTTCCTGACAGGAACTATTGGGGAAGCCCATTCACTGCTAGACACTGGAACAATAATCCCCTGATTTCGTAGTCTTTCTAGTTCTGCTTCAATTTTAGGTTTAAGTGCAAATGGTACAACTCTTGGTTTACAAAATTTTGGAATAGCATTTTCTTTTAGCTGAATCTGCTTGTCTTTCACTAAACCTAGGTTCCCATCAAATACAGTCTTATATTTGTGCTTTAGTGAATTGATCCAAGAAGAATTTGAATTCCCACTTTGGTCCAGCAGTTTGTTAAGCGGTAACTGTTGTGGTAACTTTGGCATGCCCAATGCTTGGATCCAGGATCTACCAAACAAAGGTGGTCATCCTTTAGGTAAAATGTAGAGGCGTAGCTTTTGAGTTATACCATTAAATGTCACTGTAGGTGATACACACCCAATAGGCTTTATTATTTCATTTGAATATGTTTGCATGGTGACAGCTGTTGGAACAATTGGTTGCCTTAGTCCCAGGCGGTTCCAATCAGCAGCTGTGATAACAGAGACTGCTGCTCCTGTATCAACTTCCATAATGAGAGGTTTACCATCTATATTCACCTTTGCTTGCAGTTCTGGAATTTTATTCTCAAGGCTGTAGATCTGTAATGTGTATAATGGTTTGTCTTCCTCTGAATCAGTGTGTGGTGTATCTGCTTGCACATGAAAAGCTGCACGTGACTTGCTGCCTTTCTTACTTTTATCTCTGTCTAAGGAACTTCTGCACACTCTCTTTGTATGACCAATCTTCCCACACCCATAGCAGGTGCTGTTCCTAAACCTGCAGGCATTTGCTGTGTGATTTGTGTCACCACATCTGTAACAGGCTGTCTGTGACCCTTGTCTAGCTGGATACTGTTTATTAAGGTGCATACTTGTATGAAAAACATCTATTTCCTTATCACAAACTGCCTGTGCTGGGGCCTGGAGCATTTGTGCATCTTTAGTAGCAAGTTCCATGACTGTAGCTATCTCTATAGCACGCTTTAGTGTTAAATTATCCTCTGCTAATAGTCTCTTTTGTACTGTACAGTCCATGAGTCCAATAACAAACATATCACGTAAAGCAGTGTTTAAATAATCCCAAAATCTGCAGCTACTTGCTAGTTTCTTTAAACTGATCACATAAGTTTTAATGTCCTCATGCTGCAATTGCTTGCGTGTGTAAAACTTAAAGCGTTCTGATATCTCCAGAGGCTTAGGTAGGTAGTGGTCAGATAACAGGCAGATCAGGTCAGACAGAGGTTTAGCATTAGGTTTATCTGGTGAGAGAATGTCCCTTAATGTAGTGTAAGCTGCTGAGCCTATAGTTGTCAGAAACACAGCCACTTGCTTATCAGCTCCTATGTTATTTGCTGTACAATATAGCTCAAACTGTTCAACCAATGTGTCCCATCTGTCTGTGTCTGCTGCAAACACAGGTAAGGTGCCAATAAGTGCCATTATAGGGTCAGACCACAGATCCTCGTCGCCAGCTGTTATGTTCTCTGAGTAGTCAGGATTAGAACATTCAGTTGTGTGCTGTTACCTTGTGTCTGATGTCTCTTGCACATATCACTGAGACTCTGCAGCAGGAACTTTAGATAACTTTTATTCAGCTACAGCCACATGGCTATTTACTAGCAGGTTCCATCAGTAAAACTAACATGGCTTCTGATGATGTCACAGAGACCCAGACACACCCAGGGGGTGTGGTGAGCTGAGCTTAAAGCTGCAGCACTTCTAACATAAAATTATGAGACAAGGTTAGTGCAAAGATACAGTAAAAGCTGCAGTAATCTTAACATTATTCCTTTAATGTTATTATTTTCTCTAATCTTTTGCGCAAGGGTTTCAATAGATAAGGCAAAAAGGAGTGGAGACAAGGGACACCCCTGCCTCGTACCGTTGGTAATTCTAAATGTGTTTGATAAAGTGACGTTTACTCTAACGCGTGCGTTTTGGTTGGAGTACAGCGCGAATGTCATATTTACAAATGCGTTGCCAAAATTCATTGCCTTCATGACCTGGCGCAAGAACAACCAATCGACCCGGTCAAATGCCTTCTCCGCGTCGGTTGAAAATAAGGCCATGGGCATTGCCTGCGAGCGAGCATGATGAACTAATTGTATCACCTTACAAGTGTTGTCCCTGGCTTCTCTGCCCGGCACAAAGCCCACCTGATCTGTTGAGATCAGGTTTGGTAGATGTTTGTTTAAACAATTAGCAAGAATCTTGGCCAGTATCTTAATATCTGAGTTTAGCAATGATATGGGTCTAAAGTTTTCTGTTGCCGTAGGTCGTTTGCCAGGTTTAGGTAGAACCGTCATATGAGCCTCTAACATGGCGGAGCTAAGATGGAGCTTTTCTATCAATTTGTTAAAAAGTTGCAGCATTATTGGGGCTAGGGACTTGAAGAAGGTCTTATAATATTGTGGGGTCAAGCCATCCGGCCCTGGGCTCTTGCCATTTGGCAGGTCTGCGATTGCCTTTTTTAGTTCCTCATGTGTTATTGGGGTGTCTAATTTGCTAAGCGTCCTCATCGTCTAGTTTCGGTAAATTAATTGTGCCTAAGTATCTGTCTATAGCCCGTGTTCTCTCTAGGTTATGTGTCTTAGCTTTTGTCTCGGCATTAATATTATATAACGCTGTGTAATATGTGTTAAACGCTTCAGCAATTCCCTTGTTGTATTTTAGCATGGACCCATCTGCAGCCTTAATATAATGTATATGTGCTTTAAGCTGTTGCCTCCGTAATAAATGGGCTAACAATTTTCCAGGTTCATTTCCCCCTTCGTAGTAATGTTGTTTAACTGATAACATCTTGCGCCGATAGGCCTCCATATGGTGTTGTCTAAGATCTAATCTGCTCTGTGTCAGTGCTTTCCCTTCCTTTGTATCCAGTGGGTCTTCTTTATGCCTGCGTTCTAAGTCTGCTAATGCGCTTAATAGGTTCACATGCTTTAGTCTGTATTGTTTTCGCTGCCTAGCCGCATGTTTGAGAAATTCGCTATGCATAACACATTTGTGGACTTCCCACATAGTGGGTAAGGATGTATTTGTTGGATTATTGTGTGTTAGTCTGTCAATGACTTCTGGAGGTCAGTTTTGATTAATGGCTGTTCAAGCATAGTGTCATCTAGCTTCCAGATGTATGTTGTGGGGGGTATATCAGGCCATAGTACTGAGCAAGTAACAGGGGCGTGATCTGACCAGGAAATCGGGCCAATATCGCATGCGCCAATCCTATCTATCCCTGCAGGGTCAGTGAAGATGTAATCAATTTGGGAATATTTATTATGTGGGGGGGAATAATAAGTGTAATCTTTTGTAGATAGGTTTACTGTCCTCCAAAGATCATGTAGGTTTAGCTCCATAATGGTTGCCTTAATTGATTTAATACTTGCGTCTGGGATGCTTGTCGAGCCACTAGACGTGTCTAAGTGTGGTTCAATAGGGATGTTAAAATCGCCTGTTAGAAATATTGGTCCCTTTGCACAATCCAGCAGGGCCTTGGAGAAGTTTTTAATGAATTTATGCTGTTTTGTGTTCGGGGCATAAACCGTGGATAGTGTTATTGGATGGTGTGCCTTGCACGATGATGAACCGTCCCTCTGGGTCTTTCTCGGTATGCATGACTTTGAGGGGATTAGTATACCTACTCCGCATTTCTTAGAAGTACCTGATGCAAAAAAAGCGGTAGGGAACTGTGTGTTGTGCCATTTGGGTTCTTTCCCTCTACGGAAATGTGTTTCCTGGAGAAATACTATATGGCTGTGTAGGTTTTTGATTTCTTTAAAAGCAATTGATCGCTTACCTGGGTTATTAAGGCCCTTTGCGTTTATAGTCGTAAAGATAAGATTGTGCGTAGAAAATCTACTCGACTGTCCAGCCATTCCGGATAGAGTCTGTGTGAGAAAAAAAAGGGAAGAGGTGTTAAAGGGACAGTCAAGTCCAAAAAAAAAACTTTCATGATTTAAATAGGGCATGCAATTTTAAACAACTTCCCAATTTACTTTTATCACCAATTTTGCTTTGTTCTCTTAGTATTCTTAGTTGAAAGCTAAAACTAGGAGGTTCATATGCTAATTTCTTAGACCTTGAAGACTGCCTCTAATCTGAATACATTTTGACCACTAGAGGGCATTAGTTCACATGTTTCATATAGATAACATTGAGCTCATGCACGTAAAGTGACCTAGGACTGAGCACTGATTGGCTAAACTGCATGTCTGTCAAAAGAACTGAAATAAGGGGCAGTCAGCAGAAGCTTAGATACAAGATAATTACAGAGGTAAAAAGTATATTAATATAACTGTGTTGGTTGTGCAAAACTGGGGAATGGGTAATAAAGGTATTATCTTTCTTTTTAAACAACAAACATTCTGGTGTTGACTGTCCCTTTAAGGGGAAAAGAAGAAAAGAGAAAAGTGGGAGGAGAGGAAAAAGTCAGGGGGGGTAGGTGAGCAAATAGTTTGAGTGTCCAATACTCTGGAAAAGGGAATGTAATACTTTCTGCTATACCTACAAAATAGTCAGAATATATATATTTATACAAGTAAAGATGGATTTACAACAATCAACAATGGGGGTAGTAGTCCGTGAGGTCCCACGGCTCAATAATACATAAAGCACTCACAAACCAGGAGACCCCGGTCCTGGGTGTGTTCTTGAGTAAAGCATAACTAGAATAAAACTAGAATAAAACAGGAGAGGGTGTTAACATTTTACAAGTATATCTATTTGGCCCAGGCCTTCGCACCCACACCAGCCACCCACATCTGCCTCTTCGCCCATGAAGGGGAGAGGAATAGTTCCCAGGCAGATTAGTCAGATAGGTCTATGTCTCTCAGCCTTATTTTGGCTGTCTCTTTTAATGATGACATTGAGCCTACCTTGCAATATATATCACCCAGGAGGGGTTTTTAACAAGATTGGTCTATTGTGTGTCGGCTGTGTCCTGAAAAGCCTGAGTCTGAACAACACAACCTAACCTTGAACCAAGATGTTCCACAAAGCAGTTCATTGCCCCTAGCGACATACATAACTATCACTTAGCTGATGCCTGGTTATCCAGGAAAGGAGGTTCGGCACTGTTTGTTTCCAACATGTCTTCATTTCGCTGCTGTGGTGAACCCAGCGAAAGTTCCGCCAGGAAGGCCTGCTCATCGGAACTAGGCTTTAATGTGTAGACTTTGTTATTATGTGTAACAATCAGGGAGACTGGAAAGCCCCAGCGATATTGTAATTTATGGGCTCTTAGGTGTGATAATTCTCTTCTCTTCTGCAATGTTGTAGGAGATAAATCAGAAAAGATTTGAATATCAACACCCACGTGTTGCAGCGGATGCTTAGACATGGCGCAGCGGAGGATCTCCTCCTTGTCTTTAAAGTTCAAGAACTTTATTATAATGTCCCTTGGTGGGTCTTTTGGAGGGGTTTTTGGTCGCAACGCTCTATGAGCACATTCCAGAGGTATTTCAGCTGAGGATGAGGTACCTTTTAGTGTACGAAATAGATTCTGCAGACATCCCTCTATAGCTGGTGGATGTATTGTTTCTGGGATTCCTCTAATTCTTAAGTTATTGCGCCGTCCACGGTTATCTAAATCCTCTAATTTATCTGAGAGTGTCTGTTTAATATCTTTGTGGCGGTGTAGCTCTGTCTCGTGGCGCTGCATAGATGTGGAGGCCTTTTCCTGGTCCTCTTCCACTTGGGCAACTCTAGTATTTAGGGCAGTAATGTCCTTCTTTAGGTCATTGAAGTAAGTGCGCATTTCCTGCATACTATTATGAATATCCTCCTTGGTTGAGAGGTGCTGAAGGTCCCTTTTGGTAATAAAATGTTGTGTTTGCTGCTCTTCAGCTTGTGGTTGCGTGGCCATGTTCTGTTAGATATGATCAATGTGTCCCTTCTCTGCTATGTTGCTAGCTTCCACTTGCTTTATGTATCTGCTAAGCGGCCGTATCGGTGTGCATTTATCTGTTTTATTCAGTTTTTTGTTAGGCCTCCCCTCTCAGCTGGGTGTTTATCATATAAAGGCGAATAATGGGTACACGCCTAAGCTTCCAATAATGGACACACACTATAAGAGAGAGATAGCTCCCAATGTTATGTGGTGAGCTTTTATTTCTTTATAAACCAGCATCAAAATCTACTTTTTGCTCTTGACTGCCAGAGCTCTCAGTCCCAGCCTCGCCCAGTATATAAAAACAGTTTCCGTTTGCACAGTCACAATAAAAGGGCCTGCTGCTGTTATACGTTTCTGTGTATATGTGACAGGTAAATGTCTGTGAAGGGGGGGTTATGTAAACTTGCCCTACTGATGCAAAATTCACCCTCAACAGCCACAACCTACTGCAGGACGTTTGTAGTGTCCACTAGCTTCCCAGAGCGCCAAGGTATGTACTTATATGTGTAATGGCCTCAATCCCTTATAGAGCAATGGTCCTGTGTGGTATAACAGGTTTTGTGGAGTGATATAATGTGCGTGTTGTACTCACAGAAGCCGCTTCCGATCGCACCACTCCTATGACTTCCGATATGTACTTCTCCTTCCAGCTGTGTCTCACAGGCAGGGTCGGAATATTGCACTGTCTGCGCCTCTTATGACCCCCATCAGAGGAGCTCTGGGTACGTTAGATTTAGATGATGGCGCGAAAATGTTGTGCTCGCTCCACTCGTTGTAGCAGCTCTCCCTCTGTTTATCTGTGTCGGTAGTAATTAACTTTGACTCCGCTGATGGCAGGTGCTCTGACTCTGTCTCTCCTGCTGTAGTATATGTCTATTAGTCAGGCTTTTACTCATTTATGGAGCCGTTTTGGCCTCTTGGTCTTGGAGCTTGTTTAAAACACGGCCATTCGCCTGCGTGGCCAAGCTTCGCCCCTCCCCAGTAATATATGTTTTGATATGCAAATGTGATAAAATCTATGTCGGCATGACGACACGTAAGTTGAGGGTTAGAGTTATGGAACATTTGCGCAATATAATAAATGCACAGAAAGACAAAAAGGATGGCAAAACTCTAACCAGTGTTGCTTGTCACTTCTTACGCTACCATAATTCTAACACAGAGGAACTACTATGCCAAGGCATAGAGAAAGTGAGCCTGGGAATTAGAGGTGGTAATCTAGAGAGAGCTTTACTAAAAATAGAGACCAGATTATTCTTTTTATTATTATTATTCTTTATTTATAAAGCGCCAACAGATTCTGCAGCGCTGCCCATGGGTACAAGGATAACAGTACAGTGGAGAAACAATACGATAAGACACAAAATTTTACAGACAAATACAGGGGGAATTGAGGGCCTTGTTCCCGTGGGAACTTACAATCTAGATGGGTAGGAGGATTGGAAACAGGAGGTGGGGACTGCAGAGGTGAGAATGATATTAGTGAGGAGATAGAGGGCAACTGTTAGTTAATTGGTTAGTTTGTTAAGTCGGGTGATAAGCTTCCCTGAACAGAAAGGTCTTTAGGGAACGTTTAAAGGAGGAGAGGTTAGGGGCAAGTCTGACATCTCGAGGAAGTGCGTTCCAGAGGGTTGGTGCCGCACGAGAGAAGTCCTGTAGTCTAGAATGAAAGGAGGTGATGGTAGAGGATGCAAGAAGCAGGTCGTTGTTGGATCTTAGGGGACGGGCAGGAGTATATTTGTTGATGAGTGAGGACAGGTAGGGTGGGGCAGCATTGGTGAGGGCTTTGTAGGTCAGGGTGAGAATTTTGAATTTAACTCTGTTGTGAATGGGGAGCCAGTGAAGGGACTCACAGAGAGGCGCAGCAGAAACAGAGCGTCGAGAGAGGTGGATTAGTCTTGCAGATGCATTTAGGACGGATTGGAGGGGAGAGAGGCGGGAGAGAGGGAGGCCAGTTAGTAAGTTGTTACAGTAGTCAAATCGGGAAATTACCAGGGAGTGGATGAGCTGTTTGGTAGTTTCAGCACTCAGAAACGGGCGAATTTTGGAGATATTGTATAGGTGGTTGCGGCAGGATGAAGAGAGCAGTTGGATGTGGGGAATGAAGGACAGATTTGAGTCAAGCGTGACTCCGAGGCAGCAGACTTGGGGTGATGGGGAGATAGTGGTGCCGCCAACAGTGATAGAAAAATTAGAGACTGGAGTGGAGCTAGAGGGGGGAATTAGAAGTAGTTCGGTCTTAGACATATTTATTTTTAGGTGGTGAGAGGCCATCCAGGAGGAAATGCTAGATAAGCAGTCGCTGATGTGAGAGTTGACAGAAGGAGAGAGTGCATGGGTGGAAAGGTAGATCTGGGTATCATCAGCATAGAGGTGATAGCTGAAGCCATAGCTGTTGACAAGTTTACCCAGTGAAGAAGTGTAAATAGAGAAGAGTAGAGGACCCAGGACAGACCCTTGAGGTACTCCAACAGACAGGGGCAATAGAGAGGAGGAGTCACCTACAAAAGAGACTGAGAAGGATCTGTTAGAGAGATAAGAGTGAATCCAGGAGAGGGCAGTGTCACAGAGACCAAAAGAACTGAGAGACTGTAGGAGAAGGGGATGGTCAACAGTGTCAAAGGCAGCAGATAGGTCAAGTAAGATGAGTATAGAGTAGTAGCCTTTGTTTTTAGCAGAAAGGAGATCGTTGGTAACCTTGGTGAGGGCAGTTTCAGTTGAGTGTTGGGGACGGAAGCCAGATTGCAGGGGGTCGAGCAATGAGTTGGAGGGCAGGAAGTGGGTTAGGCGATTGAAAACTAGTTTTTCGAGGAGTTTTGAAGCTAGTGGGAGCAGTGATATGGGGCGGTAGTTTGCAGGGGAGTTAGGGTCGAGGGAGGGTTTTTTGAGGATGGGGGTGACCTTCGCATGTTTGATGAAGGCAGGGAATGAGCCGGTAGAAAGGGATAGGTTAAATATGTGAGTAAGAGCCAGAGTGAGGGTGGTAGACAGAGGAGGGATTAGATGTGAATGAATAGTGGGCAGGTAGTGAGGTGTGAGGAAGACAAAAGGGAAGCCACTTCACTCTCAGTGGTTGGGAGGAGGGTGCAGAGAGTGGCAGAGGGGGTGACTGGGAGCGGAGTTGGGAGATTGCAGGTTTGTGTTGGGATGTTTCCTCGGATTGCAAGTGTTTTATTGAGAAAATAGTCAGCAAGGTCTTGAGCACTGAATGCAGATGAGGGGGGTGGTGCAGGTGGGTAGAGGAGAGAGTTGAAAATAGAGAAGAGTCTTTTAGGGTTTGAGGAGTGAGTGGATATAAGAGAGGAGAAGTAGATGGATATACTTGCTAAATTCAGTACAACCTTATGGGTTGAATGAGAAAAACAACTTCTATGTCCATCTTTAAGGTCATAATAGAATAAAATAACCATTTGCTAAGTTGGTCCGCCAAATGTGAGATAGCATAATATACCACAACTATTTTTATCTCTGCTATTTATCCCTACATTTTTCACTAACACACCGTAATTGTCCTATGGGTTGAAACTTATATACCATCCCAGCTATTTTTGTCCCTTTTTGTCACCCACTCCCTCTCCCTCTTGATCCCCTTAATCTAGGTTTTTTTTCCATTACTCATATCCCTAGAACACTTATCGATACTAGACCTATAGTACATACAAAATGTTATTATTTTGCAACTTATACACACCATGCTATCATTTCACACATTTGATAGTCACTTTTTATACATATGTATTACTTTATGTTTATTATAATTCACACAGCCCACGTATGATGCACAAGAGAACCCTTTGTACATCTTTCACATGCTTATCACATTCAAACCAATATTAATACTTTTATATTAATATTTTATCAATTTCACCATATGAGGTTTTTCACTAGATTTATACCACTATTTAACCACATTATATAGAAGAACTTGGTAATCAAATAGGATATTACCCTTATGGATCATACGTAAATAAATTAGGAATATTCTATTTGTATGTATTATACAAACTGAAGATTCATTTTCGTAATAAGAACCATAAAGTTATTCAAGCTCCGAAACAATAATACTTAAGGAACCGTACATCTGCTCCCATATAAAGCTCCAATCCAATATTCAACTGAATGAGCACCCTCTGTGAATCACAATTGCGATAGTAATAGCAACTGTTAGACGAGTGATAGATTTACAGGCCAATAGGAAACACACAATAGATGGCAAATTATTTCTATCAGCGCAATTAGTCTTCCTCGGATTCGTCAATATTTGCACATGACACAAATTCCTATCGCTTCTCTCATTGAGCAAGCACATTTGATTGACAGGTATCTCATCCTATCATCATGGAGAGAGTAACTCCTTACCGGGTTCAACGTCCATACTTAAAGGGACACTGAACCCAAATTTTTTCTTTCGTGATTCAGATAGAGCATGCAATTTTAAGCAACTTTCTAATTTACTCCTATTATCAATTTGGTTCAGTACTCTGGACAGCACTTTTTATTGGTGGATGAATTTATCCACCAATCAGCGAGGACAACCCAGGTTGTTCACCAAAAATGGGCCGGCATCCAAGTCTGTTCTCCCCATAAACATTCTAGAGCTGAGGGCAATCTTCAATGCTCTTCTGGCCTGTCCTCAGTTAGCTTCAGTCCGGTTTATCAGGTTCCAGTCGGACAACATAACCTCAGTGGCTTACATCAACCATCAGGGAGTTCCTTGGCCATGACAGAGGTAGTCAAGATTATTCAGTGGGCGGAGACCCACAACTGCTGTCTATCTGCGATCCACATTCCAGGAGTGGACAATTGGGAAGCAAATTTTCTAAGCAGACAGAACTTTCACCCGGGGGAGTGGGAACTCCATTCGGAGGTGTTTTCCAACTTGATCCTCAAATGGGGACAGCCGGAGCTGGATCTCATGGCATCTTGACAGAATGCCAAGCTCCTGAGGTTACGGGTCGAGGTCAAGGGATCCTCAGGCTGTACTGATAGATGCTCTGGCGGGTTCCTTGGAATTTCAGTCTAGCATACCTATTTCCTCTGTTCGCTCTCCTTCCACGGGTTATTGCTTGAATCAAACAGGAGAAGGCGTCGGCCTCGCAGGATTTGGTATGCAGACCTAGTGGAGTTGTCTTCTCTTCCACCTTGGAGACTTCCACTGAGGAAGGATCTTCTACTTCAAGGGCCCTTCCTTCATCCCAATCTAGTTTCTCTGAAGCTGACTGCTTGGAGATTGAACGCTTAATTCTATCTAAGCACGGGTTTTCGGAGTCGGTTATTGAGACCTGTAACTAGGATAATTTACCATAAGATATGGCGTAAATATCTGTATTGGTGTGAATCCAGAAACTACTCTTGGAGTAGAGTTCGGATTCCTAGAATTTTGTCCTTTCTACAAGAAGGTCTGGAGAAGGGCTTATCTGCAAGTACTTTGAAGAGTCAAATATCTGCCTTTTCTATTTTGTTGCATAAACGTCTGCAATTTTTCTGTCAGGCCTTGGTCAGAATCAGGCCTGTGTTCAAACCGGTTACTCCTCCCTGGAGTCTTAACCTTGTTATTAAAGTTCTTCAGCAGGCTGCGTTTGAGCCTATGCATTCCTTAGATATTAAGATGTTATCTTGGAAAGTTTTGTTTCTTGTTGCAATTTCTTCTGCTCGTAGAGTCTCAGAGCTCTCAGCATTGCAGTGTGATTCCCCTTACCTTATTTTTCATTCAAATAAGGTAGTTCTGCGTACTAAGTTAGGGTTCCTCCCTAAAATGGTTTTGGATAGGAACATTAATCAAGAAATTGTTGTTCCTTCTTTGTGTCCTATGTGTTCTCATAAAGAGCGTCTGCTGCACAACCTTGATGTGGTGCGTGCGTTGAAGTACTATTTACCGGCGACTAATGATTTTCGCCAGTCTTCTGCGTTGGTTGTTGTTTTCTCTGGGAAACGCAAGGGTCAAAAAGCTACAGCTGCGTCTCTTTCTTTGTGGCTGAAGAGTATAATTTGTTTGGCTTATTAAACTGCTGGACAGTAGCCTCCTGAGAGAGTCACGGCTCATTCTACGAGGGCTGTTTCTTCTTCCTGGGTATTCAAAAATGAAGCTTCTGTGGAACAGATTTGCAAGGCTGCAAATTGGTCCTCTCTACACACTTTTTCAAAATTCTATAAATTTGATACTTTTGCCTCGGCTGAAGCTTCTTTTGGGAGAAAGGTTCTTCAAGCAGTGGTGCCTTCAGTTTAGGTACCCTGTATTTTCCCTCCCTTATCATCTGTGTCCTCTAGCTTGGGTATTGATTCCCAATAGTATTAGAGATGATCCGTGGACTCATCGTGTCATTAGAAAGAAAATGAAATTTATGCTTACCTGATAAATTTCTTTCTTTCTTGACACGGTGAGTCCACAACCCGCCCTGTTATTTAGACAGGTTTTTTTTGTGTTTTAAACCTCAGGCACCTCTGCATCTTGTTACTTCCTTTCTCTCTTTTTTTCCTTCGATCGAATGACTGGGGTTGGAGGGAAGGGAGGTGATATTTAACAGCTTTGCTGTGGTGCTCTTTGCCTCCTCCTGCTGGCCAGGAGTGATATTCCCAATAGTAATCAGAGATGATCCGTGGACTCACTGTGTCAAGAAATAAATACATTTATCAGGTAAGCATAAATTTCGTTTTTCATGTTTAATAAAAAAGAAAGTTAAATATGAAGCTGAAATCAAATTTTAAACCATAGAAACACAAATAAAATACAATCACCAGTATGCTCATTAACCCCTTGCACCAACTGGATGTAGGTACTATGTCATACAGTACTTTGCCCAGTGTACTGTGTTGAAATAATACCTACATCTAACAGAGTCGCCTGCTGCAGTCCCCACTGTCATCTAAGACAGCTGAGACTGCAGCTGGGGGGGCAAAAGGCATCTGCCCTCAATGGTAAGGGAGCTCTGATCGTGCTCAGATACTGTCTGTGTCCCTTTCTGTTATGATCTTCCATGGTACTGAGTAGGAGCTGTGGAAGAAATGCGGGTGGGCAGCCCAGTGGAGGAGGGGGTGGGGTTCCCTAAACTACAGAAAAGTTATGAAGGGAGAAGGACAGACCCATATCTGCTGGAGGGGGACCCCTATGCTACATAAAAAGGTGATCTTGGAGGGGGTGGTCTGGGGGGTCCCTACACTACAGAAAAATAAATAAATTTGATAATATAAAATAACAAAAAAAAATTTGAAGTTTGTTACTGGCAAAATGGCTGCCAGTAAAGAATATGGCGGGGAGTGGGAGGGGGGTAGGGTTTGGGGGATTGGTGAGGTGGGAGGGTGTGGAGGGGAATAAAAATAAATAAATAAAAGCCCTAAACTGCATATTTGTAGACTGTCTGTCAGTACCTAAGATAGTAGTGACTAGTGGGGGGAGAAGGGAAGAGAGCTTTTTGGGAAGGATCAGGTAGGTATCAGGAGGTGGGAGGTGTCAGGTGGGAGGGTAATCCCTACACTAGCTCAAATATAAACCATACAAGCTAACTTTTTAATTCCTTTACTCCCGGGAACTTCAGAAGTGTGGTTCGCAGCTGCAATTAGCGGTCTTCTAATAACCAAAAACTAAAGTAATATCCATGTATATCTGCTGGGGATCCCAGAGAAGCTTTTACAACCGTTTGTCTTATGACTGCAGTAGGGTGTAAATAATTTCAGTGATAAAGTTTGCAAAAAGTTAACAATTTTTTTATATTATCGTATTGGCGGCTAAATAGTGGCATCAAATATACTAAAATGGGCCTAGATCAATACTTTATCTACTTTGAAAATAAATATAGTTTTCATAGGTAAATAGAAAAAAATCAAGGTTCTATTTCTGTTTGAACAGAGTGAAAGCTAAAATGCTAAAAATTCTTTGGGCAAGTTTTTCTCTGAAATTCCCGGTAGCGAAGGGGTTAATGATTGCAGTTAATTGCATGGGTGCTGAAAATTGATAACTATACTTTTTAATTTACTGAAAATGTCATGAAGTTAATTGCAAACTTCATGAATTGATAATAATGGTTAAAGAAACAGTCTACTCCAGAATTTATATTGTTTAAAACGATAGATAATCCCTTTATTACCCATTCCCCGGTTTTGCATAACCAACAGTTATATTAATACACTTTTTACCTCTGTGATTACCTTGTATCTAATCCTCTGCAGACTGCCCCCTTATTTCAATGATAAAAGTAAAAATGGAAAGTTGTTTACAATGGCATGCCCTATCTGAATCTTAATACGCTAGTAGTCAAACACATCATCAATATTGAATCAATTAGCCACCATGTTTCACTTTCATATTGGATGTTGTTGTTATATGACAGCTCCTGTGAAAATACCATTGAAACTCCAGTAAAATGCGTGTCTTCTATAGTTGTGTTTAATTTTTCTGTTACATAACTTTATATAATTAAATAACTATAATTAATGTATTCAGATAGTAAATATTCAAATACAACATTGCACTAGAGACACTGCAGGGCTTAAAATGCCAAATTAAAGGGATAGGAAAGTCCAAATTAAACTTGCATGATTCAGATAGAGCGTGTAATTTTAAGACACTTTTAAATTCACTTCTATTTTCAGAAGTGCTTCGTTATTTTGGTAACCCTTGTTAAAAAAGAATACGCACATATCCTACACTAGTGGGAGCTAACTGCTGATTGGTGCCTGCACACATTTGTCTCTTGTGATTGGCTAACTAGATGTGTTTAGCTAGCTGCTAGTAGCGCAATGTTGCTCCTTCAGCAAAGGATAGCAAGAGAATAAAGCACATTTGATAATAGAAGTAAATTGGAAAAGTTGCTTTAAATTGTATGTTCTATCCAAATAATCAAATAAAATGTGGGGTTTTCCTATCCCTTTAAATAGAAAAAATGTTAAGTCTGAATTACAGATGGGGGTTACAAAGTAGTTTACTGAGCCATAGTACAAAGTCTGTAGGAAATTTAATTTGTTATGGGGAATATTTTATTAGCCATCATTTCAAAGAGTCAAGAGTTGAAATGGCCCAAACAGGAGTAGCTGTTATTTGCCTTTCTAACCAATTCAACATTTGAATGCAGCATTGATAAACAACACTTCATTACTTATCTGATATATTCTAACTTTTTTCATTACAAATGTTCCTCCTACATGCAGGAGCCTTGGCGTGCACTTCTCTAAAGTTCGGTCGCTGACTCTTGATTCTTGGGAGCCAGAGCTTATCAAGGTAATAACCATAGAAGCTGTGCCAATGGACTAACAGAATGGGAATGGGGCATAATGAAAGCGATGCAGTGACATCAAGGGTTGTGCTATGTTCTAAAGTATTTTGCATCTTGATTAAGATTGAGTGCACATTTTTTTAAAGGGTTTGAGCTCATAATTAAAGGAACTATTGAAACGAGGAGTTTCAGGAGACTTTGGTGATGAGAGGGTTTGCTTAGAATTGCGAAATATTCAATACGCGTTGCTCAATATGTTCAACATATTTTGAGAGCTCCCCTAGAATCAACTATGTCGTCAAATAAATTGTTTGCGTTTGCTGAATTTTCACTTCCCAAACGCTAGGATTTACCTTCACTAAAAATAAAGGGGAGTTGAAGTCATCAGTTATATAAAAAAAGGTGCTAAACTCACCCTGACTGTGTCACTGCAGCTTAACAAACTCAGCAGCTCCTGCCGCCCACGGCACAGCGCTCTTCTGCCAATGAGATGACGTTTGCACCTTTAAACCAACACCCGTGCTAGTATACAGAACACTGTCAGCTGACACGCACGGCTATTGGTTTAGAGGCGCAAAAGTCATTGAAAGAGAGCGCTCTGCCGTGGTTGGCCAGAGCCGCTGAGGTTAGCAAGCTGCAGCAGCACACTCAGGGTGAGTTTAGCGTCCTTTCTTTTAATAACTGATGACTTAAACTCCACTTTATCTTTAGTGATGGTTAATCCTAGTGTTTGTTAAATGCTCAGTTTTATCATAATTTTAAATTCAAACTATAGTTGGTTAAAATATTATTCATAATAACTACAAGAGGAACTCATGTCTTTTCTGACTGGTTCCTGACTTACACGTCAACCAGTCAGCTGGGCGGCTGATAAGTCTCAGCATGCGCATAAAAAAACCTGGAGATGTGACCTGGAGATGCGCTTCTAAAGGGCCATGTGGCGCAATTGTCCTTGTTTCATTTCAGTGATGTTATTCATTCACTGAGTGATATCTTACATTAAGTCCATGGATCGTTTTTAATCACACTAAAATGTAACCTCTTTGTACAAAATGGTGTTTACTAGAATCATTCAGTTGTGTACCGGGATAAGTTACATTTTAGCGTGATTAAATATGCTCCATGGTATAAATATAAGATACCACGCAGTGAATTATGTTTTTTTTATTATATAAAAAATTTGAAATGTGCAATTACAGCAAACACTATGCAATTTATTATGCAATTACAGCAAACACTATGCAATTTATTATGCAATTACAGCAAACACTATGCAATTTATTATGCAATTACAGCAAACACTATGCAATTTATTATGCAATTACAGCAAACACTATTTGTTTTTCAACATAAAAATATCAGTTAAATAGTTGTTCCTAAGGCTGTTATGATTTAAAATTATTATTGAACTAAAATTGAAATATATATATTTAAGGAAGTTATCATCATATATTACAATAAGTATACATGCAATGAATTATGGTTTCATTTAAATAAAAAAATATATTTTCGACTTGCGCAGGTAGAAATTATTTACGTATTAATCTAGTTCCTAGTATTTATTCAGTTTTTGGTATACAAAATACATCATCATTGTTATACTTAATTTGTATTTTTGTCTTTTATGCAAATAAAACTTGCCCAAAACATTATTTTACAATATACAAAACAAAATTAAAAGTTCACATTTCCGCAAAAAAACAGGGTTCATCGCAATACATGAACATATTGACGTTCCATATGCGGATCATGGACGTTACGTGTATTAAAATGAGTATGCTTCACTGGTATCTTGGAATGTTCCAAATATGAAAAGTGTACAATCTTGAACTTTACAAATCATACAAGTCTTGCCACTATTCTATTTGCTAGAAACACATGCATCAAATAAATAATATTACATTTGTAAACACACACATATGTATTTAAAATGTGAACCTTTTTACATAAGTCAATTACATATGTTAAAAAGGTAAACAAGGCCTATACTTTATCATACATTTTCGTGTATCTAATGTGTGGCGAAGGTACCCCCAATTTGAAAAAAAAATTTGGCTAAACGTGAAAAATGCGAGACTGGCGAGAAAATGTTGGCAAATTTTCGCCGGTAACGAGGTTTTGATCATTAGGCCCCAAGAGAGCTATAGTTAGCTGGGGAGCTTGTTATTAAGGTTGTGAGAAGTTGTGTGCACAATGGTTACTTGCAGGAAGGTGACATGGTTTATTTGAAGAATTAATACTTTTAAAGGAAATAGAATTGGTTGTGCAATATATATATATATATATAAAATAAATGTAATTTATTTTCTGTCTCCAGCTAATGTGTGAACTTGGAAATAACACAATTAATGGGATATATGAGGCTCGAATAGAAGAAATGAGCATAAAGAAGCCCACATCTTGTAGTGCACGGTGATGTATTCATCTTTTTATTTATTCATCTTTATTCACCTACATACTGTAATGGCTCTATAATAACCATATTAAAAAGTTAAATCCATAATAATGTAGAATCATTAACGCACAATATAATAATATTGTGAAATTATATTTCTCTTGTTAAGTGTATCCAGTCCACGGATCATCCATTACTTATGGAATATATTCTCCTTCCCAACAGGAAGTTGCAAGAGTCCACCCACAGCAAAGCTGCTATATAGCTCCTCCCCTAACTGCCATATTCAGTCATTCTCTTGCAAGCCTCAACATAGATAGGAGGTCGTGAGAGTCTGTGGTGATTTATACTTAGTTTATTCTTCAATCAAAAGTTTGTTATTTTTAAATGGCACTGGAGTGTGCTGTTTTTCTCAGGCAGTATTTGGAAGAAGAATCTGCCTGCGTTTTTCTATGATCTTAGCAGACGTAACTGAGATCCATTTGCTGTTCTCACACATTCTGAGGAGTGAGGTACTTCAGAGGGGGAATGGCGTGCAGGTTTTCCTGCAGATAAGGTATGTGCAGTAAAATATTTTTCTAGGAATGGAATTGACTAAGAAAATACTGCTGATACCGAAGTAATGTAAGTAAAGCCTTAAATGCAGCGATAGCGACTGGTATCAGGCTTATTAATAGAGATACATACTCTTATAAAAATGTGTTTTAAAACGTTTGCTGGCATGTTTAATCGTTTTTTAACGTACATTGGTGATAACACTGTAATGTTGGTATAGCCTTAAATGCAGTAAAAGCGACTGGTATCAGGCTTATTAATAGAGATACATACTCTTGTAAAAATGTGTTTTAAAATGTTTGCTGGCATGTTTAATCGTTTTTAACATATGTTTGGTGATAAAACTTATTGGGGCCTAAGTTTTTTCCACATGGCTGGCTTAAATTTTGCATAGAAACAGTTAACTGAAGCTTCCCACTGTTGTAATATGAGTGGGAGGGGCCTAATTTAGAGCTTTTTTGCGCAGTTAAAATTACAAAATGAATTATCCAGATTCCCTCAGCAGTCCCATGAATACTACAGGACATTTCTAAAGGGCTAAAAAGACTTCCAAAATCGTTTATAGGGAAGGTAATCCACAGCTCTGCTGTGGCAGTTTTGTTGTGTCTGTTTTTAAAAACGTCTATGTCGTTTTTTTTATCTGTTTTTTTGCATTAAGGGGTTAATCATCCATTTGCAAGTGGGTGCAATGCTCTGTTACCTTATTACATGTATTGTAAAAATGTTGTTTGTTTTACTGCCTTTTTTCACTGTTTTTTCAAATTTTGACAAAATTTGTTTCTCTTAAAGGCACAGTAACGTTTTATATATTTGCTTGTTAACTTGATTTAAAGTGTTTTCCAAGCTTATTAGTCTCATTATTAGTCTGTTCTAACATGTCTGACATAGAGGAAGCTCTGTGTTCATTATATTTTAAAGCCATGGTGGAACCCCATCTTAGAATGTGTACCAGATGTACTGATTTCATGTTAAACAATAAAGATCATTTTTTGTCTTTAAAAACATTATCACCAGAGGATTCTGTCGTGGGGGTAGTTATGCCGACTAACTCTCCCCACGTGTCAGACCTTTTGACTCCCGCTTTAGGGACTCACGCTCAAATGGCGCCAAGTACATCAAGGGCACCCATAGCGTTTATTTTACCAGGGGATTCTGTCGAGGGGAAAGTTATGCCGATTAACTCTCCCCACGTGTCAGACCCTTCGACTCCCGCTTCAGGGACTCACGCTCAAATTGCGCCAAGTACATCAAGGGCGTCCATAGCGTTTATTTTACAAGACATGGCAAAGGTGGTGAATAATACTCTGGCAGCAGTATTAGTCAGACTACCTGAAATTAAAGGAAAACAGATAACTCTGGGGGTAGATACAGAGCATACAGACGCTTTAAGAACCATGTATGATACTACCTCACAATATGCTTAGTCTGTGGGTGATTTTTTTGACTCAGGGAAGATGATTTAACCTGATTCTGATATTTCTACATTTAAAATTTATGCTTGAGAACCTCCACTTGTTGCTCAGGGAGGCTTTGGCTGCTCTGAATGAATGTGTACAATCGCAGGGCCAGAGAAATTGTGTAGACTGGATAAATAATATGCAGTGCCGGTGTGTACTGATGTTTTTCCAATACCTAAAGAGGTTTACTAAAAAATTTTTTTTAATAAGGAATGGGATAGACCAGGTGTGCCGTTCTCTTCCCCTCCTATTTTTTAGAAGAATGTTTTCTAATAGTTACCACCACACGGGACTTCTGGCAGACAGTTCCTAAGGTGGAGAGAAGAGTTTCTAAGCTAAGCGTACCACTACCTTCGGAAGAGGATTGTTGTTTTTTAAGATCTAATGGATAAAAAATGTTTATTCAACAGGGTTTTATCCTGCAGCCCCTTGCATACATTGCTTCTGTCACTGCTGCTGCGGCGTTCTGGGTTGAGTCTCTTGATGAGGCTTTACAGTTAGCGACTCCATTGGATGAATATATTTGACAAGCTTATGCTAGCCAATTCCTTTGTTTTCTGATGCCTTTGTTCATTTGACTAGACTAACGGCTAAGAATTCTGTTTTTTACTATACTGGCGCGCAGAGCGCTATGGCTTATATCATGGTCAGCTGTCGTGACTTTAATAAATAAGCTACTTAACTTCCCTTCAAGGGGCAGACCCTATTCGGGCCTGGTGTGAAGGAGATTATTGCTTATATCACTGTAGGAAAAGGTCATGCCCTTCCTCAGGATAGGAATCAAGGGCCAAAAAAGGTCTAATTTTCGTGCCTTTTAAAACTTCAGGGCAGGTGTGGCATCCACTTCCTCTAAGGCAAAACAAGAGGGAATTTTTGCTCAAAGATAAGCAGGCCAAGGAGCCTGCTGCTGCCTCTAAGGCAGCATGAAGGAACGGACCCCTATCCGGTAACGGATCCTATAGGGGGCAGACTTTCATTCTTCGCCCGGGCGTGGGCAAGAGATGCCCAGGATCCCTAGGCATTGGAATTTATATCCCAGAGATATCTTCTGGATTTCAAAGATTCCCCCCCCAAAAAAAGGGGAGATTTCGCCTTTCACAATTATCTGCAAACCAGATAAAGAAGGAGGCATTCTTACATTGTGTACGAGATCCATCCAGTTCCAAGAGAGGAACAGGGACAGAGTTTTTACTCAAATCTGTTTGTGGTTCCCAAGGTGAGGGAACCTTCAGACCTATTTTGGATCTAAAGATCTTAAACAAATTCCTCAGAATTCCGTCATTTAAGATGGAAACTATTCGTACCATCTTAACTATGATCCAGGAGAGTCAATAGAGGACTACAATGGATTTGAAGGATGCTTATCCTCACATTGTGATGCATAAAGATCACCTTCGTTTTTCAGGTTTGCCTTTCTAGACAGGCATTACCAGTTTGTAGCTCTTTCCTTTGGGATATCTACAGCCCCAAGAATCTTTATGGAGGTTCTGGGGTCGCTTTGGCAGTCCTTAGGCCGCGGGGCATAGAAGTGGCCCCTTAGTTAGACGACATCCTGATACAGGCGTCAAACATCCAAATTTCCAAGTCTCATACGGACGTAGTACTGGCATTTCTGAGATCACATGGGTGGAAAGTGAACAAGGAAAGAGTTCTCTATCCCCAATCTCAAGGGTTTCCCTCCTAGGGACTCTGATAGATTCTGTAGAAATGAAAATTTACCTGACGGAGTCCAGGTTGTCAAAGTTTCTAAATTTCTGCCGTGTTTTTCATCCCATCCGCACCCTTCGGTGGCTCAGTACATGAATGAAATCGGTTTAATAGGTAGCGGCAAGGGACATAGTACCGTTTGCACGTCTACATTTCAGACCGCTGCAACTATGCATGCTCAGTCAGAGGAATGGGGATTACACAGATTTGTCCCCCTGTTGAACCTGGACCAAGAGACCAGAGATTCTCTTCTCTGGTGACTATGTCGGGTCCATCTGTCCAAGGGTATGACCTTCCGCAGGTCAGATGGGACAATTGTTACAATGGATGCCAGCCTTTTAGGTTGGGATGCAGTCTGGAACTCCCTGAAGGCTCAGGGATAGTGGACTTAGGAGGAGACCCTCCTTCTAATAAATATTCTGGGAGTGATATTCCATGCTCTTCAGACTTGGCCTCAGTTAGCAACTCTGAGGTACATCATACTCGGACAATATACACGACTGTGGCTTACATCAGCCATCAAGGGGGAACAGAAGTTCCCTAGTGATGTTAGAAGTCTTACAATAATTCACTGGACAGAGACTCACTCTTGTCTATCAGCTATCCATATCCCAGGTGTTGAGAACTGGGAGGTGGATTTTCTAAGTCGTCAGACTTTTCTTCCGGGGGAGTGGGATTTCCTTCGGAGGTCAAGACCAAGCAGGAGAGGGCTTTGGTGTTTTTGACAGCGCCTGCGTAGCCACGCAGGACCTGGTATGCAGATCTGGTGGACATGTCATCCTTTCCATCACGGTCTCTGCTTCTGAGACAGGTCCCTCTACCTCAGGGTCCTTTCAACCATCTAAATAGAATCAATCTGAGATGGACTGCCTGGAGACTGAACGCTTGATGTTATCAAAGCATGGCTTCTCCGAGTCAGTCATTGATACCTTAATACAGACATGAAAGCCTGTCTCTAGGAAAATTGAACATAGATATGGTGTAAATATCTGATTGTTATGAATCCAAGGGTTACTCATGGAGTAAAGCCTGGATTCCCAGGATATTATCTTTTCTCCAAGATGTTTTTGAGAAAAGGGTTGTCAGCTAATTCCTTGAAAGGGACAGATTTTTACTCTGTCTATTTTTTTGCACCAGCGTCTGGCAGGTATTCTAGACGTTCAGGCATTTGGTCAGGCTTTGGTTAGATCCAAGCCTGTGTTTAAAACTTTTGCTCCACCATGGAGCTTAAACCTGGTTCTTAAGGCTCTTCAAGAAGTTCCGTTTGAACCTTTTTTGTTCCATAGATATCAATCTTTATCTTGGAAAGTTCCTTTTGGGTAGCTATTTCCTCGACTCGTAGAGTCTCCAAGTTATCTGTGTTACAATGTGTTTCTCCTTATCTGGTCCTTCATACGGATAAGATAGTCCTGCGTACCAACCTGGGTTTTTTCCTAAGGTGGTATCTAACAAGAACATCACTCAAGAGATAGTTGTTCCATGCTTGTATCCTAATCCTTCCTCAAAGAAGGAACGTCTATTACACAATATTGGACGTGGTTTGTGCTTTAATGTTTTACTTACAAGCTACTACAGTTTTCATCAAACGTTCACCTTGTTTGTTGTCTATTCTGGACAGAGGAGAGGTCAAAAGACTTCAGCAGCCTCTCTGTCTTTTTGGTTAAAAAGCATAATTCATTTAGCTTATGAGACTGCTGGACTGCAGCCTCCTGAAGGGATTGCAGCTCATTCTACTAGAGCTGTGGTTTTCACTTGGGCCTTTTTTAAATGTGGCTTCTGTTGAACAGATTTACAAGACGGAGTCTTGGTCTGCGCTTCATACTTTTTCAAATTTAACAAATTTGATACCTTGCTTCTTCGGAGGCTATTTTTGGGAGAAAGGTTTTTTTTTACAGGCAGTGGTAACTTCCGTTTGAGTACCTTCCTTGTCCCTCCCATCATCCGTGTACTTTAGCTTTGGTATTGGTATTCCATAAGTAATGGATGATCCGTGGACTGGATACACTTAACAAGAGAAAACATAATTTATGCTTACCTGATAAATTTATTTCTCTTGTAGTGTATCCAGTCCACGGCCCGCCCTGTCACTTTAAGGCAGGTAATTTTTTTCATTTGAACTACAGTCACCACTGCACCCTATGGTTTTTCCTTTCTCTGCATGTTTTCGGTCGAATGACTGAATATGGCAGTTAGGGGAGGAGCTATATAGCAGCTTTGCTGTGGGTGGACTCTTGCAACTTCCTATTGGGAAGGAGAATATATTCCATAAGTAATGGATGATCCGTGGACTGGATACACTACAAGAGAAATAAATTTATCAGGTAAGCATAAATTATGTTTTTCTGATGATATTGCATTCTAACACTTTGGACTCTGTGTGACCTTCAATCTGCAGAAGTGAAAAGGAAATTTGGATACGTGCCAAATATGTGGAAAAGAAATTCATCACCAAACTCCCTCAGACAGCCCTGAGAAGCACCCATCACCATGGTAACCAACCGGACCGGCCAGTCAGCAGCCCTGAGGGAAGGTCCATAACAGACCGACTGCACAGCTTTTCTGAAATACAGAAAGAAAACAACAGGCCTGTTAGCAACCCTGGGACACTAAGGGAAACAAACTGGCCAGTCAGAAACAACGGAACAGATCCAGATACTAACCGACCAATCAACAGACTCAGAAAAGCACAGAAACCAATCCTGAGACCAAAACCACAGGCAATCTCCTCTACAACTGGTAATTATTAGACATATTTAAATATGTTTACTATAGGTAGCATTTTATTATGCCTATTTTTTGTTTGTTTGTTTGACTAATTTAAAAAAAAAAAAAAAAACTATACTCCACTTACAATTAGCAAATGGCCCCTCTTATTTTTCATTTATATATATGCTTTCAAGTCTCTTTTTCTGTTATATTTTGTTATGATGTAACATGAGGATCATCTGATAATTATCGACATGTTAACAGCTATGATCATTTTTCGATATGGATTAAACCATGTTCATTGTGTATTAGCAGCACTTTTTTCATTATCGTTTTGGTGAAAAATGGCCTAAACACCTATAAACATTTAAAAAAATATATCTTGTTTGCTGCAATCATTTTTCAATAGCCCAGCTCCACCCACCACTTGCTTTATTTGGACGAGCCAATCTGGACTTTAGTCTGCAGATAACAAGACTAGCCACTGTCATTATGCTAGTGCAAAGTCCATTGTTTTGCAGATATTATATGCTGAAGCCAATTAAGGAATGATATGTTGCAGGGTTAACCTTTATAAGTATGAAGTGTGCATTTCCAGCTTTGAAAATAACAAAATCCACAATTTTAAGAGGTAATTTACATGAAAATGGGGCATTGATGGCAGAAGCATTTTGAGATTGCAATCAGTGGAAAGTACACTGATAACAATCATAATCATGAATAGTTGGATATATTACGTTTCTAGCAATTTTGAGTGATATAGTGTGAGCTGTGGTGTTCTGCCATCATGGTCTTTCTCTGGCTAGTCAGGCCTCTTTGTAGCTGGTCCTTGTCACACAAGATCATCCAGGGATTTTTATTATGAGGATTTAGACCGTGATCCTACAGTGAAAGAGTCTCACTACTCAGACATGATAGGACGGCCATGAAATAATGTACCCTTGCAGAGGTAGGCAAGGTAGAGTATCCAATCAAATTCCTCTTTTGATTCATACATTGCCTTTCTGTACTTGAACATAGTTGGGACCTGTGCAGATAGACTTTACTTGATAAACAGGGTAGTATGTGCCTTGCTTTGAAGATTGCTAGCTGAGACTTTCCACTGTTTCTGCACCCATATCTTCTATGTTGTTATTATGGTGTCATCCAAAAGCAAACCTGGAAATACCATGCAATTTACCTATAAATACCATGCAAGTATTGGCACATTTATCTCCAAACTTATTTTAGTTTTATTAAAAATATACAAATAAAAACTTTAAAAAGTTTTGTTATTTCACTAATAACAAATCACCATCATAAAAAAAAAAAAAAAAAATCAGATATAAAAAATAAAATACAACCAAATGACCAAATCACTACAGTCCTGTAAATAAGTCTCTGTAAAGCAAGACAGTCCAAAATTTCTGTTCTTCTAATAATTCTTCCTTTCTCCAACATAGGTGTGTCCGGTCCACGGCGTCATCCTTACTTGCGGGATATTCTCTTCCCCAACAGGAAATGGCAAAGAGCCCAGCAAAGCTGGTCACATGATCCCTCCTAGGCTCCGCCTACCCCAGTCATTCTCTTTGCCGTTGTACAGGCAACATCTCCACGGAGATGGCTTAGAGTTTTTTAGTGTTTAACTGTAGTTTTTCATTATTCAATCAAGAGTTTGTTATTTTCAAATAGTGCTGGTACGTACTATTTACTCAGAAACAGAAAAGAGATGAAGAATTCTGTTTGTATGAGGAAAATGATTTTAGCAACCGTAACTAAAATCCATGGCTGTTCCACACAGGACTGTTGAGAGCAATTAACTTCAGTTGGGGGAACAGAGTGCAGTCTCTTACTGCTTGAGGTATGACACATTCTAACAAGACGATGTAATGCTGGAAGCTGTCATTTTCCCTATGGGATCCGGTAAGCCATGTTTATTACGATTGTAAATAAGGGCTTCACAAGGGCTTATTTAAACTGTAGACTTTTTCTGGGCTAAATCGATTGATTATTAACACATATTTAGCCTTGAGGAATCATTTTATCTGGGTATTTTGATATAATAATATCGGCAGGCACTGTTTTAGACACCTTATTCTTTAGGGGCTTTCCCAAAGCATAGGCAGAGTCTCATTTTCGCGCCGGTGTTGCGCACTTGTTTTTGAGAGGCATGGCATGCAGTCGCATGTGAGAGGAGCTCTGATACTTATAAAAGACTTCTGAAGGCGTCATTTGGTATCGTATTCCCCTTTGGGTTTGGTTGGGTCTCAGCAAAGCAGATACCAGGGACTGTAAAGGGGTTAAAGCTTAAAACGGCTCCGGTTCCGTTATTTTAAGGGTTAAAGCTTCCAAAATTGGTGTGCAATATTTTCAAAGCTTTAAGACGCTGTGGTGAAAATTTGGTGAATTTTGAACAATTCCTTCATGTTTTTTCGCAATTGCAGTAATAAAGTGTGTTCAGTTTAAAATTTAAAGTGACAGTAACGGTTTTATTTTAAAACGTTTTTTGTACTTTCTGATCAAGTTTATGCCTCTTTAACATGTCTGAGCTACCAGATAGACTGTGTTCTGAATGTGGGGAAGCCAGAATTCCTATTCATTTAAATAAATGTGATTTATGTGATAATGACAATGATGCCCAAGATGATTCCTCAAGTGAGGGGAGTAAGCATGGTACTGCATCATTCCCTCCTTCGTCTACACGAGTCTTGCCCACTCAGGAGGCCCCTAGTACATCTAGCGCGCCAATACTCCTTACTATGCAACAATTAACGGCTGTAATGGATAATTCTGTCAAAAACATTTTAGCCAAAATGAACCCTTGTCAGCGTAAGCGTGGCTGCTCTGTTTTAGTTACTGAAGAGCATGACGACGCTGATATTAATATCTCTGAAGGGCCCCTAACCCAATCTGAGGGGGCCAGGGAGGTTTTGTCTGAGGGAGAAATTACTGATTTAGGGAACATTTCTCAGCAGGCTGAATCTGATGTGATTACATTTAAATTTAAATTGGAACATCTCCGCATTTTGCTTAAGGAGGTATTATCCACTCTGGATGATTGTGAAAATTTAGTCATCCCAGAGAAACTATGTAAAATGGACAAGTTCTTAGAGGTGCCGGGGCTCCCAGAAGCTTTTCCTATACCCAAGCGGGTGGCGGACATTGTTAATAAAGAATGGGAAAGGCCCGGTATTCCTTTCGTCCCTCCCCCCATATTTAAAAAATTGTTTCCTATGGTCGACCCTAGAAAGGACTTATGGCAGTCAGTCCCCAAGGTCGAGGGAGCGGTTTCTACTTTAAACAAACGCACCACTATTCCCATAGAGGATAGTTGTGCTTTCAAAGATCCTATGGATAAAAAATTAGAAGGTTTGCTTAAAAAGATGTTTGTTCAGCAGGGTTACCTTCTACAACCCATTTCATGCATTGTCCCTGTCACTACTGCCGCATATTTCTGGTTTGATGAACTGCTTAAGGTGCTCGATAGTGACTCTCCTCCTTATGAGGAGATTATGGACAGAATCAATGCTCTCAAATTGGCTAATTCTTTCACTCTAGACGCCTCTTTGCAATTGGCTAAGTTAGCGGCTAAGAACTCTGGGTTTGCTATTGTGGCGCGCAGAGCGCTTTGGTTGAAATCTTGGTCGGCTGATGCGTCTTCCAAGAACAAGCTACTAAACATTCCTTTCAAGGGGAAAACGTTGTTTGGTCCTGACTTGAAAGAGATTATCTCTGATATCACTGGGGGTAAGGGCCACGCCCTTCCTCAGGATCGGCCTTTCAAGGCAAAAAATAGACCTAATTTTCGTCCCTTTCGTAAAAACGGACCAGCCCAAGGTGCTACGTCCTCTAAGCAAGAGGGTAATTCTTCTCAGGCCAAGCCAGCTTGGAGACCAATGCAAGGCTGGAACAAGGGAAAGCAGGCCAAGAAACCTGCCACTGCTACCAAGACAGCATGAAATATTGGCCCCCGATCCGGGACCGGATCTGGTGGGGGGCAGACTCTCTCTCTTCGCTCAGGCTTGGGCAAGAGATGTTCTGGATCCTTGGGCGCTAGAAATAGTCTCCCAGGGTTATCTTCTGGAATTCAAGGGACTTCCCCCAAGGGGGAGGTTCCACAGGTCGCAGTTGTCTTCAGACCACATAAAAAGACAGGCGTTCTTACATTGTGTAGAAGACCTGTTAAAAATGGGAGTGATTCATCCTGTTCCATTAAGAGAACAAGGGATGGGGTTCTACTCCAATCTGTTCATAGTTCCCAAAAAAGAGGGAACGTTCAGACCAATCCTAGATCTCAAGATCTTAAACAAATTTCTCAAGGTCCCATCGTTCAAGATGGAAACCATTCGAACTATCCTTCCTTCCATCCAGGAAGGTCAATTCATGACCACGGTGGATTTAAAGGATGCGTATCTACATATTCCTATCCACAAGGAACATCATCGGTTCCTAAGGTTTGCATTCCTGGACAAACATTACCAGTTCGTGGCGCTTCCTTTCGGATTAGCCACTGCTCCAAGGATTTTCACAAAGGTACTAGGGTCCCTTCTAGCGGTGCTAAGACCAAGGGGCATTGCAGTAGTACCTTACCTGGACGACATTCTGATTCAAGCGTCGTCCCTTCCTCAAGCAAAGGCTCACACGGACATTGTCCTGGCCTTTCTCAGATCTCACGGCTGGAAAGTGAACGTGGAAAAGAGTTCTCTATCCCCGTCAACAAGGGTTCCCTTCTTGGGAACAATTATAGACTCCTTAGAAATGAGGATCTTTCTAACAGAGGCCAGAAAAACAAAGCTTCTGGACTCTTGTCGGATACTTCATTCCGTTCCTCTTCCTTCCATAGCTCAGTGCATGGAAGTGATCGGGTTGATGGTGGCGGCGATGGACATAGTTCCTTTTGCGCGCATTCATCTAAGACCATTACAACTGTGCATGCTCAGTCAGTGGAATGGGGACTATACAGACTTGTCTCCGAAGATACAAGTAAATCAGAGGACCAGAGACTCACTCCGTTGGTGGCTGTCCCTGGACAATCTGTCTCAAGGGATGATGTTCCACAGACCAGAGTGGGTCATTGTCACGACCGACGCCAGTCTGATAGGCTGGGGCGCGGTCTGGGGATCCCTGAAAGCTCAGGGTCTTTGGTCTCGGGAAGAATCTCTTCTACCGATAAATATTCTGGAACTGAGAGCGATATTCAATGCGCTCCAGGCCTGGCCCCAGCTTGCGAGGACCAGGTTCATTCGGTTTCAATCAGACAACATGACGACTGTTGCGTACATCAACCATCAGGGGGGAACAAGGAGTTCCCTAGCGATGGAAGAAGTAACCAAAATTATTCTTTGGGCGGAGTCTCACTCCTGCCACCTGTCTGCTATCCACATCCCAGGAGTGGAAAATTGGGAAGCGGATTTTCTGAGTCGTCAGACATTGCATCCGGGGGAGTGGGAACTCCATCCGGAAATCTTTGCCCAAGTCACTCACCTGTGGGGCATTCCAGACATGGATCTGATGGCCTCTCGTCAGAACTTCAAAGTTCCTTGCTACGGGGCCAGATCCAGGGATCCCAAGGCGGCTCTAGTGGATGCACTAGTAGCACCTTGGACCTTCAAACTAGCTTATGTGTTCCCGCCATTTCCTCTCATCCCCAGGCTGATAGCCAGGATCAAGCAGGAGAGGGCGTCGGTGATTTTGATAGCTCCTGCGTGGCCACGCAGGACTTGGTATGCAGATCTGGTGAATATGTCATCGGCTCCACCTTGGAAGCTACCTTTGAGACGAGACCTTCTTGTTCAGGGTCCGTTCGAACATCCGAATCTGGTTTCACTCCAGCTGACTGCGTGGAGATTGAACGCTTGATTTTATCGAAGCGAGGGTTCTCAGATTCTGTGATCGATACTCTTGTTCAGGCCAGAAAGCCTGTGACTAGAAAGATTTACCACAAAATTTGGAAAAAATATATCTGTTGGTGTGAATCTAAAGGATTCCCTTGGGACAAGGTTAAGATTCCTAGGATTCTATCCTTCCTTCAAGAAGGATTGGAAAAAGGATTATCGGCAAGTTCCCTGAAGGGACAGATTTCTGCCTTGTCGGTATTACTTCACAAAAAGCTGGCAGCTGTGCCAGATGTTCAAGCCTTTGTTCAGGCTCTGGTTAGAATCAAGCCTGTTTACAAACCTTTGACTCCTCCTTGGAGTCTCAATTTAGTTCTTTCAGTTCTTCAGGGGGTTCCGTTTGAACCCTTACATTCCGTTGATATTAAGTTATTATCTTGGAAAGTTTTGTTTTTAGTTGCGATTTCTTCTGCTAGAAGAGTCTCAGAATTATCTGCTCTGCAGTGTTCTCCTCCTTATCTGGTGTTCCATGCAGATAAGGTGGTTTTACGTACTAAACCTGGTTTTCTTCCAAAAGTTGTTTCTAACAAAAACATTAACCAGGAGATTATCGTACCTTCTCTGTGTCCAAAACCAGTTTCAAAGAAGGAACGTTTGTTGCACAATTTGGATGTTGTTCGCGCTCTAAAATTCTATTTAGATGCTACAAAGGATTTTAGACAAACATCTTCCTTGTTTGTTGTTTATTCAGGTAAAAGGAGAGGTCAAAAAGCAACTTCTACCTCTCTCTCTTTTTGGATTAAAAGCATCATCAGATTGGCTTACGAGACTGCCGGACGGCAGCCTCCCGAAAGAATCACAGCTCATTCCACTAGGGCTGTGGCTTCCACATGGGCCTTCAAGAACGAGGCTTCTGTTGATCAGATATGTAGGGCAGCGACTTGGTCTTCACTGCACACTTTTACCAAATTTTACAAGTTTGATACTTTTGCTTCTTCTGAGGCTATTTTTGGGAGAAAGGTTTTGCAAGCCGTGGTGCCTTCCATTTAGGTGACCTGATTTGCTCCCTCCCTTCATCCGTGTCCTAAAGCTTTGGTATTGGTTCCCACAAGTAAGGATGACGCCGTGGACCGGACACACCTATGTTGGAGAAAACAGAATTTATGTTTACCTGATAAATTTCTTTCTCCAACGGTGTGTCCGGTCCACGGCCCGCCCTGGTTTTTTTAATCAGGTCTGATATTTTATTTTCTTTAACTACAGTCACCACGGTACCATATGGTTTCTCCTATGCAAATATTCCTCCTTAACGTCGGTCGAATGACTGGGGTAGGCGGAGCCTAGGAGGGATCATGTGACCAGCTTTGCTGGGCTCTTTGCCATTTCCTGTTGGGGAAGAGAATATCCCGCAAGTAAGGATGACGCCGTGGACCGGACACACCGTTGGAGAAAGAAATTTATCAGGTAAACATAAATTCTGTTTTTGTGTCTCCGCCAGAGTGATTTATTGTATGGGGTATTTTCTCCAACATAGGTGTGTCCGGTCCACGGCGTCATCCTTACTTGTGGGATATTCTCTTCCCCAACAGGAAATGGCAAAGAGCCCAGCAAAGCTGGTCACATGATCCCTCCTAGGCTCCGCCTACCCCAGTCATTCTCTTTGCCGTTGTACAGGCAACATCTCCACGGAGATGGCTTAGAGTTTTTTAGTGTTTAACTGTAGTTTTTATTATTCAATCAAGAGTTTGTTATTTTAAAATAGTGCTGGTATGTACTATTTACTCTGAAACAGAAAAGAGATGAAGATTTCTGTTTGTATGAGGAAAATGATTTTAGCAACCGTTACTAAAATCCATGGCTGTTCCACACAGGACTGTTGAGAGGAATTAACTTCAGTTGGGGGAACAGTGTGCAGTCTTTTGCTGCTTGAGGTATGACACATTCTAACAAGACGATGTAATGCTGGAAGCTGTCATTTTCCCTATGGGATCCGGTAAGCCATTTTTATTCACACAGTAAATAAGGGCTTCACAAGGGCTTATTAAGACTGTAGACATTTTCTGGGCTAAATCGATCATATTTACACATATTTAGCCTTGAGGAATCATTTAATCTGGGTCTTTTTTGTAAAATAATATCGGCAGGCACTGTTTTAGACACTTTATTCTATTGGGGCTTTCCCTAATCATAGTCAGAGCCTCATTTTCGCGCCGGTATGGCGCACTTGTTTTTGAGAACAGCATGACATGCAGCTGCATGTGTGTGGAGCTCTGATACATAGAAAAGTCTTTCTGAAGGCATTATTTGGTATCGTATTCCCCTTTGGGCTTGGTTGGGTCTCAGCAAAGCAGATTCCAGGGACTGTAAAGGGGTTAAATATAAAAACGGCTCCGGTTCCGTTATTTTAAGGGTTAAAGCTTCCAAATTTGGTGTGCAATAATTTTAAGGCTTTAAGACACTGTGGTGAAATTTTGGTGAATTTTGAACAATTCCTTCATACTTTTTCGCAATTGCAGTAATAAAGTGTGTTCAGTTTAAAATTTAAAGTGACAGTAACGGTTTTATTTTAAAACGTTTTTTGTGCTTTGTTATCAAGTTTATGCCTGTTTAACATGTCTGAACTACCAGATAGATTGTGTTCTGACTGTGGGGAAGCCAAGGTTCCTTTTCATTTAAATAGATGTGATTTATGTCATAATAAATTTAGTAAAAATGATGCCCAAGATGATTCCTCAAGTGAGGGGAGTAAGCATGGTACTGCATCATCCCCTCCTTCGTCTACACCAGTTTTGCCCATACAGGAGGCCCCTAGTACATCTAGCGTGCCAATACTCCTTACTATGCAACAATTAACGGCTGTAATGGATAATTCTATCAAAAACATTTTAGCCAATATGCCCACTTGTCAGCGAAAGCGCGACTGCTCTGTTTTAGAAAATACTGAAGAGCATGAGGCCACTGATGATATTGTTTCTGAAGGGCCCCTACACCAGTCTGAGGGGGCCAGGGAGGTTTTGTCTGAGGGAGAAATTTCAGATTCAGGAAAAATTTCTCAACAAGCTGAACCTGATGTGATTACTTTTAAATTTAAGTTGGAACATCTCCGCGCTCTGCTTAAGGAGGTGTTATCCAATTTGGATGATTGTGATTATCTGGTCATTCCAGAAACACTATGTAAAATGGACAAGTTCCTAGAGGCCCCGGGGCCCCCCGAAGCTTTTCCTATACTCAAGCGGGTGGCGTACATTGTTAATAAAGAATGGGACAGGCCCGGTGTACCTTTCGTACCTCCCCCCATATTTAAAAAATTGTTTCCTATCGTCGACCCTAGAAAGGACTTATGGCAGACAGTCCCCAAGGTCGAGGGGGCGGTTTCTACTCTAAACAAGCGCACCACTATACCCATAGAAGATAGTTGTGCTTTCCAAGATCCTATGGATAAAAAATTAGAAGGTTTGCTAAAAAAGATGTTTGTTCAGCAAGGTTACCTTCTACAACCAATTGCATGCATTGTCCCTGTCACTACAGCCGCGTGTTTCTGGTGCGATGAGCTAGAAAAGGCGATTATTAGTAATTCTTCTTCTTATGAGGAGATTATGGACAGAATTCGTGCTCTTAATTTGGCTAATTCTTTCACCCTAGACGCCACCTTGCAATTGGCTAGATTAGCGGCGAAAAATTCTGGGTTTGCTATTGTGGCGCGCAGAGCGCTTTGGTTAAAATCTTGGTCAGCGGATGCGTCTTCCAAGAACAAATTGTTTGACATTCCTTTCAAGGGGAAAACACTGTTTGGCCCTGACTTGAAAGAGTTTATCTCTGATATCACTGGGGGCAAGGGCCACGCCCTTCCTCAGAATAGGTCTTTCAAGGCCAAAAATAAACCTAATTTTCGTCCCTTTCGCAGAAACGGACCAGCCCCAAGTGCTACGTCCTCTAAGCAGGAGGGTAATACTTCTCAAGCCAATCCAGCCTGGAGACCAAGGCAAGGCTGGAACAAAGGAAAGCAGGCCAAGAAAACTGCCACTGCTCCCAAGACAGCATGAGATGCGGGCCCCCGATCCGGGACCGGATTTGGTGGGGGGCAGACTCTCTCTCTTCACTCAGGCTTGGGCAAGAGATGTTCTGGATCCTTGGGCGCTAGAAATAGTCTTCCAAGGTTATCTTCTGGAAGTGATTCATCCTGTTCCATTAAAAGAACGAGGGATGGGGTTCTACTCCAATCTGTTCGTAGTTCCCAAAAAAGAGGGAACGTTCAGACCAATCTTAGATCTCAAGATCCTAAACAAGTTTCTCAAGGTTCCATCGTCCAAAATGGAAACCATTCGAACAATCCTTCCATCCAGGAAGGTCAATTCTTGACCACGGTGGATTTAAAGGATGCGTATCTACATATTCCTGTCCACAAGGAACATCATCGGTTCCTAAGGTTCGCATTCCTGGACAAGCATTACCAGTTCGTGGCGCTTCCTTTCGGATTAGCCACTGTTCCAAGGATTTTCACAAAGGTACTAGGGTCCCTTCTGGCGGTGCTAAGACCAAGGGGCATTGCTGTAGTACCTTACTTGGACGACATTCTGATTCAAGCGTCGTCCCTTCCTCAAGCAAAGGCTCACACGGACATAGTTCTGGCCTTTCTCAGATCTCACGGATGGTAAGTGAACGTGGAAAAGAGTTCTCTATCTCCGTCGACAAGAGTTCCCTTCTTGGGAACAATAATAGACTCCTTAGAAATGAGGATTTTTCTGACAGAGACCAGAAAAACAAAACTTCTAAACTCTTGTCGGATACTTCCTTCCGTTCCTCTTCCTTCCATAGCACAGTGCATGGAAGTGATAGGTTTGATGGTAGCGGCAATGGACATAGTTCCTTTTGCGCGCATTCATCTAAGACCATTTCAATTGTGTATGCTCAGTCAGTGGAATGGGGACTATACAGACTTGTCTCCGAAGATACAAGTAAATCAGAGGACCAGAGACTCACTCCGTTGGTGGCTGTCCCTGGACAACCTGTCGCAAGGGGTGACCTCCCGCAGACCAGAGTGGGTCATTGTCACGACCGACGCCAGTCTGATGGGCTGGGGCGCGGTCTGGGGATCCCTGAAAGCTCAGGGTCTTTGGTCTCGGGAAGAATCTCTTCTACCGATAAATATTCTGGAACTGAGAGCGATATTCAATGCTCTCAAGGCTTGGCCTCAGCTAGCGAGGGCCAAGTTCATACGGTTTCAATCAGACAACATGACGACTGTTGCGTACATCAACCATCAGGGGGGAACAAGGAGTTCCCTGGCGATGGAAGAAGTGACCAAAATCATTCAATGGGCGGAGACTCGCTCCTGCCACCTGTCTGCAATCCACATCCCAGGAGTGGAAACTTGGGAAGCGGATTTTCTGATTCGTCAGACATTGCATCCGGGGGTGTGGGAACTCCATCCGGAAATCTTTGCCCAAATCACTCAACTGTGGGGCATTCCAGACATGGATCTGATGGCCTCTCGTTAGAACTTCAAGGTTCCTTGCTACGGGTCCAGATCCTGGGATCCCAAGGCGACTCTAGTAGATGCACTAGTAGCACCTTGGACCTTCAACCTAGCTTATGTATTCCCGCCGTTTCCTCTCATCCCCAGGCTGGTAGCCAGGATCAATCAGGAGAGGGCGTAGGTGATCTTGATAGCTCCTGCGTAACCACGCAGGACTTGGTAGGCAGATCTGGTGAATATGTCATCGGCTTCACCATGGAAGCTACCTTTGAGACGAGACCTTTTTGTTCAAGGTCCGTTCGAACATCCAAATCTGGTCCTACTCCAGCTGACTGCTTGGAGATTGAACGCTTGATCTTATCAAAGCGAGGGTTCTCAGATTCTGTTATTGATACTCTTGTTCAGGCCAGAAAGCCTGTAACTAGAAAAATTTACCACAAAATATGGAAAAAATATATCTGTTGGTGTGAATCTAAAGGATTCCCTTGGGACAAGGTAAAGATTCCTAGGATTCTATCCTTTCTTCAAGAAGGATTGGAGAAAGGATTATCTGCAAGTTCCTTGAAGGGACAGATTTCTGCCTTGTCTGTGTTACTTCACAAAGAGCTGGCAGCTGTGCCAGATGTTCAAGCCTTTGTTCAGGCTCTGGTTAGAATCAAGCCTGTTTACAAACCTTTGACTCCTCCTTGGAGTCTCAACTTAGTTCTTTCAGTTCTTCAGGGGGTTCCGTTTGAACCCTTACATTCCGTTGATATTAAGTTATTATCTTGGAAAGTTTTGTTTTTGGCTGCAATTTCTTCCGCTAGAAGAGTTTCAGAATTATCTGCTCTGCAGTGTTCTCCTCCTTATCTGGTGTTCCATGCAGATAAGGTGGTTTTACGTACTAAACCTGGTTTTCTTCCAAAAGTTGTTTCTAACAAAAACATTAACCAGGAGATAGTCGTGCCTTCTTTGTGTCCGAAACCAGTTTCGAAGAAGGAACGTTTGTTGCACAATTTGGATGTTGTTCGCGCTCTAAAATTCTATTTAGATGCTACAAAGGATTTTAGACAAACATCTTCCTTGTTTGTTGTTTATTCTGGTAACAGGAGAGGTCAAAAAGCAACTTCTACCTCTCTCTCTTTTTGGATTAAAAGCATCATCAGATTGGCTTACGAGACTGCCGGACGGCAGCCTCCTGAAAGAATCACAGCTCATTCCACTAGGGCTGTGGCTTCCACATGGGCCTTCAAGAACGAGGCTTCTGTTGATCAGATATGTAGGGCAGCGACTTGGTCTTCACTGCACACTTTTACCAAATTTTACAAGTTTGATACTTTTGCTTCTTCTGAGGCTATTTTTTGGGAGAAAGGTTTTGCAAGCCGTGGTGCCTTCCATTTAGGTGACCTGATTTGCTCCCTCCCTTCATCCGTGTCCTAAAGCTTTGGTATTGGTTCCCACAAGTAAGGATGACGCCGTGGACCGGACACACCTATGTTGGAGAAAACAGAATTTATGTTTACCTGATAAATTACTTTCTCCAACGGTGTGTCCGGTCCACGGCCCGCCCTGGTTTTTTAATCAGGTCTGATGATTTATTTTCTTTAACTACAGTCACCACGGTATCATATGGTTTCTCCTATGCAAATATTCCTCCTTAACGTCGGTCGAATGACTGGGGTAGGCGGAGCCTAGGAGGGATCATGTGACCAGCTTTGCTGGGCTCTTTGCCATTTCCTGTTGGGGAAGAGAATATCCCACAAGTAAGGATGACGCCGTGGACCGGACACACCGTTGGAGAAAGTAATTTATCAGGTAAACATAAATTCTGTTTTTGTTTACCCCAATTTCCATCTTTTCAAAGAAAACTGTAGCCCTTGAAAAGATGTTACTTATTTATAAGATAAACTCTTCAGTATTTTGACTAGATGTTATAGAGTCCACAATGCTAATGTAACAGCAAACCTAATTATGGAGTCAGGGATTATATCAGCCATAGATTTTATATTGATTTGTAGGAGAGACAATCTCATACCATATGTTTGTACTATGCTAAAAAAACATTTGATCTACTCTGTGTATTTGAGATTGAAACCATTACACCCAAACTATTAAGTGAAGTTACTCATCAAATATTTAAAATGATAGTCAAGCTTTGAAATATCAGACTAGTTTCAATGGTTTTGTACAGATAACTCTAAACTTATTTATTTCATGTAATTGGCAAGAGTCCATGAGCTAGTGACGTATGGTATATACAATCCTACCAGGAGGGGCAAAGTTTCCCAAACCTCAAAATGCCTATAAATACACCTCCCACCACACCCACAACTCAGTTTTACAAACGTTGGCTCCTATGGAGGTGGGGAAGTAAGTTTGTGCTTAATTTTTTAGTTTTCTTCTATGATAAGCGCTTCTAAGCATTCTGAAGCCCAATTCCTCTCAGAGTACAGTGTTTGTCAGAGGGATGTGAAGAGAGTATCGCCTACTGATTTTTATGGTTTCTCTCACGGGAAATCTTTTCAAGGGTTCTCTGTTATGGGTCGTAGGGATTCATCTCCTACCTCCCTTTTCAGATCAACGATATACTCTTATACCATTACCTCTGCTGATAGTTTTCAGTACTGGTTTGGCTATCTGCTATATGTGGATGGGTGTCTTTCGATAAGTATGTATCATTATTTAAGACACTCTCAGCTATGGTTGGCGCTTTATGTATTTATATAAAGTTCTAAATATATGTATTTACTTATATTTGCCATGAGTCAGGTCTATGTATATTTCCCTTTGCAGTGTAGCAGTTTCAGTATGGGAATCATGTTTTAGGAAGTTTTTTTTTTTACCTGGGGTATAGTCTTCTCTTTTTCCAATTTGACTTGTTTTTCTTTTAATTTTGTGGGCAATTTATTACATCATTCTTGGTGCGTCTATGATGATGCAAGTTTGTCATTTCCTGCGTCTTATTTGACGTCAGATTGTTTGACGCAAAGTTGTGTCTGTTATGACCCGAGTTGTGTCATTTCCGGATGTTTGTTGGCGCCAACATTTTTTTTAGACTTTTTTGCGTTGTGTTTTGCGATGAAAGAAGTATCTCAAATACTTTCTTGGGCAGAATCCAACTCCTGTCTAATTTCTGCGATATATATCCCAGGTGCAGACAATTGGGAAGCGGATTATCTCAGCCGTCAGACTTTACATCCAGGGGAGTGGTCTCTCCATCCAAATGTATTTTCTCAGATTGTACAGATGTGGGGTCTTCCCAAAATAGATCTGATGGCTTCCCAGGTACCTTTCCAGGTCCAGGGATCCCCAGGCAGAGATGCTGGATGCATTAGCAGTTCCTTGGTTTTACCAACTTGTTTACATATTTCTGCCTCTAGTTCTTCTTCCAAGGGTGATCTCCAAGATCATAATGGAACAATCACATGTGTTTCTGATAGCACCAGCATGGCCTCACAGATTTTGGTTTGTGGATCTTGTCCGGATGTCAAGTTGCCAACCTTGGCCACTTTCGTTAAGACCAGACCTTCTGTCTCAAGGGCCATTTTTCCATCAGGATCTCAAATCGCTAAATTTGAAGGTATGGAAATTAAACGCTTAGTGCTTAGTCATAGAGGTTTCTCTGACTCAGTGATTAATACTTTGCTACAGGCTCGTAAGTCTGTTTCAAGGAAGATTTATTAACTGGTTTGGAAAACCTATATTTCATGGTGTTCTTCTCATAAATTCTCTTGGCATTCTTTTAGAATTCGTAGAATTTTTACAGTTTCTTCAGGATGGGTTGGATAAAGGTTTGTCTGCAAGTACTTTGAAGGGACACAACTCTGCTCTTTCTGTATTATTTCATAGAAAGATTGCTAATCTTCCTGACATTCACTGTTTTGTTCAGGCTTTAGTTCGTATCAAGCCTGCTATTGAATCAATCTCTGCTCCTTGGAGTCTTAATTTGTTTTTAAAGACTTTGCAGGCTCCTCCGTTTGAGCCTATGCATTTTTTGGATATTAAACTAAACTAAAGTATTGTTCCTTTTGGCTCAGCTAGAAGAGTTTCCGAATTGTCTGCTCTCTCTTGTGAGTCTCCTTTTCTGATTTTCCATCAGGATAAAGCTGTTTTACGGACTTCGTTTAAATTTCTTCCTAAGGTTGTGAATTCTAACAACATTAGTAGGGAAATTGTTGTTCCTTCTTTGTGTACTAATCCTAAGAATACTCTTGAAAGATCTTTACACTCTTTGGAAGTTGTAAGGGCTTTAAAATACTATGTAGAAGCTACTAAAGATTTCAGAAAGACTTCTAATCTATTTGTTGTTTTTTCTGGTCATAGGAAAGGTCAGAAAGCCTCTGCCATTTCGTTGGCATCTTGGATAAAGCTTTTGATTCACAAGGCTTATTTGGAGGCGGGACAGTCTTCACCTCAGAGAATTACAGCTCATTTTACTAGATCAGTCGCTACTTCTTGGGCTTTTAAGACTGAAGCTTCGGTTGATCAGATTTGCAAAGCAGCAACTTGGTCTTCTTTGCATACATTTACTACATTTTACCATTTTGATGTATTTGCTTCTTCTGAATTTTTCAACGGAAATAGCTGTTTTTATTTTATCCCTCCCTCTCTAGTAACTCTTGTGTGGACTTCCACATCTTGGGTATTTCTATCCCATACGTCACTAGCTCATGGACTCTTGCCAATTACATGAAAGAAAACATAATTTATGTAAGAACTTACCTGATTAATTAATTTCTTTCATATTGGCAAGAGAGTCCATGAGACCCACCCTTTTTATGGTGGTTATGTTTTTTTGTATAAAAGCACAATTATATTTCCAGTTCCTCTTTTTGTATGCTTTTTTACTCATTTTATCGCCTCACTACTTGGCTATTTGTTAAACTGAGTTGTAGGTGTGGTGGGAGGTGTATTTATAGGCATTTTGAGGTTTGGGAAACTTTGCCCCTCCTGGTAGGATTGTATATACCATACGTCACTAGCTCATGGACTCTTGCCAATATGAAAGAAATGAATTTATCAGGTCAGTTCTTACATAAATTATGTTTTTTCTTTTACAATAAGTTGTTATAAATTTGTCTTATTCCTGTTCACCAAAGTTTGTCAATTCACATTTTTAATACTGGCCAGATCATCATCCCTACAGTCTTTTGTGTATCTAGGCTATTTTCCTTGTTAGTATTCCTACCGAGAACCTGCTGAAGGATGGCTTGGAACAAATAAATAGCCAGTATAGTTCTCTTTGTAAAGCCCAGAGTCACTGGAAATTAAAGGGACAGTGTACACCAATTTTAAAATAACTGCATGTAATATACATTACTATAAAGGAGAATATATACAGATCTAAAAATCCAGTATAAATCCTTTTAAAAACATACTTAGAAGGGAGGGCAGAGCTAACTACTGAAGCAGACAGTCGCATCTCTGCAGAGCTCCCGGCTCCAGTTGTATTAATAAGGGGTTTTCTACCTTAATTTCTAGTTTTTATACTTTGAGGGGTGATTCCCTGTTATACACCCTATCCCTAGAACGAGTTTGGGAGCCTACAAAAGAGTTGCACTATTAGATCAAATGCTGCGACAGAAACAACCATACAGTGACTCAGCTATCCGCTATCTTCTTCTAAGTCAATGAAATAGTAGAGATAACAGCACAACAATTGAAGAGGGGTGCACATAGGATCTGAGGACACTGCCAAGGCCCCAAGCAATGTATAGAAACGGACAAAGAAATCCTCAGCACTCCAAAATTATTTTATGGCAATTTGATACAAAGTCGCGACGTTTCGGGGTCACAGCCCCTTATTCATGCTTAATACTTCAATTTTTACACAGTTACCTTTAAACCTTTTTCTTTGGCGCCAATGCGCCTAGAGTGGAGCTTTAGCTCCATCTGCTGGCAGCCTATCAATATTACACTCAATAGAAAACTATATTACATATATATATATATATATATATATATATATATATATATACACATATATTAAAAACCTTTAATCTAATGAAAAACCTAAAAATAGATGCTGATAGTTTTACTATATGGATCATTACATTTTATGTGACATGTCAGAACAGAAGAGACAGGTATTTAGAAATAGCAAGGCAGGTCATAATCTCTATTGAGGCCCCTAGGGGCCAGAGTCTCCAGTTTGTGGATCCACCACATTTCCTTTTGTTTAATTAAACGTTCCCTGTCTAGACCACTCCTATTGGGCTTAATGTGGTCTATGACCTGCCATCTGAGTTGGCTAATATTGTGCCCTTTTTTAAGGAAGTGTCTAGAGAGGGGAGCCTCTAGATTCTTACATCTGATGATAGAGCGATGTTGGCTCATTCTATCCCTGACCTTCCGGGTTGTCCCTAGGGGGCTTCGGATGAGCACTTGCCCTACCCTGCTAAATAACAAAAAAGTATATTGCGATAAGTTAGAGGCAATAGTAAATAAATGTTCATATGATCTCATAGTATGGACAGTTTAATCACTACAGAGGGAAATGGAAACCCAGGATGACAGCATTAAAAAGTACAGAGAAGAACTCCTTACCTCTTTGTCTATGGAGGATTTCGAAGCAATGGAGAAAAGGATTGAAACAAAAATCCAAGGGGAACAAAAGACCATCAAGGAGATCAAGAGGTTGAAATTCCAAAGAGACGAGGAGGATTACCGTCAAGGCAGGGTCTATCAATGGCGTTTCGGTAACTATGGCAACTGACAAGCACAGGGACCCAGAGGTAGACGCAGGTTCTATCCACGTAAAGAGAAACAGCAACGTCAGGGAGGTGCGATGAATGGATCCAGTGCTCCAGATACGTCATCGGAAGGATCCTCCCCTTTGGAGTTGAGCAGCGGCGAGGAGAATGCCGCCACCATAGGGGGGGCAGCAAACACCCCAGGAACAACAAGCGATGTGCGGAGTTCAGACCGCAAGATGAAGAAGAACTTGAAAGGGTAATAGGACATAATACTGACTGTAATCATAATGGTCAAGAGGGACATGACACTGTTATTAATGCTTGAAGTTATTCCCTCACCACTAAAGAATTAAATCTACTGAACAAAGGACTTTCATTTTATTGAGTGTAATATTGATAGGCTGCCAGCAGGTGGAGATAAAGCGCCACTCTAGGTGCATTGGCGCCAAAGAAAAAGGTTTAAAAGGTAACTGTATAATAATTGAAGTATTAAGCATGAATAAGGGGCTGTGACCCTGAAACGTTGCTACTTTGTATCAATAAATTGCCATAAAATAATTTTGGAGTGCTGAGGATTTCTTTACCTGTTTCTTCTAAGTCAAGACTGAGCTATTACTGTAAGCTTCGATAACACTGCTACCCAGAGCTCATCCTGTGTGCCTAGGGGGGAAACCCTGACATCGGGTACTATATACATACCAGTATTAGTCTGAGAGGCGTGAAACGCCATCTTGAATTACAAGCCTTCTTCTACAAGTGCATCTGTGTCAACTCCCTAGGTATGGAAGTTTGGGCAGCCGAACATCCCCCTCAGGGCAGCCCGGTTACTAAGCAGAGTAATATACCTGCTACTCTGGAACTAGTCTTCTTTCACACTTTGGAGTTCCATAGTATAATGGAGACAACCCAATCAACATTAGAGGCAATGCTACATAGAATTTTTGATGAACACTTCCGGAACCTCAATATGTTAAATGTAAGCTGTTTTGGAGCTAACCTAACCTCTACATCTACCAGTGAAAGTGAGACACCTCTCCTGCCACCCCAAGAGACTTACCCAAGTGACCAGGGAGGCAATCTGGATGTCACATTAGATGTGAGCGACTCAAGAGATGACCGTGAAGAGTCAACCATCCTCACACTCCCAAAGCACTCTGCCTATACGCTACAGAAGAGCAGCCAGCAAAATGAACCCCTCTTCAAGCACCCCTTAAAAAGCAGAACATCTATGAGATACAGAAGCTGGAGCTAACCACACTGCTGGGCTGGAGTGAGGTCAGAAACTGGCTATATCGATGTCTAACACGCTACTTTCTGAGATAGGTGAGCGTGAGAGACATAACAGTGGGACTGAACATGACTGGAAAATTCAATCCCAATATATTTCGGTCCCTAAAGACTTTGCTTTCTTCCAAAACATTTGGACAGTCTTGGAATCCAGGAGGGCCCCCATGTAACTGTCTAGCACGGTAGGGCAGCTAGCAAAGCAAGGCTACAGTGACTTTTTTATAAAAGGTGCTGTCTTCTGAGGGATCTTCACTTATGTGACTCAAGGCTTGTCCAGGTGTAGTTAACACTTGTGACTCTAGTCACGGACAACATGGGATCTAAAATTAAAGGGACAGTCTAGTCCAAAATAAACTTTCATGATTCAGATAGGGCATGTAATTTTAAACAATTTACTTTTATCACCAATTTTGCTTTGTTCTCTTGGTATTCTTAGTTGAAAGCTAAACCTAGGAGGTTCATATGCTAATTTCTAAGCCCTTGAAGGCCGCCTCTTCTCTCAGGGCATTTTGACAGTTTTTCACCACTAGAGGGTGTTAGTTTATGTGTGTCATATAGATAACACTGTGCTCATGCACGTGAAGTTCCCGGGAGCCAGCACTAATTGGCTAAAATGCATGTCTGTCAAAAGAACTGAAATAAGGGGGCAGTTTGCAGAGGCTTAGATACAAGATAATCACATAGATAAAAAGTGTATTTATATAACTGTGTTGGTTATGCAAAACTAGGGAATGGGTAATTATGGGATTATCTTTTAAAACAATAAAAATTCTGGTGTAGGCTGTCCCTTTAAGGTATCTGCATGTATATCCCAATATTGGTACTTAGTACATATGCTTTTAAGTTATTCATGTACTTTATCAACTCCTTAGGAGCTAGTTTTGAACAGTTTATCAATGTGTAGCTTACTATTCACCTATACTCCTCAAGCCTACAAGTTGCAGTTTTTAGAGCTTTTAATCTGATATAGCTGAATAAGCAGAGAGGTGTAGAGCCAACCCTACATATTTTTAAAGTCTTAATTCTCGGGCCACTTATTTGACACCTATCTTTAAAAGTGTAATTTTCAATCATGGCAGCAAGTTTACTCCCTATATATCCAGTTGCTTTATCTATTTTAGTTGGTGTGGGTCAATGGTTTATTCATACAACAAGACCCTGTTTTGATAACTTTGTATATAATAGATAAAAACTCTTTGTATGACATTATAAGAGAACTCCATTCATATTATTTGTATGGGCCCAAGAGAGGCCCTTTTGTTTTTTTATTAGAAGTTTCCCACCACTACTTAAGTTCTATTCTTGGTGGTCCATGAGAGTCCACTGTCCATCATAGTGGGTTTCACTTTCAATATTAGCATAATATCCTCCTAATTAATGAAGGTTTTTGAGTGTTAGGAGGAAGAAACATATATAAAAATTATAATTTTTCCACACAATACTATTAAAACACGCTGCTGAGTCAAACAAAATTGTACAAGCTTGTAATTACTGCTCTATACCTGAGATTGTCTTCTTTGAGAGAATGTTGCTTTTGTTAATATCATTGTCTGCATATGTAGTTTTACATTCCCTGCATATGAAAAGACAGATATTACAGACTCCTGCTTGCTTCTGTTTATGTAAACGCATGTATACATCTGATACTTTGGGGCTTGGTTAAGAGTCTGAATATCAGCACAATGTTATTAAAAAAATAAGCAAAATTATTGTTATAAAAACACTCCTAGATGGTCTTTATAAATGTATCATCTACAAAACATTTATGCAAAGAAAAATCTAGTGTACAATGTCCCTAAAAAAACTACTACATAAATAATTACCACCCGAACATTCATTTTTAGTGAGGCTCCCCAAATAGATACCAACAGATTTTAAATGGCAAGCCTGTGCCATCCTCATAGCCGAATCATCTTCCTGTAGTCCCAGTCTCCACTCAAAACTGGACTCCCAGTAACTAGTAACCCACATAAATAAATAATTCTGATGATCTCTAGAAAAAAATACCAGTATGATTGTGTTTCAAAAGTGGCAAATAACTGTGATACAGCTTAGTGAAGGTTTATGATTTAAAAAATGTTATAAATTAATGATTTTTTTTGTTATCTTTTAAAACTTAATTGATGATATAAAGTTGTTTCTTTTGTTCATACATTTTAACCAAATTAGGAAGTAAGCAGTAGATAACGAGTTCCAATTTATGTTTACTTTATTTAAACATTTTCACCAAACCAAACAAGGTAAGGAATAGAATGAGAGCTCAACTGAAAAATCCAGAGAGACATTATATATTAATTGCATTTTTTTTTATAGAAAACCAAGGTAATACCCATAGTGCTTGTTTATTGTCATAAAATTGAGGGTACTATTTGGACGAAACTGCCTGTAAACTCAGTTATTTCACTTAGTCTGACTTTGACCAAGCTATTAAATTACCCAAATCCTCATTTCCCCTGGTTCTTCACTTCAAACACCAGTATATTTATTCTTTGTACGTTCATTACTTTCCCTAAGTCACAAGATATTCACTCCAAAACACATTTCTCATCTCTGCACATTCAATACTCATTCACAACATGGACTGTCCAGATTGTTTGAAATACCATCACGTCTCTGATGTCTACACACAACCAGATTTTGCTCGAAGACCTCAGCTCTTTAGAGTCTGAAACTTGCAAATCATTGCTACGCAGACCTCACTTACCTCCCCAAAAAACTCAGCTAGTCATCTATGTACATCTCTCATTAAACAAGCATAATAACAACCATCTGATAAATAGAACATCACATCATATAAATACAGTATTGCCATTTTAAATGTATAACTGATTACAATCCAGTTTAGGCACTGGTACTCTACTAAATCTCTGATATTCCTCCAAATAGAAAAAAAAAAGGACATATAGTAGAATACTGTTAGGCAACATAATTCCCATTTTTCCCTTGGAAGCTCCTCATATGAGTTATCCAACCAAAACAATAGTTACTCTCTGGATATACTTATACTGCATACAATGATAACATCACATAACATCCATCTTCCCTAGAGGTTTGCATGAATACTACAGCCAGTTATGCACATGCAGAATATATGTACACTTACCAACTGAAACACAGTCTAGTTATGTGCTGCATCTTTTACTGCAGCTCTGTCGGGCTCTATCTAGACAGCCACACAACTGAATTTGTCAGAGGTTAATTTTTTTCAACTAGTGTCATATGTAAAGGGATGTTCTCAGTCCTATTGGTCCAGCAAAACTATAATTTTCTTCCAAACTACTTATGCTCAATTATTCAGTCATCCCATACATTTTCTAGAACTCTTCCAACACCAACACTCAAACATCACAAACAGACCAAAATTTGTATATATCTGTTTGAATCTAAGATGAGTTGATCTGACGGAACCTTCAAAGAAAGTTATCTATAACTCTATGCCAGTGTGTTTCCCCTGTTAATGGATTTGGCTTCTTGATCTTTATTTACCTTACAGTTTGCTCTTAGGGCGTCTAGACTCCAGTCATACTTTCATTCTCTTTACTTTAGGGACAGGGACTGATGTACGTAATCTGCACCCTGGTGCTCTCCTGTACCGTGCAGTGGAGCACCGTTACCTCCCAACTATGGCAGATGCCCTTGCACATGGAGCAGATGTGAACTGGGTGCGGACAGAAGAGGATGATCGTACGCCTTTGATTCGTGCTGTTCTTTCTGTGAGTGACACTTGCATATGTTGAAACCCAGGTGATCTGAGCAATGCTGTTTAATGTCTCAGTTTTCTATGTCCCCTCTCTTTAGGATTCTCTTGTTGCTTGTGAGTTCCTGTTGCAGAATGGGGCAAATGTTAACCTGACAGATAAAGAGGGAAGAGGACCTCTGCACCACGCAACGCTGCAGGGATACACTGGGTAGCCTTCCTACTGTCCTACTCATTCCATTGTAATCCTTCATCTTCATTTAGATTTGGAGATAATTCCATTTTGACACATTTGTTTTGTATATTTTGTTTAATGATACATTCTCAACTTTAACATATTTTGCCCCTTCTCTACACAGATTGGCCTGTCTCTTCTTAAAGAGAGGGGCAGATATTAATGCCTTGGATATCTATGGGAAAGATGTTCTCTCCATTGCTATAGAAACAGCCAATGCTGACATTGTAACCCTGTAAGTCAAATTATACAGATATAATGTTGCACCTGTCTATAACCTCAGTAACATTTAGCAAATCTGACAGGCCTTCTTACTGAAAACGGTGTTGTCTATAGGCTGCACAACTAATTTAAAAATGTACATAGGAACTCACAATCATTCTACAATTTACAGGATCATCTTGAATTGGGGGTCTGTCCTGTCCCTTCTTCCTTTATTTCTCTCTGTTATGTCATGGTTTCTCTTAAAGTACTCTGGAACCGCCTAAAATTTGCCTAGGAGTGCTCAAACCACCCAGAATTGAAAATCCCTGCCCCACACCACCCACATGGTGCCCCATGAAAGCTTGGTTCTGCCCTAAGATCACTCTGATCTATCCATGGATTGCATACATTTCTCTCATGGATAGTATAATCTTTGTCCACTTACATTTGGTCCTGGGTTATAATATTTGAATGTGGGTTAATGTTTTCCCTCATATAAGTTAATGGAACAAAAAAAGTGGAAAAAGAAAACCCTACTCGTGCATTTTTCTCCAGTGCGCTAACCCTAATGTTCTTCACATAGAAGAATATGTTCTATTTATTTATATATATATATATATATATGATGTTTTTTTGCACAAATATATATTTATACCTATATATACACATGGTTATATAAATATACAGTATAACACTTTATTAATAATGAATATTGCATAAATATGATTTTACATGTTTTCATCCACTTTACTATAAAGGGCCCCAATGCACACGCGCGCGCACACACACACATATATATATACATATGTATTTATGTGTTTAACCCTTTAATGACAGGGTTAACTTATCTACATCAGAACAATTGTTAAATGTTCTTTTGATTAGTTACAGAAGGTGCACTGATCAACTACATTATCTCATAATCGACTCTGTTTTTTCTTACTTTTTCCTTTCTTTCCAGGCTACGGTTAGTCAAGATGAGAGAGGCTGACATTGCCCTTGGCCAGTCAGGTGAGAGTGTGTTTCTTTGTATATTATTATAATAGATTACTGTGTGTAGCCATTTTGCTTTTATACAGATACATTCATGTCCACCACAAAACGTGGGTTTTCCTTGTACTAGAATTTTTTTAATTTCATTCTGATTTGCAACAATTCCTACATGTGCCAAGGGAAAGACTTCTGTTCTGTTTCCTTGTCAGCACTGTAAGATATATTTTACACTGCAATGGCTGCAAATGTTTATTCTCGATGACTATTCCAAAACCCTAGGGAATGCCCTAAACAAGCTTATGATTTTTCAGTGAGGTTTTATTCTTTATCAGTTCTGCAAAAGATCTCAGACGTGGTGAGTCAGAGTCTTTATGAATCTGGGCCCGTATCTCGCATATGTATTAATTAACTTTTATACAGTCCATTTCTCAACTCATACTGCTAACAGGCCAGGGTAGATTATTGACTTAATCATTTACTTACATATACAGGTAGCCCTCGGTTTACAACGGTTCAATTTACACCGTTTCAGAATAACAACCTTTTCTTTCATGTAATTAGCAAGAGTCCATGAGCTAGTGACGTATGGGATATACATTCCTACCAGGAGGTGCAAAGTTTCCCAAACCTCAAAATGCCTATAAATACACCCCTAACCACACCCACAATTCAGTTTCTTCTGTTAAGTGTGATCAGTCCACGGGTCATCATTACTTCTGGGATATTAACTGCTCCCCTACAGGAAGTGCAAGAGGATTCACCCAGCAGAGCTGCATATAGCTCCTCCCCTCTACGTCACTCCCAGTCATTCTCTTGCACCCAGCAACTAGATAGGTCGTGTGAGAGGACTATGGTGATTATACTTAGTTTTATATCTTCAATCAAAAGTTTGTTATTTTAAAATAGCACCGGAGTGTGTTATTACCTCTCTGGCAGAGTTTGAGGAAGAATCTACCAGAGTTTTGCTATGATTTTAGCCGGAGTAGTTAAGATCATATTGCTGTTCTCGGCCATCTGAGGAGTGAGGTAAACTTCAGATCAGGGGACAGCGGGCAGATGAATCTGCATAGAGGTATGTAGCAGTTTTTATTTTCTGACAATGGAATTGATGAGAAAATCCTGCCATACCGATATAATGTCATGTATGTATACTTTACACTTCAGTATTCTGGGAGAATGGTACTTCACTAGAATTACACTGTAAGAAAGACATAAAGCTGTTTAATAACTAGAGATTATGTTTAACGTTTTTGCTGGAATGTAAAATCGTTTTCATTTGCTGAGGTACTGAGTGAATAAATGTTTGGGCACCATTTTTCCACTTGGCAGTTGCTTAAATCTGTTTTTTCTGTCAGTTTCTGTTCTCCCTCACTGCTGTGTGTGTGGGGGAGGGGCGCTTTTACTATGCATCAAATATTTCAGTCAGCAACTCATTGTATTCCCTGCATGATCTGGTTCATCTCTACAGAGCTCAGGGGTCTTCAAAACTTATTTTGAGGGAGGTAATTTCTCTCAGCAGAGCTGTGAGAATTATAGTTTGACTGAAATAAAAACTTTTATTCTGTAATTTGTTTCCTGCTTTCAGAAATTGTTATCTTTGCTAATGGGATTAAACCTTTGCTAAAGTTGTGTTGTTTACAAGGATTGAGGCTATAACTGTTTCAATTTATTAATTTTTAACTGTCATAGATCTTCTGTGCTTCTTAAAGGCACAGTACGTTTTAATATTATTCTATTTGAATTGTATTTCCAAGTTGCAAGTTTATTTGCTAGTGTGTTAAACATGTCTGATTCAGAAGATGATACCTGTGTCATTTGTTGCAATGCCAAAGTGGAGCCCAATAGAAAATTATGTACTAACTGTATTGATGCTACTTTAAATAAAAATCAATCTGTACAAATTGAACAAATTTCACCAAACAACGAGGGGAGAGTTATGCCGACTAACTCGCCTCACGTGTCAGTACCTACATCTCCCGCTCAGAGGGAGGTGCGTGATATTGTAGCGCCGAGTACAGCTGGGCGGCCATTACAAATCACATTACAGGATATGGCTACTGTTATGACTGAAGTTTTGGCTAAATTACCAGAACTAAAAGGTAAGCGTGATCACTCTGGGGTGAGAACAGAGTGCGCTGATAATATTAGGGCCATGTCAGACACTGCGTCACAGGTGGCAGAACATGAGGACGGAGAACTTCATTCTGTGGGTGACGGTTCTGATCCAAACAGACTGGATTCAGATATTTCAAATTTTAAATTTAAACTGGAAAACCTCCGTGTATTACTAGGGGAGGTGTTAGCGGCTCTGAATGATTGTAACACAGTTGCAATACCAGAGAAAATGTGTAGGTTGGATAAATATTTTGCGGTACCGACGAGTACTGAGGTTTTTCCTATACCTAAGAGACTTACTGAAATTGTTACTAAGGAGTGGGATAGACCCGGTGTGCCGTTCTCACCCCCTCCGATATTTAGAAAAATGTTTCCAATAGACGCCACCACAAGGGACTTATGGCAAACGGTCCCTAAGGTGGAGGGAGCAGTTTCTACTTTAGCTAAGCGTACCACTATCCCGGTGGAGGATAGCTGTGCTTTTTCAGATCCAATGGATAAAAAGTTAGAGGGTTACCTTAAGAAAATGTTTGTTCAACAAGGTTTTATATTGCAACCCCTTGCATGCATTGCGCCGATCACGGCTGCAGCGGCATTCTGGATTGAGTCTCTGGAAGAGAACATTGGTTCAGCTACTCTGGACGACATTACGGACAGGCTTAGAGTCCTTAAACTAGCTAATTCATTCATTTCGGAGGCCGTAGTACATCTTACTAAACTTACGGCGAAGAATTCAGGATTCGCCATTCAGGCACGCAGGGCGCTGTGGCTAAAATCCTGGTCAGCTGATGTTACTTCTAAGTCTAAATTGCTTAATATACCTTTCAAAGGGCAGACCTTATTCGGGCCCGGGTTGAAAGAGATTATCGCTGACATTACAGGAGGTAAAGGCCATGCCCTGCCTCAGGACAAAGCCAAAGCCAAGACTAGACAGTCTAGTTTTCGTTCCTTTCGTAATTTCAAAGCAGGAGCAGCATCAACTTCCTCTGCACCAAAACAGGAAGGAGCTGTTGCTCGCTACAGACAAGGCTGGAAACCTAACCAGTCCTGGAACAAGGGCAAGCAGACTAGGAAACCTGCTGCTGCCCCTAAAACAGCATGAATTGAGGGCCCCCGATCCGGGATCGGATCTAGTGGGGGGCAGACTTTCTCTTTTCGCCCAGGCTTGGGCAAGAGATGTTCAGGATCCCTGGGCGCTAGAGATAATATCTCAGGGATACCTTCTGGACTTCAAATACTCTCCTCCAAGAGAGAGATTTCATCTGTCAAGATTGTCAACAATCCAGACAAAGAAAGAGGCTTTTCTACGCTGCGTACAAGAGCTCTTGTTAATGGGAGTAATCCATCCAGTTCCACGATCGGAACAGGGACAGGGGTTTTACTCAAATCTGTTTGTGGTTCCCAAAAAAGAGGGAACTTTCAGACCAATCCTGGACTTAAAGATCCTAAACAAATTCCTAAGAGTTCCATCGTTCAAGATGGAGACTATTCGGACAATTTTACCTATGATCCAAGAGGGTCAGTACATGACCACTGTAGATTTAAAAGATTCTTACCTGCACATACCGATTCACAAAGATCATTACCGGTACCTAAGGTTTGCCTTCCTAGACAGGCATTACCAGTTTGTGGCTCTTCCATTCGGATTGGCTACAGCGCCAAGAATCTTCACAAAGGTTCTGGGTGCTCTTCTGGCGGTACTAAGACCGCGGGGAATCTCGGTAGCTCCATACCTAGACGACATTCTGATACAAGCTTCAAGCTTTCAAACTGCCAAATCTCATACAGAGTTAGTGCTGGCATTTCTAAGGTCACATGGATGGAAGGTGAACGAAAAGAAAAGTTCACTCGTTCCACTCACAAGAGTTCCCTTCCTGGGGACTCTTATAGATTCTGTAGAAATGAAGATTTACCTGACAGAGGACAGGCTATCAAGACTTCAAAGTGCTTGCCGCACTCTTCATTCCATTCAACACCCGTCAGTGGCTCAATGTATGGAGGTAATCGGCTTAATAGTAGCGGCAATGGACATAGTACCCTTTGCACGCTTACACCTCAGACCACTGCAACTGTGCATGCTAGGTCAGTGGAATGGGGATTACTCAGACTTATCCCCTTCTCTGAATCTGGATCAAGAGACCAGAAATTCTCTTCTATGGTGGCTTTCTCGGCCACACCTGTCCAGGGGGATGCCATTCAGCAGACCAGACTGGACAATTGTAACAACAGACGCCAGCCTTCTAGGTTGGGGTGCCGTCTGGAATTCCCTGAAGGCTCAGGGACTATGGAGTCAGGAGGAGAGTCTCCTGCCAATAAACATTCTGGAATTGAGAGCAGTTCTCAATGCCCTCCTGGCTTGGCCCCAGTTGACAACTCGGGGGTTCATCAGGTTTCAGTCGGACAACATCACGACTGTAGCTTACATCAACCATCAGGGAGGGACAAGAAGCTCCCTAGCTATGATGGAAGTATCAAAGATAATTCGCTGGGCAGAGTCTCACTCTTGCCACCTGTCAGCAATCCACATCCCGGGAGTGGAGAACTGGGAGGCGGATTTCTTAAGTCGTCAGACTTTTCTTCCGGGGGAGTGGGAACTTCATCCGGAGGTCTTTGCCCAAATACTTCGACGTTGGGGCAAACCAGAGATAGATCTCATGGCGTCTCGACAGAACGCCAAGCTTCCTCGTTACGGGTCCAGATCCAGGGATCCAGGAGCAGTCCTGATAGATGCTCTGACAGCACCTTGGGACTTCAGGATGGCTTACGTGTTTCCACCCTTCCCGTTGCTTCCTCGATTGATAGCCAGAATCAAACAAGAGAGAGCATCAGTGATTCTAATAGCACCTGCGTGGCCACGCAGGACTTGGTATGCAGACCTGGTGGACATGTCATCCTGTCCGCCTTGGTCTCTACCTCTGAAACAGGACCTTCTGATACAGGGTCCCTTCAAACATCAAAATCTAACTTCTCTGAAGCTGACTGCTTGGAAATTGAACGCTTAATTTTATCAAGACGTGGGTTTTCTGAGTCAGTTATTAGTACCTTAATACAGACTAGGAAACCTGTTACCAGAAAGATTTACCATAAGATATGGCGTAAATACCTACATTGGTGTGAATCCAAAGGTTACTCTTGGAGTAAGGTTAGGATTCCTAGGATATTGTCTTTTCTACAAGAAGGTTTAGAAAAGGGTTTATCTGCTAGTTCATTAAAGGGACAGATCTCAGCTCTGTCCATTCTGTTACACAAACGTCTGTCAGAAGTTCCTGACGTCCAGGCTTTTTGTCAGGCTTTGGCCAGGATTAAGCCTGTGTTTAAAACTGTTGCTCCACCATGGAGTTTAAACCTTGTTCTTAATGTTTTACAGGGCGTTCCGTTTGAACCCCTTCATTCCATTGATATAAAGTTGTTATCTTGGAAAGTTCTATTTTTAATGGCTATTTCCTCGGCTCGAAGAGTCTCTGAATTATCAGCCTTACATTGTGATTCTCCTTATTTGATTTTTCATTCGGATAAGGTAGTCCTGCGTACTAAACCTGGGTTCTTACCTAAGGTAGTTACTAACAGGAATATCAATCAAGAGATTGTTGTTCCTTCTTTATGCCCAAATCCTTCTTCAAAGAAGGAACGTCTACTGCACAACCTGGATGTAGTCCGGGCTCTAAAATTTTACTTGCAGGCAACTAAGGAATTCCGACAAACGTCTTCTCTGTTTGTCATTTACTCTGGGCAGAGGAGAGGTCAAAAAGCTTCCGCTACCTCTCTTTCTTTTTGGCTTCGTAGCATAATTCGTTTAGCTTATGAGACTGCTGGACAGCAGCCCCCTGAAAGAATTACAGCTCATTCTACTAGAGCTGTGGCTTCCACTTGGGCCTTCAAGAATGAGGCCTCTGTTGAACAGATTTGCAAGGCTGCAACTTGGTCTTCGCTTCATACTTTTTCCAAATTTTACAAATTTGACACCTTTGCTTCATCGGAGGCTATTTTTGGGAGAAAGGTTCTTCAGGCAGTGGTTCCTTCTGTATAAAGAGTCTGCCTATCCCTCCCGTCATCCGTGTACTTTTGCTTTGGTATTGGTATCCCAGAAGTAATGATGACCCGTGGACTGATCACACTTAACAGAAGAAAACATAATTTATGCTTACCTGATAAATTCCTTTCTTCTGTAGTGTGATCAGTCCACGGCCCGCCCTGTTTTTAAGGCAGGTAAATATTTTTTAATTTATACTCCAGTCACCACTTCACCCTTGGCTTTTCCTTTCTCGTTGGTCCTTGGTCGAATGACTGGGAGTGACGTAGAGGGGAGGAGCTATATGCAGCTCTGCTGGGTGAATCCTCTTGCACTTCCTGTAGGGGAGCAGTTAATATCCCAGAAGTAATGATGACCCGTGGACTGATCACACTACAGAAGAAAGGAATTTATCAGGTAAGCATAAATTATGTTTTTACAAACTTTGCCTCCCATGGAGGTGGTGAAGTAAGTTTGTGCTAGATTCTACGTTGATATGCGCTTTGCAGCAGGCTGGAGCCCGGTTTTCCTCTCAGCGTGCAGTGAATGTCAGAGGGATGTGAAGAGAGCATTGCCTATTTGAATACAATGGTCTTCCTCTAGGGGATTTATTTCATAGGTTCTCTGTTATCGGTCGTAGAGATTTCTTCTCCTACCTCCCTTTTCAGATCGACGATATACTCTTATATATACCATTACCTCTACTGATTCTCGTTTCAGTACTGGTTTGGCTATCTACTATATGTAGATGAGTGTCTTAGGGTAAGTAAGTCTTATTTCTCCAACATTGGTGTGTCCGGTCCACGGCGTCATCCTTACTTGTGGGATATTCTCTTCCCCAACAGGAAATGGCAAAGAGTCCCAGCAAAGCTGGTCACATGATCCCTTCTAGGCTCCGCCCACCCCAGTCATTCTCTTTGCCGTTGCACAGGCAACATCTCCACGGATGATGGTTTTTGGTGTTTAAATGTAGTTTTTATTCTTCTATCAAGTGTTTGTTATTTTAAAATAGTGCTGGTATGTACTATTTACTCTGAAACAGAAAAGGATGAAGATTTCTGTTTGTAAGAGGAAGATGATTTTAGCAGACAGTAACTAAAATCGATTGCTGTTTCCACATAGGACTGTTGAGATGAAGTAACTTCAGTTGGGGGAAGCAGTTAGCAGACTCTTCTGCTTAAGGTATGACTAGCCATATTTCTAACAAGACTGTGTAATGCTGGAAGGCTGTCATTTCCCCTCATGGGGACCGGTAAGCCATTTTCTTAGTCAAAAACAAACAGAATAAAGGGCTTATTATGGGCTAAAAAACTGGTAGACATTTTTATGGGCTAAATCGATTGCTTTATTTGTGCATATTATTCAAATTTAGGCTAACAATTGACATTTATAATCTTGGGGAACGTTTATAAAACGGCAGGCACTGTATTGGACACCTTTTTCAGTCAGGGGGCCTTTCTAGTCATAGACTGAGCCTCATTTTCGCGCCATTAATGCGCAGTTTTTTGAGAGCAGGGCATGCAGATGCATGTGTGAGGATCTAAGAATCTCTGAAAAAGCTTTTAGAAGGCGTCATTTGGTATCGTATTCCCCTCAGGGCTTGGTTGGGTCTTAGCAAAGACTGTATCTGGGACTGTATAGGGGTTAAATTGAAAAACGGCTCCGGTTCCGTTATTTTAAGGGTTAAAGCTCGTTTTTTGTGCATTGTTGACAAGTTTAAGCCTGTTTAAAATGTCTGTACCTTCAGATAAGCTATGTTCTATATGTATGTAAGCAAATGTGTCTCCCCATTTAAATTTATGTGATAATTGTGCCATAGCGTCCAAACAAAGTAAGGACAGTACTGCCACAAATAATGATATTGCCCAAGATGATTCCTCAAATGAGGGGAGTAAACATGATACTACATCATCTCCTACTGTGTCTACACCAGTTTTGCCCATGCAGGAGGCCCCTAGTACATCTAGTGCGCCAATACTTATTACCATGCAACAATTAACGGCTGTAATGGATAACTCCATAGCAAATCTTTTATCCAAAATGCCTACTTATCAGAGAAAGCGCGATTGCTCTGTTTTAAACACTGAAGAGCAAGAGGACGCTGATGATAATTGTTCTGTCCCTGTACCCTCTCACCAATCTGAAGGGGCCATGAGGGAGGTTTTGTCTGAGGGAGAAATTTCAGATTCAGGAAAAATTTCTCATCAAGCTGAACCTGATGTTGTGACATTTAAATTTAAATTAGAACATCTCCGCGCACTGCTTAAGGAGGTGTTATCTACTCTGGATGATTGTGACAATTTGGTCATTCCAGAGAAATTATGCAAGATGGACAGGTTCCTAGAGGTTCCGGTGCCCCCCGACGCTTTTCCTATACCCAAGCGGGTGGCGGACATAGTAAATAAAGAGTGGGAAAAGCCCGGCATACCTTTTTGTTCCTCCCCCTATATTTAAGAAATTATTTCCTATGGTCGACCCCAGAAAGGACTTATGGCAGACAGTCCCCAAGGTCGAGGGGGCAATTTCTAATCTAAACAAACGCACTACTATTCCTATCGAAGATAGTTGTGCTTTCAAAGATCCTATGGATAAAAAATTGGAAGGTTTGCTTAAAAAGATTTTTGTACAGCAAGGCTACCTTCTACAACCAATTTCATGCATTGTTCCTGTCACTATGGCAGCGTGGTTCTGGTTCGAGGAACTAGAAAAGTCGCTCAGTAGAGAAACTCCATATGAGGAGGTTATGGACAGAGTTCACGCACTTAAATTGGCTAACTCTTTTATTTTAGATGCCGCTTTGCAATTGGCAAAATTAGCGGCGAAAAATTCAGGGTTTGCTATTGTGGCGCGCAGAGCGCTTTGGCTAAAGTCTTGGTCAGCGGATGTGTCATCCAAGACAAAATTACTTAACATTCCTTTCAAAGGTAAAACTTTATTTGGACCTGATTTGAAAGAGATTATTTCAGACATCACTGGGGGAAAGGGCCACGCCCTTCCACAGGATAGGTCTTTTAAGGCTAAAAATAAGCCTAATTTTCGTCCCTTTCGCAGAAATGGACCAGCCTCTAATTCTGCATCCTCTAAGCAAGAGGGTAATGCCTCACAACCCAAACCAGCCTGGAAACCAATGCAAGGCTGGGACAAGGGTAAGCAGGCCAAGAAGCCTGCCACTGCTAACAAGACAGCATGAAGGAGTAGCCCCCGATCCGGGACCGGATCTGGTGGGGGGCAGACTCTCTCTCTTTGCTCAGGCTTGGGCAAGAGATGTTCAGGATCCTTGGGCGCTAGAAATAGTTTCTCAAGGTTATCTCCTGGAATTCAAGGAACTACCCCCAAGGGGAAGGTTCCACAAGTCTCACTTATCCTCAAACCAAATAAAGAGACAGGCATTCTTACATTGTGTAGAAGACCTGTTAAAGATGGGAGTGATACACCCAGTTCCAATAAAGGAACAAGGAATGGGATTTTATTCCAATCTGTTCGTAGTTCCCAAAAAAGAGGGAATGTTCAGACCAATTTTGGATTTGAAGATCCTAAACAAATTTCTCAGGGTACCATCGTTCAAAATGGAAACTATTCGAACGATTCTACCCACCATCCAGGAAAGTCAATTTATGACTACCGTGGATCTAAAGGATGCATACCTACATATCCCTATCCACAAGGAACATCATCAGTTCCTAAGGTTCGCTTTTCTGGACAAACATTACCAGTTTGTGGCTCTTCCATTCGGATTAGCCACTGCTCCAAGGATTTTCACAAAGGTGCTAGGGTCCCTTCTAGCGGTTCTAAGACCAAGGGGCATTGCAGTAGTACCTTACTTGGACGACATTCTAATACAAGCGTCGTCCCTGTCAAAGGCAAAGGCTCATACGGACATCGTTTTAGCCTTTCTCACATCTCACGGATGGAAGGTGAACAAAGAAAAGAGTTCTCTGTCCCCGTCAACAAGAGTTCCCTTCTTGGGAACAATAATAGATTCCTTAGAAATGAGGATTTTTCTGACAGAGGTCAGAAAATCAAAACTTCTAAGCTCTTGTCAAGTGCTTCATTCTGTTCCTCGTCCTTCCATAGCGCAGTGCATGGAAGTAATAGGATTGATGGTTGCAACAATGGACATAGTTCCTTTTGCACGAATTCATCTAAGACCATTACAACTGTGCATGCTCAAACAGTGGAATGGGGATTATACAGACTTGTCTCCAATGATTCAAGTAGATCAAAAGACTAGAGATTCACTCCGTTGGTGGCTGACCCTGGACCATCTGTCCCAGGGAATGAGCTTCCGCAGGCCAGAGTGGGTCATTGTCACGACCGACGCCAGTCTAGTGGGCTGGGGTGCGGTCTGGGAATCCCTGAAAGCTCAGGGTCTATGGTCTCGGGAAGAGTCTCTTCTCCCGATAAACATTCTGGAACTGAGAGCGATATTCAATGCTCTCAGAGCTTGGCCTCAACTAGCAAAGGCCAAATTCATAAGGTTCCAATCAGACAACATGACGACTGTTGCGTATATCAATCATCAAGGGGGAACAAAGAGTTCCCTGGCGATGAAAGAAGTGACCAAAATAATTAAATGGGCGGAGGATCACTCCTGCCACTTGTCTGCGATCCACATCCCAGGAGTGGAAAATTGGGAAGCGGATTTTCTGAGTCGTCAGACATTTCATCCGGGGGAGTGGGAACTCCATCCGGAAATCTTTGCCCAAATAACTCAATTATGGGGCATTCCAGACATGGATCTGATGGCGTCTCGTCAGAACTTCAAGGTTCCTTGCTACGGGTCCAGATCCAGGGATCCCAAGGCGACTCTAGTAGATGCACTAGTAGTTCCTTGGACTTTCAACCTAGCTTACGTATTCCCACCGTTTCCTCTCATTCCCAGGCTGGTAGCCAGGATCAATCAGGAGAGTGCCTCGGTGATCTTGATAGCTCCTGCGTGGCCACGCAGGACTTGGTATGCAGACCTGGTGAATATGTCATCGGCTCCACCATGGAAGCTACCTTTGAGACAGGACCTTCTTGTTCAAGGTCCATTCGAACACCCAAATCTGGTATCCCTCCAACTGACGGCTTGGAGATTGAACGCTTGATTCTATCAAAGCGTGGGTTTTCAGATTCGGTGATAGATACTCTGGTTCAGGCCAGAAAACCTGTAACTAGAAAAATTTACCATAAAATATGGAAAAAATATATCTGTTGGTGTGAATCCAAAGGATTCCCATGGAATAAGATCAAAATTCCTAAGATTCTCTCCTTTCTTCAAGAAGGTTTGGAGAAAGGATTATCTGCAAGTTCTCTAAAGGGACAGATCTCTGCTTTATCTGTCTTACTACACAAGACTGGCAGCTGTGCCAGATGTTCAAGCATTTGTTCAGGCTCTGGTTAGGATCAAGCCTGTTTACAGACCTTTGACTCCTCCCTGGAGTCTAAATTTAGTTCTTTCAGTTCTTCAAGGGGTTCCGTTTGAACCCTTACATTCCATAGATATTAAGTTACTATCTTGGAAAGTTTTGTTTTTGGTTGCAATTTCTTCTGCTAGAAGAGTTTCAGAATTATCTGCTCTGCAGTGTTCTCCTCCTTATCTGGTGTTCCATGCAGATAAGGTGGTTTTGCGTACTAAGCCTGGTTTTCTTCCTAAAGTTGTTTCTAACAAAAATATTAACCAGGAGATAGTTGTACCTTCTTTGTGTCCGAATCCAGTTTCAAAGAAGGAACGTTTGTTACACAATTTAGACGTTGTCCGTGCTCTAAAGTTCTATTTAGAGGCTACTAAAGATTTCAGACAAACATCTTCCTTGTTTGTTGTTTATTCTGGTAAAAGGAGAGGTCAAAAGGCGACTTCTACCTCTCTTTCCTTTTGGCTTAAAAGCATCATCCGATTGGCTTATGAGACTGCCAGACGGCAGCCTCCTGAAAGAATCACAGCTCACTCCACTAGGGCTGTGGCTTCCACATGGGCCTTCAAGAACGAGGCTTCTGTTGACCAGATATGTAAGGCAGCGACTTGGTCTTCACTGCACACTTTTGCCAAATTTTACAAATTTGATACTTTTGCTTCTTCGGAGGCTATTTTTGGGAGAAAGGTTTTGCAAGCTGTGGTTCCTTCCGTTTAGGTGACCTGATTTGCTCCCTCCCTTCATCCGTGTCCTAAAGCTTTGGTATTGGTTCCCACAAGTAAGGATGACGCCGTGGACCGGACACACCAATGTTGGAGAAAACAGAATTTATGCTTACCTGATAAATTACTTTCTCCAACGGTGTGTCCGGTCCACGGCCCGCCCTGTTTTTTTAATCAGGTCTGATGAATTATTTTCTCTAACTACAGTCACCACGGTATCATATGGTTTCTCCTATATATATATTTCCTCCTGTCCGTCGGTCGAATGACTGGGGTGGGCGGAGCCTAGGAGGGATCATGTGACCAGCTTTGCTGGGACTCTTTGCCATTTCCTGTTGGGGAAGAGAATATCCCACAAGTAAGGATGACGCCGTGGACCGGACACACCGTTGGAGAAAGTAATTTATCAGGTAAGCATAAATTCTGTTTTTATTTATGACACTCTAAGCTATGGTTGGGCGCTTTATATGTAAAGTTCTAAATATATGTGTTTAAACTTATATTTGCCATGATTCAGGATAATCAGTATTCCTTCATTCAGACTGTCAGTTTCATTATTTGGGATAATGCATATGAATAAATATTTTTTCTTACCTTAAAATTTTTTTCAATTTACTTTTTTTTTTTTTCCCCTGCGGGCTGTTAGGCTCGCGGAGGGCTGAAATGCTTCAATTTATTGCGTCATTCTTGGCGCAAACTTTTTTGGCGCAAAATTTTGTCATTTCCGGCGCCCTAATTGACGCCGGAAGTTTGTTTGTGGTTGCGTCATTTTTGACGTATTTGTGTTCAGACGTTCTTTTGCGCCAAAAAATGTGGGCGTCGTTTTTTTCGGCGTCAGAGGATGTGGTGTCATACTTGGCGCCCAAAAATATGGGCGTTGTACTTGGCGCCAATAATGTGGGCGTCATACTTGGCGCCAAAAATGTGGGCGTCATTCTTGTCTCCACCTTTTTTCACATTATTTAAGTCTCACTTTTTCATTGCTTCTGGTTGCTAGAGGCTTGTTTATTTGGCATTTTTTCCCATTCCTGAAACTGTCATTTAAGGAATTTGATAATTTTGCTTTATATGTTGTTTTCTCTATTACATATTGCAAGATGTCTCAAGCTGACCCTGGATCAGAATCTACTTCTGGAAAGACGCTGCCTGATGCTGGTTCTACCAAAGTTAAGTGCATTTGTTGTAAACTTTTGGTATCTGTTCCTTCGGCTGTAGTTTGTGTTAGCTGTCATGATAAACTTTCTAACGCAGATAGTGTCTCCATTAGTAATAATCCTTTACCCGTTGTTTTTCCTTCAACATCTAATGTTCAGGATGTCCCTGTTAATGTAAAAGAATTTGTTTCTAATTCTATTAGGAAGGCTCTGTTTGTTATTCCTCCTTCCAGTAAACATAAAAGGTCTTTTAAAACTTCTCATATTTCAGATGAATTTTTAAGTGACCGCCATCATTCTGACTTATCTGTTTCTGATGAGGATCTATCTGGTTCAGAAGATTCTGCCTCAGATATTGACACTGATAAATCTTCATATTTATTTAAGATGGAATTTATTCGTTCTTTACTTAAAGAAGTGTTGATTGCATTAGATATGGAGGAGTCTAGTCCTCTTCATACTAAATCTACTAAGCGTTTAAATTCGGTTTTTAAACCTTATGTAGTTATTCCAGAAGTTTTTCCAGTTCCTGATGCTATTTCAGAAGTAATTTCTAGGGAATGGAATAGTCTGGGTACCTCATTTACTCCTTCTCCAAGGTTTAAGAAATTGTACCCTATGCCATCTGATAGATTAGAGTTTTGGGACAAAATCCCTAAAGTTGATGGGGCTATCTCTACTCTTGCTAAACGTACTACTATTCCTACGGCGGATAGTACTTCCTTTAAGGATCCTTTAGATAGGAAGCTTGAATCCTTTCTAAGGAGAGCTTATTTATGTTCAGGTAATCTTCTTAGACCTGCTATTTCTTTGGCTGATGTTGCTGCAGCTTCCACTTTTTGGTTGGAGGCTTTAGCGCAACAAGTGTCAGACCATAATGCTTATAGCATTGTTAAACTTCTTCAACATGCTAATAACTTTATTTGTGATGCCATTTTTGATATCATTAGAATTGATGTCAGGTATATGTCTTTAGCTATTTTAGCTAGAAGAGCTTTATGGCTTAAATGTTTGAATGCAGATATGACTTCTAAGTCAACTTTGCTTTCTCTTTGTTTCCAAGGTAATAAATTATTTGGTTCACAGTTGGATTCAATTATTTCAACTATTACTGGGGGGAAAGGAACCTTTTTGCCTCAGGACAAAAAATCTAAAGGTAAATACAGGGATGCTAATCGTTTTTGTTCCTTTCGTCAGAATAAGGAACAGAAGCCTGACCCTTCCCCTAAAGGAACGGTTTCCGTTTGGAAACCCTCTCCAGTCTGGAATAAATCCAAGCCTTTTAGAAAGTCAAAACCAGCTCCCAAGTCCACATGAAGGTGCGGCCCTCATTCCAGCACAGCTGGTAGGGGGCAGGTTATGATTTTTCAAAGATATTTGGATCAATTCGATTCACAGTCTTTGGATTCAGAACATTGTTTCACAAGGGTACAGAATAGGTTTCAAGGTAAGGCCACCTGTGAGAATATTTTTTTTCTCTCTCGCATTCCAGTAAACCCAGTGAAGGCTCAGGCATTTCTGAAATGTGTTTCAGACCTAGAGTTGGCTGGGGTAATTGTCCCAGTTCCAGTTCTGGAACAGGGTCTGGGGTTTTATTCAAATCTATTCATTGTACCAAAGAAGGAGAATTCCTTCAGACCAGTTCTGGATCTAAAAATATTGAATCGTTATGCAAGGATACCAACGTTCAAAATGGTGACTATAAGGACTATTCTGCCTTTTGTTCAGCAAGGGCATTATATTTCTACAATAGACTTACAGGATGCATATCTTCATATTCCAATTCATCCAGATCACTATCAGTTCCTGAGATTCTCTTTTCTAGACAAGCATTACCAGTTTGTTGCCCTTCCGTTTGGCCTAGCAACAGCTCCAAGGATCTTTTCAAAGGTTCTCGGTGCCCTTCTCTCTGTAATCAGAGAACAGGGTATTGCAGTATTTCCCTATTTGGACGATATCTTGGTACTTGCTCAGTCTTTACATTCTGCAGAATCTCATACGAATCAACTTGTGTTGTTTCTTCAAAGACATGGTTGGAGAATCAATTTACTAAAGAGTTCATTGATTCCTCAGACAAAGGTAACCTTTTTGGGCTTTCAAATAGATTCAGTGTCCATGACTTTGTCTCTAACAGAAAAGAGACGTCTGAAGTTGGTTTCAGCTTGTCGAAACCTTCAGTCTCAATCGTTCCCTTCGGTAGCTTTGTGCATGGAAATTCTAGGTCTCATGACTGCTGCATCGGACGCGATCCCCTTTGCTCGCTTTCACATGAGACCTCTTCAGCTTTGTATGCTGAACCAGTGGTGCAGGGATTATACAAAGATATCACAATTAATATCCTTAAATCCCAATGTTCGATCTTTTCTGACTTGGTGGTTGAATCGCCATTGTTTAATTCAAGGGGCCTCTTTTGTTCGTCCAACCTGGACTGTAATCTCAACAGATGCGAGTCTCTCAGGTTGGGGAGCTGTATGGGGATCTCTGACAGCGCAGGGGGTTTGGGAATTTCAGGAGGCGAAATTACCAATCAACATTTTGGAACTCCGTGCGATTTTCAGAGCTCTTCAGTTCTGGCCTCTTCTGAAGAGAGAATCGTTTATTTGTTTTCAGACAGACAATGTCACAACCATGGCGTATGTCAATCATCAAGGAGGGACTCACAGTCCTCAGGCTATTTTGTATGGGCGGAATCCAGCTCCTGTCTAATCTCTGCGGTTCATATCCCAGGTGTAGACAATTGGGAAGCGGATTATCTCAGTCGCCAGACGTTACATCCGGGCGAATGGTCTCTTCACCCAGAGGTATTTCTTCAGATTGTTCAAATCTGGGGACTTCCAGAAATAGATCTGATGGCCTCTCATCTAAACAAGAAACTTCCCAGGTATCTGTCCAGATCCAGGGATCCTCAGGCGGAAGCAGTGGACGCGCTGTCGCTTCCTTGGAATTATCAACCTGCTTATATCTTTCCGCCTCTGGTTCTTCTTCCAAAAGTGATTTCCAAAATTCTAATGGAACGTTCGTTTGTATTGCTGGTGGCTCCAGCATGGCCTCACAGGTTTTGGTATGCGGATCTCGTTCGGATGGCAAGTTGCCAACCTTGGACACTTCCGTTAAGGCCAGACCTTCTATCTCAAGGCCCTTTTTTCCATCAGGATCTCAAATCATTAAATTTGAAGGTATGGAGATTGAATGCTTGATTCTTAGTCATAGAGGTTTCTCTGACTCAGTGATTAATACTATGATACAGGCTCGTAAATCTGTGTCTAGAAAGATTTATTATCGAGTCTGGAAGACTTACATTTCTTGGTGTTCTTTTCATAAATTCTCTTGGCATTCTTTTAGAATTCCTAGAATTTTACAGTTTCTTCAGGATGGTTTGGATAAGGGTTTGTCTGCAAGCTCTTTGAAAGGTCAAATCTCTGCTCTTTCTGTTCTTTTTCACAGAAAGATTGCTAATCATCCTGATATTCATTGTTTTGTACAGGCTTTGTTCGTTTCAAGCCTGTCATTAAGTCAATCTCTCCTCCTTGGAGTCTTAATTTGGTTCTGAGGGCTTTACAGGCTCCTCCGTTTGAACCTATGCATTCTCTGGATATTAAATTACTTTCTTGGAAAGTGTTGTTCCTTTTAGCCATCTCTTCTGCTAGAAGAGTTTCTGAGTTATCTGCTCTTTCTTGTGAATCTCCTTTCCTGATATTTCATCAGGATAAGGCAGTGTTGCGGACTTCATTTAAATTTTTACCTAAGGTTGTGAATTCTAACAACATTAGTAGAGAGATTGTTGTCCCTTCATTGTGTCCTAATCCTAAGAATTCTCTGGAGAAATCTTTACATTCTTTGGATGTAGTTAGAGCTTTGAAATATTATGTTGAAGCTACTAAAGGTTTTAGAAAGACTTCTAGTCTATTTGTCATCTTTTCTGGTTCCAGGAAAGGTCAGAAGGTTTCTGCCATTTCTTTGGCATCTTGGTTAAAATCTTTGATTCATCATGCTTATGTAGAGTCGGGTAAGTCCCTGCCTCAAAGGATTACAGCTCATTCTACTAGGTCAGTTTCTACTTCCTGGGCTTTTAGGAATGAAGCTTCTGTTGATCAAATTTGCAAAGCAGCAACTTGGTCTTCTTTGCATACTTTTACTAAATTCTACCATTTTGATGTTTTCTCTTCTTCAGAAGCAGTTTTTGGTAGAAAAGTACTTCAGGCAGCTGTTTCAGTTTGATTCTGCTGCTTATTATTTCATTTTTTTTATTTGGGTTGTGGATTATTTTTTCAGCGGAATTGGCTGTCTTTATTTTATCCCTCCCTCTCTAGTGACTCTTGTGTGGAAGTTCCACATCTTGGGTATCTGCTATCCCATACGTCACTAGCTCATGGACTCTTGCTAATTACATGAAAGAAAACATAATTTATGTAAGACCTTACCTGATAAATTCATTTCTTTCATATTAGCAAGAGTCCATGAGGCCCACCCTTTTTGTGGTGGTTATGATTTTTTTGTATAAAGCACAATTATTCCAATTCCTTATTTTTGATGCTTTCGCTCCTTTCTTATCACCCCACTTCTTGGCTATTCGTTAAACTGAATTGTGGGTGTGGTGAGGGGTGTATTTATAGGCATTTTGAGGTTTGGGAAACTTTGCCCCTCCTGGTAGGAATGTATATCCCATACGTCACTAGCTCATGGACTCTTGCTAATATGAAAGAAATGAATTTATCAGGTAAGTTCTTACATAAATTATGTTTTTTTCCAGTCATGTGACTGCTGTCCGCTTGTGTTGCAGAAAAGCCAAACAAGCTGAAATTAATGACCTGAGCTATCGAGCAGAGTTCAAAGGAACAAGATCTTCCTGTCTATAAATCAGTCCAGATTGGAATGCATAGAATGAACTGTTTGCAGAAAAATGCAAGAGAAGTCTGTGTTGTGTGATTATTTTATTAGGTTTATAATGCTGTTTAGCAAATGTTTTTGTTCATTTAACTTAGTTTAATTATATATTCTGTGTTGTGTGATTATTTTATTAGGTTTATAATGCTGTTTAGCATTAAAGTCTTCATTTCAAAGCTTTAAAAATAATGTATGAGGTGTTACTTCTGACAATTTTGAGAGGGGCTTGGAACTTTCCATTGACTTACATTATAAACTGGGTTTCAATTTACAACGGTTTCGATTTACAACCATTCCTTCTGGAACCTAACCCCGGCGTAAACTGAGGGCTACCTGTACTCAGTTTTTGAGACACTTAAAATCTTGCCTATTAGGGGAAGAAGCAAGGTTGAGATGTCTACCTCTAATCAAGTCATTAAAGGGTCACTGAACCCAATTTTTTTATTTTGTGATTCAGATAGAGCATGCAATTTTAGGCAACTTTCTAATTTACTCATATTATCAAATGTTCTTCATTCTCTTGATATTTTTATTTGAAAAGCAAGAATGTAAGTTTAGATGCCGGCCCATTTGTGATGAACAACCTGGGTTGTTCTTGCTGATTGGTGGATAAATTCATGCTGTCCAGGGTTCTAGACTTTTGTTTTCAAATAAAGATAGCAAGAAAACGAAGAAAAATTGATAATAAGAGTAAATAAGAAAGTTTATTAAAATTGCATGCTCTATCTGAATCACAAAAGAAAAAATTTGGGTTCAGTGTCCCTTTAACAATCTGTCTCTCTTCACTGAAATAAGCCACTGTTAATCTGTCAGATCTCTATTTATATTACTCCCAGACCATCATTCCAAGACCACAGTTAAAGTGAATGTACATTTTCATGAATGAGTGCCTGGTTTTTAAAACCACTTTTAATACTGCATCAAATATATACAAGATACATTACAGGCATGTTAGACAAATCACCTTCTTACTGGCCTGTATATTACTATATATATCATTTTGTATTACCTTGTGTGCACTTTTTTCAACATATTTCTCTTCTGCAGGTGATGAAACATATTTGGATATATTCCGTGATTTCTCTCTCATGGCATCTGATGCTCCTGAAAAATTATCCAGGAAAAGTGACTTTAGACTGAACACCCTGTGAAAGTATTTGCTGCGGCACTGAGTTATACCAACTACCAGAAACTTCTTCTGGCAACTTATCCTGTACCTGATCCAAGACACACCATAAGAAACTGGTCATTTTCACCACAAAAAGATCCCATACTATTTAAAGACACTGCACAGCAATTAAGAGGAACTGCATCTTAGCACAGCCAATAAAAAAATGTATTCTGATGTTTCTTCTTAGTTTTTTTTATCATTCAGACCTAATTATAGAAAAGAGACAAAATAGCAAGATTCTCAAAAACGCACCATCCTGAAGAGGAAACCAACTTATTTTACTGAACATTATATTGTAAAGTAAGTGTCTCTCCTTAACATAAAGCATAAAGATACCATGTAATATTTGGCTTTAAAACAATCCCTGAGGTCTCTTAATACTGACGAGGCACTTTATAGAATCTTGGCAAACCAGAGGGCTTTAGAGAATCGACCCCTGCTGATAAATCATAGATTATAAAACCAGCCTCCAACCATTGTAGTTTTGTGCTTAGATAGTTTAGGTGACTTTTAGATTTTGAAGAAATTTGTTAAAACTTAATCTTACCAATAAAAGAACACCCAAAAACAAACAGACCATAAATTTAGGAGCCAGAAACTTTTGGCCTTCACTTTGATATAAATATATATATATTATATTCATAGACCCATATGTATCTGTATGTATACATTTTATATATATGCGTCTGGTGCTGGTCAGTGGGGGCACCCATGGGTGTCTTGGGGGCTCTAAGCCATGGCCTAATTTTAAGGTGCTAGTGCCTCCCTAGCTCCTGGGATTGTGGACCCTTGGATTAGATGATAATACTTGTAATATGTTCTGTAATCTTACATTCTGTGCTCTACTGGGCTGCCTAGTAGAGCTGATCTGAAGCTATAAAGGTTATGTATAGGCTTTTAACAGATATATCTTTAGGATATTAAGGGAACATTTAAAGGGACATTAAACCCAAAATTTTTCTTTCACAATTCAGATAGATAATGCAATTTTAAACAACATTCCAATTTACAATACTTCTATGATCTAATTTGCATCATTCTTTAGATATCCTTTGTTGAAGAAATAGCAATGCACAAAGGTGAGTCAATCACACGAGGCATCTATCTGAAGCCACCAATCAGCAGCGACTGAGCCTATCTAGATATGCTTTTCAGCAAAGGATATCAAGAGAATGAAGCAAATTAGATAATAGACGTAAATTAGAAAGTTGTTTAAAATTGCCTGCTCTTTCTAAATCATGAAAGGAAAAAAATTGGGTTTCATGTCCCTTTAAGTCATTTTTGAATATGCATATTATATATCCGTAATTAAGGAGACAAAACATTTACATTGTAATATAAAATGTTTTAATTATGTGTACTAAAAATATTGCAATATGCTTTTGTTATTTCTCCTGCATTTCCTTTTTTTTTTCTTCACCTTTTGAAATTCCGACTAAAAAAACCCAGTACTGATTGGAACAGAAACAAAACTAGGAGATAAATAACATGATTTGCAAAGTATAAATCCTTGCGATACATATAGAGAATCACAAAGTACTGATCAATCAGGTCTAGAAATAGCACTGGATGGTTTTGTCAAAGGGTAAGGCATGAGGATGAGGAATTTCCAGTAACTGCCCAAGTTAGTCCCAAGCTGTGTGTATCTGCCTGTCCTGTTTACTGTAGCAGTACAAAGGGGAAACTTTTATAACAAGTTTATATTAACATCAAAGAGACCATAAAGTGAAAAGGAGAAAATATCAGGCAGTTACATCATGTGTTCTAAAAGTTGTAACTACATTCATGGGTTTCTGCAGCTGGGGGGTGGCAATTAGATCTGTGGTAATGTGCAACAATAGTAGCACATGGTTTGCTTGTTTGTTATACTGTAGATAAAAACCCAGGATTTTCAATCAGATTTAGAAAGAAAAGGAGTGTTTGGGGCCATCAAAAAAAGTTTTTTGCGTATCCCCATTTCTCTTGTTAAGTGTATCCAGTCCACGGATCATTCATTACTTATGGGATATTCTCCTTCCCAACAGGAAGTTGCAAGAGATCACCCACAGCAGAGTTGCCACATAGCTCCTCCCCTAACTGCCATATCCAGTCATTCTCTTGCAACTCTCAACATAGAAGGAGGTCCGCAAGAGGAGTGGTGTTTTATACTTAATTTATTTCTTCAATCAAAAGTTTGTTATTTTTAAATGGCACCGGAGTGTGCTGTTTTTCTCTCAGGCAGTATTTGGAAGAAGAATCTGCCTGCGTTTTTCTATGATCTTAGCAGAAGTAACTAAGATCCACTGGCTGTTTTCTCACACATTCTGAGGAGTGAGGTAAACTTCAGATGGGGGACAGCGTGCGGGTTTTCCTGCAAATGAGGTATGTGCAGTAAAATATTTTTCTAAGGAATGGAATTGACTAAGAAAATGCTGCTGTTACCAAATTAATGTAAGTAAAGCCTTAATGCAGTGAAAGCGACTGTTAGCAGGCTTATTAATGTATGTGCAGTAAAACAATTTTCTAAGGAATGGAATTGACTAAGAAAATGCTGCTGTTATCAAATTAATATAAGTAAAGCCTTAATGCAGTGAAAGCGACTGTTAGCAGGCTTATTAATGTATGTGCAGTAAAGTAATTTTCTAAGGAATGGAATTGACTATGAAAATGCTGCTGATACTGAAATAATCTAATTTAAGCCTTAATGCAGGGAAAGCAATACAGGCTTATTAATAGAAATACATACTCTTTAAAAGAAGGTTGTTTTAAAAACGTTTGCTGGCATGTTTAATCGTTTTTTTTTTTTGAGGTACATTGGTGATAAGGTTTATTGGGGCATAATTTTTCAACATGGCTGGCTTAATTTCTGCATAGCAACAGTTAACTGAGGTTTCCCTCTGTTGTAATATGAGTGGGAGGGATCTAATTTAGAGCTTTTTTGCACAGTTAAATTTACAAAATGAATCATCCAGATTCCCTCAGCAGTCCTTTGAATACTACAGGACATCTCTAAAGGGCTAAAAAGACTTCCAAAATCGTTTATAGGGAAGGTAATCCACAGCTCAGCTGTGGCAGTTTTGTTGTACCTGTTAAAAAAGTCTATGTCGTTTTTTTTATCTGTTTTTTGCATTAAGGGGTTAATCATCCATTTGCAAGTGGGTGCAATGCTCTGTGAACTTATTACATATACTGTAAAAATTTCGTTTGATTTACTGCCTTTTTACAAAGGCACAGTAACGTTTTTTATATTTGCTTGTTCACTTGATTTAAAGTGTTTTCCAAGCTTACTAGTCTCATTATTAGTCTGTTGTAACATGTCTGACATAGAGGAAGCTCTGTGTTCATTATGTTTAAAAGCCATTTCATGTTAAACAATAAAGATCATTTTTTGTCTTTAAAAACATTATCACCAGAGGATTCTGTCGAGGGGGAAGTTATGCCGACTAACTCTCCCCACGTGTCAGACCCTTTGACTCCCGCTTTAGGGACTCACGCTCAAATGGCGCCAAGTGGTTCAAGGGCGCCCATAGCGTTTATTTTATCAGAGGTTTCTGTCGAGGGGGAAGTTATGCCGTCTAACTCTCCCCACGTGTCAGACTCTTCGACTCCCGCTCCAGGGATTCACGCTCAAATGGCGCCTAGTACATCAGGGGCTCTTATAGTGTTTATTTTACAAGACATGGCGAAAGTTATGAATAATACTCTGGAAGCGGTATTAGTCAGACTACCTGAAATTAAAGGAAAGCGAGATAGCTCTGGGGATAGATACAGAGCATACAGATGTGTCAAGAACCATGTCTGTTACTGCCTCACTATATGCAGTGGGTCATATTTGTGATTCAGGGGAGATGATTTAACCTGATTCCGATATTTCTATATTTAAAATTTATGCTTAAGATCCTCCACTTGTTGCTCAGGGAGGTTTTAGCAGCTCTGAATGACTGGTTTACAATTACAGTGCTAGAAATTGTGTAGACTGAATAGATACTATACAATGCCGGTGTGTACTGATGTTTCTTTCAATACCTAAAGAGGTTTACGGAAATTATTAATAAGGAATGGGATAGACCAGGTGTGCCGTTCTCTTCCCCTCCTATTTTTAGAAAACTGTTTCTAACAGATGCCACCACACGGGAACTTATGGCAGACGGTCCCTAAGGTGGAGAGAAGAGTTTCTACTCTAGCTAAGAGTATCACTAGCCCTGTCGAGGACAGTTGTGCTTTTTTAGAAAATGTTATTCAACAAGGTTTTATCCTGTAGCCCCTTGCATGCATTGCTTTTGTCACTGCTGCTGCGGCGTTCTGGTTTGAGTCTCTGGTTGAGGCTTTACAGGTAGCGACTCCATTGAATGAATACTTGACAAGCTTAGAGCACTTAAGCTAGCCAATTCCTTTTTTTCTGATGCCTTGTTTTCTTTTGACTAAACTAACGGCTAAGAATTCTGTTTTTACTATGCTGGCGCGCACAGCGCTAGAGCTTATATTATGGTCAGCTGTCGTGACTTTAATAAATAAGCTACTTAACTCCCTTTCAAGGGGCAGACCCTATTCGGGCCTGGTTTGAAGGAGATTATTACTAATATCACTGGAGGAAAAGGTAATGCCCTTCCTCAGGAACAAAAAAGTCTAATTTTCGAAACTCCAAGACGGTCTGGTGACAACCAGACCTGGAACAAAGATAAGCAGGCCAAGGAGCCTGCTGCTGCCTCTAAGACAGCGGGTAGAACGGCTCCCTATCCGGTAACGGACCCTGTAGGGGGCAGACTTTCATCTTTCGCCCAGGCGTGGACGTGAGAGAGAGGCCCAGGATCCCTGGGCATTGGAAATTATATTCCAGAGATATCTTCTGGATTTCAAAGCTTCCCCCAAAGAAGGGGAGATTTCACCTTTCACAATTATCTGCAAACCAGATAAAGAAAGAGGCATTCTTACACTGTGTACGAGACCCATCCAGTTCCAGGGGAGGAACAGGGATAGAGTTTTTACTCAAATCTGTTTGTGGTTCCCAAGGAGAGGGAAACTTTAAGATCTTTAAATCCAAAATAGATTTGAACAAATTCCTCAGAATTCCATCATTTAAGTTGGAAACTATTCGTACCATCTTAACTATGATCCAGGAGAGTCACTAGAGGGCTACAATGGATTTGAAGGATGCTTATCCTAACATTACGATGCAGAAAGATTACCATCGGTTTTTCAGGTTGCCTTTTTAAACAGGCATTACCAGTTTTGTAGTTCTTTCCTTTAGGGTTAACTACAGCCCCAAGAATCTTTATAGAGGTTCTGGGGTCGCTTTGGCGGTCTTTAGGCCGCGGGGCATAGAAGTGGCCCCTTATTTAGACGACATCCTGATACAGGCGTCAAACATCCAAGTTGCCAAGTCTCATACGGACGTAGTACTGGCATTTCTGAGATCGCATGGGTGGAAAAGTGAACAAGAAGAGTTCTCTATCCCCAATCTCAAGGGTTTCCCTCCTAGGGATTCTGATAGATTTTGTAGAAATGAAAATTTACCTGACGGAGTCCAGGTTGTCAAAGTTTCTAAATTTCTGTTGTGTTCTTCATTCCATCCGCTTCATTCCCTTTGGTGGCTCAGTATATGAATGTAATTGGCTTAATGGTAGCGGCAAGGGACATAGTACCGTTTGCACGCCTTCATTTCAGACTGCTGCAACTATGCAGACTCAGTCAGAGGAACGGGGATTACACAGATTTGTTCTCCTGTTAAATCTGGACCAAGAGACCAGAGATTTTCTTCTCTGGGGACTATCTCGGGTCCATCTGTCCAAGGGTATGACTTTCCGCAGGTCAGATGGGACAATTGTTACAACAGATGCCAGCCTTTTAGGTTGGGATACAGTCTGGAACTCCCTGAAGGCTCAGGGATAGTGGACTCAGGAGGAGACCCTCCTTCTAAGGTATATTCTGGAACTGGGAGCGGTATTCCATGCTCTTCAGACTTGGCCTCAGTTAGCAACTCTGAGGTACATCATTTTTCAGTCGGACAATATCACGACTGTGGCTTACATCATCCATCAAGGGGGAACATAGTTTCCTAGCGATGTTAGCAGTCTTAAAATAATTCACTGGACAGAGTCTCTCTCTTGTCTGTCAGCTATCCATATCCCAGGTGTTGAGAACTGGGAGGCGGATTTTCTAAGTCGTCAGACTTTTCATCTGGAGGAGTGGGATTCCCTCCGGAGGTGTTTACACAAGATCAAGCAGGAGAGTGCTTTGGTGTTTTTGGCAGCGCCTGCGTGGCCACGCAGGACTTGGTATACAGATCTGGTGGACATGTCATCCTTCCACCACGGTCTCTGTTTCTGAGACAGGACCCTCTGCCTCAGGGTCTTTTCAACCATCTAAATATAACTAATCTGAGATGGACTGTCTGGAGACTGAACGCTTGATGTTATCAAAGCATGACTTCTCCGAGTCAGTCATTGATACCTTAATACAGGCATGAAATCCTGTCTCTAGGAAAATTAACATAGATATGGTGTAAATATCTTATTGTTATGAATCCAAGGGTTACTCATGGAGTAAATTTGGGATTCCAAGGATATTATCTTTTCTCCACAATGATTTTGAGAAAAGGGTTGTCAGCTAGTTCCTTAAAAGGACAGATTTCTACTCTGTCTATTCTTTTGCACAAGCGTCTGGCAGGTATTCTAGATGTTCAGGCATTTGGTTAGGCTTTGGTTAGAACCAAGCCTGTGTTTAAAACTGTTGCTCCGCCATGGAGCTTAAACCTGGTTCTTAAGGTTCTTCAAGGAGTTCCGTTTGAACCTTTTTCATTCCATAGATATCAAACTTTTATCTTGGAAAGTTCCTTTTTGGTAGCTATTTCCTCGGCTCGTAGAGTCTCCGAGTTATCTGCGTTACAATGTAATTCTCCTTATCTGGTCCTCCGTACGGATAAGGTGGTCCTGTGTACCAACCTGGGTTTTTACCTAAGGTGGTATCTAACAAGAATATCACTCAAGAAATTGTTGTTCCATTCTTGTTCCCTTATCCTTCTTCAAAGAAGGAACGTCTATTACACAATTTGGACGTGGTTCGTCCTTTAAAGTTTTACTTACAAGCTACTACAGATCTTCATCAAACATTCACCTTGTTTGTTGTCTATTCTGGTCAGAGGAGAGGTCAAAGACTTCAGCAACCTCTCTGTCTTTTAGTTTAAAAAAAAAAAAAGCACAATTAATTTAGCTTAGGAGACTGCTGGACAGCAGCCTTCCTGAAGGGATTACAGCTCATTCTACTAGAGCTATGGTTTTCACTTGGGTCTTTTTAAAAATGAGGCTTCTGTTGAACAGATTTACAAGATGGAGTCTTGGTCTGCGTTTTATACTTTTTCAAATTTAACAAATTTGATTCTTTGCTTCTTCGGAGGCTATTTTTGGGAGAAAGGGTTTTTATAGGCAGTGGTAACTTCCGTTTAAGTACCTGCCTTGTCCCTCCCATCATCCGTGTACTTTAGCTTTGGTATTGGTATCCCATAAGTAATGGATGATCCGTGGACTGGATACACTTAACAAGAGAAAACATAATTTATACTTACCTGATAAATTTATTTCTCTTGTAGTGTATCCAGTCCACGGCCCGCCCTGTCCTTTTAAGGCAGGTAATTTTTTCATTTAAACTACAGTCACCACTGCACCCTATGGTTTTTCCTTTCTCTGCATGTTTTCGGTCGAATGACTGGATATGGCAGTTAGGGGAGGAGCTATGTGGCAACTCTGCTGTGGGTGATCTCTTGCAACTTCCTGTTGGGAAGGAGAATATCCCATAAGTAATGGATGATCCATGGACTGGATACACTACAAGAGAAATAAATTTATCAGGTAAGTATAAATTATGTTTTTTCTTTAAATCCTTGTTTTTGTACCTTCTGCTGGTTGATTATTCCATGTATCAACCACCATTTCTATAAAGAGATGATTGCAATTACTGTTAAAACTGATGTCTCAAAATTACAAATTAAAGCTGTATTGCCAAGAGAGATATTAGGCCAAATGCATGGTGCCTCCAGCCCACCCATACCAGTTACACAGACCACCTAGCTGTCCCACAGTCCCTGATACTGAGCTCTGTCCCTCTGAGACAACCATATGTCCCTCTTTACAGAATTTCCCTCAGCCCCACCCATGGAAAACCCACAATTACGCACCACTAACTATGATACCTCCCCTCCCAACATGGCTCCTGTGTCCCTCATTCTTAGTCACCAATGTTGGGAGGTATGCAAATTATATGCTCAAGTAAGACATTAAATCAGACACTTGGGCCCTGCATCTATCGCTTACACTCCTCCCTGACCTAATGGTTAGGCCTAGGGGGCACTGAGCTGAGGTGTAAATGTCTGATCATTCTTGATGTGCATTTATTTCGAAGGACAGCTTTCGAAATTCACACACACGTTTCGAGAAATATGTAAAGCGTGTGGTGCATTTATTTTTGCAGGGATAAACACAAAAGAGAACATTTTATTTCTACATTTGTCCCCTCAAAGCTTTAAATTCCCAGGAATAAAAAAAAAATAACATATTTTACCAAAGCAAACTAGGAATAGTTCCACCAAATGATTAAGCTAACAATTCTGTGCTGAGCAATCTGGCTTTTTTTTGTGCCCCCTACCACAAGGAGAATTGCCCACTCTTGCACCCCCGCCAGAGACCCATGAGTACATCATATTCAGTTAATTTGCTCTTACCCGTACATCACAGATGCCTCTCTGGGGTTTCCCTTGCTGTGCTACACATTTTGAGGCGTTATATTGTCTTGCTGTGCATGGAGGAAGAGGCAGCAATTGGTGGCGGTATGTTTTGTAGGTTTCCAATTCACATTTTTGAAATGTGTAAATGTATATTTGCGTTATGTTTGAGCAAACCGGTAAGCCTTCAAGGGCTTAAAGCTCTGACACCTTCAACCTCCACAGTGTTATAGAGGGTGCAACCTGACACATCCAATTTTTAGCAGTTTAAATGGTTAGACAAAATTAAACCGAATTTAATTCGGTTAGACAACATTTTAAATAAGACAAATGCAATGGATGTAGTATAAAAGTTTTATTATTTAGAAGCCATGCCACATGATCTCTGTTGATTTTAGGCTGAAATATTATTTCTGTTACCTAAATGACTGATTTCCAAAAAATTATAGATGCATGATCACCACATATGATACATAGTTCTCTCTGCTGATTTACATCTCCAACATTGATTACTTCTTTTCGGGTATAATTTATGAAGTTTCTGGAGTGTATAGTACCAGCAAAAGATGATCTTGCAGTTTATTTCTAGCAATTGGGAGGAAGACTTAATTGTATTGAAGTATATGTGTGGCCAGCGGTGGTGTGATTATATTTCCTGTTTACACCAATCAGGTAAGCATACATTTTGTTTTCTTTCATAAGGTTGTGAGAGTCCATCACTTATTACACAAATTAACTAATACACAAGCAATTCCAGACCCTGCTGCCTGGAGGAATTTCATACCAAAGGCCACTTTAGAAAAATCATCAAAGTGGTAGAATTAAGAAAAAGGATGACCATGTTGCTTCATTGCAAATTTGTTCAACAGAAGTCTCATTTAAGAAAGGCCAGGAAGTGGAAACTGATCTGTTAGAATGGGCTGCAAAGCGATTTGGGGGAGACTGTCCTGCTTCCAAGTAAGCCTTGAGAATCAAGAGTCTTAGCCAAGAAACTAAAGTAAGTGTTATGGCCTTTTCCTGGGCCCAAGAAAATAACAAATTAGAGGATTGTCTAAAATCCTTATTAGCTTGTAAATAGAATTTTAAAGCTCTCACTACGTCTAAATTATGTATAAGCTTTTCTATAGAATTATGAGAAATGGAGCAAACAGAAGGAACAACAATTTGCGATTGATGTTATCAGAAAAGAGACCTGGTGAAAAACACAGATAAGGAGGCTCACAAGACAAGAGCAGGCAAGTCAGAAAACTGCTGGCAGAAGATATTGCTAAAAGAAATAATAGCTTCTTGGACAGAAGCTGGAAGTCTCAACTATAAAGTATATCCTCAAAAACAGGGACCTGCAAAACTATGAGAACCAAATTTAGGTTCCAAGGAGGAGAAAATGGGTTTAAACACGTGTCTAATCCTGACTAAAGCTTGAACAAAGCTCGAAAAGTCAGGAAGATAGCAATTTTCTTTTGGTATAACACAGACAGAGCTGAAATTTGACCCTTTAAAGAGTTAGCAGATCAAACTTATATCTAGGCCCTCTTGTAAAGTTGAAGAATTCTAGGAATTCTGAAAGAATGCCAGCTAAAACCAGGAAAGAAAAAGTTCCAAATCTTGTAACAGGCTTTCAGGCCTGAAATAAAGTAAAAACTACAGCATCCTCCTTGCTTCAAAATTAAGCGTTCAATCTCCAAGCCTTCAATTTGAGAGGTTCAAGATCTTAATGAAATATGATAGAAATATGTGTAATGTGCGGGTTCGCAATTTAGGACTAATGCGGTCAGATCAGGGCATATGAAAAAGCCTCCATCTAGCAATGTTAACACGCAAGCGGGAGTGTTAATAGCTCTCCACAGATAATCTAGGCCTAAATGGGAATATGAAGTACACATATTCTGTGGTGTTTAAGAAGTGCCAGAGATAAACTGAAGCTTTCTCTCACAATATTCTAGTAGTTAAGTTATAAAGTGGGATATCAGCCAACACTCATCTCTGTTGGGTCTTTCATAAGTATCCCAAATATGCATTCACATTCAACTACTCTTCCATATGTCTGACTAGCAAAATGTAGGATTCACACAGTATAATTTTGAATATAAAACTTCAAAAATTTAAAGAAAGAGACTTGCGTACAAAAGAAGAAAAAGGCAGAAAAGTACAGGGTCACTTTGGAGAAAAAGGATCACACATCTGGTCAAGTGCTCTATCATTTAGAGGATTGCTGCATTCTGAGACATTTTGGTGGCCATGGATTGACTAGCAGGATATAGGGTTTCATTTGATCCTTTGGTGCTGGTGTTTGAGAATTTAGTTTCAGGTGTCTTTATGTAGGAAATGATGTCCTTTGTTGTGATTGGCAGATAAAAGAAACGTCCCGTTGCAACCTTGTAATTTACCTCTAGTAAGGCAGTCATATAATTGTTGTAACTCTCATAGAAACACAACCTTTCCATAGAGGCTTGAGGTCTCTGTTCAGTATTTATAAATGTTTCATGCTTATCAGATGTCTTACAAACACAAACTGTCAATCATGATACATCCATAACTATAAATTTTGAAGTTTTTAATTTTAATCTTTCCTGTGTATATTTAACCCTATCGCTGCTGAGCCATTTCCACACCCCTTTGCTAGATATGTTTTTAGTTGTCAAAGCATTTACACATAAATTTTAACTTTATTCTGCGTAAGTACCAACACAAACTTTTTAGCAGACCAAGCATTTTGGAAAATAACTTTAGTTTGCCGAAAAATCATATGAGAAACCTGCACAATATGAAAAGCCAAAAAATAAATAAAAATGTGTGTTTGTGTAATTTCTTAACAATGGCATGGAGAGTCCACAAATCCATTCAAATTACTAGTGGAAATTCAACTACTGGCCACCAGGAGGAGGCAAAGAACACTCCAGCAAAATCCCACTGAGGATTTTTTAAATCCTCAGTGGGGGCAGGCACTATTGGAAACTACTTAGAGGTATTTTGATTATGAAGCATTTAATGTTTAGCTTCCTGAATGCCGTCTCACTTACCACAGCTTACACATACATAAGTAGTAGGAGGTCACTGCTTGCTGTTCTGTGCACTCCTATATGGAGTTTTTTTCTTTTTAGAAAGCACCTCTGAGTAATGATGACAGAAGTATTTGCCACGGATACATATCTAAGGCGCCAGACTCAAGGATAGGAATGAAATCCTACTCACTCTGGGCATTATATAGTTTTTGTTAATATAGCCCTGATTCAGCCTTAGATTGTTTTTATACAGTGGTACTGACTGCTTATATATCGAGTTGCTTAGAGCGATCAATATGCGTACTTTTATTTCTAAGTCAGTGATGGCAGCGCCATTTTAGTCTCCGATGCACTGCGACTCTTCCCGCCACTGGCAGTGTCTTCGGCGAGCTTAACTGGATACCGTGGTGAGACTTTTTTTTTAGCATAAGTACTTATGCTTTGTAATCTTGGTTCCTACACGGTTTAGCTGGATCTGAAGACCCAAAGGTGCGTGAGTTTTCTAGATCTGACAGCGGAAGCGAGTTGACCGCAATCTAGCGATATGCTTTATTTATAGACATAGAGTATATGTTCTTTATTAATACAAGCATGTGCGGGGCACCAATTCTATTTGTGTGGTGCTCAGTTTCATAGTGGTGTTGACCGTTGTTTTTTATTTAAAGGGACAGTCTACACCAGAATTGTTATTGTTTAAAAAGATTGATAATCCCTTTATTACCCATTCCCCAATTTTGCATAACCAACACAGCTATATTAATATAGGTTTTACATCTGTGATTACCTTGTATCTAAGCCTCTGCAGACTGCCTCCTTATCTCTGTGCTTTTGACAGACATGTAGTTTAGCCTATCAGTGCAGACTCCTAAATAACTCCATGGGAGGGAGCACAATGTTATCTATATGACACACATGAACTAGTACTGTCTAACTGTGAAAAACTTTCAAAATGCTCTGAGCTAAGAGGCGGGTTTTAACGGTTTAGAAATCAGTTTAAGCCTAGCTAGGTTTAGCTTTTTTTTTCCCAAAGATTTTTTTATTGAGACAATTGTAAGCATTACAAGTGATGACCACATTAACAAGATACAGAATGAGATACATATGTAGCTTGACTAAGTACATTGTTAGTACATATAAACAGTTCATACATTGATATCAATACACTTACATCCTGCAGAGTTTAAACGTGTGGTTCTAAGGGGTAACCTTTGGTGTCTTTTTCCATAATATGAGGTAAGTATAGAAAATCAGTGAATAGCTATATCTGTTATGGGTATTGGTTAAGGGAGTCTTGTAATAAGACCGGTATTGTTCAGAAGTATAGTATTAAGTTCATCATATAAGGCGCGACCTAGGAGAGGGGAGAGAATAAAGCAGAAGAGTAGGGAAGGGGGAGACAAAAAAAAAGAGGGGGAAAAGTAAAGGAGCGTTCTAATTCTTGGGGGCAGATCTACGAGGTACATCCCAGCCCGGGAAATCAGTAAGCCAAGGGTCCAGGTCTCGTAGAAAAACTCCACCTTATCCAGAACCTTGTGAGAGTACTGTTCCATTTGACCTATATATTGGGTGAGAGAGGACCTGAGAGAAGGGCGGAGGTCTCTCATTTTTCCAGAATCTTGCAATGGCTAACTTAGTAGCGATAAAGAGGTAGATCGCAAGGGCTTCATTGGCTGGGTTAAGGTTTGACATCTTCATGTGAAGGAGGGAGAGCTCTGGGAGGAATGGGGGGGGGTGTGACATTGAGTTTATGTAGGGTAGCATAAACTTTCTTCCAAAGCGGTTGTATAGCCGGGCAAGACCACCAAATATGCAGAGCTGTGCCCGTACCCCTACATTTCCTCCAGTACTCGGGACAGTGTGTATTGTATATCTTATGTAATGTGATTGGCACCAAGTGCCATCTAACCAGTATTTGTTCCCATAGGGTGGCGCAGTGTAGCTAGGTTTAGCTTTTAAAAAATACCACCAAGGGAACAAAGCAATGTATTGATAAAAGTCAATTGGAAAGTTGTTTAAAATGACATGCCCTATCTGAATCATGAAAGTATAATTTTGACTGTCCCTTTAAAGTCCAAAAAAAACTTTCATGTTTCAAATAGGGCATGTCATTTTAAACAACTTTCCAATATACTTTTATCACCAATTTTGCTTTGTTCTCTTTGTATTCTTAGTTGAAAGCTAAACCTAGGAGGTTCATATGCTAATTTCTTAGACCTTGAAGGCCGCCTCTAATCTAAATTCATTTTGATAGTTTTTCACCACTAGAGGGCATTAGTTCACAGGTTTCATATAGATAACATTGAGCTCATGCACGTGAATTTATGCTCCAATTGGCTAAAATGCAAGTCTGTCAATAGAACTGAAATAAGGGAGCAGTCTGCTGAGGCTTAGATACAAGGTAATTACAGAGGTAAAATGTGTATAATTATAACTGTGTTGGTTATGCAAAACTGGGGTATTGGTAATTAAGGGATTATCTATCTTTTAAAACAACAAAAATTCTTGTGCTGACTGTCCCTTTAAGTAAAAGAACTGGGCCTCGATCCGATATGCAGCGTCGCCCGCTAGAAGTTACGCTCGTATATTTCTGCCTTTGGCCGTAGTTTTTTGGCCCATAGACAGGTATACCAAACCAGCGCAGTTTGGTATCCAATATACAGCGTAAGGACTTACGTGGCGAAAATGGAGAAATCTTACTCCATTTTTACCTCGCCACAAATTGCAGGCGTAGTAAGCCTTACGCTGTGTATTGGAGGCCCATAACTCCCTAAACTGCCTGCAAAATAAAACCTAACGCATGCGCAATGTCTATCTACCTGTCAACCGCGATCCCCCGCCGCGATCCCTAATAAAGTATTTAACCCCTAAACCACCGCTCCCGGACCCCGCTGCCAACTACATTAAATGTATAACCCCCTAATGTGAGCCTTTACCCCACCGCCATCTACATTACCTACCCCCTGTGAGCCCCTTACACCGCCGCCACCTACATTACCTACCCCCTAATGTGAGCCCCTTACACCACCGCCGGCACCTACATTACCTACCCCCTAATGTGAACTCCTACCCCGCCGACAGCTATATTAAAATTATTAACCCCTAATCTAATCCCCCTACCCCGCCGCCAGCTATATTAAAATTATTAACCCCTAATTTAATCCCCCTACACCGCCGCCAGCTATATTAAATACATTAACCCCTAATCTAATCCCCCTAAAGTAATCAGCTCTATTACCAGCCCTTAAAAGGGCCTTTTGTGTGGCATTGCCCCAAAGTAACAGCTCTATTGCCAGCCCTTAAAAGGGCTTTTTGCCGGGCATTGCCCCAAAGTAATCAGCTCTTTTACCAGCCCTTAAAAGGGCTTTTTGCGGGGCATTGTCACAAAGTAATCAGCTCTTTTGCCTCTAATCTAAATCCCCCTACACCGCCACCACCTATAATAAATGTATTACTCCCTAATCTAATCCCTCTATACTGCCGCCACCTATATTAAAGGGACAATCTAGGCCAAAATAAACTTTCATGATTCAGATAGAGCATGTAATTTTAAACAATTTTCCAATTTACTTTTATCACCAATTTTGCTTTGTTCTCTTGGTATTCTTAGTTGAAAGCTTAACCTAGGAGGTTCATATGCTAATTTCTTAGACCTTGAAGCCCACCTCTTTCAGATTGCATTTTAACAGTGTTTCACCTCTAGAGGGTGTTAGTTCACATATTTCATATAGATAACACTGTGCTTGTGCACGTGAAGTAATCTGGGAGCTGGCACTGATTGTCTAGACTGCAAGTCTGTCAAAAGAACTGAAAAAAGGGGCAGTTTGCAGAGGTTTAGATACAAGATAATCACAGAGGTTAAAAGTATATTATTATAACTGTGTTGGTTATGCAAAACTGGGAAATGGGTAATAAAGGGATTATCTATCTTTTAAAACAATAAAAATTCTGGTGTAGACTGTCCCTTTAACTATATTTGACCCTAATTATATTAGGGTTAATATAGTTAATATAGTTGTTATATTATATATATTAACTATATTAACCCTAATTATATTAGGGTTAATATAGTTATTATATTATATATATTAACTATATTAACCCTAATTATATTAGGGTTAATATAGTTAATATAGTTATTATATTATATATATTAAGCATAATAACCCTATCTAACTCTAACACCCCTAACTTAATTATTATTAAAATAAATCTAAATAATATTAATAATATTAACTAAATTATTCCTATTTAAATCTAAATACTTACCTATAAAATAAACCCTAAGATAGCTACAATATAATTAATAATTACATTGTAGCTATTTTAGGGTTTATATTTATTTTACAGGTAACTTGGTATTTATTTTAACTAGGTACAATAGCTATTAAATAGTTAACTATTTAATAGCTACCTTGTTAAAATAATTACCAATTTACCTGTAAAATAAATCCTAACCTAAGTTACAAATACACCTACACTATCAATAAATTAAATAAACTACAAATATCTAAACTAAAATACAATTAAATAGACTAAACTAAATTACAAAAAAAACAAACACTAAATTACAAAAAATAAAAAAATATTACAAGAATTTTAAGCTAATTACAACTATTCTAAGCCCCCTAATAAGATAACAAAGCCCCCCAAAATAAAAAATGTCCCTACCCTAATCTAAATTACAAAAGTTAACAGCTCTTTTACCAGCCCTTAAAAGGGCTTTTTGCGGGGCATGCCCCAAAGTTATCAGCTCTTTTGCCTGTAAAAAAACAACACAATACCACCCCCCAACATTACAACCCACATACCCCTACTCTAAACCCACCCAAACCCCCCTTAAAAAAAACTAACACTAAGCCGCAGAAGATCTCCCTACCTTGAGTCGTCTTCACCCAGCCAGGCCGAACTCTTCATCCAGATGTGGTCCTCCATCCCGGCGATGTCTTCATCCAAGCGGCAAAGAAGAGGTCCTCCATCCCGGCGATGTCTTCATCCAAGCGGCAAAGAAGAGGTCTTCCATCCCGGCGATGTCTTCAAGCGGCAAAGAAGAGGTCCTCCATCGGGGCGACCTCCGACGCGGAACATCCAGCTGGCCCGACGACTGAACAACGAATGAAGTTTCCGTTTGGAGGAAGACTTCGCCCCGATGGAGGACCTCTTCTTTGCCGCTTGGATGAAGACATCGCCGGGATGGAAGACCTCTTCTTTGCCGCTTGGATGAAGACATCGCCGGGATGGAGGACCTCTTCTTTGCCGCTTGGATGAAGACATCGCCGGGATGGAGGACCACACCTGGATGAAGAGTTCGGCCCGGCTGGGTGAAGACGACTCAAGGTAGGGAGATCTTCTGGGGCTTAGTGTTAGGTTTTTTTAAGGGGTTTGGGTGGGTTTAGAGTAGGGGTATGTGGGTGGTGGGTTGTAATGTTGGGGGGTGGTATTGTGTTTTTTTTACAGGCAAAAGAGCTGATTACTTTGGGGCATGCCGCAAAAAGCCCTTTTAAGGGCTGGTAAAAGAGCTGTTAACTTTTGTAATTTAGATTAGGGTAGGGAAATTTTTTTATTTTGGGGGGCTTTGTTATTTTATTAGGGGGCTTAGAATAGGTGTAATTAGCTTAAAATTCTTGTAATCTTTTTTTATTTTTTGTAATTTAGTGTTGTTTTTTTTTTGTAATTTAGTTTAGTGTATTTAATTGTATTTTAGTTTAGATATTTGTAGTTTATTTAATTTATTGATAGTGTAGGTGTATTTGTAACTTAGGTTAGGATTTATTTTACAGGAAAATTGGTAATTATTTTAACAAGGTAGCTATTAAATAGTTATTAACTATTTAATAGCTATTGTACCTATTTAAAATAAATACCAAGTTACCTGTAAAATAAATATAAACCCTAAAATAGCTACAATGTAATTATTAATTATATTGTAGCTATCTTAGGGTTTATTTTATAGGTAAGTATTTAGATTTAAATAGGAATAATTTAGTTAATATTATTTAGATTTATTTTAATAATAATTAAGTTAGGGGTGTTAGGGTTATTATACTTAATATATATATATAATATAATAACTATATTAACCCTAATATAATTAGGGTTAATATAGTTAATATAAGTGGCAGCGGTGTAGGGGGATTAGATTAGGGGGTAATACATTTATTTAACAATGCCCCGCAAAAAGCCCTTTTAAGGGCTGGCAATAGAGCTGTTACTTTGGGGCAATGCCACGCAAAAAGCCCTTTTAATGGCTGGTAATAGAGCTGATTACTTTAGGGGGATTAGATTAGGGGTTAATGTATTTAATATAGCTGTCGGCGGTGTAGGGGGATTAAATTAGGGGTTAATAATTTTAATATAGCTGGCGGCGGGGTAGGAGCTCAAATTAGGGGGTAGGTAATGTAGGTGGTGGCGGTGTAAGGGGCTCACATTAGGGGGTAGTTAATGTAGGTGGCGGCGGTGTAAGGGGCTCACATTAGGGGGTAGTTAATGTAGGTGGCGGCGGGGTCCAGGAGCGGCGGTTTAGGGGTTAATACATTTATTATTAGGAGAGTGAGGGGATAGCGGATAGAGGGGTATACGTGTCGGGCTATGTTTGGGAGGCGTGTTAGACAGTATGGGAGATTTAATAACTTAGTCAGGTTTTGTAGGCTCCGGCAGTTTCTAAAGTGCCGTAAGTCTCTGGCGACTCCAGAAATTTGTACTTACACAGATTTTTATCCGACTTACGGCACGTTAGCAATTGCCGGCGGGGTATATTGGATAGCTCGAGTTGCAAGCTGAAACTATGGGCGGTGGGGGTTCCCTCGCTTGCGCCGCAAACTACGATGTATATCGGATCGCGCCCCTGGTCTCTCAGTTTCACAGCTTTTCACTGATGTCTGCTGCCATCTAGTGGCTGTTTATTGGTACTACACCCTGTGAGGGATATTTATGTCATGAATGACAGATATCATGTTCTTGACTGTGTCCGGTGATTTTTAACATCTGAAATATTTTAATTTGTTTCTGATTGATAGATTAGCGTATATATAGTAGTCATATACTCTGTGCCTGTTATTCAAATTAGTGTTATTGCCTTTTAATTCGGGGCATTACTTTTTGTAAGGGTGTTTTTGTGCTGTACTGAGTTATTATTATTATTATTATTATTATTATTATCGGTTATTTGTAGAGCGCCAACAGATTCCGCAGCGCTGACTTAGAACGTTTTTCTTTTGTTTATTGAAAGAATTATCCCTTCTCTAGGGCTTTACATGTTTTTCTGTTGCAGCTTGTTTGAAGACATACTTATTTTTCTTTGTACCCTATGGGATTATCTTCATTTTTAGTTTTCTTTTAATGAGATTCACTCTGTCCAGGGTTTTATTATCTTTCAGTTGCAACATATATTGATAACTCATTGCGAATTGTTCTATTCAGCATGTATTGTCTAATGTATCTGATGTTTTTTGTATAGTACCACCGTAGCTTGGTTAGCCTTTATGCTTTGCATGCAGGAGGTCATGGGATTGAATCCACCTGGACCTGGAGGGTTGGATTTTCATGTTACAATATCTGCGAAACTGTGTACTATATATATGTTATTTTAATTTGTCTGTGACATGTATTCTCCTATATAATCTATAGGAGCTACTTATATTAATCTCTCTCATATTGAGGTGATTTTCCTAATGTCTATGACATGTATTTCCTATGTTTTCCGTAGGGGATCTATTTATTAATGTCTCTCATATTGAGGTGATTTTTTCTAAATGTCCTTGTCAGGTATTTCCCTATATTATCTATAGGGGTTCTATATATTAATCTCTCTTATTGAGATGATTTATCTAATGTCTGTGACATGTATTCTTCTTTATTATTTATAGAAGTTCTTAATTTTATTCTCTTTCATTTGGAGGTGATTTTTCTCTAAATGTCTGTGACATGTATTCTCCTATGTTATCTATAGGGGCTCTATATATTTATCTCTCTCATATTGAGATGATTTATTCTATTGTCGGTGACATGTATTGTGTTGTTTTTCTTTATCTAAGTGATCTTCAGACACTAATGAATTTTCTATATCTCTCGCATGTTGAGGTGCTATTACAAATGTAGGGAGTTGCTTGTGACCCTATTTTGACTATTTGAGTTTATAACTCAAATTTATAATCTCTTCATTAAAGTGCTTTTCCGTAATGTCTTGGACATTTAACATTTTTGACCATTGTTTTAAATATATCTTATATATTTCTTGGTGGTTTGGGGATCTTGAATATTTTCTCCTTTCTCTTGTTGGTGAGATTTTATTTTTATTCCTGTATTTCCTTGTATGGTCTGAATCATAATGTTTTCCTGGTGTTCTGAGATTTATCTTTTATTATCCTTAATGGGTAGTTTTCCTGCTCACAAGGATAGTGATACTGAGGTGTCCTAGTACTCCTCTTATGTAAAAGTTATGGGATTGGAGTCAGCAAGGTTGTCCTGGTTTCTCCTCTAACTTTTTATGCTTTTCCTTTTTATAATCTCCAGAGTTGCTTACTCTGCCTGTCTTTTTCTCAGGTCCCTGCCAGAGGGTGTTTGGATCTGGCAGACCTGTGATGCTGTGCCTGTTCCACAGCGGAGGCTTCAAAAGTTAGTGTTGGTTTCCTTCTAGGTAGAAGGGTATGCATGTCTGGTTTTATCCCCTCTTATCCTTTTAGGAAAGGAACCTAGAAAACTTAAAATAATTCTCTGTATTTTTTAGTTTTTCATATGAACAGTAGACTTAGGGCTCTGATGTGCATCAGATGTTTCTTTCCTTAAAATTTCCTTTTGTAGCCCTGCCTTTTGGACTACCTCAGTTTCCAGGATGATCCTTTGGAAGTTGCCAAACCGTAAGAAGTTGTGGTGTTTACTTTTCTGGACGCAGAGTATAGAAGTCATTGGTTCAGGGTGGAATTCGTGGATATTATTTCTTTTGCTCAATCTCATTTGAGATCATAACAGTTAGGCATGTTCTGACAGTGGAGTGGAGATCTTTAGGTTTTGTTTTCACTGGACAGTCCTAGTCCTCCTGACAAGTAATCTTCTGTCTTACTGACTCTTTAGCCCTCGGGTACAAAGGTACATGCTTCTTGAGACTAACTTGGTCAACATTTCCGACTGGGAAGCAGTTGCTGTTCCTCGAGAAATGGGTATCCAGATTTAGAAGGAGTCTGTCCTTCTTTTATCTTATAGTTGGGAGATATCTTCAGGTCTTTTTGATAGCCTGGACCATCAGATTTCGGTCCGATTTATCTCATTCCAATCGAGCTACTCCCTCTGGTGGTTTCTAGCAACCTTCAGGGAAGGTTATAGTAGCTCCTTGTCGATAAGGAAGTGTCTCGAATCCTTTGATAGGAGTCTCTCTTTTGTCTCTTGTTGCCTTTCACATCCTCAGGTATGGATGTCTGGGAGGTGAATTTTTGAGCAGGCAGACTTTTCTCCCAGGGGACTGGGTTTTTCTTCTGGGGATACTCCTCAGGGGGAAAGTTTTCGGAATTGGATGATGATTTCTCGTCTATTCTCCAAGCTTCCCAGATACAGTTAGAGATCAAGGGATCTGCAGTCAGCTCTGGGTAGTATTTGGGAATAGTAGCCCTCAGAAAATGAGTTTCCTGAAGATAAATAATATTGGCCCTCAACCGTCTGTAGTTTGACATGGCTGTCCTTCTCTTTATGTCGGTGTTTAAACCTCTCGCATTATGCGAGATTAAAACAATCTTAGGTAGTGTCATTGCAGTAAATATACCTACAGTGCATTCGAATCCTACCTTTGGCAGCAGGGACCCCTGATGGATGAGTTATTCCCAGGCAGGGTGACCATTTGTCGTCTCCTATAAGCATTAGTATGCCGTTCTCCTCCCCCTGCTCTAATAACCCTGATTTCATTCTCAGATTCCAGTATCTCTGTAACACAACTTTTTTTGATGAGCATAAAATTTTTGTACAGTGTTTCGTGCATCTATATAGTAAAAACATAAACAATAACAAAAACAACAACAATTGACAGTGACTTAACTTTTGAGTACACATGTATCAGAACCAACACAAGATACATTTAATATGCAATCCTAACATGAATTGCCAACATAATATAACTCCCAATGAGTGAAGAACTCAAATCGGACCCTTAGGCCCATTACCTGGTTAACCCCTTGGTCATCTTTTGGAGCCATCAGGGTTATGGAAATCACAGATTTTGCACTAGAGAGTGAAGATACTCTCACAAATGACAATTATCTACTGTCTGGGTGATCCAGGTCTTGGTTTTCTTCTTAGTTACTTTCTTCCATTTTGATCTTTGGGGTTTCGCCCTAGGTAGAGATAGCTCAGATGAGTGAGACGGTGTCTCTGCAGCCAAGACGTCAGGTGGTTCTAAATCCAGAAATTTACAGATGTCCGAAATCTCCTCGATGGTCTTGATAGTAGCCGTTCTGCCATTTCGCATCACATGAAGTGCAAAAGGAAAGCCCCATCTGTAGGCTATATTATTCTTCCTTAAGAGGAGAGTGAGAGGTCTCAGCGCATACCTTCTTTGTAATGTTTTAACGCAGAGGTCTTGGAAAAATTGGATTATATTTCCTTGGAATTTGAATTTGGGATTTTGTCGCGCAGCTAATAGTATATTTTCTCTGTCAGGGAACCGTAAAAGCTTGATAATGACGTCTCTCGGGGGTTGATCTGGTTTAGGTTTAACTCTGAGGGCTCTGTGAGCTCTTTCAATTGGATACTCAGAGTCTGTTGATCCTCCTAGAATGGCATGAAATAGCTGCTGAAGGTAGTTATGAAGATCTTCTGCTCCTATTGTCTCAGGAATTCCTTTAAGTCTAATATTAGACCGCCTGCTCCTATTCTCCAAATCTTCGATTTTCTCCTCTAATTCCATTATTGTTTGGTATTGGGAAGCTAGGGACTGCGAGACTGTCGTAACCTCTTCTCCTATTTCCTCTGTGGCTGTTTCCAGTGAGTCTACACGGTTCCCCAACTCCAAGATCTCGGTTTTAATTTCAGTAAGACTGCTATCCATTTTCTCCCACAATTTTTCATAATTGGAAGTTATATCTTGTTTAGACACTAGGGCTTGTAGATCTGCTTTAGTTGCAGGGGTTAAGTCTTCAGAGCTTTCTTCATTTTCAGATTCCATATCCTCCTCAGCTTCCGCCAAGATATGATCTTGAGATTTAGGGATTCTGGATGATTTGAAAAAGGTATCTACTGACAAGGACTTCAGCCCCTTGTCCCCCTTGGACACCTTCCTTGTGGCCATAATGACTGATGTGGCAGCGTAACAGCACTATATTAGTCCTGGATTAATAATTGTTCTGCTTAACAATATAGTTCCAATCTCCCCCACCTTTCACTCCAAAGGACCTGTAGCTGTCAAGACCTCTGCTAGGTAGTCAGGTATGTCTCACCACATCTAATGACCCGCTATCTCTCTTCACTCATTTGGAGTTTTCACTTTTTCTCAATACATTGCCCTTTTCAACTTCTGGGACATATTTGCAGGGTTATAGTTAGAGATGGAATTGAATAAAAGGTTTCTGTGTTGTGGCTAGTAAAGTAGTGGTTTGCGAGCTATATCAGGGCATCCATGTCAGGCTGCTTAGGCAAACATCTCTAGGCAGTTACTCCATTTTATAGGTCTGCACCTTTCTTCCCGCTGAATACACAAAGATAAATCTCATATAACTGTTATTGGATAGTTAGGCTGTATAAGCACTCTCTTCTCCCCAGGGCAGATGTCCCCACTGGACGAAGTCGGGTAGGGAAATTGGGGTATGACCTGCTGACACTTTGTTCAGCAGGAAATGAAGGGGAGAGAGAGCAGTTCAGCAATGGTTAAATGTCCCAATAATGTTTTTTGTTCAGCTGCCACCACCACAGTACCCTTTGTGCATCTACTTTAAATGTCCCTTGTGATTTCTAAGTGATTAAATCACTGCACGGCTAATATCTCACTATGTTTTGAGGATCAGTTTATCTTAGGTGTGTTAGTGCTTGTTGCGCACTTACATGACCCACGTGGTGGTTGTTAGGGAAGATGTCGGAGGATTCCTATAGTCGGCTCCACTGCCGCCGCTCTAGCAGACCTTTGCAGCTTCCTCCAGGGTATCCGGCAGCGGTCACAGCAGTCTCCCCAACTTTCTCCTGGATCTTAGCCGACTGAAGGTACTTTAGTGCTGTTAGGTTTTTGCCTCCGCCATTTATGACATCGCTTGCGGCGATTTCTGCTTCAGCTCCTCTGTCCTCTCGTTGTTAGCGTGTGAGCAAAGCGATATAGGTTCCCACTCCGGAGCGGAGCCCCGACCCTCCAGAGCGTCTGTCTGAGGTGCTTGCTCTAGACCGGTAACGACCCGGCCTCCACTCCAAGCCGTGCTTATGTCTTGCTATATTGAACTCTGACTTCAGTGACAGTCGTCAAATAAAAGTTGTATCGTCACTACTGGGTAACACTCGTTTTTCTGCAGTTTAATAATCAATTAAGGCTTTCTAATTAGATTATATTAATATCAGGCCTGGGAGCTATACAGAAACACGACTGTTCCTTATGGCTGCTAGCTCCGCCCCCCCTTATGTCATTTTTAGATGGCGAAGTTTGATTTATTTAATTTCTAAACTTCATTCACCTCTATACCCTTTGTGTCATCTTCTCTTCGATGTTCCTTCGGCTGAATGACTAGGGGATTGTGGGAAGTTAGGATACTTAAAGCTTTGCTGAGGTGTTTTTTGCCTCCTCCTGGTGGCCAGGAGTTGAATTCCCGTCTAGTAATTAGAATGGATTTGTGGACTCTCCATGCCAGGAAAGAAAATAATTTATCAGGTAAGCATACATTTTTTTTTCTATGGTGTACATAATAAATACCAGCATTATTTTCTAAATATTTTAAACACACATTTTGTTGTCCCACATATAGCATCAATTTACCTTCCCAAAAGGTAGGATTTTAATCTTCAATAAATCAGAAAAGAACATTTTTTTATTTTTGTCACTATGCCCCTTCCTTCAACTTATGCAGGAAATAAGTAGGTATAAGATATCTAGACCTTACATTGTAATAAAGGAGTCTCTTCTTCACATAAAAAACCCTGCATGGAGAGAGAAACATCTCTAAAGGTAATATTTGTGTTTCTAAATTGTTTCAAGGACCTCGTCATACTGACATTCTTAGATCATCTCATTTAAACAGAGAGCTTTAGATAAGCAGGCCCTACGTATTGGCCTTTGAGTAAACAGTAATAAAGAAGATAAGAAAGACGTTGTGTAAGTAATTAGATAGCTCAACACTTGTAATCTAGCTCTATATTGTCTTACTGTTGCATACGAGTGATATCCTTTTTTATGCGCAACGAAAATAGCGAAATAGCATGCATATGACAAGTTGAAAGTAAATGAGATTGTGAGAGCGCAATCAGATTTTATGCTCGTTAGCGCAGCTGAAACCCTGGTGTTATGGGTTAATGCGATTAAGAAATGTGGATAAATCCCAACATAAAAAAATACATTCAAAATTATAGTTACTCGTATAAACACTATCTGATAAGAATGATTCATATAAATATTCGTATGTGGTATATGACAATGTGCTTGACTGCTGCAAAGGGCTATATTGTGTGTGTGTGTATATATATATATATATATATAACATAATTTATGTAAGAACTTACCTGATAAATTCATTTCTTTCATATTAACAAGAGTCCATGAGCTAGTGACGTATGGGATATACATTCCTACCAGGAGGGGCAAAGTTTCCCAAACCTTAAAATGCCTATAAATACACCCCTCACCACACCCACAAATCAGTTTAACGAATAGCCAAGAAGTGGGGTGATAAGAAAAAAAGTGCGAAGCATATAAAATAAGGAATTGGAATAATTGTGCTTTATACAAAAAAATCATAACCACCACAAAAAAGGGTGGGCCTCATGGACTCTTGTTAATATGAAAGAAATGAATTTATCAGGTAAGTTCTTACATAAATTATGTTTTCTTTCATGTAATTAACAAGAGTCCATGAGCTAGTGACGTATGGGATAATGACTACCCAAGATGTGGATCTTTCCACACAAGAGTCACTAGAGAGGGAGGGATAAAATAAAGACAGCCAATTCCTGCTGAAAATAATCCACACCCAAAATAAAGTTTAACAAAAAACATAAGCAGAAGATTCAAACTGAAACCGCTGCCTGAAGAACTTTTCTACCAAAAACTGCTTCAGAAGAAGAAAATACATCAAAATGGTAGAATTTAGTAAAAGTATGCAAAGAGGACCAAGTTGCTGCTTTGCAGATCTGGTCAACCGAAGCTTCATTCCTAAACGCCCAGGAAGTAGAAACTGACCTAGTAGAATGAGCTGTAATTCTTTGAGGCGGAATTTTACCCGACTCAACATAGGCAAGATGAATTAAAGATTTCAACCAAGATGCCAAAGAAATGGCAGAAGCTTTCTGGCCTTTCCTAGAACCGGAAAAGATAACAAATAGACTAGAAGTCTTACGGAAAGATTTCGTAGCTTCAACATAATATTTCAAAGCTCTAACAACATCCAAAGAATGCAATGATTTCTCCTTAGAATTCTTAGGATTAGGACATAATGAAGGAACCACAATTTCTCTACTAATGTTGTTGGAATTCACAACTTTAGGTAAAAATTCAAAAGAAGTTCGCAACACCGCCTTATCCTGATGAAAAATCAGAAAAGGAGACTCACACGAAAGAGCAGATAATTCAGAAACTCTTCTAGCAGAAGAGATGGCCAAAAGGAACAAAACTTTCCAAGAAAGTAATTTAATGTCCAATGAATGCATAGGTTCAAACGGAGGAGCTTGAAGAGCTCCCAAAACCAAATTCAAACTCCATGGAGGAGAAATTGACTTAATGACAGGTTTTATACGAACCAAAGCTTGTACAAAACAATGAATATCAGGAAGAATAGCAATCTTTCTGTGAAAAAGAACAGAAAGAGCGGAGATTTGTCCTTTCAAAGAACTCGCGGACAAACCCTTATCTAAACCATCCTGAAGAAACTGTAAAATTCTCGGTATTCTAAAAGAATGCCAAGAAAAATGATGAGAAAGACACCAAGAAATATAAGTCTTCCAGACTCTATAATATATCTCTCGAGATACAGATTTACGAGCCTGTAACATAGTATTAATCACGGAGTCAGAGAAACCTCTATGACCAAGAATCAAGCGTTCAATCTCCATACCTTTAAATTTAAGGATTTCAGATCCGGATGGAAAAAAGGACCTTGAGACAGAAGGTCTGGTCTTAACGGAAGAGTCCATGGTTGGCAAGATGCCATCCGGACAAGATCCGCATACCAAAACCTGTGAGGCCATGCCGGAGCTATTAGCAGAACAAACGAGCATTCCCTCAGAATCTTGGAGATTACTCTTGGAAGAAGAACTAGAGGCGGAAAGATATAGGCAGGATGATACTTCCAAGGAAGTGATAATGCATCCACTGCCTCCGCCTGAGGATCCCGGGATCTGGACAGATACCTGGGAAGTTTCTTGTTTAGATGAGAGGCCATCAGATCTATCTCTGGGAGCCCCCACATTTGAACAATCTGAAGAAATACCTCTGGGTGAAGAGACCATTCGCCCGGATGCAACGTTTGGCGACTGAGATAATCCGCTTCCCAATTGTCTACACCTGGGATATGAACCGCAGAGATTAGACAGGAGCTGGATTCCGCCCAAACCAAAATTCGAGATACTTCTTTCATAGCCAGAGGACTGTGAGTCCCTCCTTGATGATTGATGTATGCCACAGTTGTGACATTGTCTGTCTGAAAACAAAAGAACGATTCTCTCTTCAGAAGAGGCCAAAACTGAAGAGCTCTGAAAACTGCACGGAGTTCCAAGATATTGATCGGTAATCTCACCTCCTGAGATTCCCAAACTCCTTGTGCCGTCAGAGATCCCCACACAGCTCCCCAACCTGTGAGACTTGCATCTGTTGAAATTACAGTCCAGGTCGGAAGAACAAAAGAAGCCCCCTGAATTAAACGATGGTGATCTGTCCACCACGTTAGAGAGTGCCGAACAATCGGTTTTAAAGATATTAATTGATATATCTTCGTGTAATCCCTGCACCATTGGTTCAGCATACAGAGCTGAAGAGGTCGCATGTGAAAACGAGCAAAGGGGATCGCGTCCGATGCAGCAGTCATAAGACCTAGAATTTCCATGCATAAGGCTACCGAAGGGAATGATTGAGACTGAAGGTTTCGACAGGCTGTAATCAATTTTAGACATCTCTTGTCTGTTAAAGACAAAGTCATGGACACTGAATCTATCTGGAAACCCAGAAAGGTTACCCTTGTTTGAGGAATCAAAGAACTTTTTGGTAAATTGATCCTCCAACCATGATCTTGAAGAAACAACACAAGTCGATTCGTATGAGACTCTGCTAAATGTAAAGACGGAGCAAGTACCAAGATATCGTCCAAATAAGGAAATACCACAATACCCTGTTCTCTGATTACAGACAGAAGGGCACCGAGAATCTTTGTGAAAATTCTTGGAGCTGTAGCAAGGCCAAACGGTAGAGCCACAAATTGGTAATGCTTGTCTAGAAAAGAGAATCTCAGGAACTGATAATGATCTGGATGAATCGGAATATGCAGATATGCATCCTGTAAATCTATTGTGGACATATAATTCCCTTGCTGAACAAAAGGCAATATAGTCCTTACAGTTACCATCTTGAACGTTGGTATCCTTACATAACGATTCAATAATTTTAGATCCAGAACTGGTCTGAAGGAATTCTCCTTCTTTGGTACAATGAAGAGATTTGAATAAAACCCCATCCCCTGTTCCGGAACTGGAACTGGCATAATTACTCCAGCCAACTCTAGATCTGAAACACAATTCAGAAATGCTTGAGCTTTCACTGGATTTACTGGGACATGGGAAAGAAAAAATCTCTTTGCAGGAGGTCTCATCTTGAAACCAATCCTGTACCCTTCTGAAACAATGTTCTGAATCCAAAGATTGTGAACAGAACTGATCCAAATTTCTTTGAAAAAACGTAACCTGCCCCCTACCAGCTGAACTGGAATGAGGGCCGTACCTTCATGTGAACTTAGAAGCAGGCTTTGCCTTTCTAGCAGGCTTGGATTTATTCCAGACTGGAGATGGTTTCCAAACTGAAACTGCTCCTGAGGACGAAGGATCAGGCTTTTGTTCTTTGTTGAAACGAAAGGAACGAAAACGATTGTTAGCCCTGTTTTTACCTTTAGACTTTTTATCCTGTGGTAAAAAAGTTCCTTTCCCACCAGTAACAGTTGAAATAATAGAATCCAACTGAGAACCAAATAATTTGTTTCCCTGGAAAGAAATGGAAAGTAGAGTTGATTTAGAAGCCATATCAGCATTCCAAGTCTTAAGCCATAAAGCTCTTCTGGCTAAGATAGCCAGAGACATAAATCTAACATCAACTCTAAAAAATGGCATCACAGATGAAATTATTAGCATGCTGGAGAAGAATAATAATATCATGAGAATCACGATTTGTTACTTGTTGCGCTAGAGTTTCCAACCAAAAAGTTGAAGCTGCAGCAACATCAGCCAATGATATAGCAGGTCTAAGAAGATTACCTGAACATAGATAAGCTTTTCTTAGAAAAGATTCAATTTTTCTATCTAAAGGATCCTTAAACGAGGTACCATCTGATGTAGGAATGGTAGTACGTTTAGCAAGGGTAGAAATAGCCCCATCAACTTTAGGGATTTTGTCCCAAAATTCTAATCTGTCAGGCGGAACAGGATATAATTGCTTAAAACGTTTAGAAGGAGTAAATGAATTACCCAATCTATCCCATTCCTTAGCAATTACTGCAGAAATAGCATTAGGAACAGGAAAGACTTCTGGAATAACCGCAGGAACTTTAAAAACCTTATCCAAACGTATAGAATTAGTATCAAGAGGACTAGAATCCTCTATTTCTAAAGCAATTAGTACTTCTTTAAGTAAAGAGCGAATAAATTCCATCTTAAATAAATATGAAGATTTATCAGCATCAATCTCTGAGACAGAATCCTCTGAACCAGAAGAGTCCAAAGAATCAGAATGATGGTGTTCATTTAAAAATTCATCTGTAGAGAGAGAAGATTTAAAAGACTTTTTACGTTTACTAGAAGGAGAAATAACAGACAAAGCCTTCTTTATGGATTCAGAAACAAAATCTCTTATGTTATCAGGAACATTCTGCACCTTAGATGTTGAGGGAACTGCAACAGGCAATGGTACATCACTAAAGGAAATATTATCTGCATTAACAAGTTTGTCATGACATTTAATACAAACAACAGCTGGAGGAATAGCTACCAAAAGTTTACAGCAGATACACTTAGCTTTGGTAGATCCAGCAGGCAGAGGTTTTCCTGTAGTATCTTCTGGCTCAGATGCAACGTGAGACATCTTGCAATATGTAAGAGAAAAAACAACATATAAAGCAAAATAGATCAAATTCCTTATAAGACAGTTTCAGGAATGGGAAAAAAATGCCAAACATCAAGCTTCTAGCAACCAGAAGCAAATGAAAAATGAGACTGAAATAATGTGGAGACAAAAACGACGCCCATATTTTTTGGCGCCAAATAAGACGCCCACATTATTTGGCGCCTAAATGCTTTTGGCGCCAAAAATGACGCCACATCCGGAACGCCGACATTTTTGGCGCAAAATAACGTCAAAAAAATGACGCAACTTCCGGCGACACGTATGACGCCGGAAACGAAATGAATTTTTGCGCCAAAAAAGTCCGCGCCAAGAATGACGCAATAAAATGAAGCATTTTCAGCCCCCGCGAGCCTAACAGCCCACAGGGAAAAAGTCAAATTTTTGAGGTAAGAAAAATATGATAATTAAAGCATAATCCCAAATATGAAACTGACTGTCTGGAAATAAGGAAAGTTGAACATTCTGAGTCAAGGCAAATAAATGTTTGAATACATATATTTAGAACTTTATAAATAAAGTGCCCAACCATAGCTTAGAGTGTCACAGAAAATAAGACTTACTTACCCCAGGACACTCATCTACATGTTTGTAGAAAGCCAAACCAGTACTGAAACGAGAATCAGTAGAGGAAATGGTAAATATAAGAGTATATCGTCGATCTGAAAAGGGAGGTAAGAGATGAATCTCTACGACCGATAACAGAGAACCTTATGAAATAGACCCCGTAGAAGGAGATCACTGCATTCAATAGGCAATACTCTCCTCACATCCCTCTGACATTCACTGCACGCTGAGAGGAAAACCGGGCTCCAACTTGCTGCGGAGCGCATATCAACGTAGAATCTAGCACAAACTTACTTCACCACCTCCCTTGGAGGCAAAGTTTGTAAAACTGATTTGTGGGTGTGGTGAGGGGTGTATTTATAGGCATTTTAAGGTTTGGGAAACTTTGCCCCTCCTGGTAGGAATGTATATCCCATACGTCACTAGCTCATGGACTCTTGTTAATTACATGAAAGAAATATATATATATATATTTATTAGGGCTGGGCGATATGGGCAAAAAAAATCGCAATTTTCTTATAAATGACTATAACACCTTTATTTTGCATTATAAAGTTTATTTAACACTACAGAATCTTAATGTACATGTTTCTCAATGTCCAATACACTCTTGGACCATAAAAATACAAACCACAAAATAGTTGAAATAAAATTTGCTGCCTGTGATGTGATTAAATAGTAGCCACTAGCCAGTTATTAGGTCTTATGACACACAACATTGTCATGTTTTTTTGGACAGTCATTATATATATATATATATATATATATATATATATGTGTGTGTGTGTGTATATATATATATTTGTACAATATACAAAGAAAATGTGCTTCAGGTATCAAACACTACACAGATCCCTAACTCCTTCTCTATTAGGGAAAAAGATAATATATAGAAGAGTATATAGTGAGTGCGCTCAAGGCTGAAGATACTAAACAAATGGTTTATTTCTGCCCGTGTGGGAGTATGTTAATAAATCACAGTAAAACACACAATTGTTAATAACATTAAAAATGGGACGTCTCCTGATGCATAAATATAAAGATAAAATAAAATATAGTAAAATATCCTAATGTTATCAGAGCATTTATAATAAAAGCAGTAACAGATAATAGCAACCCAAAGATATTGTATAAATAAAAGGCTTGAAGAGTCCAGGATGGAGTTAGGTATAGAACCAACAGCCGTTTTGCAAAAAACAGCTCAATAGAATCTAAAGTGCAAGTCCATGCTGATTATATTGATGCAATCTCAGCTTAGGACAAGACGGTCTATTAGACACACAACTGTTTATTGATCAATAAGGAGATCTTAGTCAATCCAAAAAGTTAGTGTTGTATGGGACGTAAAGTTTCTTGTTGGTTACCTCCATATGTCAGATTTTTTCTGGCGGGTCGGATCAGGGTTTGCCACAGCGTTTGGCCACTCTATGTGCGCTGTTCTCAAAAACTACCAGACGTCCTGGATCACAAATTTCAATCACATGTTCAGGTCTTGTTACCAGTGTTTGCGTGGCGTGATGGAGTAGCGTCTTGTGCTGTGTTCGAGGATGGCCAGCCCTTTGCGATGATTGGGCCAAAGTGCCCAGCCTCCTAGCTCTTCTTGATGTTGATTCTTTTTTTTTTTTTTAGCAACTTTTTTTTATATTTATTTGTCTTTATTGAAATTTCGTAAGATATAGAGACAATACAGATAAGGAGAAATAATAACAATATTACACTTCTTATAAATTCAGCTCTTGTTAAGTAAGAGTCCTTTTGGCAAAGATGTTGATTCTTTTTATGGTTTAATAAGTGTATTTTACACTTTCCTTATTACCGTTAAGTCCTCACATGGAATATGTGGGAGTGGAAGGTACCTGCTTTTAGTGTAAAATTGCACGCAGGAATGATGATGAAATCCAAAAGGGTACAAAAGAATGATAATAGTTTCCAAAAGTCCTTTCAAACTCAAGTATACTCAGGTAGTGGTGTTTAAGTTGAAAACTGTTATATTTCACAAAAAGCTATCCTCTCTTATCGACGCGTTTCACCCTTACAGGGCTTTTTCAAAATGAGTGATAGCAGTTATAAAAACCCTTATTTAAAGGTGTTGGAATAATTTAATTGGTTAGAAAGGTCTTTTGCCAATCTAATGATGTCAAACAACTGTTATTTCATTTGTCAGACTTCTTTTAAGGTCGTATTCTTTACCTTTCTCTTTTGGGAGTTTCTCTAATAGAAATACTTTTAGCACACACACACACACACATATATATATATATATATATATATATATATATATATATATATATATATATATATATATATATATATATATATATATATATATATATCTTTATACACAGACCTTCACCCTTCTATATAAAGAGCTACTTGTTTGTTATGCAGCATAATAGAAAATCAAAAACAGTAATTATTCATCTAAAATAATGTATATTAGTATAGGCTTAAGTCTTTACTTTATGCAGGATTAGAACGTTTAACTCATATCAGCATGTGTGAAAAGATGAATGAAGAATTTGAATGAAAAGGTGCCAGATCTAGTTCAGAATTCAGGCCTTCAGGGTACAGTGTATTAAATTTGTAAATTAGTTCAGCCTCTTTCATTAGAAGTTTATTATTCAGATTAACTCCTCTCCAATCCCCTTTTACTCTGCAAATACCCCAGTATTGCATATCTTTAGTTCTCCCTCTATAAACTTCCTTAAAATGTCTGCATAGGTGTGTGTTCTCATTTTCAAGCTCTATGCATAATAGATGCTCTCTTATGCGATCTCTAAGGCTCCTTTTTGTTTCCCCCAAGTAAATCAAATTGCAACTACATTTAAGGGAATATATTACCCCTTTAGTTGTAAATCCTATTAGATCTTTTATTTTAAATTCTTCCCCCGTATTTGGGATTAGGATATTTTTCTTCTTGACACTATAGCCTCCAGTTATCAAAGTCTGGCGGACCTGATCCGACAGTGCGGATCAGGTCCGCCAGACTTTACTGAATGCGGCGAGCAATACGCTCGCCGTATTCAGCATTGCACCAGCAGCTCACAAGAGCTGCTGGTGCAACGCCGCCCCCTGCTGACTCGCGGCCAATCGACCGCCAGCAGGGGGGTGTCAATCAACCCGATCGTACTAGATCGGGTTGTATTGTGGCGATGTCTGTCCGCCTGCTTTGCGACCGCTTCTTCATAACTGCTGTTTCTGGCGAGCCTGCAGGCACACGGGGCATCAAGCTCCATACGGAGCTTGATACATATGCCCCTATGTTGGCAAGCCTTGCAAGTGTAGCAGGGGAAAAAAAGCCAGAAACCCTTTTTCCCATTAGGTCTCTTACTTGACTGTGCTTGGTCTTTTTTTAAAAATTCACTTGGTTCCAGTATTACTTTAAAGTGTTTGGCCTTTCTAAACACAAATCTGGGGTCAGGCTATCTCCAATTATGGGGTCTGCTTTCAAAAGATGCCAGTGTTTCTTTATAATCTTTCTTATGACACCATGATCTGCACTATAATCAGTTATAAAAGGGACATTTAGGATTTGATTTTGTTCAGGTATTTTACATTTATAAGTTAGCAGTGACTTTCTATCAGTATTTCTTGATCTAGTAACTGCTGTTTCAAAGCTTTCAGACTCATAACCCCTTTCTTTGAATTTGTCTAGTAGGGTAGTTGCCTGTTCCTCAAAATCAGCAATTCTAAAAAAGTTTTTTCTGATACGTAGAGTGTGTCCTAAGGGAATATTCGTCTTCCAGCGTGTGAGGTGACAAATGTCAGTGTAGATATAGTTATTGGAAAACACTGGTTTAAAGTGTGTTTTAGTCTCTATCTTGTTTTCAATGGCCATGATCTCTAAATCTAAGAATATTATTTTATCTTTACTATAGTTATAGGTAAAGTTAAAACCTTTAGAGTTGTCATTCATGCTGTCAAATAAATTCCAGTTCTGTCCCCTTCCATACAATCAGTATGTCATCTATGTATCTTTTGTAGTGCACAACATTTGCACCATAGCTATTACTGCCAAAGAACTGGTCCTCCTAGTCTCCCATGAAAAGATTGGCATAGCTAGGTGCAAACCTCGTGCCCATGGCCGTCCCTTCTATTTGCAGAAAATATTTTCCATCAAAAGAAGAATAATTGTATTCCAGTATAAATTCAATGCTTTTAAGGATAAAATATTTTTGTTCTTGTTTTAGACATAAGTGCATAATGAGGCAACGTCACATGTGACAAGGAATAGATCCTCATGCAAGTCTAAGTTGTCAAGAATATTTAATACTTAAGTAGAATCTAAAAGTAGGAGTTCAGATTTCTGACATAATTTTTGTACAAAGGAGTCTACGTATTGGGAGAGGTTCGAACTAAGAGAATCTATACCCAATATTATGGATCAATCTGGTGGGTTAGTTAGATCTTTATGTATTTTCAGTAGAAAATAGAAGATTGGGATCTTAGGAAACTTGCAAGAAAGATATTCAAATTCTTTATCATTGACGACCCCAATCTCCTTTCCTTTATTCAGGATGTCATGTAGTTTCTTTCTGAAATTGTCAGTGGGGTTTAGCTCAAGTTTTTTTTATATGTCCTCTGATCAGAAAACAGTCTATATGCTTTTTTCATATACTTTTCTGTTTCCATGACAACTATCCCTTTGTTTGCTGGTTTAATCGTGACTTTTTGTTTTTTTAAGATTTTCAAGGGTTTGTTTGTCCTTTCTGATTAAATTATGTTTCGCATATTTAGTTGTGTTACTCATTGGTTAATCTACTTTCATTGGCATGTGTATTTCTTAATGGTGTGTATCTATTCTCCAAGGGGATCTGCCAGTTGTTTCTTTAATCCCTAGCATCATCCCACATTTTGTTTTTATGGGTTCTATCCATGTAATGATAATCGTTTCTTGATCTCCAATATGGTCTTTGGTATTCTCTAAATTGATTATTTTCAGGATTATATCACTGATTATTCCTGTAATTATCTTATCTAGGTCTAAAATTCATGGGTTTATGATTTGTTTCTTAAAAACTATAATAGTTGTGCCTGTTCTGATATTGATTATAGTTTCTATTGGTTTTTTTTGGGCGAGCTGCTGTCCAAGTGTCTTTTCTCTCCCCTTTATCTGTGTTACTGATCTGCAGATTAACTTTACTCCCTCTTTAGACTCTTTTTCGTCTGACATATCTCTTACCATGCTAAAAATGTGGACCTATAGCTCCTGTCTGGAGTGGGTCCCCAAATACCCACAATTGGAAAGATATACAGAATGTTAGTCAGAAAAGAGCGCCAATAAAGGCGAGGTCCGATAAGGTTGAGTGTGGATAATGTAACTAACGTTATAGTACTGAGATTCAGCTACAATTATGGTAATTGTGCTGTATCAATATATATACATAGATTGAAACATATGTGTGGCACAAGATTCTAAGGGTACATAAAAATATTTAATATTGAACATTAAAACATGAGCATCATTAAAACAAATGTATTATTGACCTGAACGGCAGGAAATATTATATAAAACCATATAAAACAGAAACACACGTGTGTAGCTTATTCACTAAGGGTTGATAGTGGTATATCATAAAATGGGTTGTCAAAGTGTGAACCTCATGCTAAGATAAGCACTATATGTTGGTGGTGCTAAGTGATATTGATGCTAAAACACCAGCAGTATTATATATAGAGTTGTGGCACATATATATACTGTCTCATGAACAATTAAAATACATAGACAAAAAAATAATAATAACAATTAACATAAAGGTGGTGATATCCAAGTATCACTTGCAAAAAGTGAGAAATAAAAAATTGTGACTGAGAATTCTCTTAATAAGTCCAAAAAAATGATAAAAATATATGTTAAACAATCCAATTTGTTGTGATGATACAAACAAAACCAAAAGGTTCAAGAAATTCGAAAATTCAAAAATTAATTAGTCCAAGTGTTCAAAAGTTTGAAAGTTCAAACCAAAGTGGTGATACACATAAGTCCAAAAAATAAAATCCACAAGTTAAATCCAAAAGTTAAATCAACTAGTGTGTACACAAACTAGTGAGAGTGATCACAGAAAAGTCATTGGTTAGCATCTGAAATGATTCTGGATGTGAAAAAAAAGGGGTATACGCAATTGTATATAAAAGTTGTAGTCCCAAGTGAAAAGATGAAAAACTGAAAAACATATATATATGAAAAATAAAATAGTAATAAAAAGAAGAATAAAAATAGCCAAAAATAGAAATAAAAATAATTCTGGGAAATCTTCAATACCTGTAAATGAAAAATAACAACATAGTATAATACTGTATTGTAATTCAATAATCAAGGAAAATAGCTCACCATAACTTTGTCAACGCGTTTCGGCCCACAGTAGAGGCCTTTATCAAGACTATGGTATGGTGAGGGTGAGCTAAGAACTTTATACCCTTCTCTAACCAATCGTATTAGACTTTGATGGCGCCAAATTTTTTGCGCCAACATCGTAATGCCGGAAATGGTAAACCGGAAGTGTTTGTCTGCAAATTTTGCGCCAAAATCGTAATACCGGAAATGGTAAACCGGATGTGTTTGTCCGTATGTTGAGAAATGGTACAGTTATATCTTAATATTACTCCTCTTTGTAAGTATGAAAAAAGAAACTCATGTAGGAACATTATTTTAGATGTTCTTTGTAAGTTACTTCTGGTGCCCTCTGTATTTGCGATATCAATTTCTAAGTCTAACATATTGGTTCTGTTTCCGGTTGGCAATTACGCTTTACCGGATGTTGCTAAACCGGATGTTGCTAGACCGGAAGTTGTGAGATACGTAAACATCCGGTGAAGCTTTACCCAATGTTGCGCTTTACTGGATGTTATTAGACCGGAAGTAGTGAAGAGGGTAAAAAGGTAAACATCCGGTGATTCATAGAGCAAATTCAATATCTATAGAATTTGATTCCATTTTTGAAATTTGGAAAATTAACAAATTGATTGGTTAGAGTTTCTGTCAGGTGTATAAAGTATATAAAGAATATAGAGAATATGCTTGCATCCATCTATATTAAGTGTGTAACATAAGTGAATGGGGTTGAATTATGTGAATCTAGTTTCAGTTTGTCAAATAGTTGCATTGTCCGCGATATAGTAAATTTATATGGGAATGAAATGTGAAATAGAGAGGAAACTTATCTTATATCTGAGTGTTTAGGTAATTGTTCTGAGGAAAATAGAGACTGTTGGAGAGAGAGTATAGGGATCTGTTTTTTATTCGTGAGTTTTACGGTTTATGTCAGGGCATACTATTAGTTTCAATATCCACATATATAGGTATACAGTCTAAATGCTCTATATCTTAACCTATGTATGTGTGTTAGATTGTCTATTAGCCTAGTTGACATATACTGAAAATCAGTTATAGGTTATACAGTCTGTCTGTTGCCTCCAGTGCTTCCTGGTTTTTCTTAATGTTGTAGGCTTTTGTAACTACTGTATTGGTATGGGAATATGTTTATATAGCGCCACACTACAGGTGGTATCTAGATTTATATCTAAATTTATATCTTTTTATAGAGGGTCAGCCTTTGGTTATCTTTAACCTGCTAGGTTAGATTTCCTAAATAACCAGGCTCCTGAAATATATGTCAGACTAATCTGGCTGATTATCTCTCCTATATTCAATACATTCTTGGTGTATTAGGGAATTATGTCTATCTATATTTTAGCATCTGAAAGGTCCCTTAGTTCAATTATAGGGTTATTTCTTCTATGCAGTGGGACTGGGTGAGACAAGGTTTGTCTGAAGTTACCTAATAGATCCTTATATAGATCTATATGGATCATTTCCATTGAGTATATTTTTGAAGGTATATACATCTTATTGTATCTCATGTTCATCACAGTGTATTTCCTTAAATAAATTCCCTCTGTATGGGGGCAATGATGTTTCAGATACGAGTTTGAGGCTTAGGATTATGTTTGCTTCAGACTTAGTAAGTGTGAGAGGTCCTCTTTGTTGTTCAGACCCTTCGGGTAAAGGCAGTCCATTTCAAAAATCCATCTGGACTCCGCAATCAGAAGCTTCTTTTCATAATTGCCTCCCCTCCAGTTGGGCTTTATTATCTGGATTCCGTAGAAGCTCAGATCCTTGATGTTACCTTTGTGTTCAATGGAAAAATGTCTGTACAGAGCGGTGTCGGTGCTGCCATGTTCAATCTGTAAGAGATGTTCCCGTATTCTATCCTTCAGACATCTTGAGGTCTGTCCGATGTATTGAAGTCCACAACTGCATTGTACTATGTAGATTACCCCCTTGCTACTACATCTTATCAAGTTCTTAATTTCATGTTTGATATTGGAGTTATGTGGGGAGAAGTTTCTTATCTTCAAGCCTCTCTTACACGCCTTGCAGCTCGGGCATGGAAAGAATCCTTTGATGGATTTCCCTGATATGTCTTTCACCTGTGTTGTTGTTGGGCGTGGAATACTGGGAGATATAATGCTCTTAAGGTTGTCTGACTTTCTATAGATGAATTTTGGTCTGTCGATGAGTGTTTCGCCAATTATATCATCATCCTTCAGTAAGTACCAATGCTTTTCTATTATTATTTCTATAGTACGCCTATTTTCGCTGTACTGCGTAATAAAAGCAACATCTATAGAGTTGGTGTTGTTGTCTCTCCCGATCTTCTTGTCTTTGTACTTAAGAAGTTCTTTACGATCCCTTTTTCTGACCTCTTCTATGTCCTTATTGAGTTTTTCCTCTTCATATCCTCTCTCTAGGAAGCGTGTTTTCAGTTCTTCCGCCTGGGTCTCCCATAGATTATGGTCCGAACAGTTCTTTTTCAATCTTAGTAGCTGTCCCTTAGGTATGTTCTCCTTCCATTTGGAGTGATGGCAACTTTCCATGTGGACATAGTTGTTGCAGTCCACAGGTTTGAAATATGTCGAGGTCTTGAGTTTCCCATTTTCAATAGTTATTTTTAGATCAAGGAATGTGATCTCACTGTGGCTAATCTCATAAGTGAATCTTAGGTTGTTGGTGTTGTTGTTCATGACACTTATAGTGTATTCTAAATCTTCTCTGGAGCCTTTCCATATCAGAAGGATGTCATCAATATATCTGTGGTAGGAGACCAGGTCCGCGCCGGCTGGGTAGGACTCCCAAAATATGTGTTCCAATTTGCCCATGTAGAGGTTCGCATAGCTCGGCGCGAACCTGGTCCCCATGGCGGTACCGCACAGCTGTCTAAAGAATTTTCCATCATGATGGAAATAATTGAATTTTCCATCATGATGGAAATAATTGTGCGTTAGAATGTAGCCGATCCCCTCTAAGATAAAAGTCTTTTGAAGTTCCGGCACTGTATGGTCCTTCTTTAGAAAGTACTCTACAGCTTCTTGACCTCCCTTGTGCGGTATGCTGGTATAAAGGGAGGTGACGTCACAGGTGGCAAGTAAATAGTTGTCTTTCCATTCTGTATTTTCCAGAATATTCAGAACTTGGGTTGAGTCTCTCACATACGATGGTAATTGTGTCACATACTTCTGCAAATTCTTGTCTAAATACTCAGACAAATTGCTGGTTAGGGACCCTATGCCGGATATAATAGGTCTTCCCGGAGGGTTGTGGAGAGTCTTGTGGATTTATGGGAGGTAGTAAAACACAGGAGTGATGGGATACTCCACGCTTATATATCTAAATTCTTTATGATTTAGTATATTTTTACTATGTGCCTCTCCTAGAATCCTATCTAGTTCTTTCTTGTAGCCACCTACGGGGTTGTTCCTCATAACCTCGTAGGTCTTTGTGTCCGACAGAATTCTCCTGCATTCTGTATGGTAGTCTTCTTTGTTTAAGACTACTATGCCGCCCCCTTTGTCGGCAGGTTTTATTACTAGGTCTCTGTTCTTTTCCAGTGTTTTGATGGTTTGCATTTGACTCTTAGATAGGTTGTGCTTATGTTTCGACAGCTGGTTCTGACTGATTTTTCTCAAGTCATTACATACCATCGTCTTGAAAGTTTCGATGGCGTTGCCCTTGCTGGATGTAGGGTAAAACGATGAACTAGGCTTCAAGTCGGTGTGTTGATATGAGTCCGTAAGTCTGTTGTCATATTCAAGAGGTGACTTCATAAAATGCCGTTTCAATGTCAACTTTCTTGTAAACTGTTTAATGTTGACAAATGTGTCAAATTTGTTAAGGCCCTTAGAGGGAGCAAAAGAGAGGCCATAGTTTAGGATTGAGTTTTCTTTGTCTGTTAGGGTAATAGAACTGAGGTTATATATCCCCTTAGCAGTGACGTTATTCTCTGGGCTATTTCTATGTACTTTCTCAGTCTTGCCATTTATTCTTCTTCCGCCCCTCTTTCCTCTGTGCTTATTCTTTTTTCCATGGGATGTTGGAATTCGTCTGTGTTGGAATTCTTCCTCTTTATGGAAGTTCTCTCTAGTTCTTTGGTCGTCAACTGGTGTTTCACTAAAAAACACTGTCCAGAGTTGGAGGCTGTAGAGATGTTGTTGGAGTTATCGTTAGAGGTTGCATTTGCAGATATAGAGTTCGACTGTCTCTGGTCATTTTGTCTGTTTACCCGGTTCTCTTTATTGTCACTGGGTCTCATCTTGTTGATGTTGGGTGTATTTCTATATCCCTGATGTTCCATTCTATTATTATGTTCCATCCTATTTTTGTAGGAATTATAAGAATGGTTGGCATGATTAGGCTCAAATTGGTGTTTATTGAAGTGGTTCGGTGTGTGTGAATCTTCTTCATACCCAAAGTAACGTTGCCTCCTATAATTGTGTTGAGCATAGTCCCTTCCATAGTATGGTCTATCATAGTTTCTCCATCTTGGGTACTGGTTTCTTCTATATGTGAATCTTTCATTGAAGTTCCACCTTGGAGAGTTGAAACCTTCCTTATACTGATGTTGTCTTTGGGAGTTGTGGTAATTCAACTCTTTGTTGAAATAGAGATCCTCCTTTCGGTTGTTCCTGTGGTTCATTGCTCCACTTGGACGATGATGGTATCCCCACTGTCCTTCATTATTATATGTTTGATTGTGTCTTTCCATGTTCCACCTCGGATAGTTGGTATGTTGTCTGTATTCGTATTCATTGTTTCTTTCTTTTGGGGTATTAGGTTCATGTTCATAAGTTTGTTCCCCTCTATTGTTGAATCTTGGTTTAGATCTGTTCTTTTTATAGGATACTGTTGTCCATTCTTCTTCGTCATCGGGTGATCTTCTAGTTGGATTTTCAGGGCATGGGGTTTCCATCTTGTTGTCCTCGGCGGTGTTATTTTCGTTGGTGTCATGTTCATAAGTTTGTTCATAAGTTTGTTTGGTGTCACATAATTCAACCCCATTCACTTATGTTACACACTTAATATAGATGGATGCAAGCATATTCTCTATATTCTTTATATACTTTATACACCTGACAGAAACTCTAACCAATCAATTTGTTAATTTTCCAAATTTCAAAAATGGAATCAAATTCTATAGATATTGAATTTGCTCTATGAATCACCGGATGTTTACCTTTTTACCCTCTTCACTACTTCCGGTCTAATAACATCCGGTAAAGCGCAACATTGGGTAAAGCTTCACCGGATGTTTACGTATCTCACAACTTCCGGTCTAGCAACATCCGGTTTAGCAACATCCGGTAAAGCGTAATTGCCAACCGGAAACAGAACCAATATGTTAGACTTAGAAATTGATATCGCAAATACAGAGGGCACCAGAAGTAACTTACAAAGAACATCTAAAATAATGTTCCTACATGAGTTTCTTTTTTCATACTTACAAAGAGGAGTAATATTAAGATATAACTGTACCATTTCTCAACATACGGACAAACACATCCGGTTTACCATTTCCGGTATTACGATTTTGGCGCAAAATTTGCGGACAAACACTTCCGGTTTACCATTTCCGGCATTACGATTTTGGCGCAAAAAATTTGGCGCCATCAAAGTCTAATACGATTGGTTAGAGAAGGGTATAAAGATCTTAGCTCACCCACACCATACCATAGTCTTGATAAAGGCCTCTACTGTGGGCCGAAACGCGTTGACAAAGTTATGGTGAGCTATTTTCCTTGATTATTGAATTACAATACAGTATTATACTATGTTGTTATTTTTCATTTACAGGTATTGAAGATTTCCCAGAATTATTTTTATTTCTATTTTTGGCTATTTTTATTCTTCTTTTTATTACTATTTTATTTTTCATATATATATGTTTTTCAGTTTTTCATCTTTTCACTTGGGACTACAACTTTTATATACAACTTTTATATACAATTGCGTATACCCCTTTTTTTCACATCCAGAATCGTTTCAGATGCTAACCAATGACTTTTCTGTGATCACTCTCACTAGTTTGTGTACACACTAGTTGATTTAACTTTTGGATTTAACTTGTGGATTTTATTTTTTGGACTTATGTGTATCACCACTTTGGTTTGAACTTTCGAACTTTTGAACACTTGGACTAATTAATTTTTGAATTTTCGAATTTCTTGAACCTTTTGGTTTTGTTTGTATCATCACAACAAATTGGATTGTTTAACATATATTTTTATCATTTTTTTGGACTTATTAAGAGAATTCTCAGTCACAATTTTTTATTTCTCACTTTTTGCAAGTGATACTTGGATATCACCACCTTTATGTTAATTGTTATTATTATTTTTTTGTCTATGTATTTTAATTGTTCATGAGACAGTATATATATGTGCCACAACTCTATATATAATACTGCTGGCGTTTTAGCATCAATATCACTTAGCACCACCAACATATAGTGCTTATCTTAGCATGAGGTTCACACTTTGACAACCCATTTTATGATATACCACTATCAACCCTTAGTGAATAAGCTACACACGTGTGTTTCTGTTTTATATGGTTTTATATAATATTTCCTGCCGTTCAGGTCAATAATACATTTGTTTTAATGATGCTCATGTTTTAATGTTCAATATTAAATATTTTTATGTACCCTTAGAATCTTGTGCCACACATATGTTTCAATCTATGTATATATATTGATACAGCACAATTACCATAATTGTAGCTGAATCTCAGTACTATAACGTTAGTTACATTATCCACACTCAACCTTATCGGACCTCGCCTTTATTGGCGCTCTTTTCTGACTAACATTCTGTATATCTCTTACCATCTTTTTCCATTTTGGTCTTAAGAAATCTTTATTTAGGACCTCTAATCTACCTATCATTACTTTTTGTTTTTCTTTATATTCATTTTCAGATTTTCTATCTCTAAGTTTTTCTTTTAATTCTAAAATTTCATCCACTAGTGTCTTAAGAGTCTCCTCTCTCGATTTTTTCAGGATGTTAATTAGACTATTGGAGGATTTTTTAAAAACTTCTTCCCATTCTAGTTGTAATATACTACTGAGGGGGAATGTACATTTTTTTGTGAATTTTAAACCTCTTGAGATTAGATCTTTGGTGGTATATCTATTTAGAAATACTACCTCAATTTTCTGCAAGATTATCTGAGTGTGACTCTAGATCAGGGTTCTGATATGTGTGTTCTTGGGAGAGTTCCCTAAAAATCTTGTCCCTAAAGTCAAAGATGTCTTCCATGATAAATATAAGGGAGCTAAAAGTAATTAGTAAGAAGCCAGCAGCAATATTCCTGAAGGATAGGGAGGTGTTTACAATATACAAAGAAAATGTGCTTAACTACTGGTATCAAACACTACACAGATCCCTAACTCCTTCTCTATTAGGGAAAAACAAAATTTATGCTTACCTGATAAATTATTTTCTTTCCGGACATGGAGAGTCCACAACATCATTCCAATTACTAGTGGGATATTCACTCCTGGCCAGCAGGAGGAGGCAAAGAGCACCACAGCAAAGTTGTTAAATGCCACTCCCCTACCCATAATCCCCAGTCATTCGACCGAAGGTTTAGTAAAAAATACTGTCTAATCTTAAGGGTGGGGTCGTGGAAAGAAAATAATTTATAAGGTAAGCATAAATTTTGTTTTCTTTCCTAAGATATGGAGAGTCCACAGCGTCATTCCAATTACTAATGGGAACCAATAACCAAGCTAGAGGACACAGAATGAATAGGGAGGGAGAACAAGACCTAAACAGAAGGCACCATCGCTTGAAGAACCTTTCTCCCAAAAGAAGACTCAGCCGAGGCAAAAGTATCACATTTGGAAAAAGTATGCAGAGAGGACCAAGTTACAGCCTTGCAAATCTGTTCCACAGAAGCTTCATTTTTGAAAGCCCAAAAAGACGAGACAGCCCTTGTGGAATGAGCTGTAATTCTCTTAGGAGGCTGCTGACCAGCAGTCTCATAGGCAAAATGAATCACACTTCTCAACCAGAGGGAAAGAGACGTAGAAGTAGCCTTCTGACCTTTACGCTTTCCTGAGAAACAAACAGGGCAGAAGACTAGCGAAAATCCTTAGTAGCCTGTAGGTAGAATTTTAGAGCGCGCACAACATCCAAGTTGTGCAACAGACTTCCTTATGAGAATGATTAGGACAGAGAGAAGGAACAACAATTTCCTGATTAATATTTTTATCTGAAACCATCTTAGGGAGAAACCCCAATTTAGTACGAAGGACCTCTTTATCCACGTGAAAAATAAGGTAAGGCAAATCACACTGCAAAGCCAAGAGTTCAGAAACTCTGAGCAGAATTAATAGCAACAAGAAACAAAACATTCCAAGATAACAGCTTAATATCTATGGAATGCATAGGCTCAAACGGAGCCTGCTGCAAAACTCTAAGAACTAAGCTAAGGCTCCAAGGCGGAGCAACAGGTTTAAACACAGGCCTGATTCTAACCAGGGCCTGAAAAAAAGATTTAACCCCTTAATGACGCATGTCGTACAGGGTACGTCACACACAAACTGGTCTTTAAAGACCAGCGACGTATCCCATATGTCGTTAAGGGTTTCAAGCGTCTGGAAGCGATCCTGATCACTTCCAGGCGCTTTCAAGGTATTGCCATGATGCCTCGATATTGAGGCATCACTGCAATACCTTTTCTGGCATACCGATGCAGAGAGGGCCACTCTGTGGCCCTCTCTGCATTGGCCAGCGATGGTGCCGATCGTTGGTGGATGGGAGCCATTTCAGGGAGGCGGGTAGGCGGCCCATCGCTGGGGAACTTCCTTCCTTGGTGTCGGGTACGCACGGGAGGTGAGGGGCGTGTGCGCGCACACCAGCAATCTAGCAGGCGCAACATAAAAAAATCAAAGTGCTGGGCAGTGGGAGAGAGTGCTGGGAGAGGGTGGTGGGTGGCAGAGGAGGAGGGGGTACTTTAAAAAAAGCGATCTGGGAGGGGGAGGGTATGGAGAGGGGCAACTACACTACAGAAAAAGTTAGTTTTTTTTTAAATAAAAAAAGATCTAAAAAAAAATGTATTACAAAGTGGGTACTGGCAGACAGCTGCCAGTACCAAAAATGGTGGGGAATAGTTAGTGGGGGGAGGGTTAGAGAGCTCTTGGGGGGGGGTCAGGGAGGTTGGGGGCTAAGGGGGATGCTACACAGCAGAATATGATTTTAAAAAAATAAAATAATAAATAAAATAAAAAACTTTTATTTTAGTACTGGAAGACTTTCTGCCAGTACTTAAAGTGAAGGTAAACTAAAACGGTATATAATGAATAAGTTCATTTATTACCCCAAAATAATATAACTTTCATTCATCAATTGTTCGAAATTGAATTATTAACTTACATATCTTATATCTGCAAATCAACCCGTTTTTTTTTTTTTTTTCTTATCCACGATCACGTTCTTTACTCAGCCAATTGATTCTCTGGCCGTTAGGCGGCCGTCAATTGACGTAATGATTTTGTGGCTCAATATGCGCATGCGTAACTTTTTGTAGTTCGTGCGTCCACGTTTTGCGCATGCGCATTATCAATTTGGAATTAGAAACTAACTGGGCAACAATAGTGCCATAAGGATGCGCATGCGCGGTTTGTAGATGAGGACGAGCTTGGTAGATACGTATAGAGCGTGTGGGACCGCTCTATACGTCACTGTATCCTAAAGCCGGAAATAAGGAATGGGAGGAGAATCGGAAGGCAAGGGTAATAAAAATCAATGTTTAAAAGGATAGAAATAACTAATCTTTATTAAAAAAAATATAGCGACAGTATTTAACAGGGTAACAGGATTGTAAATATGAATTATGAAGGCTAAAACTTTACCTTCACTTTAAGATGGCGGGGACAATTGTGGGGTGGGGGAGGGAATAGAGCTGTTTGGGAGGGATCAGGGGGTGTGATGTGTCAGGTGGGAGGCTGGTCTCTACACTAAAGCTAAAATTAACCCTTCAAGCTCCCTACAAGCTACCTAATTAACCCCGTCACTGCTGGGCATAATACAAGTGTGGTGCGCAGCGGCATTTAGCAGCCTTCTAATTACCAAAAAGCAACGCCACAGCCATATATATGTCTGCTATTTCTGAACAAAGGGGATCCCAGAGAAGCATTTACAATCATGTGTGCCATAATTGCACAAGCTGTTTGTAAATAATTTCAGTGAGAAATCCAAAGTTAGTGAAAAAGTTAAATATTTTTTATTTGATTGCATTTGGCGGTGAAATGGTGGCATGAAATATACCAAAATAGGGCTAGATCAAACTTTCGGTTGTCTACTAAAAAAAAAATATATACATGTCAAGGGATATTCAGGGATTCCTGACAGATATCAGTGATCAAATGTAACTATTGCTAATTTTGAAAAAAAAAAATGGTTTGGAAATAGCAAAGTGCTACTTGTATTTATTGCCCTATAACTTGCAAAAAATGCAAAAAACATGTAAATATTGGGTATTTCTAAACTCAGGACAAAAATTAAGAAACTATTTATTTTGGTTGTTTTTTGGTGGTTGTAGATGTGTAACAGATTTTGGGGGTCAAAGTTAGAAAAAGTGTGTTTTTTCCATTGTTTCCTCATATTTTATAATTTTGTTTATAGTAAATTGTTTATAGTAAATTATAAGATATGATGAAAATAATAGTATCTTTAGAAAGTCAATTTAATTGCGAGAAAAATGGTATATAATATGTGTGGATACAGTAAATGAGTAAGAGGAAAATTACAGCTAAACACAAACACCGCAGAAATGTAAAAAAAGGAAAGAAATTGAAAAATGGCCTTGTCCTTAAGGAGTTAACGTCTGGTACATCCGCCAGACGCTTATGTAAAAGAATAGATAATCTGACCTTTCAGAGAACTGACTGATAACCCTTTCTCCAGACCTTCCTGGAGAAAATACAAAATTCTAGGAATCCTAACCCTACTCCAAGAGTAGCCCTTTGATTCACACCAATAAAAGTATTTACGCCATAGCTTTTGGTAAATTTTACGAGTGACAGGCTTGCGAGCCTGGAGCATGGTCTCAATGACCCACATTTAGCTAGATCTAAGCATTCAATCTCCAAGCAGTCAGCTTCAGAGAAACAAGATTTTTTCATGCCATGTAGGCGCTATTAGAATTACAGATGCTCTCTCCTGTTTGATATGAGCAATGAGTCGTGGAAGGAGCACAAACGGAGGAAACAGGTATGCTAGACCGAAATCCCAAGGAACCACCAGAGAATCTATCAAGGTGGCCTGAGGATCTCTTGACCATGAACTGTACCTTGGAAGCTTGGCGTTCTGACGAGATGCCATCTGATCTAACTCTGTTACCTCCCACTTGAAGGTTAACTTGGAAAAGACTTCCGGATCAAGAGCCCACTCCCCGGGATGAAATGTCTGCTCAGGAAATCCGCCTCCCAGTTGTCCACTCCTGGAATGTGGATGGCAGATAGACAACAATTGTGAGCTTCCACCCACTGAATAATCCGAGCCACATCCTTCATGGATAAGGAACTCCGAGTTCCTCCCTGGTGGTTGATGTAAGTCACTGAGGTGATTTTGTCCGATTGGAACCTGATAAACAGGCCTAAGGACAATTGAGGCCACGCCATCAGCACATTGTAGATAACTCTCAACTCCAAGATGTTTATGGGGAGAGCAGACTCCTCCCGAGTCCATAGTCCCTGCGCCTTTAACAAGTCCCAGACTGCTCCCCAGCCTAGTAGGCTGGCGTCCGTGGTCACGATCACCCATGAGGGTCTCTGGAAGCATGTGCCTTGAGACAGATGGTTCTGAGACAGCCACCATGAGAGAGAGTATCTTGTCAACTGGTCTAGATCTATCTTCTGAGACAGATCTGAATGGTCTCTATTCCATTGTCTGAGCATGCATAATTGCAGAGTTCTCAAATGGAATCGAGCAAAGGGAATGATGTCCATGGAAGTGACCATCAGACCAATTACCTCCATATATTGAGCCAATGATGGCCAAACAGTAGACTGAAGAGAGAGGCAAGAGGAGAGAATTTTGGATTTTCTAACCTCTGTCAGAAAAGTTTTCATAGATAGATAAGAAAGTCACCCTTGTAGCTGGAACAAGGTAAATCTTTTCCAGATTCACTTTCCATCCGTGGGAACATAGAAAAGACAACAAGATCTCTGTATGAATCAAGATGTCATCCAGGTATGGCGCTACTGCAATTCCCTGAGACCTGACCACTGCCAAGAGAGCCCCCAGAACCGTTGAGAAAATTCTGGTAACTGTGGCAAGGCCAAACAGAAGAGCCACAAACTGAAAGTGTCCAGAAAGGCGAATCTCAGGAACTGGTGATGATCCCTGTGGATGGGAACATGAAGATACACGTCCTTCAGGTCTATAGTCATCATGAACTGACCCTCTTGGACCAAAGAAAGAATGGATCAAATGGTTTCCATTTTGAAGGTTGGTACACTGAGAAACTTGTTGAGACACTTTAGGTCTAAAATGGGTCGAAAAGTTTCCTCCTTTTTGGGAACCGCAAACAGATTTGAATAGAATCCTAGATCCAGGCTGTTCCCTTACTGGAACGAGAACAATCACTCCCAGGGAGGAAAGGTCCTGAACGCAGTTCAAGAATGCCTCTCTTTTTACCTGATCTGCAGATAATCTTGAGATGTGGAATCTCCCCCTGGGAGGGAAATATTTGAATTATATTTTGTAACCCTGAGATACTATGTCCACAGCCCAAGGATCTGGGACATCTCGTATCCATGCTTGACAAAACAGGGAAAGTCTGCCCCCCACTTGATCCGTTCCCGGACTGGGGGCAGACCCTTCATGCTGACTTAGACTCAGCTGCGGGTTTCTTTAATTGCTTCCCCTTGTTCCAAGACTGATTGGGTTTCTAAGAAGTCTTGGACTGTTCCTGATTGGAAGAGGGAGAGGAAGTCTTTCCTTTGAAGTTCTGAATGGAACGAAAATTACTCTGACGCCCTTTAGGTCTGTTCTCCTTGTCTTGAGGTAGAAAAGACCCTTTTCCACCCGGAATATCAGAAATCATTTTTGCCAGACTAGGTCCAAACAAGGTTTTACCCTTGTAAGGAAGCACCAGAAGTTTGGACTTGACGGTAACATCAGCTGTCCAAGATTTTAGCCACAAAGCCCTGCGGGCTAAGACAGTGAAGCCAGACATCTTGGCTCCCAGTCTAATAATTTGTATGTTAGCATCAGAAATAAAGGAATTGGCTAGTTTGAGAGCCGTAATCCTATTTTGAATCTCCTCCAACGGAGACTCTTCTAAAATTGATTTAGACAAGGCATTGCACCAATAAGATGTAGAACTTGTTACTGTGGCAATACAAACTGCAGGTTGCCATTGAAGACCCTGATGAACATACATCTTTTTCAAATAAGCCTCCAGCTTCTTGTCCATGGGATCCTTAAAGGAGCAGCTATCCTCTATAGGGATCATAGTTCTCTTAGACAGAGTAGAAATAGCCCCTTTTACTTTAGGCACCGTGCGCATGAATCATTAATGGAGTCAGCGACAGGAAACATCTTTTTTAAAGATGGGTAGAAGGGTATCCCTGGCTTCTCCCATTCCTGTGAAATAATCTCCGTCACACGGTCTGGAACAGGAAACACTTCCACAGGGGAAGGAACATCATAGTATCTATAAGGCTTACTAGATTTCTTAGGGTTGACAATGACAGAAGTATTGGAGTCTTCCAAAGCATCCAATACCTCCTTTAGCAGTACACGGAGGTGTTCAATCTTAAATCTGAAGTTTACTTCTTCCGCATCAGACAAAGGAATTATACTGTCCGAATTTGAGATTTCACCCTCAGAGGCTACCGAGGTACCCTCCTCATCAGACTTATGAGAAAGTGCAACTTGCATAGCTGCAGACGGAACAGACACATTGCTATCTGACAACTTTTTAAATTTCCTCTTGCGCTTCCTCAACATAGAAAAACAGATAAAGCCGCTGATACCACAGAGGATACTTGAGCAGCAAAATCTGAAGGCAAATAAACTCCTCCATGAGGCTGAGAGGAACTGCAGGGCACTGTATGTGACACCATTGAGGCTTGGGACGTTTGAGGAGAAAGCTGCAGCATAACCTGAACAGCATTATCATGGGAGACATTAGGCTCAGAGGGCAATAATTTATCTTTACACTCTATAGTTCTCGCTAAACATGCAGCACAGAATTGCATAGGTGAAACAATTTGTGCCTCCAGACATAGTAAACATCTGTCAAAAGCAACAGCTTCCTGATCCATGTCTTAACTGAAAAGTAAAAATTCCCAAAATAAAAGGAATGACAAAAAAATATAAAATGACTACTGTCACTCTAACAAAACATTTTTTATTCCCACAGAGCATTATACATGCTAAATTAAACTCTGAAATAAAATAAAAATGTTTTGAACCTCTACACTTCAGCTCTGAGGTGCCCTTCTGTACTTTGTAAAGAAACCAATGTTACATTGATAAAAAATCTCCTTCAGCGATCGTTCCGACATAGGAGAATCGGAGATTAAGTGATGCTGCTCTGCTCTGATATTTCAACAGAGAGCGGGAAGTCACATGACCAGCAGAGAAGGGAAACTGCATAGTAACTTAAAGCGCACATTCGCTAGCTCTGCCAGAAGACCAGAGTTTAAATTACAAACCGGATAATGAAACTAACTGAACAAACTAACACACGTTAGCGCAAAAAAGCCCAATCATAAGTCCCATCACATAACTAAGCCCCAATAAAGTTTTATGCTGACTTAGTCCACATTAAACATTTCAGAGCCACAGAGGAAAAAGATCTCATACGTAAAGGGAGGATTAATCCCTAGTCTCCCAAAATCAGTGCCTGCAACCTGCACAAGTAAATCCTGTATAATGGATTATCTTTAAAATGTCCCAATAATACTACAGCTATAATAACTTCTGAAGTGCAAGTCTCCAAACCTAGAAGATAAAAGCACTTACATGCAGTCTAGCTGTCTGGCAGGAAGACAGCTTACAAGGCGTGACAGGACACTCCTATCAGAGACCTGTATAAAAAAGAAAGAACAGAGTAACCAACTCTGGCTTTCTATAACAAGGGCAGCAAACATGTTAGAAAATCAAGGAAGGACTACCTCACAACTTTCTAACTGCTTAAAAGCCACCACTACTCTACTGAAGAGATTGACGTGGACACAGCTAAACCCCAAATCTTGCTGGAAGCGAAAGAATTCAAACTTCACCTCCTCCATTGACAGAGGTAAAGAGAATGACTGGGGATTATGGGTAGGGGAGTGACACTCTTTGCCTCCAGCTGCTGGCCAGGAGTGAATATCCCACTAGTAATTGGAATGATGTTGTGGACTCTCCATGTCTTAGTAAAGAAAAGATAATAAATATATAGAAGAGTAAGTGCAATTAGTTCGATAGCGCCATACTCAACATTAAAACTTTTACCTTGAGTTGCGGTTGCGCTCTGTGTGTTTTTTCTGTTTGCAATATAGAAGAGTATATAGTGAGTGCGCTCAAGGCTGAAGATACTAAAAAAGTGATTTATTTATGCCCATGTGGGAGTATGTTAATAAATCACAGTAAAAAACACAATTGTTAATAACATTAAAAATGGGACATCTCCCAATGCATAAATATAAAGATAAAATATGGTAAAGTATCCTAACGTTATCAGAGCATTTATAATAAAAGCATTAACAGATAATAGCCACCCAAAGATATTGTATAAACAAAAGGCTTAAAGAGTCCAGGATGGAGTTAGGTATAGAACAACCAGCTGTTTTGCAACAAACAGTTCAATAGAATCTAAAGTGCAAGTCCGTGCTGATTATATTGATGCGATCTTAACTTACGTCAAGACGGTCTATTAGACACACAACCGTTTATTGATCTATAGGGAGAGCTTAGTCAATCCAAAAAATTTGTGTTGTATGGGACTTACAGTTTCTCGTTGGTTACCTCCATATGCGAGAATTTTCCTGGTGGGTCGGATCAGTATTTGCCACAGCGTTTAGCCGCTCTGTGTGTGCCGTTCTCAAAAACTACCAGACGTCCTGGATCACAAGTTTCTTGTCACATGTGACGTTACCTTATTATACACAATAATAGATCACAAAAAAGGAATTGAGGCAGTTAATACATTGTTAACAAAGGACACAAGTCTAAAACAAGAACAAAAAGATTTTATCCTTAAAATTTATACTGGAATACAATTATTTTTCGTATGATGGAAAATATTTTCTGCAAATAGAAGGGACGTCCACGACACGAGGTTTGCACCTAGCTATGCCAATCTTTTCATGGGAGACTGGGAGGACCAGTTCTTTGGCAGAAAAAGCTATGGTGCAAATCTCGTGCTCTACAAAAGATACATAGATGATATACTGATAGTATGAAAGGGGACAGAACTGGAATTGACTAATTTATTTGACAGTATGAATGACAACTCTAAAGGTCTTAACTTTACCTATAACTATAGTAAAGATAAAATAATATTCTTAGATTTAGAGATCATGGCCATCGAAAACGAGATAGAGACTAAAACACACTTTAAACCAGTGGATTCCAACAACTATACCCGCGCTGATAGTTGTCACCTCACACGCTGGACGACGAATATTCCCTTAGGACTGACTCTACGTGTCAGAAAAAACTTTTCTAGAATTGCTGATTTTGAGGAACAGGCAACTACCCTACTAGACAAATTCAAAGAAAGGGGTTATAAGTCTGAAAGCCTTGAAACAGCAGTTACTAGAGCAAGAAATACTGATAGAAAGTCACTGCTAACTTATAAATGTAAAATACCTGAACAAAATCAAATCGTAAATGTCCTTTTTACAACTGATTATAGTGGAGATCATGGTGTCATAAAAAAGATTATTATTATTATTAACACTGGCATCTTTTGAAAGCAGACCCCATAATTGGAGATAGTCTGACCCCATATTTGTGTTTAGAAAGGCCAAAAAATTTTATTAAAGTAATACTGGCACCAAGTGAATTTTAAAAAAAGACCAAGCACAGTCAAGTAAGAGACCTAATAGGAAAAAGGTTTTCTGGCTTTTTTTCCCTGCTACACTTGCAAGGCTTGCCAACATAGTGTAAAAAAAGAATTTGAAATAAAAGATGTAATAAGATGCACAACTAAAGGGGTAATATATGGGGCGTGTCTCTGGGCAGCATCTTGAATGGATGCAATATTGGAAGCTGCGTGCAGGCTGCTGTTAAAATTCGCTATTTATCAGCAGTATTTCTTTACCATTATCCCTAAAACCTTAAGTTTGTTCCTCAGGAGACTGAGCACAACTGAGTGATATCAAGTTTATTGTGAAACTGCATCATCTTGCCGATCCGGAGGGTTGAGGCCTATAGCGGCCCTTTCTAGGAGAGGTCTTAACACCCCCCCCCCCGGTAAACGAGGTATAGCAGTGTTACACCACTGTCATTCTGCATGAATCAGTAAGAGGGAAACTACAGAGAAAAACATAAATAGGATGGAGTCTGAATATGCCATTCTCGAGCGGGACCTAATCCGCTTGCTCAATGAACACTTTTTGCTCCTTATCAGGAGTATCGATGCTGCTTGGAACGATACCAATGTCTGCTGCTCTGACACTATTGCTAAAGAAAACGAAGCAGCAAACTACAAGGAGGCTCAGTTTAAGCAGGAATTAAATTTAAACAGGAGCGCTGTAGCTAAAGGTGTCAACTAAGGTGAAGCAAGTGTAGCAAACTTTTAAAAATCAGTAGTAATGGGACACATAAATTTGTGTCAAATTATTATAATGTGCTAAAATATATCAATGGGGTGAAATACTTAGTGGTAAAGTGATTCGTGCATATTATGATTAACCAAAAATATTTTTTCTTAAGTATATATAATCAAATACAATAAACAGTGACAAGTTTGTGCTATTTAGCAGGCTCTGCCTAAAATTTAATGCAGCAAAAATGAATAACAATAAGAAAAACACAAAAAAATATATTGGTAATAAAAACGGAAGTTTCCGTATATAAAAAGGAATTTGCCAGTCCACCAAAAGTGTTGGAATGTTTATCCTTATGGCCAAATGGATTTGAACAGTCCAGGTATATAATATTTTGTGGATAAATGAAACAGGCTTACCCCCAAACACTGCGTCTCTTGATGAAAGGTAAAAAAAGAATTACCGCCGTAGCGGAAGTGACGTCACCTATATGGGCGCTGGCCAGACTGAGCCCTCCGATTGGTCCTTGTGCGATCGCTTCTCAGGTTTCAGCTGTTAGGTTCCACAGCCACAGAATATCCGCTCTTTATGTTCCCAAAGCACGCAGGATACTGTTGAAAAGTGCTGTATGTTAAGTGCAGCTGTTCGAGTAGGTATAAAGTTCAGCTTTTGTACCTTTAATGCAGCTTGTAGTTTCGGTGCATAAGTAAGCACCAGAATAGTACAAAGTTCAAGGTTTCAGAGTTTCACAGACGGCAAACAGGCATCAATCTGTGACAGCAACTTGTAGCTGTAAAATACTCTTTGAAGTTAAATAATGGCAACAAACATCAACGCGTTTCTCCCTCTACAGGGCTTTCTCAAGATGAGGAGTTGCAACAGGTGCACCTTTTTTTTTATCTGTTTTTACCTTTCATCAAGAGACGCAGTGTTTGGGGGTAAGCCTCTTTCATTTATCCACAAAATATTATATACCTGGACTGTTCAAATCCATTTGGCCATAAGGATAAACATTCCAACACTTTTGGTGGACTGGCAAATTCCTTTTTATATACGGAGACTTCCGTTTTTATTACCAATATATTTTTTTGTGTTTTTCTTATTGTTATTAATTTTTGCTGCATTAAATTTTAGGCAGAGCCTGCTAAATAGGACAAACTTGTCACTGTTTATTGTATTTGATTATATATACTTAAGAAAATGTTTTTTTGGTTAATCATAATATGCACGAATCACTTTACCACTAAGTATTTCACCCCATTGATATATTTTAGCACATTATAATAATTTGACACAAATTTATGTGTCCCATTACTACTGATTTTTAAAAGTTTGCTACACTTGCTTCACCTTAGTTGACACCTTTAGCTACAGCGCTCCTGTTTAAATTTAATTCCTGTCTATTCTATTTACCTATATTAGGGACTTTTTAGGTATACCAGGAGTTTGGTGTTTTTACCATGCACTTTTTAAACCACACTTCAGGCTCAGTTTAAGGCTCTGGCTACAGAGGTCCAGGGAAAAGCTCTCACTTGTGTGGAGAATGCTGCCCCTCAGGGACTTACTGAGAGTGTTACATGGGAACAAGCGGGCGCACTTGTGACACTGACAGGAGCGGCGCCGGCAATGGAGATTCTGGAGCAGGAGTCAGGTGCAAAGAAACAGCAGAATGCAAACCTGCCTGCAAAAATCAAACAAAGAGCTCTACAACTGCCTTGGCTACACAAGCTCGTGGGAGCAGAGAAATATCTGTCTCACACGTTGGTCGACTGGATGCTCATGAAGGTTCAGATTCCCCTTCACACAACGGTTTCAAGATGGCGACCGGAGATTGCCGCTGCTGGGTGCCTTTAGACCTACCACAAAGACTTACATTGCTGTTATCAGCCAGATCCTTCGGCAGAGCAGGAGTGGGCTAAACATATAGCTTCTAACCTACAGGTGTCGGGTGGCAGTTATGTCGACGCTGCGCTTGAACTGGAATCTCTGACGCCCCTGGCTCGACAAGGCGATTTATGCTTATGCTTAAACACTCATCCTGGGTTAACATATGGATGCTTCAGGTGACATGAAAATAGAACTCCCTTTTGTTTATTTAGACGTGCTATCACTTCCTAATATCTCAGACTATCACTGCACACAAAGAGATAGAGCTGATGCGGTTCTGACTATCTTAACTTGGTGGAGTACAATACTTCTCTGCTAATTACTTGTGGCAGGTTTCAACTGCTGGTGAAACTCTTAATATACTGTATGATCCTAGCTGTTAACCACTGATCTAGGCTCTAAATTTATGGAACTGTTTATGTGGACTGAATACCCTAATATACCTAGTTTTTGGATATGTACACTCTCATGCAATTATGTTTTGGTCAGTTTATGTAAACATTTGTACTTTTTCTTTTTAGTATCCCACTATCATGTGCCAGCTTACTTCACTTACATTGCAAGTGTAAATAGTTAAACTATCAAACATGGATTGATTTTCCAGGATACTGATCTGTTCACAATTCCTAATAACTTTAGCCTAGTTTAGTTAGATTTGTAATTCAGTCTCAAATATTATTGCATCAATTGTTACCAGGGCTCACTGAGACTTTTCTACACCTTTTGGGGAACACCACATCAGAGCTGTCTATGCGGATCAATTATTTTAAACAGTCTAATCTTGGGATAAGTATATAGACAAGCCAGTGCGTTCACATCTGCTTATGGCTATATTTTACTTTTTGGTTCACATGCAATGTGTCAGCTTTCCACACATATCCTATTGGTGACAATACCCGTGTCACTTATGCTGGCCTCACTTCTCCAGACATGAACCTGTACCCTAATAACATCCCACAAGCGACAACTATCTCACCTTGATATTTTGTAGATGGAGGGGTCAGTTTTTTTTTTTAACTTCAAAATAATTATTACGTATCCTCATGTCATACTGTGTCATTTCATATGAGCGGAGGGTGATATGAGCTGCTGATTTGTGTTTTCCATCCTTATTTTTTTTATTGTTCTAGTTTGGTCTATTGTATATGTCATTGATAAGTCTAGGTTAATTGTTTAAGTAGAGCTACACCCTCATAAGATTAAGCTGCCCTAGGGCATATACTCTACGTTGAAGCACATGGGTAATTAGTCTTAATACACATAGGCATTTTGCAGAAGTTTGTCTCAGAAGGTAATTAAGAATCGGACCATAGATGGTAATTCACCACATGCCCCCACACAGCTTACTATAGGTCTTGGTCCCTGCCACTTAGTCCAAGCTTTATATTTCTTAAGGTTTAGTTAGATTGAGAGAAGACACCTTTGTTTCCTATCTATGTTGATTTATTCCTTAGCTTTAATTCTCCTCCATTAGTACAATCCAATTCCCAACTGCCTAAAAATCCTAATTATTGGTTATGTGTACAAATGTTTAATCTTTACATTGAGGACACTGACCAATAGCCTTTGGGCTTGTATTTAAGTAGGCTTAGTTGGAAGCAAGTTGGTATTAGCAGTTTAGTTTGACTCCAATCTCCACAGTTCCTTAGTTCCCTTTTTCCTATCATTAATGTTATAAACTCACAAATTTCTTTCCTAGAGGGTCCAAAAGTGGCCATATACCATCAGATACCCACCTCCATTATTTATCACATAATAAGTTGAAAGTCCAAGAGTGACTTAGTGTGCCAAAGGAGGTGTAAGAACTAAATATATTTAATTAGAGGTTTGCATCCTTATGGGTCACTAATATTTATTTCATTTAGTTGTATATGTTTCAGATAAAGTCTAATCAAATTCTGGCTTATAGGAGCACTTTGTTATAGCTTAATGTATGTTACACAGCAGTTCGTGTTTCTAATATGTCTGTTTTACCATTAGTTTGTCCACATGCGATATGCAAGATTTATGTGATTTGGTCATTTATGTATCCTAACCCTGTTTATCATTTCACTGTAATGTTTGCTGAAACCTCAATAAAAACTATTATAAAAAAAAAGGGGTAATATATGCCCTTAAATGTAGTTGCAATTTGATGTATTTATGGGAAACAAAAAAGGAGCCTTAGAGATGGCATATGAGAGCATATATTATGCATAGAGCATGAAAATGAGAACACACACCTTTACAGATATTTTAAGGAAGTTCATGGAGGGAGAACTAAAGATGTGCAATACTGGGGTATTTGCAGAGTAAAAGGGAATTGGAGAGGAGGCAATCTGGATAATAAACTTCTAATGAAAGAGGCTGAACCAATTTACACTGTACCTTAAATGCCTGAATTCTGAACTAGATCTGGCACCTTTTCTTTCAAATTCAAAAATATAAAAAATATAGTATTGATGCTGGGACAAGTGTCTTTTTACACATGCTGATATGAGTTAAACATTCTAATCCTGCATAAAGTAAGGACTTAAACCTATACTAATATACATTATTTTAGATTACTAATTACTGTTTTTGATTTTCTATTATGCTGCATAACAAACAAGTAGCTCTTTATATAGAAGTGTGAAGATCTGTGTATAAAGTTGTATATATATGTATGCTAAAAGTATTTCTATTAGAGCAACTCCCAAAAGAGAAAGGTAAAGAATACCACCTTAAAAGAAGTCTGACAAATGAAATAACAGTTTGTTTGACATCATTAGATTGGTAAAAGACCTTTCTAACCAATTAAATTATTCCAACACCCTTAAATAAGGGACTTCTAACTGCTATCACTCATCTTGAAAAAGCCCTGTAAGGGTGAAACACATCGATAAGAGAGGATAGCTTTTTGTGAAATATAACAGTTTTCAACTTAAACACCACTACCCGGGTATATTTGAGTTTGAAAGGACTTTTGGAAACTATTATCATTCCTTTGTACACTTTTGTATTTCATCATCATTCCTGCGTGCAATTTTGCACTAAGAGCAGGTACCTTCCACTCCCACGTATTTCATGTGAGGACTTAACGGTAATAAGGAAAGTGTAAATTACACTTATTAAACCATAAAAAGAATTAACATGAATACGAGTTAGGAGGCTTGGCAATTTGGCCCAATCATCGCAACGGCCCGGCCATCCTCGAACACTCACAGCACAAGGCGCTACTCCATTACGCCACGCTAACGCTGGTAACAAGACCGGAACACGTGATTGAAACTTGTGATCCAGGACGTCTGGTAGTTTTTGAGAATGGCGCACACACAGTGGCAAAACGGCTGGTGGGTCTATACCTAACTCCATCCTGGACTCTAAGCCTTTTGTTTATACAATATCTTTGTGTTGCTATTATCTGTTAATGCTCTTATTATAAAAGCTCTGATAATGTTAGGATATTTTACCATATTTTATTTTATCTTTATGCATTGGGGGACGTCCCATTTTTAATGTTATTAACAATTGTGTTTTTTACTTTGATTTATTAACATATTCCCACACGGGCAGAAATAAACCACTTTTTTAGTATCTTCAGCCTTGAGCGCACTCACTATATACTGTATATATATATATATATATATATATATATTTATATATACATATACAGTATATGCACATATGTATTAATTTGTTTTACTGTATACATACTGTACATATTTCACATTCCAATGTTCTTCACATACATATTCTTATATATATATATATCTGTATATACCTATATATCTTTTCCTATAGATATATAGGTATAGATTTATATTTTAAATTAACATTATCACACATATATAGAATTATATACAGTTGTATGCAAAAGTTTAGGCACCACTGACAATTTCAATGATTTTCATTTATAAATAATTGGATGTTTGGATCAGCAATTTCATTTTGAGCTATCAAATAACTGAAGGAAACAGTAATATTTCAGTAGTGAAATTAGGTTTATTGGATTAACAGAAAATGTGCAATATGCATCAAAACGAAATTAGACTGGTGCATAAATTTGGGCACCCCAACAGAAATATTGCATCAATATTTAGTAGAGCCTCCTTTAGCAGAAATAACAGCCTCTAGACGCTTCCTATAGCCTGTAATGAGTGTTTGGATTCTGGATGAAGGTATTTTGGACCATTCCTCCTTGCAAAACATCTCCAGTTCAGTTAGGTTTGATGGTTGCCGAGCATGGACAGCCCGCTTCAAATCACCCCACAGATTTTCAATGATATTCAGGTCTGGGGACTGAGATGGCCATTCCAGAACATTGTACTTGTTCCTCTGCATAAATGCCAGAGTAGATTTTGAGCAGTGTTTTGGGTCGTTGTCTTGTTGAAATATCCAGCCCCGGCGTAACTTCAACTTTGTGACTGATTCCTCAACATTATTCTCAGGTATCTGCTATTGAGTGGAATCCATGCGACCCTCAACTTTAACAAGATTCCCAGTACCAACACTAGCCACACAGCATTATGGAACATCCACCAAATTTACTGTGGGTAGCAAGTGTTTGTGTTGGAATGCTGTGTTCTTTTGCCGCCATGCATAACGCCCCTTGTTATGACCAAATAACTCAATCTTTGTTTCATCAGACCACAGCACATTCTTCCAAAATGATTCTTCCAAGAGTCCTGAGTTAATCTATACATCAGTAGTCACTTTGCTATATTTTCACATTTAAACAGGTATATAAGCTGTCACTTAGTAACAGCAATAAATCTTATAATGTCTTTCTAATAGCTTATCGCAAGTTCCAGATGTTTTGCTGGTATCCTAGGCAACATAATGAGACAAGTGCATTAGAAGAAAGTAATGAGTCTCAGGCAGCTTGTGATGGCTGCAGTAATCTGTACCACAATACCTTTACTAAAACCTTGATTTGTGCTTCCACATTTCTGTGCTGTAGGATTATGGCTCCACTGTGGATTTTACTTATTCATACAAGTGTCCAACAGGGTTTTGCTATTCATGGTAGAATCTTGTATTATTACAGAAGGTGTGTCTCTTCTGGACAGCAGCTAGAGAATTGTGTAAAAACATAATTTATGCTTACCTGATAAATTTATTTCTCTTGTAGTGTATCCAGTCCACGGATCATCCATTACTTATGGGATATTCTCCTTCCCAACAGGAAGTTGCAAGAGGATCACCCACAGCAGAGCTGCTATATAGCTCCTCCCCTCACTGCCATATCCAGTCATTCGACCGAAACAAGACGAGAAAGGAGAAACCATAGGGTGCAGTGGTGACTGTAGTTTAATTAAAATTTAGACCTGCCTTAAAAGGACAGGGCGGGCCGTGGACTGGATACACTACAAGAGAAATAAATTTATCAGGTAAGCATAAATTATGTTTTCTCTTGTTAAGTGTATCCAGTCCACGGATCATCCATTACTTATGGGATACCAATACCAAAGCTAAAGTACATGGATGATGGGAGGGACAAGGCAGGATTAAACGGAAGGAACCACTGCCTGAAGAACCTTTCTCCAAAAAACAGCCTCCGAAGAAGCAAAAGTATCAAATTTGTAAAATTTTGAAAAGGTGTGAAGCGATGACCAAGTCACAGCCTTGCAAATCAGTTCAACAGAGGCCTCATTTTTAAAGGCCCAGGTGGAAGCCACAGCTCTAGTAGAATGAGCTGTAATCCTTTCAGGGGGCTGCTGTCCAGCAGTCTCATAGGCTAAGCGAATTATGCTCCGAAGCTAAAAGGAAAGAGAGGTTGCCGAAGCTTTTTGACCTCTCCTCTGTCCAGAGTAAACGACAAACAGGGAAGATGTTTGGCGAAAATCTTTAGTAGCTTGTAAGTAAAACTTCAAGGCACGGACTACGTCCAGATTATGTAAGAGACGTTCCTTCTTTGAAGAAGGATTAGGACACAATGATGGAACAACAATCTCTTGATTGATATTCTTGTTAGAAACCACCTTAGGTAAAAACCCAGGTTTGGTACACAGAACTACCTTGTCTGAATGAAAAATCAGATAAGGAGAATCACAATGTAAGGCAGATAACTCAGAGACTCTTCGAGCCGAGGAAATAGCCATCAAAAACAGAACTTTCCAAGATAAAAGTTTAATATCAATGGAATGAAGGGGTTCAAATGGAACTCCTTGAAGAACCAAGTATAAGCTCCACGGGGGAGCAACAGTTTTAAACACAGGCTTAATTTTAACCAAAGCCTGACAAAATGCCTGGACGTCTGGAACCTCTGCCAGACGCTTGTGCAAAAGAATAGACAGAGCAGAAATCTGTCCTTTTAAAGAACTAGCTGATAATCCTTTGTCCAAACCCTCTTGGAGAAAGGACAATATCCTAGGAATCCTAACCTTACTCCATGAGTAATTCTTGGATTCACACCAATAAAGATATTTATGCCATATCTTATGGTAGATTTTCCTGGTGACAGGCTTTCGTGCCTGTATTAAGGTATCAATGACTGACTCGGAGAAGCCACGCCTTGATAGAATCAAGCGTTCAATCTCCATGCAGTCAGTCTCAGAGAAATTAGATTTGGATGACTGAAAGGACCTTGTATTAGAAGGTCCTGCCTCAGAGGCAGAGTCCATGGTGGAAAGGATGACATGTCCACTAGGTCTGCATACCAGGTCCTGCATGGCCACGCAGGCGCTATCAGAATCACTGATGCTCTCTCCTGCTTGATTTTGGCAATCAGTCGAGGTAGAAGAGTAAACGGTGGAAACACATAAGCCAGGTTGAAGAACCAAGGAGCTGCTAGAGCATCTATCAGTGTCGCTCCCGGGTCCCTGGACCTGGATCCGTAACAAGGAAGCTTGGCGTTCTGGCGAGATGCCATGAGATCCAGTTCTGGTTTGCCCCAACGATGGATCAGTTGAGCAAACACCTCCAGATGGAGTTCCCACTCCCCTGGATGAAAAGTCTTACGACTTAGAAAATCCGCCTCCCAGTTCTCTACGCCTGGGATGTGGATCACTGACAGATGGCAAGAGTGAGACTCTGCCCAGCAAATTATCTTGGAGACTTCTAACATCGCTAGGGAACTCCTGGTTTCCCCTTGATGGTTGATGTAAGCCACAGTCGTGATGTTGTCCGACTGAAATCTGATGAACCTCAGGGTTGCTAACTGAGGCCAAGCTAGAAGAGCATTGAATATTGCTCTTAACTCCAGAATATTTATTGGGAGGAGTTTCACCTCCTGAATCCACGATCCCTGAGCCTTCAGGGAGTTCCAGACTGCGCCCCAACCTAGAAGGCTGGCATCTGTTGTTACAATCGTCCAATCTGGCCTGCGAAAAGTCATACCCTTGGACAGATGGACCCGAGATAGCCACCAGAGAAGAGAATCTCTGGTCTCTTGATCCAGATTTAGTAGAGGGGACAAATCTGAGTAATCCCCATTCCACTGACTTAGCATGCATAATTTCAGAGGTCTGAGATGCAGGCGCGCAAATGGCACTATGTCCATTGCCGCTACCATTAAGCCGATTACTTCCATGCACTGAGCCACTGACGGGCGTGGAATGGAATGAAGGACACGGCAAGCATTTAGAAGTTTTGATAACCTGGACTCCGTCAGGTAAATTTTCATCTCTACAGAATCTATAAGAGTCCCTAGGAAGGAGACTCTTGTGAGTGGTGATATAGAACTCCACGTTCACTTTCCACCCATGCGACCTCAGAAATGCCAGAACTATCTCTGTATGAGACTTGGCAATTTGAAAGCTTGACGCCTGTATCAGGATGTCGTCTAGATACGGAGCCACCGCTATGCCTCGCAGTCTTAGAACCGCCAGAAGTGAGCCCAGAACCTTTGTAAAAATTCTCGAGGCAGTGGCCAACCCGAAGGGAAGAGCTACAAATTGGTAATGCCTGTCTAGAAAGGCAAACCTTAGGAACCGATGATGATCTTTGTGAATCGGTATGTGAAGGTAGGCATCCTTTAAGTCCACTGTGGTCATGTATTGACCCTCTTGGATCATGGGTAGGATGGCCTGAATAGTTTCCATTTTGAATGATGGAACTCTGAGGAATTTGTTTAAGATCTTTAGATCCAAGATTGGTCTGAAGGTTACCTCTTTCTTGGGAACCACAAACAGATTTGAATAAAATCCCTGTCCTTGTTCCGTCCGCGGAACTGGATGGATCACTCCCATTACTAGGAGGTCTTGCACACAGCTTAGGAATGCCTCTTTCTTTATCTGGTTTGCTGATAACCTTGAAAGATGAAATCTCCCTTGTGGAGGAGAAGCTTTGAAGTCCAGAAGATATCCCTGAGATATGATCTCCAGCGCCCAGGGATCCTGAACATCTCTTGCCCATGCCTGGGCGAAGAGAGAAAGTCTGCCCCCCACTAGATCCGTTTCCGGATAGGGGCCGTTCCTTCATGCTGTCTTGGGGGCAGCAGCAGGCTTTCTGGCCTGCTTGCCCTTGTTCCAGGACTGGTTAGGTTTCCAGGCCTGTCTGGAATGAGCAACAGTTCCCTCTTTTTTTGAAGCGGAGGAAGTTGATGCTGCTCCTGCCTTGAAATTTCGAAAGGCACGAAAATTAGACTGTTTGGCCTTTGATTTGGCCCTGTCCTGAGGAAGGGTATGACCCTTTCCAGTAATGTCAGCAATAATTTCCTTCAAGCCAGGCCCGAATAAGGTCTGCCCCTTGAAAGGAATGTTGAGTAATTTAGACTTTGAAGTCACGTTAGCTGACCAGGATTTAAGCCATAGCGCCCTACGCGCTTGGATGGCGAATCCGGAATTCTTAGCCGTTAGTTTAGTCAAATGAACAATGGCATCAGAAACAAATGAGTTAGCTAGCTTAAGCGTTCTAAGCTTGTCAATAATTTCATTCAATGGAGCTGTCTGGATGGCCTCTTCCAGGGCCTCAAACCAGAATGCCACCGCAGCAGTGACAGGCGCAATGCATGCAAGGGGCTGTAAAATAAAACCTTGTTGAATAAACATTTTCTTAAGGTAACCCTCCAATTTTTTATCCATTGGATCTGAAAAAGCACAACTGTCCTCAACGGGATAGTGGTACGCTTTGCTAAAGTAGAAACTGCTCCCTCCACCTTAGGGACCGTCTGCCATAAGTCCCGTGTAGTGGCGTCTATTGGAAACATTTTTCTAAATATAGGAGGTGGGGAAAAGAGCACACCGGGTCTATCCCACTCCTTGCTAATAATTTCTGTAAGCCTTTTAGGTATAGGAAACGTCAGTACACACCGGCACCGCATAGTATCTATCCAGCCTACACAATTTCTCTGGAATTGCAACTGTGTTACAGTCATTCAGAGCAGCTAATACCTCCCCAAGCAATACACGGAGGTTCTCAAGCTTAAATTTAAAATGAGAAATCTCTGAATCAGGTTTCCCCGAGTCAGAGATGTCACCCACAGACTGAAGCTCTCCGTCCTCATGTTCTGCATACTGTGACGCAGTATTAGACATGGCTCTAACAGCATTTGCGCGCTCTGTATCTCTCCTAACCCCAGAGCTATCGCGCTTGCCTCTTAATTCAGACAATCTAGATAATACCTCTGACAGGGTATTATTCATGATTGCAGCCATGTCCTGCAAGGTAATCGCTATGGGCGTCCCTGATGTAATTGGCGCCATATTAGCGTGCGTCCCCTGAGCGGGAGGCGAAGGGTCTGACACGTGGGGAGAGTTAGTCGGCATAACTTCCCCCTCGACAGAACCCTCTGGTGATAATTCTTTTATAGATAAAGACTGATCTTAACTGTTTAAGGTGAAATCAATACATTTAGTACACATTCTCCTATGGGGCTCCACCATGGCTTTCAAACATAATGAACAAGTAGGTTCCTCTGTGTCAGACATGTTTAAATAAACTAGCAATGAGACTAGCAAGCTTGGAAAATACTTTAAAACAAGTTTACAAGCAATATAAAAAAACGTTACTGCGCCTTTAAGAAACACAAATTTTCTCAAATTTTGAAATAACAGTGAAAAAATGCAGTTACACTAACGAAATTTTTACAGTGTATGTAATAAGTTAGCAGAGCATTGCACTCACTTGCAAATGGATGATTAACCCCTTAATACCAAAAACGGAATAACAAATGACAAAAACGTTTTTTAAACAGTCTCTACTGTGGCTTTTTACCTCCCTCAATATGACTTTTGAAGCCTTTTGAGCCCTTCAGAGAAGTCCTGGATCATGCAGGAAGAAGCTGGATGTCTGTGTCTGTAATTTTTGCTGTGCAAAAAAACGCCAAAATAGGCCCCTCCCACTCATATTACAACAGTGGGAAGCCTCAGGGAACTGTTTCTAGGCAAAATTCAAGCCAGCCATGTGGAAAAAACTAGGCCCCAATAAGTTTTATCACCAAACATATGTAAAAAAACGATTAAACATGCCAGCAAATGTTTTAAAATACACTTTTATAAGAGTATGTATCTCTATTAATAAGCCTGATACCAGTCGCTATCACTGCATTTAAGGCTTTACTTACATTACTTCGGTATCAGCAGCATTTTCTAGCAAATTCCATCCCTAGAAAAATATTTTAACTGCACGCTATTCCCCCTCTGAAGTTACCTCACTCCTCAGAATATGTGAGAACAGCAAAGGATCTTAGTTACTTCTGCTAAGATCATAGAAAACGCAGGCAGATTCTTCTTCTAAATACTGCCTGAGATAAACAGTACACTCCGGTACCATTTAAAAATAACAAACTTTTGATTAAAGAAATAAACTAAGTATAAAACACCACAGTCCTCTTACGACCTCCATCTTAGTTGAGAGTTGCAAGAGAATGACTGGATATGGCAGTGAGGGGAGGAGCTATATAACAGCTCTGCTGTGGGTGATCCTCTTGCAACTTCCTGTTGGGAAGGAGAATATTCCATAAGTAATGGATGATCCGTGGACTGGATACACTTAACAAGAGAAATTAAACTTATTGACATATAACAAGGTTGCCCTGGGCTTAAATATCTGCTGCATTTGGGCTAGATTACAAGTGGCGTGCTATAGTAAGTGCGAGTTGAGATAAGCAATATCACGAACGCCCTAACTTGTGCACGTATTACAAGCTGAAAGTAAATGTGTAACTAAAGACCTCGCGGAAAGGCTAAGGTTAAAAAAAAAAAAACATCTGCACCGAGCACAACATAAAAACCTTAAAATAAAGTGTTACACTAATATATATATAAACAGTCTGATATAAATATTTTTTTTTCAAAGGTATATGGCATATGACAAGGTATTTGAATGAAAAGGTCTACGTTTTGTGTGTATGTATATATATTATATATATGTCTAAATATGTGTATGTGTCTATATATATATATGTGTGTGTGTGTGTAGACATGTATATACAGTACATACATATATACACATATAAACACACACGCACATATATATATATACATACACATACTCACACAAATATACCTTAAAACATAAAAAAAATAATTTGTATTCAATTTTAATATTTTAAAATGTGCTTTACTGTAAATATTTTACATTCCAATGTTCTTTACATAGTAGAAAATGTTCTTTGTATTTTTAAATAGATATATATATCTATACCTGTATATATTCATATAGATAAGAAAATTTTCTTCTACATGAAGAACACTGGAATGTAAAATATGCATAACTACCTTTTGGGTGCTGTAGGTCTAATGCGGTGTGGGGTTTGCGCGCAATATCAGTTTTTTTTTAAAGTGTGCTCCATTGAAGTCTATGGGGTGACTAGATATCCAAAGTCCTGAAGTTAGTGTCACTTTCAACTTGTAATATTTCCAGCGATGTTTGTGCAAGTGAAGTCACTAAATAAAATCACTAAATAGTGTGACACTTGTAATTTTGCTGTTTATCGTTAAACAGAATTCCTCGTTTCAAGTTTGTTTTAGTGCTACGAAACTTTGTGGCGCTATACAATATTATTATTATTATCAGGTATTTGTAGAGCGCCAACAGATTCTGCAGCACTGTAAACATAGTGGGTGTACAGGATAGCTTTTGTAGGGGTCAAGTGGGTAGAGGGCCTTGCCGAGAGTTTCACTGTTGTAGTCGGCTCTTATGAAGCGATATGTAAACAGCTGGGCCCATAGGCTTACATTCTAAGGGGTTCAAGGGGAAAGCAATGGAGTTAGGAAAGGTTAGTGTTGGTTGTATGCATCCCTGAATAGTAGAGTTTTTAGGGAGTGCTTGAAGCTGTTAAGACTAGGGGAGAGTCTTATGGAGCGAGGCAGGTAATTCCACAAGATGGGGGCCAGTCTGGAGAAGTCCTGTAAACTGGAATGTGAGGAAGTAACAAGAGAGTAGGAGATCCTGAGCTGATCGAAGGGGACGGGAGGGAGAGTATCTAGAGACAAGTTCTGAGATGTAGTGGGGAGCAGTGCAGTTCAGAGCTTTATATGTCAGAGTGAGAATTTTATGTTCAATCCTAGAGGCAAGAGGAAGCCAGTGAAGGGATTGGCAGAGAGGTCCAGCAGATGAAGAGCGACGAGTAAGGAAGATGAGCCTGGCAGAGGCATTCATAATGGACTGTAAAAGAGCTATGCAGCAGCTAGGTATACCAGAGAGGACGGAGTTGCGGTAGTCGAGGCGGGAAAGGATGAGAAAGTGGATTAAAATCTTGGTTGTATCTTGTGTAAGCAAATGTCTAATTTGAGCGATGTTTTTAAGGTGGAAGCGGCAGGCTTTAGCCAAGGACTGAATGTGAGGAGTGAAGGAAAGATCTGAGTCAAGTGTGACCCCAAGACATCGGGCGTGCGGGGTAGGGGTAATGATGGAATTATAAACAGTTATAGAAATTTTGGGGGTGGAGACATTGGAAGGGGGAAAAATAAGGAGTTCAGTTTTGGAGAGATTTAGCTTAAGGTAGTAAGAGGACATCCAAGATGAGATGTGAGAAAGACAGTTAGTGACACTGGTTAGTAAGGAAGGAGGTAGGTCTGGTGCAGAGAGGTAGATTTAGGTATCATCGGCATACAAATGGTATTGAAACCCATGGGACTTTATTAAGGAACCTAGTGATGACGTGTAGATTGAAAAGAGAAGGGGACCAAGGACAGAGTCTTGAGGTACCCCAACAAAACGGGGAAGAGGATGCTCCAGAGAAGGCTACACTAAATGTACGGTTAGTCAAGTAGGAAGAGAACCACAAGAGAGCTGTGTCACAGATGCCGAAGGATTGGAGGGTTTGGAGCAGAAGAGGGTGGTCAACAGTGTCAAAGGCTGCAGACAGGTCAAGGAGGATAAGCAGAGAGAAGTGGCCTTTGGATTTAGCTGTAAGTAGGTCATTGGTAACTTTGACAATTGCTGTCTCTGTAGAGTGATGGGAACGAAATCCAGATTGCAGCGGGTCAAGAAGAGAGTTTAGTGTAAGGAAATGGGATAGACGTCCATAAACTAGCTTTTCGAGGAGCTTTGAGGCAAGAGGGAGTAGGGAAATAGGGCGGTAGTTTGAAGGGGAGGTTGGATCGAGGGAAGGTTTTTTGAGGATAGGTGTGACCACAGCATGTTTTAGAGATGAGGGAAATATATCAGTGCAGAGGGAGAAGTTGAAAATGTGTGTGAGTATGGGGGTGAAGGTAGAAGAGAGGGAGGGAAGTAGCTGTGAGGGGATGGGGTCAAGGGGACAGGTAGTGAGGTGGGAGGACAGTATAAGGGCAGAAACTTCATCCTCGTTAACAGGGGCAAAAGAGCTGCATTTTTGGATATTTGGGTTATCGTGAGCTTTTGAGGGGGTGGGAGATTGGAAGTATGTTGAGAGCTGATTTCACTTCTGATGGAGTCAATTTTGTTTTGCTGGCAAAAATCTTGAGCTGAGAGAGAGGTTGTGTTAGGAGGTGGGGGTGGGCGGAGAAGAGTGTTGAACGTGGAGAACAGACGTTTAGGGTTAGAGGAAAGAGTAGAGATGAGATTGGAAAAAACAGAATTTATGCTTACCTGATAAATTACTTTCTCCAACGGTGTGTCCAGTCCACGGCGTCATCCATAACTTGGCAATATTCTCCTCCCCAACAGGAAATGGCAAAGAGCACAGCAAAAGCTGTCCATATAGTCCCTCCCAGGCTCCGCCCCCCAGTCATTCTACCGACGGACAGGAGAAAAAAAGGAGAAACTATAGGGTGCCGTGGTGACTGTAGTTAAAGAAAGAAATTTATCAAACCTGATTAAAAAACCAGGGCGGGCCGTGGACCGGACACACCGTTGGAGAAAGTAATTTATCAGGTAAGCATAAATTCTGTTTTCTCCAACATTGGTGTGTCCGGTCCACGGCGTCATCCATAACTTTTGGGAACCAATACCAAAGCTTTAGGACACGGATGAAGGGAGGGAGCCAATCAGGTTACCTAAACAGAAGGCACCACGGCTTGCAAAACCTTTCTCCCAAAAATAGCCTCCGAAGAAGCAAAAGTATCAAATTTGTAGAATTTGGCAAAAGTGTGCAGAGAAGACCAAGTCGCTGCCTTACATATCTGATCAACAGAAGCCTCGTTCTTGAAGGCCCATGAGGAAGCCACAGCCCTAGTAGAGTGAGCTGTGATACGTTCAGGAGGCTGCCGTCCGGCAGTCTCGTAAGCCAATCGGATGATGCTTTTCAGCCAAAAGGAAAGAGAGGTAGCAGTAGCTTTTTGACCTCTCCTCTTGCCAGAATAAACGACAAACAGAGAAGATGTTTGTCTGAAATCCTTTGTTGCTTCTAAATAGAACTTTAAAGCACAGACTACATCTAAATTGTGTAACAAACGTTCCTTCTTTGAAACTGGATTCGGGCACAAAGAAGGCACAACTATTTCCTGGTTAATATTCTTGTTGGAAACAACCTTTGGAAGGAAACCAGGTTTAGTACGTAAAACAACCTTATCTGAATGAAACACCAGATAGGGCGGATTACACTGCAGAGCAGATAATTCAGAAACTCTTCTCGCAGAAGAAATAGCAACCAAAAACAGAACTTTCCAAGATAACAACTTGATATCTATGGCGTGTAAGGGTTCAAACGGAACCCCTTGAAGAACTGAAAGAACTAAAATTAGACTCCAGGGAGGAGTCAAAGGTCTGTAAACAGGCTTGATCCTGACCAAAAGCTTGAACATCTGGCACAGCTGCCAGTCGTTTGTGTAACAAGACAGATAAAGCAGAAATCTGTCCTTTTAGAGAACTCGCTGATAATCCCTTATCCAAACCTTCTTGGAGAAAGGAAAGGATCCTAGGAATTTTAGTCTTACTCCATGAGAATCCCTTGTATTCACACCAACAGATATACGTTTTCCATATTTTATGGTAAATCTTTCTAGTCACAGGTTTTCTGGCTTGTACCAGAGTATCTATCACAGAATCCGAAAACCCACGCTTAGATAACTTCAAGCGTTCAATTTCCAAGCCGTCAGCTGGAGAGAAACTAGATTTGGATGTTCGAATGGACCTTGCACTAGAAGATCCTGTCTCAAAGGTAGCTTCCATGGTGGAGCCGATGACATATTCACCAGGTCTGCATACCAAGTCCTGCGTGGCAGGACTTATCAAAATCACAGAGGCCTTCTCCTGTTTGATCCTGGCTACCAGCCTGGGAATGAGAGGGAACGGTGGAAACGCATAAGCTAGGTTGAAGGTCCAAGGCGCCACTAATGCATCCACTAGAGTCGCCTTGGGATCCCTGGATCTGGACCCGTAGCAAGGAACCTTGAAGTTCTGACGAGACGCCATCAGATCCATGTCTGGAATGCCCCATAATTGGGTCAATACCTCCGGGTGGAGTTCCCACTCCCCCGGATGGAAGGTCTGACGACTCAGATAATCCGCCTCCCAGTTTTCCACTCCTGGGATGTGGATCACAGATAGGTGGCAGGAGTGATCCTCCGCCCATTTGATGATTTTGGTCACCTCTCTCATCGCCAGAGAACTCCTTGTTCCCCCCTGATGATTGATGTAAGCAACAGTCGTCATGTTGCCTGATTGGAATCTTAGGAATCTGGCCTTTGCTAGTTGAGGCCAAGCCCTGAGAGCATTGAATATCGCTCTCAGTTCCAGAATGTTTATCGGGAGAAGAGACTCTTCCCTGGACCATAGACCCTGAGCTTTCAGGGAATCCCAGACCGCGCCCCAGCCTAATAGACTGGCGTCGGTCGTGACGATGACCCACTCTGGTCTGCGGAAGCCCATTCCCTGGGACAGGTGATCCTGGGTCAGCCACCAACGGAGTGAGTCTCTGGTCTTCTGATCTACTTGAATCACTGGAGACAAGTCTGTATAGTCCCCATTCCACAGTTTGAGCATGCACAGTTGTAATGGTCTTAGATGAATTTGCGCAAAAGGAACTATGTCCATTGCTGCAACCATCAACCCTACTACTTCCATGCACTGAGCTATGGAAGGCCGTAGAACAGAGAGAAGAACTTGACAAGCGTTTAGAAGCTTTGACTTTCTGACATCTGTCAGGAAAATCTTCATTTCTAAAGAATCTATTATTGTCCCCAAGAAGGGAACTCTTGTTGACGGAGACAGGGAACTTTTTTCTATGTTCACCTTCCACCCGTGAGATCTGAGAAAGGCCAGAACGATGTCTGTGTGAGCCTTTGCCTTTGAAAGAGACAACGCTTGTATTAGAATGTCGTCCAAGTAAGGTGCCACTGCAATGCCCCTTGGTCTTAGAACCGCTAGAAGGGACCCGAGTGCCTTTGTGAAAATCCTTGGAGCAGTGGCTAGCCCGAATGGGAGAGCTACAAACTGGTAATGTTTGTCCAGAAAGGCGAACCTTAGGAACTGATGATGATCTTTGTGGATAGGAATATGTAGATACGCATCCTTTAGATCCACGGTAGTCATAAATTGACCCTCCTGGATTGTAGGTAGAATCGTTCAAATAGTTTCCATTTTGAACGATGGAACTCTGAGAAATTTGTTTAGAATCTTTAAATCCAGAATTGGTCTGAAGGTTCCCTCTTTTTTGGGAACTACAAACAGATTTGAGTAAAACCCCAGTCCTTGTTCCACAGTTGGAACTGGGTGTATCACTCCCATTTTTAACAGGTCCTCTACACAATGTAAGAATGCCTGTCTCTTTATTTGGTTTGAAGATAAACGAGAGATGTGGAACCTTCCCCTTGGGGGTAGTTCCTTGAATTCTAGAAGATAACCCTGAGAGACTATTTCTAGTGCCCAGGGATCTTGAACATCTCTTGCCCAGGCCTGAGCAAAGAGAGAGAGTCTGCTCCCTACTAGATCCGGTCCCGGATCGGGGGCTACCCCTTCATGCTGTCTTGGTAGCAGCAGCAGGTTTCTTGGCCTGTTTACCCTTGTTCCAGCCTTGCATCGGTTTCCAAGCTGGTTTGGTCTGGGAAGCATTACCCTCTTGTCTAGAGGCTGCAGAGTTGGAGGCCGGTCCGTTCCTGAAATTGCAAAAGGAACGAAAATTGGACCTATTCTTAGCCTTGAAAGGCCTATCTTGTGGGAGGGCATGGCCCTTACCCCCAGTGATATCTGAAATAATCTCTTTCAATTCTGGCCCAAAGAGGGTCTTACCTTTGAAAGGGATATTAAGCAATTTTGTCTTGGAAGATACATCCGCTGACCAAGACTTTAGCCAGAGCGCTCTGGGCGCCACAATTGCAAACCCTGAATTTTTCGCCGCTAATCTAGCTAACTGCAAAGCGGCATCTAAAATAAAGGAATTAGCTAACTTAAGTGTGTGAATTCTGTCCATAACCTCCTCATACGGAGTCTCTCTACTGAGCGACTTTTCTAGTTCTACACGCTGCTGTAGTGACAGGAATAATACACGAAATAGGTTGAAGGAGGTAACCTTGCTGTACAAAAATCTTTTTAAGCAAACCCTCCAATTTTTTATCCATAGGATCTTTGAAAGCACAATTGTCCTCAATAGGAATGGTCGTGCGTTTGGCTAGTGTAGAAACTGCCCCCTCGACCTTAGGGACTGTTTGCCATAAGTCCTTTCTGGGGTCGACCATAGGAAATAATTTCTTAAATATAGGAGGAGGGACAAAAGGTATGCCAGGCTTCTCCCACTCCTTATTCACTATGTCCGCCACCCGCTTGGGTATTGGAAAAGCGTCGGGGTGCACCGGGACCTCTAGGAACTTGTCCATCTTGCACAATTTTTCTGGGATGACCAAGTTGTCACAATCATCCAGAGTAGATAGCACCTCCTTAAGCAGTGCGCGGAGATGCTCTAATTTAAATTTAAATGTCACAACATCAGGCTCTGCCTGCTGAGAAATTCTTCCTGAATCAGAAATTTCCCCATCTGACAAAACCTCCCTCATAGCCACTTCAGATTGGTGTGAGGGTATGACAGAGCAATTATCATCAGCGCCCTCCTGCTCTACAGTGTTTAAAACAGAGCAATCGCGCTTTCTCTGAAATGCAGGCATTTTGGATAAAATATTTTCTATGGAGTTATCCATTACTGCTGTCAATTGTTGCATAGTAACAAGCATTGGCGCGCTAGAAGTACTAGGGGTCTCCTGCGTGGGCAAAACTGGTGTAGACACAGGAGATGATGTAGAACTATGTCTACTCCCTTCATCTGATGAATCATCTTGGGCAACTTTACTATCTGTGGCAGCACTGTCCTTACTTTGTTTGGACGCTATGGCACAATTATCACACATATTTGAAGGGGGAGACACTTTGGCTTCCATACACACAGAACATAGTCTATCTGAAGGCACAGACATGTTAAACAGGCTTAAACTTGTCAATAAAGTACAAAAACCGTTTTAAAACAAAACCGTTACTGTCTCTTTAAATTTTAAACAGGGCACACTTTATTACTGAATATGTGAAAAACTATGAAGGAATTGTTCAATTTTAACCAAATTTTCACCACAGTGTCTTAAAGCATTCAAAGCATTCAAATTTCAGGCTGTTAACCCTTAAAATGTGGAAACCGGAGCCTTTTACAGTTTTAACCCCCTTACAGTCCCAGCCCCAGCTGCGACTTCACCAAACCCAGGGGAGTATACGATACCAAATGAAGCCTTCTAGGAACCTTTTCAACTAATTCCAGACCCACACACATCTGCATGTATTGCTCTCAAAAGTAACTGCGCAGTAATGGCGCGAAAATGAGGCTCTGCCTACTACAGAGAACGCCCTTCCTGACTGAGGTGTCTAAACCAGTGCCTGACATAAAAAAACGTTCCCCAAAGTTATAAAGTGTGAATTTCAACATCAAACTGTATAAAATGCCTAAATAAAGCAATCGATCTAGCCCATAAAAGTGTCTACCAGTTTTATAGCCCATATTAAGCCCTTTATTCTGTTTGAGACTAAGAAAATGGCTTACCGATCCCCATGAGGGGAAAAATGACAGCCTTCCAGCATTACACAGTCTTGTTAAAAATATGTCTAGTCATACCTTAAGCAGAAAAGTCTGCCAACTGCTCCCCCCAACTGAAGTTATCTCATCTCAACAGTCCTGTGTGGAAACAGCAATCGATTTTAGTTACTGCTGCTAAAATCATACTCCTCTCACAAACAGAACTCTTTATCTTTTTCTGTTTCAGAGCAAATAGTACATACCAGCACTATTTTAAAATAACAAACTCTTGATAGTAGAATAAAAACTACAACTAAACACCACATACTCTTCACCATCTCCGTGGAGATGCTACTTGTTCAGAGCGGCAAAGAGAATGACTGGGGGGGGCGGAGCCTGGGAGGGACTATATGGACAGCTTTTGCTGTGCTCTTTGCCATTTCCTGTTGGGGAGGAGAATATTCCCACAAGTTATGGATGACGCCGTGGACCGGACACACCAATGTTGGAGAAATATTGTTGCTTATAAAGATTAAGGGCAGAATAGTAGGAGTTCAGAATGAACTTGTAGTGAAGAAAGTCAACTGAACTCCGAGATTTCCTCCAGTGTCGCTCAGCAATATGGGAGCATCTGCGTAGGTATCGTGTCAGAGGAGTATGCCAGGGCTGAGGATGAGAGTGTGGTTTCTGAGCTAAGGGTGGAGGGGCCAGAGTGTCAATGACCGATGTAAGGGTGGAATTATACTGGCAGATAGATTGGTCAGGGCAGGAAAAGGAGGTGACGGATGAGAGGAGAGGTTTGAGAGAGCTAGCGAGCTGATGCAGATCTAGTTACTTAGTGCTTCTGTGAAGTTTGGTGTGAGGGGTAGAGGGAGGGGGAGTTGTAGGTAGGGAAGTGATGTTGCAAGTTAGGAGATGATGGTCAGAGAGAGGAAAAGGAGAGTTTGTAAAATTTGAAAGAGTGCATCGATAGGTGAAAGTCAGATCAAGGGAATGACCATCATTGTGAGTGGGAGAGTCAGTTCATTGTGACAGGCCAAAAGAGGAAGTGAGTTGAAGAAGTTGTTTTGCAGAGGAGGCAGTGGGATTGTCGAGAGGGATGTTAAAGTTGCCAAGAATGAGGGCAGGGGTGTCTGAGGAAAGGAAATAAGGAAGCCAGGCAGCAAAGTGATCTAAAAATTTAGTTGGGGAGCGGTATATGACTGCAACACGTATAGAGAGGGGAGAGAATAACCGAATCATGTGTGCTTCAAATGAAGAAAATGTGAGTGAAGAGAAGGTGCAACGAGAGGAAAGTAAAATACCGACACCACCTCCTTGTCTATTGCCAGACCTAGGAGTGTGGCTGAAATGGAGACCCCCATGTGACAGTGCAGCAGTGGATGCTGTGTCTGAAGCAGAGAGCCAGGTTTCTGTAAGAGCCAGAAGGTTAAGAGAGTGGGAGATAAAGAGATCATGGATAGAAGTGAGCTTGTTGCAAACAGAGCGAGAGTTCCAGAGTGCACAAGTGAAAAGAGAGGTGGTTTTAGATGTAAGAGGAATGTGATTAAGGTTACCAGAGTTTAGTTTATGAAGTCTATTGAAAGGCACACAAGGATGTGAAAGGCTAGGAGGTTGTGAGGGACCAGGATTAGGGGAGATGTCGTCAGCAGCTAGTATGAGCAAGAGGAAGAGTAACATGAGATGAGAAGCAGATTTGCAGTAATAAGACTGTTGTTTAACTGAAGTGCAGGGGGGAGAGAGAGTATTTATGAATAAGTAGAGTTCATGAGTACAAAAGTAAGGTGAGTATAAGAGAGATGGGCTAATGAACAGTGCAGGTGGAGAGGGAGAAGGAATAATTGAGTAATGTAGTTTGTTATAGAGACAAGAGGTAGCAAAAAGGAATATGAAGATATTGAGCATTATTATGAAAGTGGGAACCAAGTAAACACATAAGACACAGTGTTACAGCAGCACTTGCAAAAGGATACAATGAGATACATAAAACACAGTATTACAAGAGAACTTGCCTTGTGTCTTGCCCCTTGCCCAATCCTTGTTTAATTCTTAAAAATTAGTGCTTCACTTCTAAAATGTTCACTTTGAAAGGGTGAACATATGCTATTGTTAAAAAGTACACTGCCCTGTAGGCATTGCACCCACCCCTGTGCAATGCACCTCCCAGACTAGTGTGGAATATATACAGGCAGGGCGTCAGCTGAGTCCACTAAATTTAGTTGATTGCTAATCAAAGACAGTTGGTAAGGCCAATTTGAATGTTAGATTCTGGTCAGAGTGAGATGAGTTAAGTAAACAGAAAATAAAATTTGGAGGGGGTTAAAACTGTGACATAAGACAACTATACATTTTAGAGTTATAGCAAGTATTGATAATGATTGAGCATCACATGGTAATTAACTGGACATTAGAATTGAGACATTGGGAAAAACCATTACAATAAATGCAGGACTTAATTTTAACAGCCTAAATTCATGTGCTCAATATACATATACACAGAGAGACTTGAAGTAAAATGACAGAAAAGCAGGGAAGAGCAGGATTTCAATGCAGGGCCTTAATTCACATACCAAAAAAAAAAGACTTGGAGTAAAATATATATATAAATTTCTACTATATGTACAATCTGTTCAAGTGAAAAAAAAAAATAGGGCCCCTAATTCAAAATAACATGCCACTTTATTAGTTATTATTTTTCTTTAAATGGAATTAAAAAAAAAATCCTACATTATTTTCTTCTTACAATGTAAGAATTTGTTCTATTTATTATTAAATACATACAAAATATAAAGGCTTTGCATAAATATATATTTATACCTATATATATATATATATATATATATACACATACATGATTATGATTATATATAGGTATAGATATATACATATATATAGCAATATCTATTTAGAAATAATTAGAACATATTCCCCTATGTGCAGAATACTGGCATGTGAAATATTTACAATAAATAATTAAAACCTTTATTAAATATGAATATTGTGCTGTGGAATCTGTTAGCGCTCTACAAATAACCGATAATAATAATAATAATGTTTTCATCTACTGCAAAGGGCTTCAAATGTCTGTAAATACATATATACCCACATATAGTCAATATATATATATATATATATATATATATATACATAGACACATATATATATATATACATATTTACACAGTATATATCTCAATGTTAAAGCCCTTTACTTGCTTTTTTTTTTCTTTAACACCTGAGACCTCAAATCTTTGAGACCTTATAACTTTTTTGTACAATGTTTTTTTTAATAATGTTTATTAGATAGTGTTGCTATGAGTGTAACTGTACTTTGTAATGTATTTTTGATGCGTTTTGTGACTTTTTTGTGAAAAGTTAACCAGAGCTCTGAGGTTGCGCTAACTTGACATGAGTTAAATTCAATTGCGCTCAAGTGATCGTGTTTACTTTCAACTTGTTATACAAGCGAAAAAACGTCAAGTGCAAACAGCCACAATAAACTGTGAAAGATAAATAGGAGCGCCTATGGCTTAGGTACATTCAGGGATTAAATAAGATACCCATCTAGACCGATTCCTAATAGATATCCCAATATAACAAATTCCCCTAAATACCATCATTATTATATTATAAAGAAACCCCCCATTATACATAGTTTGGGCAACAGCTACATAAATTATTAGGATGTCTGATGAATCCCCACGTTTGCTGTATAAACAAAACCGAATCCACAACTGTATTTAATAGGATGCGATATAATCGTAGTAATGATTCTCCAGCGATTCCATGAATTATTTAGTATTCATAATAGAATAGCAAGGGGTCATCCTGGTGTTAAGGACTCCGTGAATATGAAAATCTGTATTGTAATTCAATTGTCTATGGTCTTATCTTACGTTGACATCAACCATTCCCCTTATATTATAACAACCAAGATTGTATAGAATCAAGTGGATGTTAGGAATTAGAGGGAACCCCCAATGTTCCTAATTATATTGTTTTAGATGTTGCTTCAGATGCTGCTATATTGATCATTTAATTTTATGTATAAGTCCAAGTATACCAGTTGCGAATATGTTTATCCTGGTACTTATGAGCCTAAAATCTAATCCCACCGTCTATTTATTTCCCCTTTTGTATATTTTATATTTTTGTATTTTTATATATTTTTTTATATATATATTTTATATATATATTTTTTACAGCTTTTTATACAGTTACCAATAATCTCCCTTTTCCCTTAGCCGGCAAACTCATAATTATAACGCCAGCAAAATAAGAACAACTTCTCAACCACCGAAAATGCCCCCCATAACTTGCCCATATTTGCCCATAACAAAGATGGCATAGCGTCCGCCGGAAATATAAAAAACGGAAATTGACCGGGACAACCGGAAGTGACGCAACCGGAAGTATGGGGCGTAGCGGATATCCGGTTTAGTAGAATGATCACGAGGACAACTTTTTGGCGGTAAATTTTCCCGCCGGCAGCAATATTTGGCGCAATTTGACCAAGCCACTCCCCCATATTAGCTATATAAGTTCAGTTTATTTTAGCCTCATATTATCTTGAAAAAGGCCCCGCTGCAGGGCCGAAACGCGTAGAGGTTTGCGAGGCTACACCAGTACCAGGAATCTTGGCTTTGGGGGTAAGTTTGATACCATTTGGACTTCACCCTAAAGGCCCTTTATGTGAGGTATTTTTTCTGTTTTTGATTTCAGATACATCCAGCAAGTATTAGGACTCTGGATCAGGACACAATTCAAAGTTAATTGGGTTTTTTTTCTCCCTCCAGTCCCCCACCAGTGTGGACCAACAATATTGGACTATCAACTGGACAATATTTTAGGATTTTTAGGAATTGTCATTTGTTTCTTACATATGTTTTTATGATTATATTTTTATGTTTTTATGTATTAATATTGCATAAGCCAAATTGATAGGTCAACATTGGATTTGTCTATTGTTAGTAATCTATTTGAATCAGACACCATTGTTTATTAGGAGTCAAGCACAGGAGCACCTTTTTGCATAACATTATCACCTCAATGCACACTTTGATCATTTTATTTTTACATATCACCTTGTTACCTTATTAACATTTTTTGACAAACCGGTTTTGTCTCACTTTATTTTTGAATTTTTTTCAGAGTTTCTGATCTTTTTTAATGTGATTCATTTTTTAAACACCGTTTTTTACACGTTTTTTTTCACCACCTTTACATATTAGATCACCGCTTTTAATACTCTGACATATTAGATTATTGTATCTTAATATTCTGAATTATAGACTGTCATTGTCTCTTGTTCACGCACATATATAATATATGGTGTGAATTCGTATTGACACATACGGTGCTTATTAGCATCGACCAGTCGTTGTGACTAGTTGTTGTGAAGGTCTATAGTTTGGTATAATAACCTTGTTGCAATATAGGAAACAAACCCTGCCTTAGAATTTTGTATATTTTTGTATATAATTAACTCATAATAAGGAACTGACGTAACTAAGTAGTATCCTTTGTATTAGGCTATATGTTTTTATGAGGTTTTAATTCCATATCTCTGTTTTATGTTTATTGTTTGGATATTATAATAAATAATCTATTTTAGTACACTACCCACCCAGAGTGCGATCCCTGAATGTACCTAAGCCATAGGCGCTCCTATTTATCTTTCACAGTTATCTTCATCAGACCTAATAGGGGGTCTTCCTAATAGTGTAGCCGGTACATAGTCACAGGCGCTGTTCGCCCTCCAACTGTTTTACAGCCACAATAAACCCCTTTTTCGCTCGTGCACAACTGTTAGCGCGCCACTCGTAATCTATCCCTAAACACATTTCATGCACCTCCCTCTTATTATGGGTGCCACCATTTTGGAACCTTAATTACACTGCAGCTATCTGAAGTAGAGTTACAACATGTCAGCATTGGAATGCAGTGAAGGCTAATTTCAAAATGGCGGCCCCCATGACTAGGGTGAGGCGGAAAATAACCTCAATACTATACTTATAATATGTATTTAGTATCCTTTAATATAGATCGAATTATGCATGGGGGGGGGGGGGGGGCGCCAAAGAGTCCTCCAATCAAAGAGTCTATAGGCTGAAGAGTGGGATCAGAAGGTTAAAGAGGGAGTACTAGGCGGGGTATTAATTAAAATAGGAGATCAATGTGACCCTCATAAATCTCATAGAACCCTAAAAAATCCAATATAAATGTCTAATACAAAAAAGGGTATGTGGAATTAGAAATGTAAAAATACTTATACTTTAAAAGAATGTTCAAAAAAATAATAAATAATAGGTTATCCACATGTGTATAAAAGTACAGTATATAAGGCACTGGTAAAATTGGAATCAATAAAATAACTAAGAACCTTAAAAGTATACCTAATTTAATAAACACAAGTATATAAAAACAAATATATAAACAAATTAGACGGATGTCTAAAAAATGTCCCGGATAAAGTCTTTGAATTATAAATTAAGTCCAGATAGTTCCCATGTAATCCAGTATATCCTAATATATCCAATAGGGATAACTCCAAGGTGCGGTAGGGTGATAGAATAGGCGATGAAAAAAATAATGAGAAAAAATATATAAAAATATAAAAAATTTAAAATATAAAAAATATAAAAATATGAAAAATAATGTATTAGAAGTGAAAAAAGGTGGTGTGTGTTCGTGTGAAAAATTGTGTAATAAAATTGTGTAATAAAAAATTATGTGAAGAAAGTGTTAAAAAATATATGTGAAAAGTGTATAAAAAATGTGTAAAAATGTGAACGATGTGAAAAAAGAAAGAAAAAATGAAAAAAAAAAATGGCCAAAAAACAGGTGTACACCTGGTGTATAATGTGTTAAGGTTGCTCGGTAATTCGGTAATAACACCCCTGTAGTGGAGTTATTCACTAATAGTTGCTGAAAGTTATAGTCTATTTCCTATAAGAATGTATATCCAGAAATAAATAGATAATCCCTTTAGTGTTTATCCAAAGGATTGGAAAAGAGAGAGGTCCTAAGTCTTATTTCCAACTTGATAATCAGATGAAAACCTCTTCTTAGGGAGATTCTCAAGTGCAATCCGCAAATGTGTCCAAAGCCCTAAAATAGGATAAAAAATATATGGTGCAATAAAGCTAAAAACAAGTGAATAGATAGGTAATAGGCTTACCAATATGATCTGAGCCGTGATATCAGAAATTGTCTACGCGTTTCGGTCCTCTCCTCTGACCTTTTTCAAGACTGATATCGGCTTGTTGTGTTCACATACCTTTTATAGTAATAGCCAGCCAATGTTATTTGCTGGAATTTCGCGCCAAACATTTTACCTTTGGAGCCGTGTAGTGTCATGTGTAGCCCGGAAGTAGTAGTAGGAGATATTGTAATGGCGTTATTTGCTTCCGCCTTCAGAGACTTATCCTGGTTGGCAATACGTAAGCGGAAGTGACCGGGTTTCGTATCACATCCTTTACCGTCACTTCCGGATTTCCACCATACCAGAGCCCCTTCGGAAGATTATCAGTTTTATAGCCGGAAGTCTTGCAATGCTATATGTATTAACTTCCGGAATTGGGTAAACCTTTATTCCTAATAGCGTTACCATGGTTACTTCCGGTAAACGGGTAAAGAATGTTATAATCTTAACGATCATTTTGGTAATGTGTAAACTAAATCTCAATGTATTTGAGGATAAGAATAAAATACAAATAGAGGATACCAAGGCTCAGATCTTAGAAATCGAATTTTGAAAAACGAATTTTAAAAAACAAATTTAAAAAAAAAAAAAAACGAATCAAGTTCTAACTTCAACCTATTTTAAAACAGTCGACTGTAGCAACTATATTCACCAAACGAGTTGCCATCACCATAGATGGAAGTCAAATATACCAAAAGGACAACTCATGAGAATAAGGAAAAACTGTTCCGACCCTAGTAAATGGAAGGAGCAGTCACAAATTCTCAAAGAGAGGTTTATAGAAAGGGGCTACGAAGCAAACACTATTGATAAAACAATTTTGGAGGTTGAAAATATGGATAGAGAGTCCATGCTGATATATAAAGAGAAAAAACAAGATGGAGGTAACATGTTAACTGTACCTTTCATTACAGAATATAGTGAAAACAGATTTTTAATAGAAAAAATAATAAAAAAGCACTGGCACTTTCTTAAAGAGGATAGTATTATTGGGAAGGATTTAAGTGAAACACCCAAATTCATCTATCGAAAAACTAAGAACCTTAAAACAATTATCGCCCAGAGTGTACCCAATTTACCCAAAAACAAAACAAGAGATATCTTTGGTAAACAGTTGAAAGGTTTTTTCCCATGCCATTTATGCAAGGCTTGCAAGCATGGCAAAAAAACTAATACATTTAAATCTATGGTCACGAAGGAAAACTTTGTTATGAAAGATACCATTAGATGTCAGGATACAGGTGTAATATACCTAATCGAGTGTGGATGTGGACTCCAGTACATCGGCCAGACATCTAGGAAACTAAAAGATATTATACAGGAACATCTCCTCCAGATTAAATGGAAGAAAGATGATTTCCCTATATACAAACACTTTAAGGAAACCCATAATGGTAGCAGTACAAGTTTTAAATACATGGGTATATGTAAACCCATGAAGAATTGGAGAGGAGGGGACTTTGAAAAACAACTTTTAAAAATGGAATCCAAATGGATTTTTAATTTAGATTGTATATTCCCCAAGGGCCTTAATAGCAGTGTGGAAATTTTTCACTTATTATGATACTTCTCGCACGAAGTGTATAGAATCGAAAGATACAGAACACTTCACTACTAATAATAGGCCCACTTTTTGATCTGGAAGTCATCTACCCACTCACTTATCCTACAGTCACAGTCAACATAGAGGTACCTGGAATACCTCGAACACTCCTTACCTATACCACGTTTGGTTTCTTCTTTTTTAGATTATCATGGGAGATTCTTGAAATGAGTCTGTATTTTATCCCAAGTTGATTGTAGACTGGTTTATCTACCTTTATCATCTAAGGTGAACTTAAACGCTTAAAGTTTTTATATGCATTACGTAATTGTAGATATTTTTATAGTTATCCCCTAGATTTTTAATCTTTAGACTTTAGCAAAGCCTCATTGAAATCTTTTAACAAAACTATTCTTTTATGTACAATATTCGTAATAATGATCTGCATAATTATAATAGATGGTTGTAATCATACCATCTTTCACATCCTATTCCCTAACGGAGTTTTTATCAAGTTATAACATTTTATATATATATATCGATTTTATATCCATTATATGTTTATTTATTAATTCTTGACATCCATTTTCGTCTCTTGGCGATATAGCCATATGTAGGCTGCTGCTATTTAAAGATTCGTTTTTTTTTTAAAAAAATTTGTTTTTTAAAATTCGTTTTTCAAAATTCGATTTCTAAGATCTGAGCCTTGGTATCCACTATTTGTATTTTATTCTTATCCTCAAATATTTTATTCTTATTCTCAAATACATTGAGATTTATTTTACACATTACCAAAATGATCGTTAAGATTATAACATTCTTTACCCGTTTACCGGAAGTTAATACATATAGCATTGCAAGACTTCCGGCTATAAAACTGATAATCTTCCGAAGGGGCTCTGGTATGGTGGAAATCCGGAAGTGACGGTAAAGGATGTGATACGAAACCCGGTCACTTCCACTTACGTATTGCCAACTAGGATAAGTCTCTGAAGGCGGAAGCAAATAACGCCATTACAATATCTCCTACTACTACTTCCGGGCTACACATGACACTACACGGCTCCAAAGGTAAAATGTTTGGCGCGAAATTCCAGCAAATAACATTGGCTGGCTATTACTATAAAAGGTATGCGAACACAACAAGCCGATATCAGTCTTGAAAAAGGTCCGAGGAGAGGACCGAAACGCGTAGACAATTTCTGATATCACGGCTCAGATCATATTGGTAAGCCTATTAACTATCTATTCACTTGTTTTTAGCTTTATTGCACCATATATTTTTTATCCTATTTTAGGGCTTTGGACACATTTGCGGATTGCACTTGAGAATCTCCCTAAGAAGAGGTTTTCATCTGATTATCAAGTTGGAAATAAGACTTAGGACCTCTCTCTTTTCCAATCTTTTGGATAAACACTAAAGGGATTATCTATTTATTTCTGGATATACATTCTTATAGGAAATAGACTATAACTTTCAGCAACTATTAGTGAATAACTCCACTACAGGGGTGTAATTACCGAATTACCGAGCAACCTTATCACATTATTGTAAGGGTTACAAGTTGTTATGTTCACTTTAACTGTGCCTTTAAGGTGCTCCCTATAAAAGAGCACCTCCTACTACCACACCTTGCTGGTTAATTGAAGTTGATTCCTATCCATTTGACTTCATACTACTTGCTCCTCTCTGAAGTGGTGTTACAATTGAGCTTCTTCAGCTTGTTCCAGCCTTGCCTCTTCAGTGATTTTACTATTTTGGCACAAGTCACCGTTTATCAAACTAACCTTGCTATTCCCATCAGAATCCTGTGAGCAGCTATATCATCTAATCTGCCTTGGACGCACTCTCTAGCCGCAACCCAGCTGATCCCTGCACAAGTTCCTGAGCGCTTCTGCTTACTCGCTCTCAGAGTGTATATTGCGCTGACGTCATCAGCTACAGCCAGTCAGCTCTCCCTCACAGAGACGCAGCAGGTAGCAGCGTGTGTATGAGAAACGCTCCTCCAAACACAGGATTCAGGTCTGATTCACAGTTACTCTTAGCAAAGTACTTATTTACTCAATGCTTATATTATTATGCATATACAATACCGTTAGCTTTGTATTCTACTACTAAAGTAATAACTTACATCTGTTGATACTACAATTACCTACTTGGCTCCTTATGCATAATAACTGACTTGAAATTGCCTTTTAAGTGAATAGTAACTTAAGCCTCGTTATTTATTATTCACTAGGATTTGGCAGAGATTAACTTTACATCTGAGGAACTATCTGATATTCCTCCTTACTGTTCCTTAGATGTAACATTCATAACTTTTTATGTCATATCATTGCTGAACTATTACATAATTAACCAGCCACAAAGGAAGGATTTTGTGTTTGTGCACACAGTATAATCCTACATATATATATTATGGAACCTGATCAATTGTGTGATAAAGTTCAGGTTCTGTCAGACAGACTGGAAGCACTTTCAGGATCATTCCATGAACTCCAGGTAGAGAATCAGGCATTGAAAGCCTGTTTAAGGGAAACTCTCACTCCCAAGCCTCCTTCTGCAGAAACCACACCAGAACCCATGGTCTCTCCCCCTGAGAAATTCTTTGGAGACAGATCAAAATTCAGAGAGTTTAGGAATTCTTGTCTGTTATTATTTGAAATGAAGCCTCGCACCTATCCGACTGAAAGGTCTAGAGTGCTCACAGTCATATCCTACCTGAGGGGGGAGCCAAGGGCCTGGGCAGACACTTTTTTTGAGAATGAAGATTCCATATTGGGGTCATTAGCAGCTTTTCTCAACCAAATGTCCGTACTTTATGATGATCCGTTCAAGCAGGTCTCAGCAGAGAACACCCTCAGGTCCCTCAAACAGAGAAAAAATCCTGTGGAGACCTATATTACACAATTTAAGATTTCAGCTAGAGATTCAGAATGGAATGAGGTCTCCCTTAAGACCCAATACCGATTAGGGTTATCAGAGGAAATTAAAGACGAACTCTCTCGCACTGGTATACCTGATTCTTTAGAGGACTTATTCACCCTCACTATTAATATTGACAGACGTCTCAGGGAACGTCGTTCTGAGAAGGCTAGTAGTAGTAGGAGCTTACCCTCTGCAGTAACCTACTCTACTAAGGAAACACCCCAACCAATGGATATTGGGTTTATGAAGGGACCCCTAACCATGCAGGAAAAATCTAGAAGGAAACTGCACAGTCTATGTATGTACTGTGCCAGTCCCACGCATGAAGTGAGGGATTGCCCTGTTCTTGCAAAAAATAAGAAGGGTAGGTTATATGATTCTACTAAAGCTTTTCTGATGAAAGTTGTAAAACCCTCATACCTAACCATTCCTATTACTTTACAGTGGGATCAAGTACGGATAACCACTGAAGCCATTATCGATTCAGGATCCAGCAGGAATTTTGTTGATCAAGATTTTGTTAAACAAAATAAAATACCCCTTGTGTGTAAGCATCTACCGGTCTCTGTAAAGGTTATTGATGGCAGTATGCTTAAATCAGGTCCTGTTACACATCAGACAATTTCCCTACAGGTGACATCTTGCACTCACAACACAGAGGTTCTTACATTTGATGTTATTTCATCCCCTATGTTTGATATTATATTAGGTATAGACTGGTTAAGAAAACATAAACCATCTGTGAATTGGGGAGATCTCAGTTTAACATTTCCTCTTTCCACTGATGGTGAAACAAAATTTTCTGATTCAGTTATGTTGCAGGTAAGTGAAAATCAACTCCCCCAACAATATGCTAACTTTGCTGATGTATTTAATAAAAAGGATGCCAAAAAACTACCCCCCCCCCCATAGGGACTACGACTGTCCCATTGATTTACTCCCAGGGGTCTCAATTCCTTACGGACACATATACCCCCTTTCTAAACCTGAGTTAGAACACCTTAAAGTTTACATTGATGAGAACCTTAAGAAAGGCTTTATAAGACCTAGCACATCACCAGCAGGTGCAGGCATATTTTTCGTTACCAACAAAGATGGTACATTGAGACCCATTATTGACTACCGGGAGTTAAATAAGCGTACAAGGAAAAATCGGTATCCACTTCCACTAATACCTGAGTTAATAGAAAGATTAAGGGGGGCCTCGATTTTCACAAAATTGGATCTTCGAGGAGCCTACAATCTAATACGAATGAGAGCTGGCGACGAATGGCTCACTGCTTTTCGAACTAGATACGGGCTATTCGAATATACAGTGATGCCATTCGGTCTTTGCAATGCCCCAGCAACATTTCAATGTTTGATTAATGACCTTTTCAGGGATATATTAGATGTTTTCGTAGTTGTTTATCTTGACGATATCTTGATATATTCTCAGAATCTTGATCAACATAGAATTCATGTAAAGGAAGTACTAACCAGATTACGTAAAAACAACTTATATGCTAAGTTGGAGAAATGTATCTTTGATTTTTTTTTTTTTTTTTTAAATCTTTATTTAAGCTTAGCCATTTAAAACACAAAGGGAATTACCAAATTCTGAACATGGTTACTGACACACAGGACAGCCAAGATTTCAACAAATGACAAAATATTTCAAATGAAATGTAAATAATTCACTTATAATACTGAGTAAGACAAAGTTTTCGACCTATAATTTGGCCATATCCAGAACTCCACATCAGCTAACATCATAATGGCTAATATTTTATAAGCATGTGAACAACAATTAAGACACCATGAAACAGAAATAACCCTATAACACAAAAAACAATAAGAGAGAAAAAGAGAAAATAAAAAAAAAAAAGGAAAAAAAGGGGAGCCCCCCCCCCACTAAATCAAATACACTAGGATATATTGGTATCTTATAAAGTATCTATAAACCTCACTTAATCTATATCACGAGCATTCTTAAGCCACGTCTCAGGAAATACCTGCAGTATAACCAGCTCTGCAAAACTCACCGAGGACAGAAATGGCAATAAGATCTGCTTCTGGAGACTAGGAGTGTAGGTTTTAATTACCGGCGCCCAGCCTACCAAAAATTCTCTAATTCTTTTTTCAGATACCTGCTGCAAATGAAAGGATTCGAAAATGATATGAGCTTGGATATCTCTCAACACTGAAGGGAGAGAGGGGGGAGACTTTGACATCCATTTTTTGAAGATATTATATCTCACCGTCATTACAATAGTGTTTACGACCCGCCGAGTAAGACTAGTTCCCTCCTCTATAAATAGTAACACTACATCTTTAAAGGACAGGGAAATAGTACTTTCGAATACTCTGTTATACCAATATTGGACCTTCTGCCATAGTTGGAAAATTTTAGGACAGGTCCATAACATATGACAGATATCCGCCCGGACATACGAACAGTGTTCACATATAAATAGTTTTTGTATCTTTGAATCCAACAATATAACCTTTTTAGGTTATGATATAACCCCTGAGGGTATTAAGATGCAGGGTGATAAGGTCCAAGCAATTCTCGACTGGCCTGTGCCCACTTCTAAGAAGGATGTACAGCGGTTTTTGGGTTTTTCAAATTATTATAGGAAGTTCATTCCAGGGTTTGCATCCATCACCAAACCACTCACTGAAGTCACTAAGTTGCACGTAGCTTTTAAATGGACAAAGGAAACGCAAACGGTATTCGAATCTCTGAAACGTAGATTCACCTCGGCACCTATCCTGCAGTACCCAGATTTAGAGAAACAGTTCATTCTGGAAGTTGACACATCGGATTTCGCCATAGGCGCAGTTCTCTCCCAAAGGAAATCGTTTCAGGAACCTTTGCACCCAGTTGCTTTTTTCTCCAGACTTATGCAACCAGCGGAATTAAATTATCCTGTTGGTGAAAAGGAATTGTTAGCAGTAAAGTGTTCTTTCGACCATTGGAGACATCTGCTAGAGGGGGCTGCACAACCAACTGTCATATATACAGACCATAAGAACTTGCAATATCTGCAAACCAACCGGACTCTATCCTCCAGACAGTTACGCTGGAGTCTGTATTTCTCCTGTTTCCACTACATTATCACCTACAGACCTGGCTCAAGGAATGGCAAGGCTGACGCTCTCTCCAGGCGAGATACGAAACCGGAGACCCCCAATACTCCTGCGACTGTCATTCCAAGGCAATGCATTTTAGGAGTTATATCGGATTTCTCCTCTGAGTTGAAGGATGCTATCGCCATGGATTCCTCAGTACCACATTTAGATCTCATCCAAGATTCTAACGGATTCCCTTGCAAAAATGGGAAATTATACAGGGAGTGCAGAATTATTAGGCAAGTTGTATTTTTGAGGATTAATTTTATTATTGAACAACAACCATGTTCTCAATGAACCCAAAAAACTCATTAATATCAAAGCTGAATAGTTTTGGAAGTAGTTTTTAGTTTGTTTTTAGTTATAGCTATTTTAGGGGGATATCTGTGTGTGCAGGTGACTATTACTGTGCATAATTATTAGGCAACTTAACAAAAAACAAATATATACCCATTTCAATTATTTATTTTTACCAGTGAAACCAATATAACATCTCAACATTCACAAATATATATTTCTGACATTCAAAAATAAATCAGTGACCAATATAGCCACCTTTCTTTGCAAGGACACTCAAAAGCCTGCCATCCATGGATTCTGTCAGTGTTTTGATCTGTTCACCATCAACATTGCGTGCAGCAGCAACCACAGCCTCCCAGACACTGTTCAGAGAGGTGTACTGTTTTCCCTCCTTGTAAATCTCACATTTGATGATGGACCACAGGTTCTCAATGGGGTTCAGATCAGGTGAACAAGGAGGCCATGTCATTAGATTTTCTTCTTTTATACCCTTTCTTGCCAGCCACGCTGTGGAGTACTTGGACGCGTGTGATGGAGCATTGTCCTGCATGAAAATCATGTTTTTCTTGAAGGATGCAGACTTCTTCCTGTACCACTGCTTGAAGAAGGTGTCTTCCAGAAACTGGCAGTATGACTGGGAGTTGAGCTTGACTCCATCCTCAACCCGAAAAGGCCCAACAAGCTCATCTTTGATGATACCAGCCCAAACCAGTACTCCACCTCCACCTTGCTGGCGTCTGAGTCGGACTGGAGCTCTCTGCCCTTTACCAATCCAGCCACGGGCCCATCCATCTGGCCCATCAAGCCTCACTCTCATTTCATCAGTCCATAAAACCTTAGAAAAATCAGTCTTGAGATATTTCTTGGCCCAGTCTTGACGTTTCAGCTTGTGTGTCTTGTTCAGTGGTGGTCGTCTTAGAGCCTTTCTTACCTTGGCCATGTCTCTGAGTATTGCACACCTTGTGCTTTTGGGCACTCCAGTGATGTTGCAGCTCTGAAATATGGCCAAACTGGTGGCAAGTGGCATCTTTGCAGCTGCACGCTTGACTTTTCTCAGTTCATGGGCAGTTATTTTGCGACTTGGTTTTTCCACACGCTTCTTGCAACCCTGTTGACTATTTTGAATGAAACGCTTGATTGTTCGATGATCACGCTTCAGAAGCTTTGCAATTTTAAGAGTGCTGCATCCCTCTGCAAGATATCTCACTATTTTTGACTTTTCTGAGCCTGTCAAGTCCTTCTTTTGACCCATTTTGCCAAAGGAAAGGAAGTTGCTTAATATTATGCACACCTGATATAGGGTGTTGATGTCATTAGACCACACCCCTTCTCATTACAGAGATGCACATCACCTAATATGCTTAATTGGTAGTAGGCTTTCGAGCCTATACAGCTTGGAGTAAGACAACATGCATAAAGAGGATGATGTGGTCAAAATACTAATTTGCCTAATAATTCTGCACACAGTGTATATTCCTCCTTCCTTAAGACATTCAGTTCTTAAAACGGTCCATGAGTCTCCTCTTGCTGGACATATGGGTAGGCGTGGGGGTTACCAAAGCGCCAACAAAAGGCTGGGTCTGAGCCAGTAATAGTTAAAATCACAATTTACATAAAAAGTTCATTTATTCATACAAATTCACAGATAAAATACAACTAACAAACATTAAAAGAAATAAAACAGCACAAAGAGTCCAATTAAAAATACTAGCCTTGATTAGTGGCTAGTAAAAACACTAAAAATGCCCGGTTTCCCAGTACACAATATTCCAAATAATGTTGGAATAAATAAACACTAGGATTGTGGACTAGTGGAGGTGGGACATGTCAGTGTCCTAAGGTACGTCTATAGTGTATAGCAACCTATATGTGGAATTAATTCGGACTTAAGTAAGATAGATGAGTGAATCTGCTAGTTACCGCAGCATGTGTGAAATACAATGTGTGTCGTTAGAGATAGTGTAACAACCTGTGTGTGCAAATACTTGAAGGTTGAGTGAGTTAAACAACCTTTTTTGGGCAAGTACTTAAAGATTGAATAAGATAGATGATTTGGGTGCAAGTAAATTGAATCTGCTAGTTACAGCAGCGTGTATAAATTATAATGTGTGTCGTGTGAGATAGGTCCTCACAGTTTATCTAGCTTCTGTGTAGGTTAAACCTAAACTTAGTGCTGTTCAAATTGTGGGTAAATTTTATCCAAGGTGGTATTGCTGGATGATATTCGTGAGTGTGAAAACTAGTGCGTGACAGGTAAAAACTTCAAATGCAAATAATAATAATAATAACACACTGAATTGTTAGAAATAGCGTGAAATATCAAAGCAAAATTCTAAAACATCCAAATAAACACTGTGAGCAACGCTGATAAACCTTGATGTGATAGCGTGAAATATCAGAGCAAAAAAACACAAATGAGCACTGTGAGCACTGTAATACACCTTAACAGTGTTCAAAATTCAAAATCAATTCAAAAAGTCGTGGTTCATAAATTCAAAGCAAACCAATAGATTCAAAAAACAGTGGCCACTGTGAAAAAAAGAAACATGTAAGTGAACAGTCAATCCAACGAACAGAATAGTAATTCCTAAAACCCTCTGCTAATGTTAGCATTCCTGCAATGATCCTGCAGCCGAAGCAGGAATGAGGTTAAAAACCGGAAGTCCTAGTCTTCTCTCGTTTCGACGATACCTAAAAAAGTAAAAGACACAATAGTGCAGATAGTTTTCTTAATCATATAACAATTGGAATAGAACTCACCAGTTGACGCGTTTCGGTCTGTGCTAGACCTTTATCAAGACTGGTATTATGTATTTTCAGATAGCCTTTTATACCTGTATGTGGAATGTGAACCGGAAGTGATTGTTTAATACTTCCGTTTTTTTCGAGTTTATTTACATTCAATAAAATATTTACTTTTAATATAAGAGTATTCTCCTTTAGTTATCAAAGTGATTCCAATTGACTTCATACTGACTCATGATACCGATTGTTATGGCAAAAATTCTTATAACTGAAATCGGAGTGTCCGTGTCTAGATCACTTCCGGATTCTCAGTTCAGCCACTTCCGGTCTAGTTTATTCAGATGGAGGGACAATGTTAAATATATTCAGTACAAGTATACTATTCAGACCCCACCTTTTGTGCTATTTGCTTGGCCTTTTATAAACATCGTTCAAATTATATACTTTCATAAATCTGTTTAGTCATTACGATCTCAGTTCGCCCAATTCCTTAACGTGTATCAAATACTTTCAGTGTATACAGAGAGGAGTATGCTTTCAGTGTGTGAAGATAGGAATTTGTCTAATATTCTCGCTGTTTTGCGTGTCCAATGTCCTCATTGTATGTCCAGTATTCTCCTAATAAATGCAATATCATGCGTATATTAATTCATATTAACGTAGAGATAGTATAATATTATTTGTGCGGTTTTTGTTCAGACCATAGTGAAAAAAATGATATCATCTTTAATAACCACTAAGTTTTGTAACCACTGTTAATCTTTTCATTAATAAGCATATATCTTAATCGTCTATATTTATACCACTGTTAGTCCTTTTATTAATAAGCAAATATCTTAATCGTCTATATTTGTATAGCGGATATAAGGGAGAGAGGTATGCAGTGGAGTCTTTTCCTTATTAGTTTAAATTCTTTTAGTCAGGAGCTCGTGAGCATATATTTTAATAGCCCAACCGGTATAATGAATGAAGGGGTTTGTGTGAAAGTGTTCTTCTTATTGGTTCAGAGTCTTTTATTCAAAGGTTAGGGGTGTGTAGGGAGATATTCTTCTTATTGGTTCAGAGTCTTTTATTGAGAGGCTAGTTTTGATTGGAGGCTAGTTTTAATTAGCACAGAGAGGTAGATTTGCTTAAGAGCTGTCTGGTCGTCTTTGAAAAATGTTTAAAAATTACATCTATATTTGCAACCATATATATTGTTTTCATCTCTATTAATACTCAGTCGTCAGCCGGTAATAGTTACATTCTTTTAAAATTATATTTCTAGAATAGCTCAAAAAGATGATTTCTAAGGATATATTCCTATTAAGGAGTCTCTAAATACTACCATTAGCTTATGAGGAGGTCGGGACTAATTGATATTTACTTTCCTTAATGGTAAACATAATACTGTAAACTTGCTGATATATTCAGCCATTACTTAAATCAACATGTACATGCATAGAGATACTTGTTTAGATATTTATTAATCTTAATCGGCAGATTGGAAAAGGTTAAAAATTGCTTCATGTTGACTGTGTACAGACTATAATTATATGCAGTCTTTCAATAGTCCCTAATAGATTAAAGTTAGCTACTTGGGTATATGATATCTATAGAGTACAGAAAGAATGTATATTCTGTGTGTTCCTAGTATAAATTCAGAGGGTTTTTAATGGCTAAAAATGGAATAGGGGTACTGTATGGAAGGTCTAGATTAGCCTGGCTTAGGAGTCATAATTGTATGCAGTCTTTCAATAGTCCCTAATAGATTAAAGTTAGCTACTTGAGTATATGATATCTATAGAGTACAGAAAGATTGTGTATTCTGTGTGTTCCTAGTATAAATTCAGAGGGTTTTTAGTGGCTAAAAATGGAATAGGGGTAATGTATGGAAGGTCTTTATTAGCCTAGCTTGGGAGTCATAGGGAACAATTCTGTCAACTGGCTTTAACCAGAACTTTACTTGTCCCAACATGGCCATATATTCAGACATAATTTCCATTATGTTAAAACATCTTTCTGCATTGATTAGGGAGATTTAGCTAGCAAGGGATAGAATATAGGAAGTCGTATTTGACCTATCATAGGAGTCGTGGGGGACAACTTTTTAACTGACTTTACCAGGAGCTTTCCTGCCCTGACATAGTTATATGTTGGGACTCAATAAATAAAATATCATATAAAACTATATTCCACTAACTGGTTACAATAATCAAAGGGATTTTATACTATATCTAATTTTCTTGAGAGAATAGAGAGAGTTATTTTCTAGCTTTTAATATATAAACTAAATCTTAGATGTTTTTAGAGATTATTCTCGCTGGCTTTTAGTATATAGGGAGGATTTAGTTTTGGAAATTCAGAGATTACGACAGGGGGCAAAGCAAATAGTCTATATGTCTTTTATAGCATAAATTAATATAAGGTAACCGCAACACTTTAGGGTTTTTATACATAGGCCTCTGTTCTATTTAAACTATTCATCTTCTTGCCTAGGGATTCAGTAAGTGTGAGAGGTCTTTCAAGAGTTCTATATATATATATTACGTATAATTTTGAACACATTATTTGATTGTTACCATCATGGAAGGCTTACGCAATATAAGGGAAGATATTAACTTAAGAATAGTAAAAAATAAAACAAATCTTAATATTAGCACAGAAGAGGAGGATATCATTGACGTTCAGCTGATTTTTAGAGAATTGGAGAAATTACTAATCACGGAAGTGAAATACAAGGCAGAAATATCTTTTCTGCAGAAATGTCTAGAATTGGACATTATACCCAAAGGATTATTGGTGCACAAAGAATGCGCGTTCCCTCTTTCAGATAGTATTGCTGAAAAATGGAGACAGGTGCTAATTGAAACTTCCAAAAAACTAATAGAATTAATCATTGAATACAGATTATTGTTAACATCAAATATAGATCTAGAAATAAAGGAAGATGAAGAAATTATTCTCAACCTAGAGAATTCAGGGCCGGAATGTAAGGATATAATAGAAAGGAAGGAAAATTTAATTAAGAAAGTTAGCAAAATTAAGGAGGATGTGATACAAAAGAAAACTAAAAAATTAATGAAAGAGCTTAACAATAAAGAAGAAGAGAGTAATCAAATAATAGAGGATAAAAGTATAGTAATAGGGAGTATAAATCAAGAAGAAACTGACATTGAACAGACCACTGACCCCATTACAAATAGGAGCATTATAATTGATGAAGGCTCAGGCCAGAGAGAAGTTACCTTTGAAAGGTTTCAAAATAAAAGATATTTGAACAGAAATCCACATACAGATAATAGACATAGAGAATATGACTCACGGTACCCATACAAATACCATCCCCATACAAATGGATACAACACGTACGGGGACAAAGGGGGCTTCTATGGAAGGCAACATTTCAATCAGAGATGGGATAGGGGACAGCAATATTATGGGAGAAATAGAGATAAGTATTACAATAATTGGCATTCAGAAAGTAGAAATAGAGGAGACTACTCCAACTATTGGAACAGAGAGAGGAGATATGAAGATCACAGAGGAAGATCCGACTATCATGGGCCAGCTTATGACACAAGAAGAAGGCATGATGACTTCGGATATGGAGGTTATCGACAACAGCCAGAAAGAGGATATTACCAAGAAGAAAATAGACATCATTATGAATTGATTCCTAATAAAGGGAGAAACTTTCAGGATTCATCGAGGAATCAGAACAGAGTCTATGAAAACAACGGAGAAGGTATGAATCCATATGAAACTTCAGGAGAGTATAGGAGAAATACTAAACAAAAGGGTGGAAGGGAAGAAAGGAAGGAGAAAGAACCAAGAAAGATTGAAGAAGGAAAAGACTGTAAGAAAGGAAGAGAGATGGACATAAGAATGCCAAGCCCAGCTACACCAACGACAATGCAGTCAAGCACCTCTAGGGCTACGTCTGGACCTTTTTTAGAGTTGGGTCATCACCATCAGAAAGGAAGAGAGAAAATCCAACATGTATTAAAAACAAAAGGAAAACACATAGAGGTTGCAGAGGAGGTGTAAAGACAAAAAAAGCCAAAAAAATCGAGACGCATGCCGAGGAAAAAGAAATGACAAATGGCATATTCAACTTAAGTTCATATGAACTGAATAAGGATGAAAAAACAATTCTGAATTTTGGACTCTCATTTGCTCCATCTAGGAGTTTAGATAAATTTGATACTTTTGTGAATACGAAAGAATTTATTAGGAAGTTAACTCTGAAGAGATTCTTCCTTAAAGCGGACTTAGAGAATACTGGAGAGAATCCAAGAAGGAATGTAAATCCAGATCCAATAGAAGAGTACATACACACCGAACTAAAACCAAGATCACGCTTCTATCCTATAAGCAGTAAAGGAACAGCTATAGAAGCCTTTGAGACTGTGGTGTGTAAGGAGATTAAGGAGATACAATCGAATAAATTAAAAAATAAGAAACAAAACCTATCAAGAAATCAACGTGAGACCATCAAAAAGCTCGAAAATAATGCGAGCTTAACAATCAAGCCCGCGGACAAAGGAGGCGGGATCGTTGTGATGAACAGGGATAATTACGAGGCTGAAAACAAACGGATTCTGAGCGACATAAGTACATATGAAGAACTGAAAGAAAACCCAACGGATGCATACGCCAAAGAACTCATAGAGTTGTTGAAAGAAGCAAATAAAGAAGGCATACTCAATGACAAAGAATTCAACTACCTAAATGTAAAGTATCCAGTTATACCGATACTATATCACTTACCAAAGATCCATAAATCGTTGACCAAACCCCCCGGAAGACCAATCATCTCCGGAATAGGATCTCTGAGTAGCAATTTATCAGAGTACGTGGACAAACATCTACAAAAACTAGTCAGAGAACTACCCTCGTACCTGAGGGACTCGACACAGATTCTGAATCTTATAGAAGATCTACCCTGGAAGGAGGGCTATATACTGGCATCATGTGACGTGGTATCATTGTACACAAGTATCCCACATGAGGAGGGTATTGATGCAGTTAAGTTCTTTTTAGATAAGGAACCTGATATACGACCAAAACAAAGCGAGTTCATATTGGACAGTATCCAGTATATTCTGACGCATAATTTTTTTAACAATGGGGGAAAATTCTATTGTCAAACTTGTGGAACAGCCATGGGGACCAGGTTCGCGCCTAGTTACGCGAATCTCTATATGGGAAAATGGGAGAAAATATTCTGGGACTCCTGTCCAGCTAGCGCGGACCTGGTCCTCTATCGGCGTTATATAGATGATATAATCATAATATGGAAGGGTACTTTGGAAGATCTGATGTTCACGATTGACGTCATGAATCAGAATATAATGAATCTCAAGTTTACATTCGAATGGAGTTATACCGCGCTGACATTCTTAGATTTAAGAATCGAAGTGAAAAAAGGGAGATTGGAAACATCTACGCATTTTAAAAGCGTAGATAGTAACAATTACGTCCACAGAGAAAGCTGTCATCACATCAAATGGAAGAACAACATTCCAAAAGGACAATTGTTACGAATGAGAAAGAACTGTTCCAACCCCTCAAAATGGGAAGAGCAAGCCTCAATAATCAAAGGAAAATTTATAGAGAGAGGATATGACAAGGAAATGCTGGACCAGAAGCTAAATGAAGTCAGAAGAACAGAAAGAAAAGAATTGACCAAATATAAAGATAAAGTCAAAAAGAACTTTATGGAGGACAGCTATAACATAGCAATGATAACCGAATATAGTGACAATAAACAAATTATAGAAAACATCTTTCGGAAACATTGGTCACTGCTAAGGGATGATGACATAATAGGAGACAAACTGCCAGAATACCCAAGATTCATATACAAAAAAACTAAAAATCTGAAAACCAGACTGGCACCCAGCCTCCAAAAGAAAAAGAAGGGAGGAATACAGGATATACATGGGGAGATGGTGAAAGGGTTTTTTCCCTGCCACACATGCAAAGCGTGTAAATGCGGTACTAAAACAACTAAATTTATTTCCTACAATACTAAAGAGGAATTCAGAATAAAAGATATGATACGCTGTCAAGACAAGGGGGTAATCTACCTGCTACAATGTCCGTGCGGACTCCAGTACGTTGGACAAACGTCAAGGGTTCTCAGAGACAGAATTCGAGAACATCTGTTGATGATAGAAAAACTGAACATGGACACACCGCTTTATCAACACTTTACAACTAAACATCATGGAAACACCAAAGCATTGAAATACATAGGAATACAAAAAGTTATCAAAAACTGGAGGGGTGGTAACTTTGAGAAAATGCTCCTGACTAATGAATCCAAATGGATATTCCAAATCGACTGCTTATATCCAAGAGGGCTTAATAATAAAGAAGACCTCTCACACTTACTGAATCCCTAGGCAAGAAGATGAATAGTTTAAATAGAACAGAGGCCTATGTATAAAAACCCTAAAGTGTTGCGGTTACCTTATATTAATTTATGCTATAAAAGACATATAGACTATTTGCTTTGCCCCCTGTCGTAATCTCTGAATTTCCAAAACTAAATCCTCCCTATATACTAAAAGCCAGCGAGAATAATCTCTAAAAACATCTAAGATCTAGTTTATATATTAAAAGCTAGAAAATACCTCTCTCTATTCTCCCAAGAAAATTAGATATAGTATAAAATCCCTTTGATTATTGTAACCAGTTAGTGGAATATAGTTTTATATGATATTTTATTTATTAAGTCCCAACATATAACTATGTCAGGGCTGGAAAGCTCCTGGTAAAGTCAGTTAAAAAGTTGTCCCCCACGACTCCTATGATAGGTCAAATACGACTTCCTATATTCTATCCCTTGCTAGCTAAATCTCCCTAATCAATGCAGAAAGATGTTTTAACATAATGGAAATTATGTCTGAATATATGGCCATGTTGGGACAAGTAAAGTTCTGGTTAAAGCCAGTTGACAGAATTGTTCCCTATGACTCCCAAGCTAGGCTAATAAAGACCTTCCATACATTACCCCTATTCCATTTTTAGCCACTAAAAACCCTCTGAATTTATACTAGGAACACACAGAATACACAATCTTTTTGTACTCTATAGATATCATATACTCAAGTAGCTAACTTTAATCTATTAGGGACTATTGAAAGACTGCATACAATTATGACTCCTAAGCCAGGCTAATCTAGACCTTCCATACAGTACCCCTATTCCATTTTTAGCCATTAAAAACCCTCTGAATTTATACTAGGAACAAACAGAATATACATTCTTTCTGTACTCTATAGATATCATATACCCAAGTAGCTAACTTTAATCTATTAGGGACTATTGAAAGACTGCATATAATTATAGTCTGTACACAGTCAACATGAAGCAATTTTTAACCTTTTCCAATCTGCCGATTAAGATTAATAAATATCTAAACAAGTATCTCTATGCATGTACATGTTGATTTAAGTAATGGCTGAATATATCAGCAAGTTTACAGTATTATGTTTACCATTAAGGAAAGTAAATATCAATTAGTCCCGACCTCCTCATAAGCTAATGGTAGTATTTAGAGACTCCTTAATAGGAATATATCCTTAGAAATCATCTTTTTGAGCTATTCTAGAAATATAATTTTAAAAGAATGTAACTATTACCGGCTGACGACTGAGTATTAATAGAGATGAAAACAATATATATGGTTGCAAATATAGATGTAATTTTTAAACATTTTTCAAAGACGACCAGACAGCTCTTAAGCAAATCTACCTCTCTGTGCTAATTAAAACTAGCCTCCAATCAAAACTAGCCTCTAAATAAAAGACTCTGAACCAATAAGAAGAATATCTCCCTACACACCCCTAACCTTTGAATAAAAGACTCTGAACCAATAAGAAGAACACTTTCACACAAACCCCTTCATTCATTATACCGGTTGGGCTATTAAAATATATGCTCACGAGCTCCTGACTAAAAGAATTTAAACTAATAAGGAGAAGACTCCACTGCATACCTCTCTCCCTTATATCCGCTATACAAATATAGACGATTAAGATATTTGCTTATTAATAAAAGGACTAACAGTGGTATAAATATTGACGATTAAGATATATGCTTATTAATGAAAAGATTAACAGTGGTTACAAAACTTAGTGGTTATTAAAGATGATATCATTTTTTTCTCTATGGTCTGAACAAAAACCGCACAAATAATATTATACTATCTCTACGTTAATATGAATTAATATACGCATGATATTGCATTTATTAGGAGAATACTGGACATACAATGAGGACATTGGACACGCAAAACAGCGAGAATATTAGACAAATTCCTATCTTCACACACTGAAAGCATACTCCTCTCTGTATACACTGAAAGTATTTGATACACGTTAAGGAATTGGGCGAACTGAGATCGTAATGACTAAACAGATTTATGAAAGTATATAATTTGAACGATGTTTATAAAAGGCCAAGCAAATAGCACAAAAGGCGGGGTCTGAATAGTATACTTGTACTGAATATATTTAACATTGTCCCTCCATCTGAATAAACTAGACTGGAAGTGGCTGAACTGAGAATCCGGAAGTGATCTAGACACGGACACTCCGATTTCAGTTATAAGAATTTTTGCCATAACAATCGGTATCATGAGTCAGTATGAAGTCAATTGGAATCACTTTGATAACTAAAGGAGAATACTCTTATATTAAAAGTAAATATTTTATTGAATGTAAATAAACTAAAAAAAAACGGAAGTATTAAACAATCACTTCCGGTTCACATTCCACATACAGGTATAAAAGGCTATCTGAAAATACATAATACCAGTCTTGATAAAGGTCTAGCACAGACCGAAACGCGTCGACTGGTGAGTTCTATTCCAATTGTTATATGATTAAGAAAACTATCTGCACTATTGTGTCTTTTACTTTTTTAGGTATCGTCGAAACGAGAGAAGACTAGGACTTCCGGTTTTTAACCTCATTCCTGCTTCGGCTGCAGGATCATTGCAGGAACGCTAACATTAGCAGAGAGTTTTAGGAATTACTATTCTGTTCGTTGGATTGACTGTTCACTTACATGTTTCTTTTTTTCACAGTGGCCACTGTTTTTTGAATCTATTGGTTTGCTTTGAATTTATGAACCACGACTTTTTGAATTGATTTTGAATTTTGAACACTGTTAAGGTGTATTACAGTGCTCACAGTGCTCATTTGTGTTTTTTTGCTCTGATATTTCACGCTATCACATCAAGGTTTATCAGCGTTGCTCACAGTGTTTATTTGGATGTTTTAGAATTTTGCTTTGATATTTCACGCTATTTCTAACAATTCAGTGTGTTATTATTATTATTATTTGCATTTGAAGTTTTTACCTGTCACGCACTAGTTTTCACACTCACGAATATCATCCAGCAATACCACCTTGGACAAAATTTACCCACAATTTGAACAGCACTAAGTTTAGGTTTAACCTACACAGAAGCTAGATAAACTGTGAGGACCTATCTCACACGACACACATTATAATTTATACACGCTGCTGTAACTAGCAGATTCAATTTACTTGCACCCAAATCATCTATCTTATTCAATCTTTAAGTACTTGCCCAAAAAAGGTTGTTTAACTCACTCAACCTTCAAGTATTTGCACACACAGGTTGTTACACTATCTCTAACGACACACATTGTATTTCACACATGCTGCGGTAACTAGCAGATTCACTCATCTATCTTACTTAAGTCCGAATTAATTGCACATATAGGTTGCTATACACTATAGACGTACCTTAGGACACTGACATGTCCCACCTCCACTAGTCCACAATCCTAGTGTTTATTTATTCCAACATTATTTGGAATATTGTGTACTGGGAAACCGGGCATTTTTAGTGTTTTTACTAGCCACTGATCAAGGCTAGTATTTTTAATTGGACTCTTTGTGCTGTTTTATTTCTTTTAATGTTTGTTAGTTGTATTTTATCTGTGAATTTGTATGAATAAATGCACTTTTTATGTAAATTGTGATTTTAACTATTACTGGCTCAGACCCAGCCTTTTGTTGGCGCTTTGGTAACCCCCACCCTTATCCAAATTGTTTCTTGACTACTAGGAGTCAATTTTCCAAAGCTAGGGTCATATTTAGGCAGGCACTCAGTGTACTCCATTGCAAACTGGACATATGGGTAGGGACAAAACCACTGAATTGCTTAAAAGGTCTTATTGGTGGCCAACTTTACATCAAGATCTAAAGCAATATCTCTCACAATGTATTCTATGTGCTACAACCAAACCTTCTCGACAACTTCCAGTGGGATTACTACAACCTCTACCAGATCCACGAATACCTTGGGAAGCAGTTTCTATGGATTTTATCGTAGACTTACCAGTTTCATGCAATTATACAACCATACTAGTCGTAACAGACCTTTTTTCGAAGATGGCACGCTTCGTCCCTATCACCTCCTTACCTACTGCAAAGATAACCTGTGATCTTTTTATTAAGAACATTGTACGACTTCACGGGATACCCAAAACAGTCCTTAGCGATAGAGGATCCCAATTTACCTCTAGGTTCTGGAGGAATATGTGTTCCGCACTTCATATTGAACAAAAACTATCCACTGCCTACCATCTGCAAACGAACGGCCAGACGGAGAGGGTAAACTTGCGCTGTTTTTGCTCCCATCAACAAGATGCTTGGGCCACTTACCTACCCCTGGCCGAGTTTGCTTATAACAACACCCAAAGTTCTACTACTGGTACTTCACCATTTTACGTGAATTACGGATTGCACCCTAATTTCACTCTCTTACCCAAGGTTGAAACTCCTTGCCCACAGGTGAATGACTTAGTAAATGACATTGCAGCAAACTACTCTTCGATACGTGACCAGATCCAACTTGCGCAAACCTTGCAACGTAGGTACTACAATCTTCGGCACCGACCTTCTCCACAATACACTGTGGGACAGCGAGTCTGGCTATCTACTAAGCATCTTAGGTTATCGTATCCCTGTAGGAAATTGGGGAAGCTCTTCATAGGTCCTTACTCGGTAACCAGAGTTAATGGCCCAACAACAGTGACTCTACAACTACCATCCTCCTTCAAGATACATCCTACTTTCCATGTGTCCCTGGTCAAACCTTGTGACACTCCTGCCGCACTTGATGGAACAAGTGATTCCACCCTCTCAGTTAACCCTGACTTGGAATATGAAGTTCACAGTGTCCTGGATTCTAGACTTCGCTCTGGTGTTTTATTTTACCTAATCCACTGGAAGGGTTTTGGTCATGAGGAGGACTCCTGGGAGCCCGCTTCCAATGTTACCGCTCCAAGGCTTGTCTCCCTTTTTCACAGACGTAACCCAGATCGCCCCAGGCCTTGAACCTCGCTGTGGTTCTTTTGAAGGGGGGCTATGTAAGGGTTACAAGTTGTTATGTTAACTTTAACTGTGCCTTTAAGGTGCTCCCTATAAAAGAGATTAACTTTACATCTGAGGAACTATCTGATATTCCTCCTTACTGTTCCTTAGATTCATAACTTTTTATGTCATATCATTGCTGAACTATTACACATTATACACCAGGTGTACACCTGTTTTTTGGCCATTTTTTTCTTCTTTCTTTTTTCACATCGTTCACACACTTTTTTTTACATTTTTTATACACTTTTCACATATATTTTTTAACACTTTCTTCACATAATTTTTTATTACACAATTTTATTACACAATTTTTCACACGAACACACACCACCTTTTTTCACTTCTAATACATTATTTTTCATATTTTTAATTTTTTATATTTTTATATATTTTTTCTCATTATTTTTTTCATCGTCTATTCTTTCACCCTACCGCACCTTGGAGTTATCCCCATTGGATATATTAGGATATACTGGATTACATGGGAACTATCTGGACTTAATTTATAATTCAAAGACTTTATCCGGGACATTTTTTAGACATCCGTCTAATTAGTTTATATATGTTTTTATATACTTGTGTTTATTAAATTAGGTATACATTTAAGGTTCATAGTTATTTTATTGATTCCAATTTTACCAGTGCCTTATATACTGTACTTTTATACACATGTGGATAACCTATTATTTATTATTTTTTTGAACATTCTTTTAAAGTATAAGTATTATTAAATTGGATTTTTTAGGGTTCTATGAGATTTATGAGGGTCACATTGATCTCCTATTTTAATTAATACCCCGCCTAGTACTCCCTCTTTAACCTTCTCATCCCACTCTTCAGCCTATAGACTCTTTGATTGGAGGACTCTTTGGCGCCCCCCCCCCCCCCCTGCATAATTTGATCTACTTAAATTTGAGATCGGGTTGGGAGATCTCGCTTTTTTCGGAGGGGCTTGAGTGGATGGCTCTTTTTGGCGCTTGAGATACACATCAGTTATACTGTCCTTTAATATAGGCCATGCTCTTCACATCCCTTTTCACTATTATGAACAAAGGACCCTGGTGTACAGCTCATGGCATTGAAATCCATCCATTAGGACTACATTCTGTAATGCTAATTGTAGCTTTACCCTTTAGTAAAAATCAGCAATGCCAACATTATTTAGAATGAAATCAATGAAAGGACTTGTTACAGGAAATGTAGATTTCTCTATACTATTAATATTATTAGTTGCTAAAGGTTTTACTTCAATTGTCAAAAACACTTATGTTATTCAGTAAACGATAAATACTGATTCCACGACTAATAAATTGGTTTCATTTTAAATGTTTTTACAGTACGTATTTGTGCTATTAGGTTTTTTCTGGTTTACATTTTTCTGTTACCTTGGGATCATTATATTTTTTTATCAGAACCCAGCTGTATACAGGAACATGGACAGGTGATTATGATTAAAGTTAATTGAATTCATAAAAAATAGCAACTTTCACCCTTTAATCTGCTTCTGATACCTGAGAATATTTATTGTGTTTGACTGTTCATTTTGTGACATCACTAGTCATTGACTGCAGATTTATTTAATTTAGGCTGCTCTTTGATTGGTCAGTTCTTTCTCTTGGGGGTGATCCATTTCCTATGTTTAACTCTAATTGGTCAGTGCTATCACTTGAAAGCAGGACATTCTTTGTTCTGTTCTCTGATTGGGAAGTTCTGTCTATTAAAGGTAGATCACTGACAACCTGGATCATTAAAGGATCTTTAAGTATGGGCACTTGTCTATTCTGGTTTCCATTTGGTTGGTCCAAGCTCTCTGATTTTTGTCCACTGTAAGTCTTTCTTTCCAGATGCTCAGAAGAAATTTTTAAAGACTTATCAGGATCTGTGTTCTCTGAATCTGAAGACTTGTAACAGATTCCAGGTAACATGAGTATGATAAGGCCTCCAATAACAAGGAAGGTACCTGAGACTGCAAAGGACAGAGTGAAGTTGCCAGTTAAATCACATAGCCATCCTGAAACAGAAAAGAAGATAATTTATATCTACATATAATAATTACATATCAACAATTAGCTCTGTAAAAAAATAACTTCCAGTACATTGATTCAAATGGTGGTATTTTTTTATATCACACATACTGTAACATTGGCATCGAAGAGTAGAAAGTAATAATTTAATCTTTACGCAATATTTATAAATAGTTTATATAAGACATGCATTATATTTATGGGATGTGTCTTAACTTTCTGCAGTTTGCAGTGAACTAACAACTGGCATATATTAAAAGGGACAGTCTAGGCAAAATGAAACTTTCATGATTCCAATAGGGCGTGCAATTTTAAATAACTTTCCAATTTACTTTTATCATAGAATTTGCTTGGCTCTCTTGGTATTATTTGTGGAAAGCTTAACCTAGGTAGGCTCAAATGCTAATTTCTAAGCCATTGAGCTGCCTCTTATCTCAGTGCATTTTGACAGTTAGATACTGCTAGGTCATGTGTGTCATATAGATAACATTGTGCTCACTCTCGTGGAGTTATTTAAGTGTCAGCACTGATTGGCTTAAACAAATGTCTTTCAAAAGCACTAAGATAAGGGGGCAGTCTGCAGAGGCTTAGATACAAGGTAATAAGTATATTAATATAACAGTAGGTGTGTGATGAGGAGGAGGCAGGCAGCCCCCCCCCCCCATCTGGCCAAGATTATGGCTTTGTCAGATTATTATTTGTTGTCATTTGTATTCTCATAAATTAAATTTAGATTGTGGAGTGTATGTCATTTCATAATGAAAATATTTATTTTTGTGAGAACTACGCCTTCCAAGGCGCTACTTTCCTTTATCACGTATTTTTAGCATGCTTTGTTCCTTTCTTTTTGAAAATAAAGAAAAAGATAATTAAAAAAATAAATATATAACAGTGTTGGTTTCCACTGGGGAATAGGTAAGGAAAGGATTATCTATCTTTTTAAACAATAAAAATTCTGGAGTAGACTGTCCCTTTAAGCTTACGTCACAACTGTACAATCATAAAGATACAATGTACTTAAGATCATAAAAATAAATTGAGTTGAGTGTAGAGTGTTCTTGGTATAGAAGACAGAATGTAGGCTGCACATGTTCAAGAGAGACATTGCTTAGATTGAAGTGGACAAGGAGCACATATGGAGTTGAAATGTTTAGAAAAAGTGAATTTGAATCATGCATGGTCCAGAGTAAATGTGAAGAGCGCAGGAGAGAGGGAATTCAGAGGAGGCAGGAACTAGTGGATAATAATGCCATACATCTATTATGCTACTAGTTAGGGCTTAGGATAGTGCTCAAAATCTAGGAGCCAGACCATAAATCCAGGAGCCAGGTATCATTTGGCATGGTTTATGCCTCACCAAATTACCATGGTGCTCTGTGTTAAAGTTATCATTTCTAAATCATACAGAGTCTGAACTATTACTATATCATCAAGAATTTTTTATTTGTAGTGACATTTTGTACAGCATTGCACCCCTTCCTCACATGTATCTAAAAATCACTTCAAATAAAAAAATATTCATATCACAGTAATTGTATATATAGTATGATGCAGACATATGGCATATTTTTATTTTTTTCTATCACCTAAAGGGGAAGGATAAGACCACTTCAAGATGATGACTTTGAAATTCACACTCTTGTTTGAGCAATATTTGCATGGGTACAAAAGATACTTCACAGGCTCTCTTATTTGGTCAGTATAATTTCATAATACTTCACATGGAAAATGCATACACACCCACATGCATACATACAACAGCATACACACAGGCACCCATAGACATATACATGCACACATATGCAACCTCATACGTTTAAATAGAAGCATTGGAGTTAAACGTTTTAGTCGGATCATTATAATGCAAACAGCTGCTGAACCAGTAGAGTCAAATGAAAAATGGGTTAATATCTCTATTCTCAAAGAGGAATCCCCACCCACCCAGAAAAAACTTTTCCTGTGTGATTTATTTTCTGATGACCACTTGGCATCTTGGGCCCTTTGATAAAATCTTTGTAAGGCCATACGTGAGAAACCGCGTCAACACTAGCAGAAGCAGACCTCAAGGAATTATCTAAAAAAGGAGCTGTCCCTGTGAGTGGCAAGATGTCTCCCTCAGAATATAATGGAGCTCTATGGAAAGGGAAACATCTATAGAGAGAGGTTAGCAGGTGGCTCACTTTAAAAATTAAATCCTGCAGCAAACACAGATCAGATTGCTCTGCTTTCAGGGTTTAGTGCCTTACAATTCCCCTATATTTTTATATATGTGTTTGCGAGCACATCATCAACTAACCCTGTGTTACCCCGAATTGAAGGAACAAGTCTCGTCTTCTGGGATGATCCTCCTCCGGTCCACTCCACTTGCCATCTCTCTCGATCCTTGGAGATTCTCTCGCCAGCAGAAGGTCACGTGGGTCCCGACAGCTGCAAGCAGATTGGTAACAGACAATTTACATTTTTTTAACCTTTGTCCAACTATTTCCTGATGTGGCAGAAGTCTTTGATGGAGATGTTTTTTGGGTTAGGCTGTAAGGCCCTATTGACTCTTTCCCAGAAGGCTGATGTAAGTTGGAGATCAGGAGAGAGGAAGAGAAACAAATCGAGGTATTCATCCAATTCCGATTGTGTAATATCCTCTGGAATCCAGTGTACTCTCAAGTTATTCCTCCCCCTTTTCAAGTTATTGTCATGCTTGGCTGAGCAGGTTCAGGGTTATGGAGCATGTGCAAGGTGATGGCTGAGTTAATCTAAGAGGGTGTAAAGTGGTGAGTAGGACTCAGTATACCAGAATGGAAACACAGAACAAAGAAGGTTTTTTCTTGAAGAAACGTAATGCAAGGGAAACAAGAGGCAAAGCAAATTGAGCTTATATTTCAACCTGATAATAAACAAACAAAAGTCTTTGTAAAAGAACAGTTTAAGCAGAAGTCCTTCAACAGACACAGACTACCCTTACGGTACTTGATTTCAGGATCAAGCTGGGCACACACCGGTATCAGAGCTAGGGTACTTGGTTTCAGGAACAGGCTAAGCATACGCCAGTATCTTAGTAAGGGAACTTGGTTTCAAGAACAGGCTGAGCATACGCCAGTATCTCAGTAAGGGCACTTGGTTTCAGGAACAGGCTGAGCATACGCCAGTATCTCAGTAAGGGCACTTGGTTTCAGGAACAGGCTGAGCATATGCCAGTATCTCAGTAAGGGCACTTGGTTTCAGGAACAGGCTAAGCATACGCCAGTATCTCAGTAAGGGAACTTGGTTTCAGGAACGAGCAGAGCATACACCATTATGTCAGTAAGGGAACTTGGTTTCAGAAACAGGCAGAGCATACGCCAATATCTCAGTAATCGAACTTGGTTTCAGGAAAAAGCTGAGCATACGCCAGTATCTCAGTAAGGGAACTTGGTTTCAGGAACAAGCAGAGCATAAGCCAGTATCTCAGTAAGGGAAGTTGGTTTCAGGAACAAGCAGAGCATATGCCAGTATCTTAGTAAGGGAACTTGGTTTCAGGAACAGGATGAGCATACGCCAGTATCACAGTAGAGTTATTTAGACTCACAGCAGAGACGCTTGGCTTCAGGATACACAAATGTCACAGTAGAGTTGCTTAGACTCAGCAAGCAGATAAACATACAGTTCTTACAGCAGTGGAGTTTAGTACGAACATGTCAGGGTGCAAAAATAATCACACCTTTATTAATAACAAAAAATAATAAAAAGTCCACAAGTCAAACAACAAGCCAGGAGTCAAAGCTAGAGCTGGTAGTCAGACGAGCCGAGTCAGGAGCCAAAGCGAATATTCAGACGAGCCGAGTCAGGAGCCAAAGCGAGTAGTCAGACGAGCTGGAATCAGGAACAAGGAGAACAGCAGAGTCAGGAACATGCCAGGGATTAGGAACCAGGAGAGACGTCAGACAGCCAGGTAATACAGGAACTGGAACTCACAAACAGGTCTGAGACAACGCAAGGGCAAAGCATACTGAACAGAGGCCCTTTAAATAAGTGATGACATCACAATTCTGAGACTGCAACCTGTCTCACATGGATGATGTACACCAGTCTGGCCATAAGAGGGCGTGCAGGAAATGAGCAGCATCACACACTCTGCACCAGGCTCATCAAGAGAGGTGAGTAAAATAGCTGCCAGCAGCACATGGCAAACAAAGCAGGGAAAAAAAAACCTGACACAACAGCCAAGGAAATATACAGGTACTCACAGAAGAGGTGTTCAGTCTCACAGCAGAGATGCTTGGCTTAAGGATACATACATTTCACAGTAGAGTTGCTTAGACTCAGCAAGCAGATAAACATACAGTTCTCACAGCAAGGTAATAAGTCTCAGCAACAGGTAAGCATATAGTTCTCACAGCAAAGGTGTTAGACTCAGTAGCCAGGTAAGCTTACAGTTCTCACAGCAGAGGAGATTAGTCTCAGCAACAGGTAAGCATACAGTTCTCACAGCAGAGGTGCTAGACTCAGCAGCCAGATAAGCTTACAGTTCTCACAGCAGGGGTGTTTAGTCACAGTAGCCAGGTAAGCATAAAAGTACTCACAGAAGAAACATTTCTGTAACAGGCTGAAGACACGAGATACAAAAGAATTACCAGAATACAAGTCAAGGGTCTGTAACCAGGAAAACAGTCCAATCTTTCATAAAACATAAGGAGAATCCAGAAGAATGGTCAATCAGCAAGCCAAGTTCAGAAGCCAGGAATCCACCAACAAGACAGGAATTCAGGAAGCAGAACAGAGGCACAAACAAAGAAAATCAATCACAATGTCAAGGCAGGAAGTGAACAGAGCAGATTAGAAAACTACCTGCAGCTGACAAGCAGGTGGACCCAGAGAGTAATCCACTGCAGGTAACAGGTCTCTAAAAGGCTGCAAACATAAACAGATACCTCTGGTGGCGCAGAAAAGAGAAACAGGCTTAGAACCAGGAGTCCCAAATCCAGGCACGGCCGTGACAGTTATTCCTTCTCCCCCTATTATATAGATCCTCAATTTTTGTCTGCAAAGAGTTCATTTTAGAGTGGTGTCTTGAAATTTGATGTGAATTGTCACTTACAATACTATTAAGTATGTTTTGACCCTTTTCTAGGTATTCAAAGGGGGCGTTTATATCATTAGGAACTTTCTTAAACGGACAGTCTAGTACAAAATAAACTTTCATGATTCTGATAGGGCATGCAATTTTAAACAATTTTCCAATTTACTTTCATCACCAATTTTGCTTTATTCTCTTGGTATTCTTAGTTGAAAGCTAAACCTAGGAGGTTTATATGCTAATTTCTAAACCCTTGAAGGCTGCCTCTTCTCTCAGGACATTTTGACAGTTTTCACGACTAGAGGGTGTTAGTTCATGTGTTTCATATAGATAACACTGTGCTCACATATATGGAGTTCCTAGGAGCCAGCACTGATTGGCTGAAATGCATGTCTGTCAAAAGAACTCAAATAAGGGGGCAGTTTGCAGAGGCTTAGATACAAGATAATCACAGAGGTAAAAAACATAATTTATGCTTACCTGATAAATTTATTTCTCTTGTAGTGTATCCAGTCCACGGATCATCCATTACTTGTGGGATATTCTCCTTCCCAACAGGAAGTTGCAAGAGGATCACCCACAGCAGAGCTGCTATATAGCTCCTCCCCTCACTTCCATATCCAGTCATTCGACCGAAACAAGACGAGAAAGGAGAAACCATAGGGTGCAGTGGTGACTGTAGTTTAATTAAAATTTAGACCTGCCTTAAAAGGACAGGGCGGGCCGTGGACTGGATACACTACAAGAGAAATAAATTTATCAGGTAAGCATAAATTATGTTTTCTCTTGTTAAGTGTATCCAGTCCACGGATCATCCATTACTTATGGGATACCAATACCAAAGCTAAAGTACACGGATGATGGGAGGGACAAGGCAGGATTAAACGGAAGGAACCACTGCCTGTAGAACCTTTCTCCCAAAAACAGCCTCCGAAGAAGCAAAAGTATCAAATTTGTAAAATTTTGAAAAGGTGTGAAGCGAAGACCAAGTCGCAGCCTTGCAAATCTGTTCAACAGAGGCCTCATTTTTAAAGGCCCAGGTGGAAGCCACAGCTCTAGTTGAATGAGCTGTAATCCTTTCAGGGGGCTGCTGTCCAGCAGTCTCATAGGCTAAGCGTATTATGCTACGAAGCCAAAAGGAGAGAGAGGTTGTCGAAGCTTTTTGATCTCTCCTCTGTCCAGAGTAAACGACAAACAGGGCAGATGTTTGACGAAAATCTTTAGTAGCCTGTAAGTAAAACTTCAAGGCACGGACTACGTCCAGATTATGCAAAAGACGTTCCTTCTTTAAAGAAGGATTAGGACACAATGATGGAACAACAACAATCTCTTGATTGATATTCCTGTTAGAAACCACCTTAGGTAAAAACCAAGGTTTGGTATGCAGAACTACCATGTCTGAATGAAAAATCAGATAAGGAGAATCACAATGTAAGGCAGATAACTCAGAGACTCTTCGAGCCGAGGAAATAGCCATCAAAAACAGAACTTTCCAAGATAAAAGTTTAATATCAATGGAATGAAGGGGTTCAAACGGAACTCCCTGAAGAACTGTAAGAACCAAGTTTAAGCTCCAACGGGGGAGCAACAGTTTTAAACACAGGCTTAATCCTAACCAAAGCCTGACAAAATGCCTGGACGTCTGGAACTTCTGCCAGACGCTTGTGCAAAAGAATAGACAGAGCAGAGATCTGTCCTTTTAAAGAACTAGCTGATAAGCCTTTGTCCAAACCCTCTTGGAGAAAGGACAATATCCTAGGAATCCTAACCTTACTCCATGAGTAACTCTTGGATTCACACCAATAAAGATATTTACGCCATATCTTATGGTAGATTTTCCTGGTGACAGGCTTCCGAGCCTGTATTAAGGTATCAATGACTGACTCGGAGAAGCCACGCCTTGATAGAATCAAGCGTTCAATCTCCATGCAGTCAGTCTCAGAGAAATTCGATTTGGATGATTGAGAGGACCTTGTATTAGAAGGTCCTGCATCAGAGGCAGAGAGTCCATGGTGGAAGAGATGACATGTCCACTAGGTCTGCATACCAGGTCCTGCGTGGCCACGCAGGCGCTATCAGAATCACTGATGCTCTCTCCTGTTTGATTTTGGCAATCAGTCGAGGGAGCAGAGGAAACGGTGGAAACACATAGGCCAGGTTGAAGAACCAAGGAGCTGCTAGAGCATCTATCAGCGTTGCTCCCGGGTCCCTGGACCTGGATCCGTAACAAGGAAACTTGGCGTTCTGGCGAGACGCCATCAGATCCAGTTCTGGTTTGCCCCAACGATGGACCAGTTGAGCAAACACCTCCGGATGGAGTTCCCACTCCCCCGGATGAAAAGTCTGACGACTTAGAAAACCCGCCATCCAGTTCTCTACGCCTGGGATGTGGATCGCTGACAGGTGGCAAGAGTGAGACTCTGCCCAGCGAATTATCTTTGAGACTTCTAACATCGCTAGGGAACTCCTGGTTCCCCCTTGATGGTTGATGTAAGCCACAGTTGTGATGTTGTCCGACTAAAATCTGATGAACCTCAGTGTTGCTAACTGAGGCCAAGCTAGAAGAGCATTGAATATTGCTCTTAACTCTAGAATATTTATTGGGAGTAGTTTCTCCTCCTGAGTCCACGATCCCTGAGCCTTCAGGGAGTTCCAGACTGCGCCCCAACCTAGAAGGCTGGCATCTGTTGTTACAATCGTCCAATCTGGCCTGCGAAAGGTCATACCCTTGGACAGATGGACCAGAGAAAGCCACCAGAGAAGAGAATCTCTGGTCTCTTGATCCAGATTTAGTAGAGGGGACAAATCTGAGTAATCCCCATTCCACTGACTTAGCATGAATAATTGCAGCGGTCTGAGATGCAGGCGCGCAAATGGCACTATGTCCATTGCCGCTACCATTAAGCCGATTACTTCCATGCACTGAGCCACTGACGGGCGTGGAATGGAATGAAGCACATGGCAAGCATTTAGAAGTTTTGATTACCTGGACTCCGTCAGGTAAATTTTCATCTCTATAATCTATAAGAGTCCCTAGGAAGGAGACTCTTGTGAGTGGTGATAGAGAACTCCACGTTCACTTTCCACCCATGCAACCTCAGAAATGCCAGAACTATCTCTGTATGAGACTTGGCAATTTGAAAGCTTGACGCCTGTATCAGGATGTCGTCTAGATACGGAGCCACCACTATGCGTCGTGGTCTTAGAACCGCCTGAAGTGAGCCCAGAACCTTTGTAAAAATTCTCGGGGCAGTGGCCAACCCGAAGGGAAGAGCTACAAATTGGTAATGCCTGTCTAGAAAGGCAAACCTTAGGAACCGATTATGATCTTTGTGAATCGGTATGTGAAGGTAGGCATCCTTTAAGTCCACTGTGGTCATGTACTGACCCGCTTGGATCATGGGTAGGATGGTCCGAATAGTTTACATTTTGAATGATGAAACTCTGAGGAATTTGTTTAAGATCTTTAGATCCAAGATTGGTCTGAAGGTTCCCTCTTTCTTGGGAACCACAAACAGATTTGAATAAAATCCCTGTCCTTGTTCCGTCCGAGGAACTGGATGGATCACTCCCATTACTAGGAGGTCTTGCACACAGCTTAGGAATGCCTCTTTCTTTATCTGGTTTGCTGATAACCTTGAAAGATGAAATCTCCCTTGTGGAGGAGAAGCTTTGAAGTCCAGAAGATATCCCTGAGATATGATCTCCAACGCCCAGGGATCCTGAACATCTCTTGCCCACCCCTGGGCGAAGAAAGTCTGCCCCCCACTAGATCCGTTTCCGGATAGGGGGCCGTTCCTTCATGCTGTCTTGGGGGCAGCAGCAGGCTTTCTGGCCTGCTTGCCCTTGTTCCAGGACTGGTTAGGTTTCCAGGCCTGTCTGGAATGAGCAACAGTTCCCTCTTGTTTTGAAGCGGAGGAAGTTGATGCTGCTCCTGCCTTGAAATTTCGAAAGGCACGAAAATTAGACTGTTTGGCCTTTGATTTGGCCCTGTCCTGGGGAAGGGTATGACCCTTGCCTCCAGTAATGTCAGCAATAATTTCCTTCAAGCCAGGCCCGAATAAGGTCTGCCCCTTGAAAGGAATGTTGAGTAATTTAGACTTTGAAGTCACGTCAGCTGACCAGGATTTAAGCCATAGCGCCCTACGCACCTGGATGGCGAATCCGGAATTCTTAGCCGTTAGTTTAGTCAAATGAACAATGGCATCAGAAACAAATGAGTTAGCTAGCTTAAGCATTCTAAGCTTGTCAATAATTTCATTCAATGGAGCTGTCTGGATGGCCTCTTCCAGGGCCTCAAACCAGAATGCCGCCGCAGCAGTGACAGGCGCAATGCATGCAAGGGGCTGTAAAATAAAACCTTGTTGAATAAACATTTTCTTAAGGTAACCCTACAATTTTTTATCCATTGGATCTGAAAAAGCACAACTGTCCTCAACCGGGATAGTGGTAAGCTTTGCTAAAGTAGAAACTGCTCCCTCCACCTTAGGGACCGTCTGCGATAAGTCCTGTGTAGTGGCGTCTATTGGAAACATTTTTCTAAATATAGGAGGTGGGGAAAAGGGCACACCGGGTCTATCCCACTCCTTGCTAATAATTTCTGTAAGCCTTTTAGGTATAGGAAAAACGTCAGTACACACCGGCACCGCATAGTATCTATCCAGCCTACACAATTTCTCTGGAATTGCAACTGTGTTACAGTCACTCAGAGCAGCTAATACCTCCCCAAGCAATACACGGAGGTTCTCAAGCTTAAATTTAAAATTAGAAATCTCTGAATCAGGTTTCCCCGAGTCAGAGATGTCACCCACAGACTGAAGCTCTCCGTCCTCATGTTCTGCATACTGTGACGCAGTATCAGACATGGCTCTAACAGCATTTGCGCGCTCTGTATCTCTCCTAACCCCAGAGCTATTGCGCTTGCCTCTTAATTCAGGCAATCTAGATAATACCTCTGACAGAGTATTATTCATGATTGCAGCCATGTCCTGCAAGGTAATCTCTATGGGCGTCCCTGATGTAATTGGCGCCATATTAGCGTGCGTCCCCTGAGCGGGAGGCGAAGGGTCTGACACGTGGGGAAAGTTAGTCGGCATAACTTCCCACTCGACAGAACCCTCTGGTGATAATTCTTTTATAGATAAAGACTGATCTTTACTGTTAAGGTGAAATCAATACATTTAGTACACATTCTCCTATGGGGCTCCACCATGGCTTTCAAACATAATGAACAAGTAGGTTCCTCTGTGTCAGACATGTTTAAACAGACTAGCAATGAGACTAGCAAGCTTGGAAAACACTTTAAAACAAGTTTACAAGCAATATAAAAAACGTTACTGCGCCTTTAAGAAACACAAATTTTCCCAAATTTTGAAATAACAGTGAAAAAATGCAGTTACACTAACACATTTTTTACAGTGTATGTAATAAGTTAGCAGAGCATTGCACCCACTTGCAAATGGATGATTAACCCCTTAATACCAAAAACAGAATAAAAAATGACAAAAAAACGTTTTTTAAACAGTCACAACAACTGCCACAGCTCTACTGTGGCTTTTTACCTCCCTCAATACGACTTTTGAAGCCTTTTGAGCCCTTCAGAGAAGTCCTGGATCATACAGGAAGAAGCTGGATGTCTGTGTCTGTAATTTTTGCTGTGCAAAAAAATGCCAAAATAGGCCCCTCCCACTCATATTACAACAGTGGGAAGCCTCAGGGAACTGTTTCTAGGCAAAATTGAAGCCAGCCATGTGGAAAAAACTAGGCCCCAATAAGTTTTATCACCAAACATATGTAAAAAACGATTAAACATGCCAGCAAACGTTTTAAAATACACTTTTATAAGAGTATGTATCTCTATTAATAAGCCTGATACCAGTCGCTATCACTGCATTTAAGGCTTTACTTACATTACTTCGGTATCAGCAGCATTTTCTAGCAAATTCCATCCCTAGAAAAATATTTTAACTGCACATACCTTATTACAGGAAAACCTGCACGCTATTCCCCCTCTGAAGTTACCTCACTCCTCAGAATATGTGAGAACAGCAATGGATCTTAGTTACTTCTGCTAAGATCATAGAAAACGCAGGCAGATTCTTCTTCTAAATACTGCCTGAGATAAACAGTACACTCCGGTACCATTTAAAAATAACAAACTTTTGATTGAAGAAATAAACTAAGTATAAAACACCACAGTCCTCTTACGACCTCCATCTTAGTTGAGAGTTGCAAGAGAATGACTGTGTATGGCAGTGAGGGGAGGAGCTTTATAGCAGCTCTGCTGTGGGTGATCCTCTTGCAACTTCCTGTTGGGAAGCAGAATATCCCACAAGTAATGGATGATCCGTGGACTGGATACACTTAACAAGAGAAAGTGTATTTATATAACTGTGTTGGTTATGCAAATCTAGGGAATAGGTAATAAAGGGATTATCTATCTTTTAAAACAATAAACATTCTGGTGTAGACTGTCCCTTTTTAAGCTTGGATATCTTGCTTTTAATAATGTGTTTAAGTGACACACTATCAGCATTAGAGGGTAGACTTGTAATGGTCGTCTGTATTTGGAATAACAAGTCTTGTGTGGTATCAAGACTATGTTCTAGGACATATTTTATGTTGGGGTGACAGTTCTAGTTGAGAAGATACATGAATGTCAGCTGTGGCATCTGAGGGCTGAAAAAAAAGGAGCAAACAGTAAGAGTAGCCGGAGTGGAGATTTTAGTATTTTCATCTCCTTTGTTCACTTTTTTAGAGGCCATTGTTATTAATTGAAGTATCAACCCACTAAAAAATGTCTTTAAAAGAAATACTTGAAGTACAGTTAGGTCCAGGTGTATTGCAAATTTGTTAAATAGGTAGGGTAGAGTCCTCACGATATCCAAGAAACCAATGCGTAATTCCAGCCCAATATGAAACTTCTGGAGTTTATTAGAAGTACTCCCTGAGGAATAAGAGAAGATTGCAGAAGGAAAACACTTTCCACGTGTAGTAGTAGATTTATAGCAGGTGTCCCATATATAAAATGTCCTTATTTCTATTGACAGTTTGAAGAAGTATACCAAGCAAGGACTATCAATATGAGTATGCATGTATCATACCATTAAAGAGACCGTCTATAAAAAGTGCAAAACATTTTTTTATGAGGAGCCTTAGTGTAAAAGCTTTCAAAGCTTCATAGCACTACCAGGAAAAGAACATTTGGGGCCTAAAAGAGCACTGTTTGTTGGTGCCAATTCAGTTGATTGTAGTCAATGCATTTGGCCAGCACGTAAAGAAATAACTTGCTTTTAAACACTGTTCATTCAGTGGTGCAGTTAACATGTGCAGATCATTGAGGTAAGCGTAATGTGTATTTGTACTCACCACTACCTGGCCAGAATAACAACCACAGGCCTTATATTAAAGGTAGCCCCAGATGCACTTCACCGTTACTTATATTGTATGTTGATGTTAGGGAGCCATGCATCTCCTGACGTCGCAATTTTATGAGCAGATCCTCTTAAGCTGCTCTATTAAATTCACAGCCATACAATTAATGTTGGTCAGAGCTAAACTGTGAGCATCTAAGTAAGTTTTTTAAAGGTTTTATACTGGATTTTTATATCAGTACCTGTGCATATTTTTATTTATAGTAGTGTCTATTACATGCAGTTATATGAAAACTGGTGTATACTGTCCCTTTAAGTGTATTGTTAAAGGGATCTGATACCCATTTTTGTCTAATTTGCTTCATTTGCTTTTTACCCTTTGTTGAAAAGCATACATAGGTAGGCTCAGGAGCATCAATGCACTACTGTGAGCTAGCTGATGATTGGTGGCTGGACATACAGTATATACCTCTTGCCTTTTGTTCATCCAATGAGGCCTATTTATCTAGCCGTTAACTATGCTGCATTCGATGGCACCAATACGCTTGCCTAACATCGCGGCTGTGGACCTGAATACGCTATCCGTATTTATTAAAAAAAAAAGTCAAAAAGCCGTGCATCAAGTACGGGGTGACGAGCAGCGGACTGTTGTTACCTAACAGTCATCGATCTCGCTGCTATTCTGCTTTTTCCCAACTTTACCCTGTCACTAAACACCCCACTATACTAAAATGTTTAACCCCTATCCCGCCGCTCCCGGACCCCGCCGCAACTAAATAAAGTTATTAACCCCCATCCCGCCGCTCCCGGACCCCGCCGCAACTAAATAAAGTTATTAACCCAAATCCCGCCGCTCCCGGACCCCGCCGCAACTAAATAAAGTTATTAACCCAAATCCCGCCGCTCCCGGAGCCCACCGCAACTCTAATAAAGTTATTAACCCCTATCTCGCTGCTCCCGGACCCCTCCACAACTAAATGAATGTATTAACCCATAAACCCCTGGCCTCCTACATCACTACCACTTACTAAACCTATTAACCCCTAAACCTAACAACCCGCTAGCTTTACATTAAATATTAACTCATCCCTATCTTATAATACATTTAAACTTACCTTTAAAATTAAAATAAACTATATTAAACTATTAATTAATCTACCCTAAGTATTATTCTAAAATTACATGAAACTATTCATTAACTTACCCTATTATACTAAAATTACATTAAACTAACAATTAAATTAACTATATTACATATTTTTATTTATTTTTTTAAAATAATTTTTATTGAGGTTCAGTTCAAGTATTAAATGTCAAGACATAACAGGCAAAACAGAAATACATGGTTACATGACTTCCATCTGATACATATCAGGATAGAGATATATAACATGAATTTATGACTTTACAATCTGTATACCAACTACATGTCATATGAGGTCACTCTTGGACATCTCAACTATACACATAATGAGTCGTTACAGTTGGTAACAGTTGGTTACAGTCTGATTTGCCCCAACGGAGAACCAATTGAGCAAACACCTCCGGATGGAGTTCCCACTTCCCCGGATGAAAAGTCTGACGACTTAGAAAATCCGCCTCCCAGTTCTCTACCCCTGGGATATGAATCGCTGATAGGTGGCAAGAGTGAGTCTCTGCCCAGCGAATTATCTTGGAGACTTCTGACATCGCTAGGGAACTCCTGGTCCCCCCTTGATGGATGATGTAAGCCACAGTCGTGATGTTGTCCGACTGAAATCTGATGAACCTCAGTGTTGCTAACTGAGGCCAAGCTAGAAGAGCATTGAATATTGCTCTTAACTCCAGAATATTTATTGGGAGGAGTTTCTCCTCCTGAGTCCATGAACCCTGAGCCTTCAGGGAGTTCCAGACTGCACCCCAACCTAGAAGGCTGGCGTCTGTTGTTACAATGGTCCAATATGGCCTGCGAAAGGTCATACCTTTGGACAGATGGACCCGAGATAACCACCAGAGAAGAGTATCTCTGGTTTCCTGATCCAGATTTAGTAGAGGGGACAAATCTGTGTAATCCCCATTCCACTGACTGAGCATGCATAATTGCAGCGGTGTGAGATGCAGGCGCGCAAATGGCACTATGTCCATCGCCGCTACCATTAAGCCGATTACTTCCATGCACTGAGCCACCCTGGGGCGCGGAATGGAGTGAAGAACACGGCAAGCATTTAGAAGTTTTGATAACCTGGACTCTGTCAGGTAAATTTTCATTTCTATAGAATCTATCAGAGTCCCTAGGAAGGAAACCCTTGTGAGAGGAGATAGAGAACTCTTTTCTTCGTTCACTTTCCACCCATGCGACCTCAGAAATGCCAGAACTATCTCTGTATGAGACTTGGCAATTTGAAAGCTTGACGCCTGTATCAGGATGTCGTCTAGGTAAGGAGTCACCGCTATGCCTCGCGGTCTTAGAACCGCCAGAAGTGAGCCCAGAACCTTTGTAAAAATTCTTGGGGCTGTAGCCAACCCGAATGGAAGAGCTACAAACTGGTAATGCCTGTCTAGAAAGGCAAACCTCAGGAACCGATGATGATTCTTGTGGATCGGAATGTGAAGGTAGGCATCCTTTAAGTCCACTGTGGTCATGTACTGACCCTCTTGGATCATGGGTAAAATGGTTCGAATAGTTTCCATCTTGAATGATGGAACTCTGAGGAATTTGTTTAGGATCTTTAGATCCAAAATTGGTCTGAAGGTTCCCTCTTTTTTGGGAACCACAAACAGATTTGAATAAAACCCCTGTCCTTGTTCCGTCCGCGGAACTGGATGGATCACTCCCATTACAAGGAGGTCTTGCACGCAGCTTAGGAATGCCTCTTTCTTTATCTGGTTTGCAGATAATCTTGAAAGGTGAAATCTCCCTTGTGGGGGAGAAGCTTTGAAGTCCAGAAGATATCCCTGAGATATGATCTCCAACGCCCAGGGATCCTGAACATCTTTTGCCCACGCCTGGGCGAAGAGAGAGAGTCTGCCCCCTACTAGATCCGTTGTTGGATAGGGGGCCGCTCCTTCATGCTGTCTTGGAGGCAGCAGCAGGCTTTCGGCCTGCTTGCCCTTGTTCCAGGACTGGGTAGGTTTCCAGGCCTGCTTAGATTGAGGAAAAGTTCCCTCTTGTTTTGAAGTAGAGGGAGCTGATCCTGCACCTGCCTTGAAATTTCGAAAGGCACGAAAATTAGACTGTTTGGCCCTTGATTTGGTCCTGTCCTGAGGAAGGGTATGACCCTTACCTCCAGTAATGTCAGCAATAATTTCTTTCAAACCAGGCCCGAATAAGGTCTGCCCCTTGAAAGGAATGTTAAGTAATTTAGACTTTGAAGTCACATCAGCTGACCAGGAATTAAGCCATAGCGCCCTACGCGCCTGGATGGCGAATCCGGAATTCTTAGCCGTTAGTTTAGTCAAATGAACAATGGCATCAGAAACAAATGAGTTAGCTAGCTTAAGTGTTCTAAGCTTGTCAATAATTTCAGTCAATGGAGCTGTATGGATGGCCTCTTCCAGGGCCTCAAACCAGAATGCCGCCGCAGCAGTGACAGGCGCAATGCATGCAAGGGGCTGTAAAATAAAAACCTTGTTGAATAAACATTTTCTTAAGGTAACCCTCTAATTTTTTTATCCATTGGATCTGAAAAAGCACAACTGTCCTCAACCGGGATAGTGGTACGCTTTGCTAAAGTAGAAACTGCTCCCTCCACCTTAGGGACTGTCTGCCATAAGTCCTGTGTAGTGGCATCTATTGGAAACATTTTTCTAAATATAGGAGGTGGGGAAAAGGGCACACCGGGTCTATCCCACTCCTTACTAATAATTTCTGTAAGCCTTTTAGGTATTGGAAAAACATCAGTACTCACCGGCACTGCATAGTATTTATCCAGCCTACACAATTTCTCTGGCACTGCAATTGTGTCACAGTCATTCAGAGCAGCTAATACCTCCCCAAGTAACACACGGAGGTTCTCAAGCTTAAATTTAAAATTAGAAATCTCTGAATCAGGTCTCCCCAATTCAGAAACGTCACCCACAGACTGAAGCTCTCCGTCCTCAGGTTCTGCATATTGTGACGCAGTATCAGACATGGCTCTTACAGCATCTACGCGCTCTGTATCTCGTCTAACCCCAGAGCTATCGCGCTTGCCTCTCAATTCAGGCAATCTGGCTAATACCTGTGACAGGGTATTATTCATGATTGCAGCCATGTCCTGCAAAGTAATCGCTATGGGCATCCCTGATGTACTTGGCGCCATATTAGCGTGCGTCCCTCGAGCGGGAGGCGAAGGGTCCGACACGTGGGGAGAGTTAGTCGGCATAACTTCCCCCTCGACAGACCCCTCTGGTGACAATTCTTTTATAGATAAAGATTGATTTTTACTGTTTAAGGTGAAATCAATACATTTAGTACACATTCTCCTATGGGGCTCCACAATGGCTTTTAAACATAATGAACAAGTAGTTTCCTCTGTGTCAGACATGTTTGTACAGACTAGCAATGAGACTAGCAAGCTTGGAAAACACTTTAAACAAAGTTAACAAGCAATATAAAAAACGTTACTGTGCCTTTAAGAGAAACAAATTTTGGCAAAATTTGAAATAACAGTGAAAAAAGGCAGTTACACTAACAAAGTTTTTACAGTGTATGTAACAAGTTAGCAGAGCATTGCACCCACTTGCAAATGGATGATTAACCCCTTAATACAAAAAACAGATTAACAAAATGAAAAATATGTTTTTTAAACAGTCATAACAACTGCCACAGCTCCTACTTTTGAAGCCTTTTGAGCCCATCAGAGATGTCCTATAGCATGCAGGGGACTGCTGAGAGAAGCTGAATGTCACAGTTTGTAATTTTAAGTGCACCAACTGTAACTTTTATACTATAACAGTGGAAAGCCTCTGTTTCTAGGCAAAAATAAAGCCAGCCATGTGGAAAAAACTAGGCCCCAATAAGTTTTATCACCAAAGCATATATAAAAACGATTAAACATGCCAGCAAACGTTTTATATTACACTTTTATAAGAGTATGTATCTCTGTTAATAAGCCTGATACCAGTCGCTATTAAATCACTGCATTTAGGCTTAACTTACATTAATCCGGTATCAGCAGCATTTTTCTAGCAAGTTCCATCCCTAGAAATATGTTTACTGCACATACCTTATTGCAGGAAAACCTGCACGCCATTCCCTCTCTGAAGCTACCTCACTCCTCAGAATATGTGAGAACGGCAATGGATCTTAGTTACTTCTGCTAAGATCATAGAAATCACAGGCAGATTCTTCTTCTAATGCTGCCTTTGATAAAACAGTACACTCCGGTACCATTTAAAAATAACAAACTTTTGATTGAAGTTAAGAAACTAACTATAATACACCACTCTCCTCTTACTACGTCCATCTTTGTTGAGACTTGCAAGAGAATGACTGGATATGGCAGTTAGGGGAGGAGCTATATAGCAGCTCTGCTGTGGGTGATCCTCTTGCAACTTCCTGTTGGGAAGGAGAATATCCCACAAGTAATGGATGATCCGTGGACTGGATACACTTAACAAGAGAAATCTAAAGTCCAACATGAATTACAGTGTTATATTCTATATATGCTTGTTCAGGAGTTAAAGGGACATTAAACACTAAATAGACGCTAGATAGAATGATGCATTCAAAGAAAAGATTAGTCCATGACTAACATGTAGATGTATTTTTTAAAGTTTCATTAGTTGTTTAAATATTGACAAAATAAGTGTAAAGTTTTAATGTCTACAAAACACTGGGAGCTGCCATGTTGTAACTTGTGTTACCTTCTCTGCTGTGGCCAATTAGGGTCAGTTATAAATAGGTCACTAGAGTATGCAGCCAATGGTTGTGCTGGATTTAACAGTGTTCTGCACTTCCATTTCTAACAGGAACTGAAAAGCTCACAATTTCAGAATGGAATAACAGGCAAAGAGGACAAAATAAATAATGAAAGTATATTGCAGAGTTGTTTTATTATATACAACTTATCATTTTATATTACCATCTCAAAGTGTTTAATGTCCCTTTAAGCTTGGGCTGCTACGCATCCTCCCATAACCTCAAATATTTCAGATTAGGTATGAAATAGTGTAAGTATCTAGGAACTACTAGGCACTGTTACTAAATATAACTGAGAATGATGGATTTTCAGCTACTAAAGTATTACAGAGTTTTCTACAGGGCAAGCTGTGTTAATCCAACAGAGATAAACAGTTGTGAAAAACCTTACAAATAATACTATTATGCATTAAATAAGTGTTAGACTAATTTCAGCCCGGTATAGGAATACTCAGCGAAAGCTATCTGTGCATATGCTAATGTGCTTACGCCTAGATTTAGAGTTCTGCGTTAGCCGTCAAAACCAGCCGCCTAGATTTAGAGTTCTGCGTTAGCCGTCAAAACCAGCGTTAGGGGGTCCTAACGCTGGTTTTGGCCGCCCGCTGGTATTTAGAGTCAGTCAGGAAAGGGTCTAACGCTCACTTTACAGCCGCAACTTTTCCATACCGCAGATCCCCTTGCGCCATTTGCGTATCCTATCTTTTCAATGGGATCTTTCTAACGCCGGTATTTAGAGTCTTGGCTGAAGTGAGCGTTAGAAATCAAACGACAAGACTCCAGCCGCAGAGAAAAGCCAGGAGTTAAGAGCTTTCTGGGCTAACGCCGGTTCATAAAGCTCTTAACTACTGTGCTCTAAAGTACACTAACACCCATAAACTACCTATGTACCCCTAAACCGAGGTCCCCCCACATCGCCGCCACTCTAATAATTTTTTTAACCCCTAATCTGCCGACCGCACACCGCCGCCACCTACGTTATACTTATGTACCCCTAATCTGCTGCCCCTAACACCGCTGACCCCTACATAATATTTATTAACCCCTAATCTGCCCCCCCCCCCAACGTCGCCGCTACCTTACCTACAATTATTAACCCCTAATCTGCCGACTGGACCTCACCACTACTATAATAAAGTTATTAACCCCTAATCCGCCTCAATAACCCTATAATAAATAGTATTAATCCCTAATCTGCCCTCCCTAACATCACCAACACCTAACTTCAAGTATTAACCCCTAATCTGCCGACCGGACCTCACCGCTACTCTAATAAATGTATTAACCCCTAAAGCTAAGTCTAACCCTAACACTAACACCCCCTTAAATTAAATATAATTTTTATCTAACGAAATAAATTATTTCTTATTAAATAAATTATTCCTATTTAAAGCTAAATACTTACCTGTAAAATAAACCCTAATATAGCTACAATATAAATTATAATTATATTGTAGCTATTTTAGGATTAATATTTATTTTACAGGCAACTCTGTATTTATTTTAACCAGGTACAATAGCTATTAAATAGTTAATAACTATTTAATAGCTACCTAGTTAAAATAATTACAAAATTACCTGTAAAATAAATCCTAACCTAAGTTACAATTAAACCTAACACTACACCATCAATAAATTAATTACATAAACTACCTACAATTATCTACAATTAAACCTAACACTACACTATCAATAAATAAATTAAATACAAATAAATACACTAACTAAAGTACAAAAAATAAAAAAAGAACTAAGTTACAAAAAATAAAAAAATAATTTACAAACATTATAAATATATTACAATTTTAAGATAATTACACCTACTCTAAGCCCCCTAATAAAATAACAAAGCCCCCCAAAATAATAAAATGCTCTACCCTATTCTAAAATAAAAATTGAAAAGCTCTTTTACCTTACCAGCCCTTAAAAGGGCCTTTTGCGGGGCATGCCCCAAAGAATTCTGCTCTTTTGCCTGTAAAAAAAACATACAATACCACCCCCAACATTACAACCCACCACCCACATACCCCTAATCTAACCCAAACCCCCCTTAAATAATCCTAAAACTAAGCCCCTGAAGATCTTCCTACCTTATCTTCACCACGTCGGGTCGTTAGATAAAAATTATATTTAAGTTAGGGGGGTGTTAGTGTTAGGGTTAGACTTAACTTTAGGGGTTAATACATTTATTAGAGTAGCGGTGAGGTCCGGTCGGCAGATTAGGGGTTAATACTTGAAGTTAGGTGTCGGTGATGTTAGGGAGGGCAGATTAGGGGTTAATACTATTTATTATAGGGTTATTGAGGCGGATTAGGGGTTAATAACTTTATTATAGTAGCGGTGAGGTCCGGTCGGCAGATTAGGGGTTAATAAGTGTAGGTAAGGTAGTGGCGACGTTGGGGGGGGGGGCAGATTAGGGGTTAATAAATATAATATAGGAGTCGGCGGGGGTTAGGGGCAGCAGATTAGGGGTTCATAGGGATAACGTAGGTTGCGGCAGTGTACGGAGCGGCAGATTAGGGGTTAAAAATAATATGCAGGGGTATGCAATAGCGGGGTAGGCAGATTAGGGTTTAATAAGTGTAAGGTTAGAGGTGTTTAGACTCAGGGTACATGTTAGGGTGTTAGGTGCAGACTTAGGAAGTGTTTCCCCATAGGAAACAATGGGGCTGCGTTAGGAGCTGAACGCTGCTTTTTTTGCAGGTGTTTGGTTTTTTTTCATTGTTTCCTATGGGGGAATTGTGCACGAGCATGTTTTTGAAGCTGGCCGCGTCTGTAAGCACCGCTGGTATTTAGAGTTGCAGCGGCGGGAAATTATGCTCTACGCTCCTTTTTTGGAACCTAACGCAGCCCTTCTGTGAACTCTAAATACCAGCGGTATTTAAAAGGTGCGGGGGAAAAAAATCATGCGTAGCTAACGCACCCCTTTGGCCGCAGAACTCTAAATCTAGCCGAGCGTTAGGGGCTCCTAACGCTGGTTTTGGCTGCCCGCTGGTATTTAGAGTCAGTCATGAAAGGGTCTAACGCTCACTTTGCAGCCGCGACTTTTCCATACCGCAGATCCCCCTACGCCATTTGCGTATCCTATCTTTTCAATGGGATCATTCTAACACTGGTATTTAGAGACTTGGCTGAAGTGAGCGTTAGAAATCTAACGACAAGACTCCAGCCGCAGAGAAAAGCCAGGAGTTAAGAGCTTTCTGGGCTAACGCCGGTTCATAAAGCTCTTAACTACTGTGCTCTAAAGTACACTAACACCCATAAACTACCTATGTACCCCTAAACCGAGGCCCCCCCACACCGCAGCCACTCTAATCATTTTTTTTAACCCCTAATCTGCCGACCGCACACCGCTGCAACCTGCGTTATCCCTATGTACGCCTAATCTGCTGCCGCTAACACCGCCGACCCCTACATTATATTTGTTAACCCCTAATCTGCCCTCCCTAACATCACCGACACCTAACTTCAAGTATTAATCCCTAATCTGCCGACCGGACCTCACCGCTACTCTAATAAATTTATTAACCCCTAAAGCTAAGTCTAACCCTAACACTAACACCCCCCTAAGTTAAATATAATTTTTATCTAACAAAATAAATTAACTCTTTTTAAATAAATTATTCCTATTTAAAGCTAAATACTTACCTGTAAAATAAACCCTAATATAGCCACAATATAAATAATAATTATATTGTAGCTATTTTAGGATTAATATTTATTTTACAGGCAACTTTGTATTTATTTTAACCAGGTACAATAGCTATTAAATAGTTAATAACTATTTAATAGCTACCTAGTTAAAATAAGTACAAAATTACCTGTAAAATAAATCCTAACCTAAGTTACAATTAAACCTAACACTACACTATCAATAAATTAATTAAATAAAATACCTACAATTATCTACAATTAAACCTAACACTACACTATCAATAAATAAATGAAATACAAATAAATACACTAACTAAAGTACAAAAAATAAAAAAAGAACTAAGTTACAAAAAATAAAAAAATAATTTACAAACATTATAAAAATATTACAACAATTTTAAACTAATTACACCTACTCTAAGCCCCCTAATAAAATAACAAAGCCCCCCAAAATAAAAAAAATGCCCTACCCTATTCTAAAATAAAAATTGAAAAGCTCTTTTACCTTACCACCCCTTAAAAGGGCCTTTTGCGGGGCGTCATTCGTTGGGAAGTCGTCGGCCAGGATGGATGTTCCGCGTCGGCGGGATGAAGATGGATCCGGAAGAAAGAAGATTGAAGATGCCGCTTGATAGAAGACTTCAGCCAGATGATGGACCGCTTCAGCCCCCGCTTGGATGAAGACTTCAGCCGGATGACGTCATTTAAAGGGAAACTTCATTCTTCAGAAGACGTCGTAAGAGGAGGATGCTCCGCGCCGGATGTCTTGAAGATGGAGCCGCTCTGCGCGAGATGGATGAAGATAGAAGATGCCGTCTGGATGAAGACTTTGGCCCGCTTGGATGAAGACTTCTGCCGGCTTCGCTGATGACTTTTGCCGCTTTATTGAGGATGGATGTCGGGTCTTCAAAAACTGTAAGTGGATCTTCGGGAGTTAGTGTTAGGATTTTTTAAGGGTTTATTGGGTGTGTTTTAATTTTAGATTAGGGGTTTGGGCTGAAAAAGAGCTAAATGGCCTTTTAAAGGCAATGCCCATCCAAATGCCCTTTTCAGGGCAATGGGGAGGTTAGGTTTTTTAGATAGGTTTTATTTGAGGGGTTGGTTGTGTGGGTGGTGGGTTTTACTGTTGGGGGTATTTGTATTTTTATGTACAGGTAAAAGAGCTGATTTATTTGGGGCAATGCCCCGCAAAAGGCCCTTTTAAGGGCCATTGGTAGTTTAGTGTAGGCTAGGTTTTCTTTTTATTTTGTGGGGGCTTTTTTATTTTCATAGGGCTATTAGCTTAGGTGTAATTAGTTTAAATATTTGATAATTTATTTTTTATTTTGTGTAACTTAGTTGTTATTTTTTTGTAACTTAGTAATTTTTAATAATAGATTTAAATAATTGAAGTAGGGTTAGGTGTTTAAATATGTAATATAGTTAATTTAATTGTTAGTTTAATCTAATTTTAGTATAATAGGGTAGGTTAATGAATAGTTTAATATAGTTTAATGTAATTTAATGTAATTTTAGTATAATAGTTAGGGTAGATTAGTTAATAGTTTAATATAGTTTAATGTAATTTTAGTATAATAGTTAGGGTAGGTTAATTAGTAGTTTATTATAGTTTATTTTTAATTCTAAAGGTAAGTTTAAATTTATTATAAGATAGGGATGAGTTAATATTTAATGTAAAGTTAGCAGGTTGTTAGGTTTAGGGGTTAATAGCTTAATTTAGTTTATGGCGATGTGGGGGGCTGGCAGTTTAGGGGTTAATAGATTTAGTAAGTGGTAGTGATGTGGGAGGCCAGGGGTTTAGAGGTTAATACATTTATTTAGTTGCGGCGGGGTCCGGGAGCGGCGGAATAGGGGTTAATAACATTATGTAGGTGGCGGCAATGTCGGGCAGCAGATTAGGGGTGTTTAGACTCGGGGTTTATGTTAGGGTGTTAGGTGTAAACTTTACCATAGAAATCAATGGGATATCTGGCAGCATCGAACATGAGCTTTCGCTGCTTTCAGACTCCCATTGATTCCAATGGCATCCGCGGCCTCCAGGGTGGCGGATTGAAAACCAGGTACGCTGGGCCGGAATAGTGGCGAGCGTACCTGTTAGAAGTTTGATATATGGGAAAAAGTGTCAGATAGTGCCGAATTTGTATTCGGAACATCTGTAATGACGTAACCATCGATCTGTGTCGGAATGAGACATGCAGAACGTATGTTACGTCACAAATTTCATCTTTTACCGGTCTGTAGGCTTTGATAAAGAGGTTGAATCAGGCTCGCCACAATTACACTGCTAAATTCCAGCGTATTTGCGGTTGACGGCTTGATAAATAGGCCTCAATGTGTTCAGCTAACTTGCAGTAGTGCATTGCTGCATCTTCAACAAAAGATACAAATAGAATGAAGCAAATATGATAATACAAAGAATTATAAAGAAAATTAAAAAATTGTATGCATTCTGTGAATCATAGCTTTATTAAAGGGACAGTAAACACCAGAATTTTTGTTGCTTAAAAAGGTAGATAATCCCTTTATTACCCATTCCCCACATTAACTAATGCCCTCTAGTGGTGAAAAACTGTCAAAATGCATTCAGATTAGAGGTGGCCTTCAAGGTCTAAGATATTAGCATATATACCTCCTAGATTTAGCTTTCAACTAAGAATACCAAGAGAACAAAGCAAAATTGGCATGCACTATATGGCAGCAGTTTACAAAAATACTTTAACAATGTTATACATTTACAAAAGCATCAGATGGCAGCAGTATTTACAGAAACTGCCCCATATATTGCTCCAGACATGTGCACGCTGCTGTAAGTATGCTCTTCAGCAAAAGAACAAAGCAAGTTTTATAATAGAAGTAGTAACTGAAAACTGTATGCTCCACCTGAATCATGAAAAAAAAAATCTTGTGCTTCATGTCTCTTTTAAAGTACTTATTAATTTGCACAGAATAATGAATTCAGAGAATGCAGGGTAAAGGTGAGAGAAGATGACATAGGCAAAGTCCATGGGAGAGAATGGGAAGTGATTTGAGTTCAGGGATAAGACTGTGAAATGCACAGTGTCCAGGGAGCAAATACTGGCTCCCCATCAAAAAGAGAATCACCTTTAAGCTCCTTACCCACGCGTTCAAGGCCCTACACAACATCGGACCTGAATACCTCAACCTCCGCGTAAATTTCTACACTCCCACCAGACAACTCCGATCGGCCGAACAAGCACTCGCAGTCATCCCCCGCATGACATGGAACTAGAGCTGCGCATCTTCACTTGTCTCACGATTCGATTATCATCGTAACGATTTGATTCTACGATGCATCGCGATGCATCACGATTACTGCCCATGATTTTCATAAACTTGTTCTTTTCCATATTTTATATTTTATATATATATATATACACACAAACAATATATATATATATATATATACACACACACAAACTATATATATATATATATATATATATATATATATATATATATATATATATAGTACACACACACACAAATTTTGATAAATATATTAATTTTATTATAAAACCCCCAAAAAAGAGAGATACAATAAAATGCTTTAAAAAAAAAAAAACAGGCATTCCACGCTGCTGGCTTCCTTATCCTCCTTCCCCCGTTAATTTATTGTCTCTCTCTACTTTAGAAGACGCCCCTCTTATGCCGCATGGACAGAGACCTGTTAGCTTTAATGTCTCTGAAAGTGAGTAAACAGTAGTTGGTTCCCTATTAACCCCATGCACTCTTCCTGTCCTGAACAAAAGGTGGAAGAAATCAGATAAGCAGAATTGCAGAGCTAAAATAATTGTGCACGCATTAAAACTGTCAGGTTTTTTTTACTGAAAACAGCTGTAAGTTTTCTTACTGAAAAGGGACTGTCCGGTCAAATCCCTGAACTTGGCAACCCTTGACCCCTGTGTGCTGTGTCACTCATTTTTACTCACAAGCAACCCTGTCCTCAAGTGGAAAGCCCATGTAGCCTAGGAAGTTGCAGGAGGGACAGCTGCTGACTGAGCTGTGTCTTGAATCCTCCTGTGTGTGCGCACCTATCTTTCCTTGTGGAGGAGGGGGTCACGTGACATTGTGTGAATCGATTCGGCTCTTCACTGCATCGATGCAGCATCGTTAAAGGCTGCATCGTGATGCATCGTTGTGCCGATTATTTTTGACACCTCTACATGGAACACCCTCCCGCTGCACCTCAGACAATCCACCTCCCTTACAAAGTTCAGAAAGGACCTCAAAACCTGGCTCTTCAACTGAATGCCCATCCCCTCCCCTCCCCCCCTTCTCCTATCCCCTTTCCCTTAGCGCCTTGAGAACCTCACGGGTGATTAGTTTGCGCTCTATAAGTACCCAATAGATAGATAGATATGCTGTTTACAAGGTCCAATGCGGCAAATAAGTGGGAAAAGTTAAAGGGAACAGAGTGGAATGTGCACAGTTCAAGAGAATGAATGTAGAGTGTGCTAAATACAGGTGGGCAAAAACAGAGTTTACAAAATCCATGGAAAAGAAGGTGGAGTGTGCAGGGTTTAGATGTTTAGGGGGAAGAAATAAGTAATAGAAAAATAAGTTTGGGGAATTGTTAGAGTAATTGTGAAGAGGATCATATCCTAATAAATGCTAACTCCTTCTAACAAGAGGTTTTATAGGCTCCCACAAAAAAACAAAAATGATTAGCCAAAATAAAAGTAAAACACGGCAGCTTACTGGTATAATATTGATGATGAATTCTTTGTTTTATTACTGCAGGTTTCACTAAAGCATTTATAGCCATTCAAGCTATGCACAGTTAACATTTTTATAGAATTTGATTAATTTTATAATTAACATTTTGTAAAATGCGATCATAAATGAACAGTAAATTTCCATGAGCACAGAAGCCCAGGCCATAAGCAAAAAAAGGAGTGGTTGTAAAGGAAGTGGTCAGAAAAATCTGATCAGGTGTCCATATACAGAGAGAACGAGAGAGTCAGAAAGAAGGAAAGAGAGAGGAAGAGACAGAGAGAGAGAAAAAAAAGAGAGTAGCTGCACAGACATTCCTTCTTCATAAACAGTAAATCTTAAAGGGACAGGCAAGTCAAAATTAAACTTTCATGATTCAGTTAGGGCATGTGATTTTAAACAACTTTCCAGTATAATTGTATCATCAAATGTTCTTTGTTCTCTTGGTATTCTTAGTTGAAAGCTAAACCTAGGTAGGGTCATATGCTAATTTCTAAGCCCTTGAAGGCTGCCTCTTATCTGAATGCATTTGACAGTTTTTTTACAGCTAGAGGGCGTAAGTTTATGTTTACCATACAGATAACATTGAGCTCTTGCACATGGAGTTATTTAGAAGTCAGCACTGATTGGCTAAAACGCAAGTCTGTCAAAATAATTTAAATAAGGGGGCAGTCTTCAGATGCTCAGATACAAGATAATCACAGAGATAAAAAGTATATTAATATAACCGTCTTGGTTATGCAAAACTGGTGACTAGGTAATAAAGGGATTATCTATCTTTTTAAGCAATAAAAATTCTGCAATAGACTGTCCCTTTAAGCTGCAGACATCACTTTTAAAATTGCGTACGGCATGAAAACTACAATTACCATCAAGCCGTGTGCAAATTAAAGAGCGATGGCAGCTGCAGCAGTACCATTTAAAGCTATCTTGGTAACAAATTAAGGGGCCATGTTGCTTGAAGTTTATTTGTCAAACCTGTGGAGATTTATCAATTTTTCCTCCCCTCATGATTAAGTGTGGGATCAGTCCCCCCTTTTCCTATATCTATGTATGTTTCATATTTTAACTTGCTAAATCTGAGAAGATTCATTAAAGGGACACTCAGGTTTTATTACATTTTCATGATTCAGCATGTAATTTTTAACAACTTTCCAATTTTCTTCCATTAAAAGTCACCAGCTCCTACTGAGCATGTGCAAGAACTCAGACTATACGTATATGCATTTATGATTGGCTGTTTGCTATCACATGGTACAGGGGGAGTGGAAATATACATAACTTTGAAATGTGTTAGAAAAGAATCTACTACTCATTTGAAATTCAGAGTAAATGCTATTGCATTGTCTTGTTATCTTGCATTTGTTGATTATGCAAATCTGTTGTATTTACTGGTCCTTTAAAATAACCGTTTACATTTTGGCAAGATCTGTAAACAGGACTTCAACAACAGGTTTATATTGAAAGGTTTTATCTTCATATACCTGTACTGGATTTTAACATTATTTAAATTGTAAAGCATGAATCTTACTTATATATATATCTGTGCTGTTTCCAACTTCCTTAACTTCCCCTTTCCTCTCTCTGACCACCATCTACTAACTTTCTCTCTTACTCTAGCTACTACATCTTTGTAATCCCCCAAAAACCTGCTACCTTGCAGGAATTTAAATGACTTGGATCTCACAGACTTTTCCACTCAACTGAACCCTCTGCTCTCCAACATTTCATCCCTCTCTTGCCCAAACCTCGTGGCTTTACAGTATAATTCGGCACTAAAATCAACACTTGACAAAGCTGCACCCTCCACTCTTTGACGTACATCAATCACTCGACGGCAAACGTGACACACCAAACAGACCAGATATCTTCAGCGATGTTCTGGCATTATAAATTCATCCTTAAGTCCTACAACTCTGCACTCAGCCTGGCCAAACAAGTCTATTTCTCCTCCCTTGTATCATCTCACGCATCCAACCCCAGAAAGCTGTTCTCAACCTTTAACTCCCTTCTACGTCCGCCTGCACCCCCACCCACTACCAACCTCACTGCTCAGATTATTGCTGATCACTTCAAAAATAAAATTGACACCATTAGAAAAGATATCTGCACCTCACACCCCTCAAACCCAGCAATCCTACCCACCCCTTCTATTAAAAAAACTATGCTACTTCTCTCCTGTAACAGAGGAAGAAGTCTCTGTACTCCTATCCTTGGATCATCTCATAACCAGCCCGCTTGAACCTATTCCTTCACGACTTCTTTAACCAGTCTCTCACCGCTGGCACATTCCCTGATACCTTCAAGCATTCGTCAATCATACCAATCCTAAACTTCCCTTTGCTTCAAAATTATTGGAACGACTGGTCTATAATCGGCTAACTCAATTTCTCACAACTAACTCCTTACTTGATCCACTAAATATGGTTTCCGCCCTAAACACTCAACAGAAACCGCTCTTCCTAAAGTAACAAATGACCTGTTATCAGCTAAAGTAAAAGGCCACTACTCCCTACTAATTCTTCTTGACCAGTCCACTGCCTTTGACACAGTTGACCATCCTCTTCTCCTAAAAATACTACATTAATTTGGCATCCGAGAAACAGCCCTCTCCTGGTTTGCCTCATATCTCTCAAAACCCTAGTTTTCAGTTTCCTTTAACAACATATCTTGTGACCCTATCCCTCTCTCAGTTGGAGTACCGCAAGGCTCTGTCTTGGGTCCCTTGCTTTTCTCTCTCTATACATCCTCCCGTGGAAAACTTATAGCCTCCTTTGGATTCCAGTACCACTTATATGCTGATGATACCAAAATCTATCTTTCCTCTACTGATATCTCTCCCTCTTTACTCAACCAGATTTCCAACTGCCTATCTGCAATTTCCTCTTGCATGTCTTCACACTGTAATGCTCGTGGGATACTCCTCTATCAGACCGAACTCAGCAAGTAGTCTTGTTATCCCGGCGTCGAGCCGGAATGATAGGGAATATCCCAGAGCAGAGAGAGTTAGTAAGATGAGGAGGGCTGCACTCACCATTTGCAGGACAGTCCCCGGCAGCAACGGAAGAGCAGTCCAAGGGTACACCACTAGAATGGTCAGGCAGGCAGGAAGGGTCCAGCAACAGTAAAGCAGTCCAAGAGCACACCACTAGAATGGTCAGGCAGGCAGTGTTTGGCAACAGTATAACAGTCCAGAACAATAGGGGTTAATAAGCAGAGTAGTCAGACAGGCAGGGATCAGCAGCAGTATATCAGTCCAGCAATTTAGGGGTATAGCAGGCAGAGTAGTAAGACAGGCAGGTTCAGCAGCAGTATATCAGTCCAGCAATTTAGTGGTTAAACAGGCAGAGTAGTCAGACAGGCAGGGTTCAAACACATTAAGGCAGTACTGAAGTAACGATCTATCACACCCAGGAGCAGACAAAGTAACACCTATACTTGGGCAGTGATAGATCGTTATAGAGGGACTTACATAGGCGCAGGATTGGCACCACAGGAATCCGGAACCGGCATCTGAGAGAGAGGAGCGCGCGGCTATGACGTTAGTGACGCACGCATCTGGACCCAACACAGCCCCTGGCAACGAGCAGAGAAGGAGACGCCGCGCCCATAGCAACGGCTAGAGTGGCGCGGTGTGACATACACTACCTCCAACTCAATCTGTCTAAAACTGAGCTGCTTCTTATTCCCCCCTCTTTGAGACATCCAACACCTGATATTTCTCTAACGGTTGGAGACTCTATTCTCAACACCTCACTCCAGGTCAGCTGTCTTGGGGTTACACTTGACTCAGAACTCACATTCAACCCACATATACAAGCTCTTACCAAATCCTGCCGTTCACACCTACACAACATTTTCAGAATTCGTCCCTTCCTTACTCAAAAAAGTACAAAAATACTTACTCATTCTCTCATTTTGTCACACATTGATTATTGCAATCTACTTCTAAATGGCCTTCCAAAACATCGCCTCTCCTCCCTCCAATCTATTATGAATGCTTCTGCTAGACTCATCCACCTAAGTCGCCGATCTATATCAGCTGCTCCGCTCTGCCAGTCTCTACACTGACTCCCCATACACTCCAGAATACAATTTAAAGTATTAACCCTAACTTACAAAGCACTTAACAGTCTAACTCCCAACTATATTTCCTCTCTCATCATGAAATATCCCCCATTCCGTCCTCTTTGATCAACCTCTGACCACTGACAACCTCTCCACTCCTTTTATCTCTACTTCCCACTCTTGTCTCCAAGACTTTGCATGTGCAGCTCCTGTCCTCTGGAACTCTCTACCCCGCTCCATAAGACTGTCTCCAACCTTGTATAGCTTCAGACGCTCCTTGAAAACCCACCTATTCAGATCTGCTTACCATCTCTCTTCCATCTCTTATCCTAACCAAACTAATACATGAACTGCCTGACTCACTGCTGCAACTACAACCGATGTGACAAGCTACCCCCAACCTTATGTCTCTGCACCCTAAACCTGTAGACTGTGAACTCTCTGGAGCAAGGCCCTCTTCCTCCTGTACTAAATTTATTTAGTTTTGTTATGTTTTGTATTTTAACACAAATCCTTGTCATTGTATACCCTTATCACTGTACCCAGCGCTACAGAATTTGGCGGTGCTATAGAAATAAATGATAATAATAAATGATAATAATAAATATATATATATGCAGGAAAAACAAATCCTCCCTCCTAGTCCAGCCACCTGGGTGCAAATATAGCCAAATGTATACTTCCAATAAATAGTGCACTCTCAAGATTTTGTGAAAAAAAAAGGTCAACTTTATTAGATGACGTTTCAGGGAACTCAAGTCCCTTTCTTCAGATCTGAAGAAAGGGACTTGAGTTCCCTGAAACGTCATCTAATAAAGTTGACCTTTCTTTCACAAAATCCTGAGAATGCACTATTTATTGGAAGTAGATATATACCTGTATGTATATATATATATATATATATATATATATATAGTAATTCAACAAAAGATGCACTCACCGTGTTGTTTAATTAAAAAAGGTGAACGTTTTCGGGGAGTAACCCCTGTCCTCAGACCCCTGTACAAGCAAAAAATCTTGGAACTTGGTATTTTTAGGCACAGATAAAAGTCAATGGCTTCTCATACGTCAGAATCCCAGGGCTGAATAAACTACCACACCAGAATGCTTCTCGCTCAACGCCTCAACCAGTCTACTTACAAAAAGCTGTGTGGCGAAGCTTGCATATTCCTTGCAGATAAGCCTCAGTACCACTTGGATGAGGCACTTTGCCAATGAGGCCCATTTATCAAGCTCCGAATGGAGCTTGAGGGCCTGCGTTTCAGGCGAGCCTACAGGCTCGCCAGGAACAGCAGTTATGAAGCTGCTACATAATCCTGTCTGCCTGCTCTGATGAGGCGGACAGGAATCGCCGGAATTCAACCCGATAAAGTACGATCAAGTTGATTGACACCCCCATGCTGGCGGCCGAATGGCCACGAGTCTGCAGGGGGCGGTGTTGCACCAGCAGCTCACAAGAGCTGCTGGTGTAATGCTGAATACAGAGAGCGTATTGCTCTCCGCATTCAGCGATGTCTGTCGGACCTGATCCGCACTGTCGGATCAGGTCTGACAGACATTTCATAAATATTCCTCATTGTGTGTATCGCTCACTGCGCTCAGCTTGTACTCCATATCAATATGCCAATATTGCGTGCACACCTCAACCGTAAACCCGGAGCTCATGTGATACTTTACTGTGAGGAAGTAAACGGAAGGTGCTCAGGCTGTTTGACAAGTTTCCTCTTAAGTCCATTAACATATTAAAAAAACATATAGTCAAATACGGCAAAAAAAATCATGAGATCAAGACGGGAGTGCCAACACACCCTTAGTCTTCTTACAGTGACATCATTGTTAATATTCTATGCACGCACCACGTGCACCCATAAATAATGAGTATCACAGAGGTCTTTGAAACAATTTATTTAGAGATGTAAGAAAAATTATAATAGATTTATACTGAAGTTAAGTTTTAATTTAAATAACAAACTTTGCAATAATGCAATTAAAATTTTGAGTTTACGGTCTCTTTCAGAGTGTATTACACATGTGCAAGGTAATAGAACATTTGCAAATAGGTGTGAAATAGTTGTAAAGATGTCCAAAAGAACTGTTCAGGCCCATAGGAGAAATAGGGCTTTTATTGAGGATCCGAAAACCCCTTTGCAAGTGTGGGCATGACCTAAAAACACAATACTGTGACCACATTGAAACAAAAAGTAACGTTTTCGCCAGAAAAAGTGCTGAAATAGCTGAAGCCGATAGATTGTGATTGAGGCATTAACTGATACTCATTTAATTTAATAAAATTATATTAAATTTCTTGTTTAATAAAAACGGAGTAGCCATTTTAGTATCATCACTCAGAAGTTAATATTTGTTCTTTAAACAATGATGTTTTGAAGTTACAGGGAAAACTTTCAGCATGAATAATAATCATAATAATCTGGAGATTGGAGAAAAAATAATTAAAGCATTATCATCCAGGGTGTGTCTTAGAAACTGATATACAGGTTATCAGTTTTCTGGGTAAAAATTTGACCTTCTTTTTTGCAGGGTTATGTTGATACAAAGGAAGTGCTGCCAGCTGCCTGCCACTGTTGCCACCATTATCATAAATCTACTCACATCAACCCCCAACTACTATGTTACATGAATTGAGGGGAAGGCATTCCAACCCACAGCCATAACTAGGCAAACAGAAAATGTTAAAGGGACACTGAACCCAATTTTTTTCTTTTGTGATTCAGATAGAGCATGCAATTTTAAGCAACTTTCTAATTGACTCCTATTATCAAATTGTCTTCATTCTCTTGGTATCTTTATTTGAAATGCAAGAATGTAAGTTTAGATGCCGGACTATTTTTGGTGAACAAACTGGGTTGATCTTGCTGATTGGTGGATAAATTCACCCACCAATAAACAAGTTCTTTCCATGGTTCTGAACCAAAAAATAGCTTAGATGCCTTCTTTTTCAAATAAAGAAAGCAAGAGAACGAAGAAAAATTGATAATAGGTGTAAATTAGAAAGTTGATTAAAATTGCATGCTCTATCTGAATCACGAAAGAAAGAATTTGGGTTAAGTGTCCCTTTAAATTGCATAATAATAATAGTAATAATAATAAAAATAACAAAAAACATAAATTATGCTTACTTGATAATTTCATTCCCTTCTGTATGAGGAGAGTCCACAGCATCATTCCTTATTGTTGGGAAATACTGAACCCCAGCCAAAGGCTTAAATATTCCCCCTACTTCCCTTATACCCAGTCATTCTGCCAAGGGAACAAGGAACAGTAGGAGAAATATTAGGGTATAAATGGTGCCGGAAGAGAAAAAAATGTTTGGTCTGCCCATCAGAGTATACGGGTACGTAGGACAGCCTTATCAGTGTGGAACACCAGATAAGGAGGCTCACATTGCAAAGCAGCCATTTCAGAAACTCTGTGTGCTGACGCAATAGCCAATAGAAAAAGAACCTTCCAGGACAACAATTTAATGTCAATCGGATGCATAGGCTCACACGGAGCCTGTTGCAAAAAATTAAGAACAAGATTCAAACTTCAAGGTGGAGCGTTAGAACCACGCTCCTCACACCAGAATAAGTAACCTCTCCAAACCTTATGATATATGCGACGAGTAACAGGCTTATGAGCCTGAATGAGAGTGTCAATAACCCTCTCAGAGAAACCTCTCTTGGCTAAGACTAAGCATTCAATCTCCACGCAGTCAGCGTCAGAGAATCTAGATTTTGATGAACAAAAGGACCCTGTTCCAGCAGATCCCTGCGACAAGGTAACTTCCACGGAGGAGATGAGGACATCCCCACCAGGTCCGTGAACCACATCCTTTGCGGCCACGATGGAGCAATCAGTATCACTGATGCCTGCTCCTGCTTGATGCGCGCCACTACACGAGGAAGAAGTGGTAACAGCGGAAAAATGTAAATTAGATTGAACGTCCAAGGCACTGCTAATGCATCTATTAACTCAGCATGAGGATCCCTGGACCACGACCCATATCTGGGTAGCTTGGAATTGAACCAGGACGCCATGAAATCTATCTTCGGCGTTCCCTACATGTTGCAAATCTCCGCATCTCCGATGAAAGGATTGTCTGCTGAGGAAATCTGTTTCCCAGTTGTTCACACCGGAATGTGGATCGCTGACAGCGAGTAGTTGTGGGCCTCCTTCCACTCCAGAATTAGAGATACTTCCCTCATTGCTAGAGAGCTCCTTGCCCCCTCCCCCCCCCGGATGGTTGATGGAAGCCACCGAGGTCATGTTGTCTGATTGGAATCTGATAAACTAGGTTGAACCCAGAAGAGGCCAAGCCTTCAGAGCATTGAAGATTGCTCGAAGTTCCAAAATGTTGATCGGGAGGAGGGATTCCTCTTGAGTCCGTAGGCCCTGTGCCTTCCTGGCACCCCAAACAGCTTCCCATCCTGAGAGACTTGCGCCCATAGTTACAATCTCCCAGTATGGTCTCAAGAAGGACATCCCTTGGGACAGGTGATCTGGATAGAGCCACCAAGAGAGCGAGTCTCTTGACTGGTTGTCTAGAGAAATCTGTTGAGAAAGATCTGAATGATCGCCGTTCCACTGTCTCAGCATGCACAGCTGAAGTGGTCTGAGATGGAATCTGGCAAAAGGAATGATGTTCATGCTGGACACCATGAGACCAATCACCTTCATACACCGAGGGCCATAAGGAGGTCTGGAGGGCAAGAAAAGCTTAAGTTAGCTTGCAACGTCTCTGGTCTGTAAGAAATATCCTCATGGATATGGAATCTATTATAGTACCGAGGAATTCCACCCTAGTATTGGGAATAAGAGAACGCTTTTCTAAGTTTATCTTCCATCCATGAGATCGAAGAAGAAATAGAAGAGCTTTCGAATGGTCTGCTGCCAGGCGTCAGGATGGTGCTTAAACCAGAATATCGTCCAAGTATGGTGCTACTGCTATACCCTTGGTTCTGGCCACTGCAAGCAGAGCCCCTAGAACCTTCATAAAAACTCTTGGAGCAGTAGCTAGACCAAACCGAAGTGCAATAAACTGGAAGTGCTGGTCCAGGAACGCAAACCTTAGGTACTTGAAGTGTTCCTTGTGTATTGGAACGTGAAGGTAAGCATCCTATCGTATCGTAGTCATAAACTGTTCTTCCTGAACTAAGGGAAGGATGGACCTTATTGTCTCCATCTTGAACAAGGGGACAGATAGGAATTTGTTTAAGCGCTTTCCATCCAGAATCGGGCGGAAAGTTCCCTCCTTCTTTGGGACCACAAAAAGGTTTGAGTAGTATACCAGACCTCTTTCTGCAAGAGGTACCGGGACAATGACTCCCAGGGAGGAGAGATCCCTCATGCACCTTAGAAATGCCTCTCTCTTTTCTGGCCTTGAAGACAGGTTTGACAAGAGAAATCTGCCCCTGGGTGGATGAGACCTGAAACCTATACTGTATCCCTGAGCGATGACCTCCAGGACCCACGGGTCTTACACGTCCCCAAACCAAGCTTCCAAAAAGAGTGACAGTCTGCACCCTACAAGATCCAGAGCCGGATCGGGGGCTGCCCTTTCATGCCGACTTTGTCTTGGCAGGCTTCTTGTTCTGCTTGGATTTATTCCAGGACTGAGCCGGCTTCCAAGTCCCCTTGGATTGCTCAGGCTTTGCGGAGGGCTGCTGACGTTGGGATTTATCAGAACGAAAGGAACGAAAATTAGGACCTTGTCCTTTAGGTTTGTTCTTTTTATCCTGTGGTAAAAAGGCACCTTTGCCCCCAGTAACCGTGGAGAAAATTGAGTCCAGTCCTGGACCAAATAGAATATTTCCCTTAAATGGGAGGGAAAGAGTGCCCTACGGGCTTGAACAGAAAAACCTGAAGCCTTGGCATTCAGGTGAATAATTTGCATATTTGCATCCCAAATAAAAGAATTAGCCACCCTTAAGGCCTTAATTCTTTCTTGAATCACGTCAAGGGGACCCTCCACCTCTATCAACTCGCACCAGTAGGTAGCCACTCCAGCAACCGCAGCAACAGCCGCTGCCGGTTGAAACAAATATCCCGTATGTTGAAACATCTTTCTTAACAGCGGTATAGTAGAGCATTTAGCAAACGCGGAGATAGCGCCATTCACCCTGGGGATGGAACACCACAACTCCAATTGAGAGTCAGGAACTGGGAACAATTTTTTAAAGGAAGAAGGGGAAAATTAAGAATCAATTCTTTCCCATTCATTCTTAATAATGTTCACCATCTTTACGGGAACCGGGAAAGTCTGTGGTACAACCCTGTCGTCGTAGACCCTATCTAATTTAGGCAATTTAGGCTCTGGAACCTCAAAAGTAACCAAAACTTCCTTTAGCAAAAAGCGTAAATGTTCAATCCTAAATCTAAAGTCTGGTTCCTCCGCAGCTGGAGGCTTAGAGGCAGCAGATTCCGACCAAAAAGAGCCCCCTCTGAAGTAGCAGAGGCGACTTCATCATCGGATAATCTTGTATCAGATAAATCCAATAAGCTAGTAGATGACCCCTGGGAAGGATAGCAATATTTGACCTTTTGCTTGCACTTAACAGGGCGAGGTAAAGCAATAAAGGCCGCAGACATTACCGTTTGTAACTGCTCAGTAAAGTCTGGCGGTAAAAGGGCCCCTCCAGATGGAGGATTAGGAGTGCTACGGGAAGCTGCATGTGTATTGGGAGATGACTGTAGGGTGCGCACCTCACGGACAGAAACTCCTCAGAGGTGGGCGGCTCAGTGGTATCAAACATATTAACTTTCTTTGACATGATTACTTTATCAAGGCATGTGGAAAATAATTGAGCAGGCGGGTATACCGCGGCCTCTTCACAATATAGACAGGTATTAGACTTAGGTAATGAAGGAGTACCCTCTAACGCATCAGAATCCTTCATAGCTTGCACTTATAAAGCAGACAATTGAAAAATAAGATAAAACGGCACCTTTATACCCCCAATAACTGGGGCACTCACCACCTCCTATGACCCAGGCCAAACAGAGAAACTGCTTCTTCTCCAGTAAACCGCACGGTCAGGAAAGAGGAAATCAGTGTGACTACACTGCGCAGCTTCCAAAAACAAAAGTAAAACCTGTACGCTCCAACATCTGCCTGAGCGTCATCTTAAACATGTTGCAGCATAATCATAATAAAATAAAATTATGTGATTAATCCCCCCTGTTCAATAATCTCCCTCTGGAGATATTAACCCTTGATTCCATACAGATAAAAGGAGTCACACTTTGACCCTGTCTTCTTGCGTTATCATATGTGTATAAAAAAATGAAACTAGAATCTATGCCGTGGAACAAAAACACAGCCTCTCAAGTTTGACAGTCTTGTAGCATCGCTCCTAACATCGACTTGAGTGATGGAAGCAGGCAGTGAAACTCGTCAACACTGATTGCTTAGGAGCTGTTAATACGAGTCTGGATGGATTCTCAGAAAGACTCTACCTGCATCTCCAGACTCTAACATTCGTCAATGCTCTCACTGAGAGGATGACAAGACTACTTAAAACTCCAGTCCCATTTCGAAGGGTAGATACCCTCCATAAGGAACTACTCCGTATTGTCTGACACTTCTCTGCCAACCTCCTGTGACGAAAGGGAAAAAATGACTTGGATATGAGGGAAGTAGGGGGAGTATTTAAGCCTTTGGCTGGGGTGTCTTTGCCTCCTCCTGGTGGCCAGTTTCAGTATTTCCCAACAGTAAGGAATGATGCCGTGGACTCTCCTCATATTAAGAAGGAAATAACATATTCTAAACATTTTATACATTCCCCTCTATTACCCTGTTCTAATAATACCACAGTTGGTCTAATTCTTCATACTTCTTATAAAATTAATACATACAATCAAGCTGTACTTTCAAATTTAGTGAAGTGATAAATGTCATTCATAAAATCAGTATATGTAGTATGTTTCTGTTGACTTGGATTTATGGATACATAATTTGTCTCACCTGAGATTGGAGCACCCAGAAGTCCACCAACACTCTCAATCATTTGTAGTAGTCCAAGGGCAGGTAAAACTTTCTGATTGCCCACAACCCTAGGCAGGGCAGAGAATACTCCAGGGGTGAGAGCCCCAGCACAAAAGCCAAAGGCCACAACAGATAGTCCCATCTCTACTGAATTAATAGCTAAGGGAAGGAGTCCTAGGATCACACCAGTCACAACAGTCCAAAAACTGAGAAGCGGAAGGTTGTGCCGCGGAATGAAGTCAGACAGCCATCCAGCAAAAAGCCGTCCACCCACATCTGCCACCCCTACCAAAGACATCAGCAAGGCTGCATGCTGCTCACCAACTCCTTTTGCTCGCATGTGAGCCACTAGGTGGGCAAACGGCACAAAGTAGCCAGTGTTGATTAGTGTGATGGCCAGACAATACCGCATGAAGGCCCCTTCACACAGCAGTTCCCAACCCCATAGTAGTGATCGAGAATGGCCACGAGATTCTTCTGAATGAGGCCGCAGTAAAGCCCCACAGGGTACAGAATGAAGGGTAATTCCAGACAACAAGAGAAGGGCCCCCCGCCAGGAGTATATTTCAACCAGATATTGCAAAAGGGGTGTCAGTGCAAAGGACATAATACCTACACCTGTCAAAACAAAGCCCGTGGCCAAAGATCGCCGATGAGTAAAACTCTGAGTCACAGCAGCCATTGACGGAGAGAAGATCAAAGCCCAGCCAAGCCCTGTGAAGTGAAAGACACATAAAATGAAGATATCCATAAATAACAAAAAACATAAATTATGCTTACCTGATCATTTTTCTTCCGATGGAAAGAGTCCACAGCTGCATTTATTACTTTTGGGAATTCAGAACCTGGCCACCAGGAGGAAGCAAAGATACCCCAGCCAAAGGCTTAAATACTCCTCCCACTCCCCTATCCTCCAGTCATTCTGCCGAGGAACAAGGAAAAGTAGAAGAAATATCAGGGTGAAAAGGTGCCAGAAGAACAAAAAACACGTCCGCCCCACATAAAAACACGGTCAGGGAGCTGTGAACTCTTTCCATCTGAAGAAAAGAAAATTATAAGGTATTATGTTTTTCCTTATAAAAATGGAAAGAATCCACCGCTGGATTTATTACTTTTGGGAAAACAATAACCAAGCTATAGAGGACACTGAATGCAAAAACGGGAGTGTACAAGAGGCGGCCCATTCTGAGGGCACCAGGCCTGAAAACCCCTACCCAACAAAGTCCCGCTTCGTCCGAAGCCGAGAACAACTTTGAAAAAGATGAATAGACCCAAGGACACTGACCCGCAGATAGTCCACAAGCCTTGCTAGAGACCGCAGGAACTAGACTCGACTGAGTCAACAGCCTCCAGGAGACACCATCGCCCAGCAGTCGGTCTCCAAACAACACGCCCCATACTAAAGAAAGGGAACAAGCTACCGTAATCTTCCACAAAGAAGGAAAGACACAGAGAAAACATGAATGTACTTCATGAATGTAAAGCGCAGCTAATCCCCCTTAAGGGACTCAAGGCGCTGCTCATCATATCAACTTCGAAAGGAGGAAGGCTGAGTAGACCTCGCCGGGGATCGAATTGCAACCCTCGGTTTGCTAGAATGCAGAGTAGCCACAGTGCAATAGGATGCTGAGCTAGCTGTCCAGCTAGCATAAGGAACTCCAGACCAACAGAGACCCACCAGTCTCATAAAAACAAGGGGAGGCAACGCCCAGACCCCAGAAAAACAGAAACCACGGGATAAGGCCGGGAGTCTGAAACAGAGAGGGATCTTCCCCCAACACAGTACAACCACACTCTAAAAAGCAACTGAAGCAAAGGTCCCCAAGTCGCAAAAAGGTAGCTCAGAATACCAAAATATTCAGAAACGAAACCTTGGCAGCAAGCTCAGATAAGTCTGACAAACAACACTTGAAGCAAAAACACTGCACGCTGCAGTCATCTAAAAATGACTCTGAAACTTAAAAACTTGCAGGGCAAGCAGAAAGCAGCTGAAGATACGATCCTTCAGATTGCTAAGTATCCACTAACCAGCGGATAACGTTGCAGGCTATCTAAGAGCCGCCAGTCCTTCCCACAAATCCTGAACATGGAGAAAGGAGAAACCTCAAGAGGCTTACCATACCTCAAATGCTCCGAGGATGAATTTAGCAGAGCAACAGAACTCAGATGCTCCAACACCGGACCAGCCCAAGCGACAGACATGTCTGATAGACAGGGGGGACAGAAAAACCTCAACCACAAGCCCCCAGGGAATGGTCAACAGAGCTCGGGTGCCAACCCAATCCGCTTCTCCAAAATAAGGCACTCCCAAGGAGAACCTCCTGGCACCTGGAACAGAGAAAAGTGCAATAGATCCGTAGGATGACCTGTCACAGCTCTCTTCAGTCTCTACGTAGAGAGATCAAATTCCAACAAGTGGAACAGAGCCCATAGAGCAGCAGATGCTGGCCCTTACAGAGATAAGCCACCTGATCCAACCTCATACACACAGGGCAGGACAAAGACCCTCCAGAGTGAGGAACCACAGCTCATAAGAAAAAAACACTATCCCCTCAAAAAAGAAGGGCACAGATAAGAACAGCGTACATGTCCACAAGACATGAAGCCATAGTATGATCAAAATCATCCAGACACCACTGTCGACCCAACAGAGAAAAAACTCCCCATGAAGAGGAGCACACTCCGTCTGAAGGACAAGTTAGGCCTTAAAGCTGATAACCAGTACCCGAAGGTAGATGTGAACTCTGGCCTTCCTGCTTGCAAGCCCAATGAGCTAGTCCCTATGTCGCAACATAGGGTCCCTGAAAAAACTGGGTCGTCCCGAACCAGTCCACAGGATCATAAGTCTCCAGACATCCAAGAAGGATCCAAGACAAGAACCCTGGACCCTGAATCGTCCTAGAATGAACGACACCCCCAGGGAACATAAGATACCCTGTCTGAAGCAATCAGACCTCACAGGGGATGAGAACTGGGAAACCCGGAGAACGGGTACAGGACTCATGCGTAATTCCCAGCCCCAACAAGGTGCTAGGCCGCGACAAACGTACACAATTTCTCTAGAGCCCAAAGGCCCCAAGGGCAACACTAAGGGAAATGAGAACGAGAACAGAGTCACCCGAAAGAGAGTAGAAGAAAGGCTAGCCTCCATAATCCTTTCAGATTAACATTCCAGAGGACCATACCCAAGGGAAAAGAATGCAAAGCATCCCGAACCCAGGCAGAAAAAGCATCCCCTAAGCAAAAAGCTTGGAAAAAGAGACAACACCTCTTATTGCCCCTAATATGGAGATGACTAACTCCTGAAGGAAGACAGAGCCTTACAGCCTTCACTTCCTAATGAAGCGGCCAAAGCCGCCAGAAAAACCGGACGAAGTCTAGAAAGTCTCGACCCAAAGGAAGAAAACCTCTAAAAGGAATAAGTCCTAAAAGGATACTTCCAAAGAGACCATGAAAGGCAAAACCGTTCCTGGAAAAATCGGAAATGACTGAACATGTTGCCGCGGATCTCAATGGAGTCCCGGCCCACTAGATTGAAAGGTGAATGAGGACTGAACCAAAACCCCATGCCCGTAAGCAACCACGGACCCTCAAATCCTCTCAGAATGCTGAAGCTTGTAAAATAAAACAAGAAAACAACACAAATCATATTGTGATCACTCGGCGCCCTCACTGGACCAACCGGAAATAAAAAGGCACCACGTGTCTGAACTAGGCCTCAAAGACAGAAGGATTTGTACCCAGTCAGGACCAGCCTGAAACAAAGGGCCCCAGCACTGTCAAGGCCACATAGAGTCTCCCCCGAGATGGAGGGATAAAGAGCAGTCAGACAGACTTTTGTAAACAGTGCGACACAAAATTGCCAGTATCAATTCCAGAGAAGAAAGTTCCCGAAGGAAACATCACACCACAACCTGAGCTTTAGATCAAATAAAAATCATTCTCACCGGATGAAGATAAAAGATAAGGCAACCCATAGGTTATCGCCCAGGAACAGCCCCACAGGGGTCCGAGACTTCCAAGCTCAGAACTGGAACAGGATACACATATAACAAAGACTATAAGAAGATTACTTCATCCCCTTATGTCTATGCATGCAAGCCAGTCGAAGATTAAGACTGAGAATCCCCAGACCCATAAAGAGTGGGATCCAGCAGCGCCATAAACGTGCCTTAGTAGAACACGAAGGTGCCCAAGTCTATAACAAAAGGCGCAACATACCTCCACCGGGACAAAAGAAAAAAACGGCCCTGAAGGTTGACCCCCTGAGGCCTCAGGGGCAGTCGCTCCCCCGGAGGGCTGAACTGGACCAGGCGATCCCACACCTGACGAGCCCTGGAACACGGACAATATCGTAAGCACACTCCCGGGAGGTGAGGTGCAGATGCACCAGCGCCAAAGATATGGCCATGCGGAACCGTGTTGTAACCTCCGGTGGGAACAGACCATACTCCATAGAAGGATAAGTTGCGTTTGGGTTACCTGCATGCGTAGTAAGAGTTGGTGGTAGGGAACTTGTCTGGTGGAAAATAGAATCCCCAGAGGCGGAGGCTCAGTGGGCACCTGATTCCCCCCGAGGAACAGAGCACTCTAAAACGGCATTCGGAACATAACTGATGGGCATGTATCACCCGGGCCAATTCATATTCTTCGCAAGAAGTAGAGTCTGAATTAGAGACATCCGTCTCCAAAAAATCAGAATCCTCCAAAACTGGGACACTGAATAAAAAATGGACCAATAAGAAAAATCTAAATGGCACCTTACACCCCCAATGGCTGGGGCACTCACCACCTCCAGAGAATCAGACACCAGTGGACCAGGATAACTCCGTCGCCACACGGTCAGGAATGCGGAAATGGAGTCACAAGGTAAACCGTGCAGTCCATGCAAAAGCGCGCCCGACCGTAAAGGCCGCGTCACTAGACATAGGCCGTTATGTTCCAAAATAGCCATGAGCCGAAGCAACACTACACAGTAGCAGACAGAATCACATAACAAACATGATTATAAACCCCCCTGTTCAATAACCCCCCTCAGGAGATATTAACCCTTGATTCCTAGATACAAAAAGGAGCCTCACAGAGACCCTATGTTAAAGTTATCCCCGAAAGGTTGTAGCCCCTCTTGGATAAAAAGTTGTAATTACAATACATCCATGATGAAAGTAAAATGAAACGATCTTACCGGAATCTACGCCGTGGAACAGGAACACAGCTCTTCAAGTGTGACAGATAGTAGCGTCACTTCTGCCATGGACTTGAGAGAAAAAAGCAGGCAGCAAAACTTGTCAACGCTGATTGCTTGTGGAGCTGTTAATATGAGTCGGTATGGTTTCGCAGAAAGACTATCCCTGAATCTCCGGACTCTAACTTTCACCAATGCTCTCACTGAGAGGCTGACAGGACTACTTAAAACTCCAGTCCCATGCCGAAGAGTACTACCCTCCATAAGAGACTATCGAAAACTTCTGACACTTCTCTGCCAACCTCCTCGGACGAAAGGCAAAGAATGACTGGGGGATGGGGGGAGTGGGAGGAGTATTAAAGCCTTTGGCTGGGGTGTCTTTGCCTCCTCCTGGTGGCCAGGTTCTGAATTCCCAAAAGTAATGAACGCAGCTGTGGACTCTTTCCATTTATGAAGAAAAAACATTTACAGAAGGCTGATACTGTGTGTTATAAAGTCTTTTTCACACAGGGCAACACATTAATATGCAAAATGACACACTGACACATAAAAGTGTCTGTCTCTTTTAATACAGAATATAATGGGTATGTAATTATAGATCTGATATGAAGAATAACATAGAGATGGTTATATCTGCCACCTGATATTTAGGACTGTAACGGTAATTGTGAGATTAGAGAAAACTGTTACCTGATAGACCTCCAAGACTCAAGTAAAGATGGGGAAGACTGGTAGCAAAAGAAGCAAAAAACATCCCTAATGAGGCCAGAAGTCCTCCAAACATGACAACTGGGCGAGAACCATAACGGAGAGCAAGAGCACATCCAAGGGGGCCTATGCAAGATGAAAGTATACAGGAGAAAGACAGTTGAAAATGGTTATTAAATTGCTTGCATAGCTTTTTGCAGGATTTTTAAATTCTAATACATTTGAAACAATGCAACAATCTACTTTTAGCGAATTTTCACGCATCTGTGGCATAATTACACCTCCTATATCTTACAGTGGATGCTTCAGTCCATCTGAGTTTCCAGCAACTTTTTTGAAGTATTTTCGGAAATTCAACAAATTTGACCAGTAGCATATCTTGACTGTTTTTTTCAGTGCTTACATTTTTGTAAATTATTAAACTTGTATTTTAAATTAAATAAGATTAACAGAATATTCATTTAAGATTGAAGTAAAACGTTAACTATAAAATGACTCAAACTTGCATAATATTAATAATTGCACACTTCATGTATTCATATAAATGGTTAAGTAAAGATCATTAATTCATACATAGGCCTAGATTCTGAGAGGAGAGCAATTTATCGCTCCCTCGCTAACTGTGTTTGACTTTGACTGTTTACGTGCGTCCGGTACCAAGTGTATTACAAGTTGAAATTAAAATGTTTTTGCTCTCGCGCTAACCCTAAGTGCTCAAAAAGTCGGTTACAATATCGCAATCGCGTAACATATTTTTTCCATAGACTTCAATGGAGTGCAAAACTGGAGAAAAAAAACTAACAACCAACAAGTCGCACAAATCCGATCGTATTTTCTCAAGTGCTATGCTAACCCAACATAAAATATTACACATTTATAAATGCCTGCAGAAGCTTAGATACAAAGTAAGTACAGAGGTAAAAAGTATATTTCTATAACAGTGTTGGTTATGTAAACTGGAGAATGGTAAATAAAGTGATTATCTATCTTTTTAAACAATAAAAATGTTGGTGTTTACTATCCCTTTAATACACTTTTTACCTCTGTGATTACCTTGTATCTAAGCATTTGCAGATTGCCCCCTTATTTCAGTTCTTTTGACAGACTTACATTTTAGCTAATCGGTGCTAACATATACATGACTCCACGGGAGTGAGCCAAATGTTATCTATATGGCACACATGAACTAGTGCTGTCTAGCTGTAAAAAAACTGTCAACATCCATTGAGATAAGAGATGGCCTTCAAGGGCTTAGAAAACTTAAAATATGCTTACCTGATAATTTTCTTTTCTTCTGAAGGGAAGAGTCCACAGCTTCATTCATTACTTTTGGGTATTCAGAACCTGGCCACCAGGAGGAGCAAAGACACCCCAGCCAAAGGCTGAAATACCTCCCCCACTTCCCTCATCCCCCAGTCATTCTGCCAAGGGAACAAGGAACAGTAGGAGAAATATCAGGGTGAAAAAGGTGCCAGAAGAAGAAACTAAATTACAGCCGCCTCATCGATAAATGCGGGCGTGGAGCTGTGGACTCTTCCCGTCAGAAGAAAAGAAAATTATCAGGTAAGTATAATTTAAGTTTTTCTTCTTAAATGAGAAGAGTCCACAGCTGCATTCATTACTTTTGGGAAAACAATACCCAAGCTATAGAGGACACTGAATGCAAACATAGACGGGTACAGAAGGCCCCATTGAAGGGCACCACAGCCTGAAATCACCCATAAAAAACTGAAACAAAAGTAACTGCCCATCAGTTAAACAACCAGCATGCCATGCTGGAGACCGCTCAAAATCCTTAGATTCCACTGAGCACAATGCCTCAGAGGAGCCAATTCCCACAGGCTCCCAAATCGCACAAACTTACCCGAAGGAAAAGCACCTCCACCAACCCCCGAAGGGGAGAACGGAGTACCCAAAGGAGATCCAAAGGACCGTCAGAATAGGGTAAGAAACCCCAAAGACAAAGCGAAACGAACCACCCAGGGAAAAAGAGTCTCTAGAAAGTCCATCTCCCAAAGAGACACTGTCAACCTATGAGAAAGGGATCGCTAGGAAGAACAAAAATCCACCCTCAGATCCTCTGACACAACACCATATAACTTATTGTGCTCCAAGTAAGCCGCGAGCTCCCCACTGAACCATAGTCTAGCAGACACAACCGCTAGAACTAGCTACATATAGATAGGAAAACCATATCAGGACCGAAGGAAAAACACAGAGCCCACTGACAGGATGGAAAAACCAACTGTCCCAGCAGAAAAAAGAGGGCTCTATGTGAAACACAGAACCACAACTGATAGAACTCGCGACTTCCAGCTCCAGGGCAGCAAAGCTGAATATTAAGTCATCATGGGACCCTATCCCAAAGAGAGTGCCAAATTATCAACGGTAACTCCCGACCAGGAAAATCCGGACCCCAGAAGACATCCAACACCAGCAGCAATGCAACCATTGGAGGAAGGAACTGTCAGGGTGCCAGGAATCAGACTGAGACGAGAAGTGCAAAAAACTAAATTTATGCTTACCTGATAAATTTATTTCTCTTGTGGTGTATCCAGTCCACGGATTCATCCATTACTTGTGGGATATTCTCCTTCCCAACAGGAAGCTGCAAGAGGATCACCCACAGCAGAGCTGTCTATATAGCTCCTCCCCTAACTGCCACCTCCCAGTCATTCGACCGAAGACAAGAAAGAGAAAGGAGAAACTATAGGGTGCAGTGGTGACTGTAGTTTAAAAATGAAAAAACACCTGCCTTAAAATGACAGGGCGGGCCGTGGACTGGATATACCACAAGAGAAATAAATTTATCAGGTAAGCATAAATTTTGGTTTCTCTTGTAAGGTATATCCAGTCCACGGATTCATCCATTACTTGTGGGATACCAATACCAAAGCTATAGGACACGGATGAAGGGAGGGACAAGGCAGGCGCTTAAACGGAAGGCACCACTGCCTGTAAGACCTTTCTCCCAAAAATAGCCTCCGAAGAAGCAAAAGTATCAAATTTGTAGAATTTAGAAAAAGTATGAAGCAAAGACCAAGTCGCCCGCAAATCTGTTCAACAGAAGCCTCATTTTTAAAGGCCCATGTGGAAGCCACCGCTCTAGTGGAATGAGCTGTAATTCTTAAAGGAGGCTGCTGGCCAGCAGTCTCATAAGCTAAGTGGATTATACTTCTTAACCAAAAAGAAAGAGAAGTTGCTGAAGCCTTTTGGCCTTTGTCCAGAGTAGACAACAAACAATGCAGATGTTTGACGAAAATCTTTAGTAACTTGTAAATAAAACTTTAAAGCATGAACCACGTCAAGATTGTGTAATAGACGTTCCTTCTTTGAAGAAGGATTAGGACACAGTGATGGAACAACAATCTCTTGATTGATATTCTTATTGGATACCACCTTAGGAAGAAACCCTGGTTTGGTACGCAAAACTACCTTATCTCCATGGAAGATCAGATAAGGGGAATCACACTGCAAGGCAAATAACTCTGAAACTCTTCGAGCCGAAGAGATAGCTACCAAGAACAGAACTTTCCAAGATAAAAGCTTGATATCTATGGAATGCAGAGGTTCAAACGGAACCCCTTGAAGAACTTTAAGAACTAAATTTAAACTCCATGGCGGAGCAACAGGTTTAAACACAGGCTTGATTCTAACTAAAGCCTGACAAAACGCCTGAACGTCTGGAACATCCGCCAGACGCTTGTGCAAAAGAATAGACAGAGCAGAAATCTGTCCCTTTAAGGAACTAGCTGACAATCCCGTCTCCAATCCTTCTTGGAGAAAAGACAATATCCTGGGAATCCTGACTTTACTCCATGAGTAACCCTTGGATTCACACCAATGAAGATATTTACACCATATCTTATGATAGATTTTCCTGGTGACAGGCTTTCGAGCCTGAATTAAGGTATCAATGACCGACTCGGAAAAACCACGTTTTGACAAAATCAAGCGTTCAATCTCCAAGCAGTCAGGCGCAGAGAAATTAGATTTGGATGTTTGAAGGGACCTTGAAGTAGAAGGTCCTGCCTCAGCGGCAGAGTCCAAGGTGGAAAGGATGACATGTCTACCAGATCTGCGTACCAAGTCCTGCGTGGCCACGCAGGAGCTATCAAAATCACCGAAGCTCTCTCCTGCTTGATCTTGGCAATCAGACGAGGGAGCAGAGGAAACGGTGGAAACACATAAGCCAGGTTGAAAGACCAGGGCGCTGCTAGAGCATCTATCAGCGCTGCCTTGGGATCCCTGGACCTGAACCCGTAACAAGGAAGCTTGGCGTTCTAACGAGACGCCATGAGATCCAGTTCTGGTTTGCCCCAAAGTTGAATCAACTATGCAAACACCTCTGGATGGAGTTCCCACTTCCCGGATGAAAAGTCTGTCGACTTAGAAAATCCGCCTCCCAGTTCTCTACTCCTGGGATGTGGATAGCTGATAGATGGCAAGAGTGAACCTCTGCCCATAGAATTATTTTTGAAACCTCCAACATTGCTAGGGAACTCCTTGTTCCCCCTTGATGGTTGATGTAAGCTACAGTCGTGAGGTTGTCCGACTGAAATCTGATGAACCTGACCGCAGCTAGCTGAGGCCAAGCCTGAAGAGCATTGAATATCGCTCTTAGTTCCAGAATGTTTATCGGAAGGAGTGTCTCCTCCTGAGTCCACAAGCCCTGAGCTTTCAGGGAGTTCCAGACTGCACCCCAGCCCAGAAGGCTGGCATCTGTCGTTACTATTGTCCAATCTGGCCTGCGGAAGGTCATACCCTTGGACAGATGGACCCGAGATAACCACCAGAGAAGAGAATCCCTGGTCTCTTGATCCATATTTAGTAGAGGGGACAAATCTGTGTAATCCCCATTCCACTGACTGAGCATGCAGAGTTACAGCGGTCTGAGATGTAGGCGGGCAAACGGCACTATGTCCATTGCTGCTACCATTAAGCCGATTACTTCCATACACTGAGCCACTGAAGAGCGAGAAGTAGATTAAAGAACATGGCAGGAATTTATAAGTTTTGACAACCTGGCCTCTGTCAGGTAAATCTTCATTTCTACAGAATCTATCAGAGTTCCTAGGAAGGAAACTCTTGTGAGAGGGGATAGAGAACTTTTTTCTTTGTTCACTTTCCACCCATGCGACCTCAGAAATGCCAGAACAATGTTCGTGTGAGACCTGGAAACTTGAAAAGTCGACGCCTGTAGCAGAATGTCGTCTGAGCAAGGGGCTACTGCTATAGCCCGCGGCCTTAGGACCGCTAGAAGGGACCCTAGAACCTTTGTAAAGATTCTTGGTGCCGTGGCCAACCCGAAGGGAAGAGCCACAAACTGGTAGTGCCTGTATTGACCCTCCTGGATCATAGGAAGGATGGTTCGAATAGTCTCCACCTTGAAGGATGGGACTCTGAGAAATTTGTTTAAGATCTTGAGATCTAAGATTGGTCTGAATGTTAACTCTTTCTTGGAAACAACCAACAGATTTGAATAAAAGCCCTGTCCCTGTTCCTCCTGCGGAACTGGGTGGATCACTCCCATAACTAGGAGGTCTTGAACACAATGTAAGAATGCTTCTCTCTTTAACTGGTTTGCAGATAAAAGTGAGAGATGAAATCTCCCTTTTGGGGGAGAGTTTTTGAATTCCAGAAGATAACCCTTGGACACAATTTCCGATGCCCAGGGATCCTGGACATCTCTTGCCCAAGCCTGGGCAAAGAGAGAGAGTCTGCCCCCTACTAGATCTGTTTCCGGATCGGGGGCTGCTCCTTCATGCTGTCTTAGAGGCAGCAGCAGGCTTCTTGGCCTGTTTCCCCTTTTTCCAAGCCTGGTTAGGTCTCCAGACCGGCTTAGACTGGGCAAAAGTTCCCTCTTGTTTTGTGTTAGAGGAAGTTGAAGCTGCGCCACTCTTGAAGTTTCGAAAGGGCCGAAAACTAGACTGTTTGGTCCTTGATTTGTTGGACCTGTCTTGAGGAAGCGCGTGACCTTTTCCTCCAGTGATGTCAGAAATGATCTCCTTCAGTCCAGGCCCGAATAGGATCTGTCCTTTGAAGGGAATGTTGAGAAGTTTAGACTTTGAAGTCATGTCAGCTGACCAGGATTTAAGCCATAGCGCCCTACGCGCCTGAATAGCAAAACCTGAATTTTTAGCCGTTAGCTTGGTTAAATGAACAACAGCGTCAGAAACAAATGAATTGGCTAGCTTAAGGGCCCTAAGCTTGTCAGTAATATCTTCCAACGGGGTTTCAACCTGTAGAGCCTCCTCTAGGGACTCAAACCAGAAAGCTGCGGCAGCAGTGACTGGGGCAATGCACGCAAGAGGCTGGAGAATAAAACCTTGTTGAATAAAAATTTTCTTAAGGTAACCCTCTAATTTTTTATCCATTGGATCTAGAAAAGCACAACTGTCCTCGACAGGGATAGTGGTACGCTTAGCTAGAGTAGAAACTGCTCCCTCCACCTTAGGGACAGTCTGCCATAAGTCCCGTGTAGCGGCGTCTATAGGAAACATCTTTTTAAAAACAGGAGGGGGAGAGAACGGTACACCTGGTCTATCCCATACCTTAGTAATAATTTCAGAAAACCTTTTAGGGATTGGAAAAACATCAGTGTAAGTAGGTACTGCATAGTATTTATCCAATCTACATAATTTCTCTGGGACTACAATAGTGTCACAGTCGTCCAGAGTTGCTAAAACCTCCCTGAGCAATACGCGGAGGTGTTCAAGCTTAAATTTAAATGTAGACATATCAGAATCAGATTGAAGTATCTTCCCTGAATCAGAAAAATCACCCACAGATTGAAGCTCCCCTGCTTCAGCTTCATTATATTGTGAGGGTGTATCAGAGATAGCTACTAAAGCGTCAGAGCTCTGTATTTATTCTAGTCCCAGAGCTGTCTCGCTTTCCTTGCAATCCTGGCAGTTTAGATAATACCTCTGTAAGGGTATGATTCATAACTGCCGCCATGTCTTGCAAGGTATACGCAATGGGCGCGCTAGATGTACTTGGCGTCCCCTGAGCGGGATTTATAGGATCTGACACGTGGGGAGAGTTAGACGGCATAACTTCCTCCTTGTCAATTTCTTCTGGTGATAAATTTTTTAAAGCCAGAATATGGTCTTTGTAATCTATAGTAAAATCAGTGCATTTGGTACGCATTCTAAGAGGGGGTTCCACAATGGCTTCTAAACATAATGAACAATGAGTTTCCTTTATGTCAGACATGTTTAAACAGACTAGTAATGAGACCAGCAAGCTTGGAAAACACTTTAATAACTGTGAACAAGCAAAAAATAAAAACGGTACTGTGCCTTTAAGAGAAAAAAACAATCACAGAAACTGCTAAAACAGTGAAAAAAGCAGTAAATCTTACGAAATTTTTACAGTGTGTATAATAGGCTGAAAGAGCATTGCACCCACTTGCAAATGGATGATTAACCCCTTAGTTTCAAAACTGGATCAAAAAAACGATATAAACATTTTTAAACAGTCACAACAAACGGCCACAGCTCTACTGTGGCCCTACCTGCTCATACAACGACTTTGGAAGGCACAAAAACCCCTTAGAGAGGTCCTATATGTTCAGGGGACTCCTTCAGGGAAGCTGGATGTCTCAAGCTGCAAAAACTAATGGAAAATAGGCCCCTCCCAACCTGTACTCACAGTGAGAGGGCCTTAAAAAACTATCCCTAGGCAAAATCTAGTCAGCCATGTGGAAAAACTGGGCCCCAGAATAAAGTTTTATCACCAATATGAAATTAACGTTTATACACCTCAAGCAAACGTTATATCTATTCAGTAATGTGAGTAAATAATAAAAATATTACCCTTTACAGCAAGCATGATACCAGTCGTTATTAAATCACTGTAATCAGGCTTACCTTAAATAAATCCGGTATTGTCAGCATTTTCTAGCTTATCATTTCTCTAGAAAAATTTTAAAACTACACATACCTCAGAGCTGGAGACCTGGCACGCTATTCCCCCAGCTGAAGTTACCCATCTCTTCAGTTATGTGTGAGAACAGCAATGGATCTTAGTTACAACCTGCTAAGATCATCAAAGACCACAGGCAGACTCTTCTTCAACTTTCTGCCTGAGGCTAAAATAGTACAACTCCGGTACCATTTGAAAATAACAAACTTTTGATTGAAGATAAACTACATTAATGCACCACATCTCTCTAGCTGCTTCCCTTGTCGAGAGCTGCAAGAGAATGAATGGGAGGTGGCAGTTAGGGGAGGAGCTATATAGACAGCTCTGCTGTGGGTGATCCTCTTGCAGCTTCCTGTTGGGAAGGAGAATATCCCACAAGTAATGGATGAATCCGTGGACTGGATACACCTTACAAGAGAAATAATCACACCTTTATTAATAGCAAAAAATAATAAAAAGTCCACAAGTCAAATAACAAGCCAGGAGTCAAAACCAGACCTGGTAGTCAGACGAGCCGAGTCAGGAGCCAAAGCAAGTAGTCAGACGATCCGGAATCAGGAACAAGGAGAACAGCAGAGTCAGGAACAAGCCAGAGATCAGGAACCAGGAGGGACGTCAGACAGCCAGGTAATACACAGGAGCTCTCACAAACAAAGGCAAAGCATACTGAACAAAGGCCCTTTAAATAATAAGTGATGACATCACAATTCTGAGACTGCATCCTGTCTCACATGGATGATGTACACCTAGTCTGGCCATAATAGGAAGTGCAGGAAATGAGCAGCATTCCCCAGAATGCACCAAAGTCAGCAAGAGAGGTGAGTAAAATGGCTGCCAGCAGCACATGGCAAACAAAGCAGGAAATGCCCTGACAGGAACACCCTTGAACCCCCCACCAGGGAGGATAACAGGGCCAACAGAAATTACACGGTCAGACCCAACAGAGCAGACAGATCCCCGACCTCCCCTCCGAGGAACGGACCCAACCTAAAAATGGGCTGGCAACGTCTGCTTCAAGAGAGAGCGGAGGGCCGAAGAGAAAACTAACCCATTGGAGAACCACTCTGACCAATTACTAGCAGCTGGCATGCTACCACGAATCCATGACAGAAATAGAAAGCTTGCGAGCACACATACAAAGTGAAAGTAACTGCAGCTGGTTTCAAACTGCAAACCTTCCGCTTGTTAGGCAGCTAAGTTAACCATCAGGCTATTACAGATGGCTCTATGTGCTCGGGTTCCGAAACCCTTACACAGTTCACGTCTCTAAAAAAGGAACACTCCCAAAAGGGAAGATAGGGCACAGAGCTACAACAATACCCTAGTACCAGAGCCAGCCCTTCTGACATCCAACACGCAAGGAGGAAAGAAAAGAATCTTCAAATGAGAAGATAAGGACCCACAGGGTCTACATGGAAACTGTATACTTCCAAAATCCTCCCCAAAAGGACAAAAGCCAAGGTAGGTAAGGCGAAGAGACCAAAGAGAATGGTAAAACAATACCATTACCATTAAGTAATAACCCAACGGTCATTACTACCAGCTCAGTTGAGACAAACAACCTCGAGCCCACCTTAAATGCAAAAGTTGCCACTGGCAACAACCGTAAATCCACCTGAAAGGCAGCAAACTACCCTTCAGGCAGATACCAAATCTCCCATAAGAGATAAAAACCAACCCCCCGAAGGGACAAGCGGACGTTCTAAACCCTAAAGTTTGAAACTGAACCGCCCAGGATCGAGTGCAGCGACCCGGACCCCAAAATCTCAGACAATAGACATGGCCCTAAGCCAGACCCCCCGAAATCCGGAACAGGCCGTATGTCCTGAGGAACCACCAAGTTGCCTCATACGGAGAAGGGCACTCTAGGTAGTGCATTCCACACCCCAATGTCCTTGAACATTGGAAGCTCACAAGAGACTCAGATCAAGATCATAGAAAGACATCTAGACAGGCCTCAGAGATGGCAACCCGCACCCGTAGGTGGAGCTGAACCCTGGACCCTCCACTTACAACCCCAGAAACCAAGAGCTCCTAGAGGTTCGGGTGCAACACTCCAAGTCCAGGGACCCTGGAGTTTACCAGGTACGGGGCTCCATATAATGGAGAACATACCACAATAGCTAAATTCAACACGCAACCTTAGCCATGTTGGCAACTGGGCGACCCACTAGGCTACACCGCCAAGCATAACCAGCCCCTTAGTTGGAGAGCCAAAGATCCTCACAGGATCAGCCTCCCGGAAATCCCTGTACCAGGAATAACATACTCAGCCCCACAACTCACTCTGAGAAACGGACCAGAGGCGGTTACCGGGGGAAAAGAGGGGAGTAACCCAAACCCTGCGCTCCATCTTATGAGAGAGTGCAATATCCTGAAAAAGGGAGAACCGGACATATCTGAACTTACGAACTCAGATGACCAGACCACTCAAGAAGGGAAAAAAAACAGTCCCAGCAACCATGAGGGGTATCTGCGACTAGGTCACAATAAAAAGAAAATGTATGCTTACCTGATAAATGTATTTCTTTTGTGACACGATGAGTCCACGGATCATCATTAATTACTGTTGGAGGCGGCAAAGAGCACCACAGCAAAGCTGTTAAATATCACCTCCCTTCCCTCCCACCCCAGTCATTCGACCAAAGTAAAGGAGAGAAAGGAAGCAACAAGGTCCAGAGGTGTCTGAAGTTTATAACATATCAACAACCTGTCTCAAAAACAGTGCGGACCGTGGACTCATCGTGTCAAAAAAGGAATAAATTTATCAGGTAAGCATACATTTTATTTTATTTTTAATGACATGATGAGTCCACGGATCATCATTAATTACTGTTGGGAATCAATACCCAAGCTAGAGTACACAGATGATAAGGGAGGGATAAAGACAGGAACCTAAACTGAAGGCACCACTGCTTGAAGAACCTTTCTCCCAAAAGTGACCTCAGCTGAGGCCAAAAGTGCAATTTTATAGCATTTTGAAGAAGAGTGAGAAGAGAACCAAGATGCAGCCTTGCAAGTCTGTTCCATAGAAACTTCACTTCTGACTGCCCACGAGAAATCAACAGCCCTGATGGAAAGAGCCATAACTCTATCTGGAGGTTGCTATGCAGCAATCTCTTAGGCAAAATGTAAGATACTCTTCAGCCAGAAAAAAAAAAACCTGCCGTAGCTTTCGGTTCCTTACGTCTTACGGAGAAAACCACAGATAAGGAAGGAGACTTCCAAAATCCTTAGTCGTCTGCAAGTAAAATTTTTGTCTAAAGAGTGCCAAAACCCTTCCTTCCGAGAAGAAGGATTAGGACACAAGGAATTAACACCAGTCTCCTGATTAACTTTATAGACAAAAATAACATAATGGTACGTAAAACCACCTTATCTGAAGAAGACTAAGGTAAGGTGACTCATACTGTAATGCCGAGAGCTCTGACACTCTACGAGCAGAGTAAAGAGTAATACAAAACAAAACTTTCCCAGATAATGCCTAAGGAATGCATCGGCTCAAATAGAGCCCCCTGAATACTCCTAAGAACTAAATTAAGACTCTAAGGAGGAGCAACTGGTTATAATACAGGCCTAATCCTGTGCAAGGCCTGACAAAACTAATGTACGCCTGGGATTCCTCCAGACGTATATGTAACAAAATAGATAAGGCAGAAAATAGACCCTTTAGGGAACTTGCCGATAAATCCTTCTCCAAACCTTCTTGGAGAAGGACAGAATTCTAAGAATCCCAACTCTACTCCAAGAGTAGACTTTGAATATAGATATTTACTCCATATCTTATAGTAAATCCTTTTAGTTTTAGGTCTATTATCCTAAATGATAATCTCAATGACCAACTCCGAAAATCCACGCTTGGATAAAACTAAGCGTTCAATCTCCAAGCAGTCAGAGTTGGAGAAACTAGATTTGGATGAAGGAACGACTTTGAAAGAAAAGACCTTTCCTCAACGACAGTCTCCAAGATTGAAGAGATGCAAGACCATCAGGTCTGCATACCAATCCTGCGGAGCCACGCTGGTGCATTAAGGATCACCAACGTCCTCTCCTGCTTGACTCGAGCATGACTCAAGGAAGAAGAGCAAAAAGTAGGAAAAAGGTATGCAAGACTGAGGTACCGCCAGAGCGTCCATCGGAATAGTCTGAGGCTCCCTTGATCTCGACCGGTACTTTGAAAGACTAGCATTCTGCCGACATGCCATGAAGTCCAAATCCGTCTGGAAATCCACTCCTGGAATGTGTCAGTATATTTATAATATGTGAGTGTATGGCAGGGTTATAACTTAATATATTAAACAATCTTTCTTTAAACTAAACCCACAATCAAATATGCATATACTAAGACAATACAATTAATATAAATTCCTGAATTCTTTATTATTAGTTAATATCTATGAACACATTGAAATATATTTGTAGGAACCGGAATATGAATCAATATTATACGCGTTTAAAAACTATTAAAATATGCTATGCAGAGTTCATACAAGTTTACCTTATTCACAATAAAATTTAATTTAGTTAACACAATGAGACTTAAGATACAGCTACTAACATTCAAACAATACAATTTTAATAGTGTTCAGTTAAACAATAAGACAGAATATATATATATATATATATACTCAGCTATTTAGATACAATTGATTCGAATACAATTCTAATTAGGATACCAAAAATACATATATTATTACTGTAAACAGTTACTTTAAATGCCTATCTATTTAAACTGGAACAAATTCTTAGTTATTTATAATTAAATCAATTCTAAGATATATATATTCTATATTTTGCACAGATGAATTACTTAGCGTATAAAAAAATAACAACCCTATACAGGACTATGAATATAAACAAAAATACAAACTGCTCTTTAAATTTTTACTACAGCAATCTTTTAATACATTACCAAGATGAACACCAATCGATATCCAGTATTTCTTAACAGGAACAATCTCACCTCAGAATACAAAAAACATAATTTATGCTTACCGGATAAATGTATTTCTCTTGTGGTGTATCCAGTCCACGGATCATCCATTACTTGTGGGATATTCTCCTTCCCAACAGGAAGTTGCAAGAGGATCACCCACAGCAGAGCTGAAATATAGCTCCTCCCCTAACTGCCATATCTAGTCATTCGACCGAAACTAGCCGAGAAAGGAGAAACCATAGGGTGCAGTGGTGACTGTAGCTTAAAATTTAGACCTGCCTTAAAAGGACAGGGCGGGCCGTGGACTGGATACACCACAAGAGAAATAAATTTATCAGGTAAGCATAAATTATGTTTTCTCTTGTTAGGTGTATCCAGTCCACGGATCATCCATTACTTGTGGGATACCAATATCAAAGCTAAAGTACACGGATGAAGGGAGGGACAAGGCAGGTACTTAAACGGAAGGGACCACTGCCTGTAGAACCTTTCTCCCAAAAATAGCCTCCGAAGAAGCAAAAGTATCAAATTTGTAAAATTTTGAAAAGGTATGAAGCGAAGACCAAGTCGCCGCTTTGCAAATCTGTTCAACAGAAGCCTCATTTTTAAAGGCCCAGGTGGAAGCCACAGCTCTAGTAGAATGATCTGCAATCCTGGAATCGTGGAAGCCAAAAAGAAAGAGAGGTTGCCGAAGCCTTTTGACCTCTCCTCCGTCCAGAGTAAACAACAAACAGGGAAGATGTTTGACGAAAATCTTTAGTCGCTTGTAAGTAAAACTTTAAAGCACGGACTACGTCCAAATTATGTAAAAGACGTTCCTTCTTTGAAGAAGGATTAGGGCACAATGATGGAACAACAATCTCTTGATTGATATTCTTGTTGGAAACTACCTTAGGTAAAAACCCAGGTTTTGTACGCAGAACTACTTTATCTGTATGGAAAATCAGATAAGGAGAATCACATTGTAAAGCTGATAACTCAGAGACTCTACGAGCCGAGGAAATAGCCATCAAAAACAGAACTTTCCAAGATAAAAGTTTGATATCAATGGAATGAAGGGGTTCAAACGGAACTCCTTGAAGAACCTTAAGAACCAAGTTTAAGCTCCATGGAGGAGCAACCGGTTTAAACACAGGCTTAATTATAACCAAAGCCTGAAAAAATGCCTGGACGTCTGGAACCTCTGCCAGACACTTGTGCAAAAGGATAGACAGAGCAGAAATCTGTCCCTTTAAAGAACTAGCTGATAATCCTTTATCCAAACCCTCTTGGAGAAAGGACAATATCCTAGGAATCCTAACCTTACTCCATGAGTAATTCTTGGATTCACACTAATGAAGATATTTGCGCCATATCTTATGGTAGATTTTCCTGGTTACAGGCTTTCGTGCCTGTATTAAGGTATCAATGACTGACTCGGAGAAGCCACGCCTTGATAAAATCAAGCGTTCAATCTCCAGGCAGTCAGTCTCAGAGAAATTAGATTTGGATGATTGAAAGGACCTTGTAGTAGAAGGTCTTGTCTCAGAGGCAGAGGCCAAGGTGGAAAGGATGACATGTCCACCAGGTCTTCATACCAGGTCCTGCGTGGCCACGCAGGCGCGATCAAGATCACAGATGCTCTCTCCTGTTTGATTTTGGCAATCAGTCGAGGGAGCAGAGGAAACGGTGGAAACACATAAGCCAGGTTGAAGAACCACGGTGCTGCTAGAGCATCTATCAGCGTCACTTCTGGGTCCCTGGACCTGGATCCGTAACAAGGAAGCTTGGCGTTCTGGCGAGACGCCATGAGATCCAATTCTGGTGTGCCCCAACGATGAACCAATTGAGCAAACACCTCCGGATGGAGTTCCCACTCCCCCGGATGAAAAGTCTGACGACTTAGAAAATCCGCCTCCCAGTTCTCTACACCTGGGATATGGATCGCTGATAGATGGCAAGAGTGAGTCTCTGCCCAGCGAATTATCTTGGAGACTTCTAACATCGCTAGGGAGCTCCTGGTCCCCCCTTGATGGTTGATGTAAGCCACAGTCGTGATGTTGTCCGACTGAAATCTGATGAACCTCAGGGTTGCTAACTGAGGCCAAGCTAGAAGAGCAATGAATATTGCTCTTAACTCCAGAATATTTATTGGGAGGAGTTTCTCCTCCTGAGTCCACGATCCCTGAGCCTTCAGGGAATTCCAGACTGCACCCCAACCTAGAAGGCTGGCATCTGTTGTTACAATTGTCCAATCTGGCCTGCGAAAGGTCATACCTTTGGACAGATGGACCCGAGATAGCCACCAGAGAAGAGAATCTCTGGTCTCTTGATCCAGATTTAGCAGAGGGGACACATTTGTGTAATCCCCATTCCACTGACTGAGCATGCATAATTGCAGCGGTCTGAGATGTAGGCGCGCAAATGGCACTATGTCCATCGCCGCTACCATTAAGCCGATCACTTCCATGCACTGAGCCACCGAAGGGCGCGGAATGTAGTGAAGAACACGGCAGGAATTTAGAAGCTTTGATAACCTGGACTCCGTCAGGTAAATTTTCATTTCTACAGAATCTATCAGAGTTCCTAGGAAGGAAACCCTTGTGAGGGGTGATAGAGAACTCTTTCCCTCGTTCACTTTCCACCCATGCGACCTCAGAAATGCCAACACTATGTCCGTATGAGATTTGGCAATTTGGAAGTTTGACGCCTGTATCAGGATGTCGTCTAGATAAGGGGCCACTGCTATGCCCCTTGGTCTTAGGACCGCCAGAAGAGACCCCAGAACCTTTGTAAAAATTCTTGGGGCAACTGGTAATGCCTGTCTAGAAAGGCAAACCTTAGGAACCGATGATGATCTTTGTGAATCGGTATGTGAAGGTAAGCATCCTTCAAATCCACTGTGATCATGTACTGACCCTCCTGGATCATAGGTAGGATTGTCCGAATAGTTTCCATTTTGAACGATGGAACTCTGAGGAATTTGTTTAAGATCTTTAGATCCAAAATTGGTCTGAAGGTTCCCTCTTTTTTGGGAACCACAAACAGATTTGAATAAAATCCCTGTCCTTGTTCCATCTGTGGAACTGGATGGATCACTCCCATTATTAGGAGGTCTTGCACACAGCGTAAGAATGCCTCTTTCTTTATCTGGTTTACAGATAATCTCTAAAGGTGTATATCTCCCTTGTGGGGGGAAGCTTTGAAGTCCAGAAGATATCCCTGAGATATGATCTCCAACGCCCAGGGATCCTGAACATCTCTTGCCCACGCCTGGGCGAAGAGAGAAAGTCTGCCCCCTACTAGATCTGTTGCCGGATAGGGGGGCGTTCCTTCATGCTGTCTTAGAGGCAGCAGCAGGCTTTCTGGCCTGCTTGCCTTTGCTCCAGGCCTGGTTAGATTTCCAGGCCGGCTTGGATTCCGCAAAAGTTCCCTCTTGTTTTGTAGCAGAGGAAGTTGATGCTGCACCTGCCTTGAAGTTTCGAAAGGCACGAAAATTAGACTGTTTGGCCCTTGATTTGGCCCTGTCCTGAGGAAGGGTATGACCCTTACCTCCAGTAATGTCAGCAATAATTTCCTTCAAACCAGGCCCGAATAAGGTCTGCCCCTTGAAGGGAATGTTAAGTAATTTAGACTTTGAAGTCACGTCAGCTGACCAAGATTTAAGCCATAGCGCCCTACGCGCCTGGATGGCGAATCCAGAAATCTTAGCCGTTAGTTTAGTCAAATGAACAATGGCATCAAAAACAAAAGAATTAGCTAGCTTAAGTGTTCTAAGCTTGTCAAGTATTTCAGTAAATGGAGTAGCTGTCTGAAAGGCTTCTTCCAGAGACTCAAACCAGAACGCCGCAGCAGCAGTGACAGGAGCAATGCATGCAAGGGGCTGCAGGATAAAACCTTGTTGAATAAACATTTTCTTAAGGCAACCTTCTAATTTTTTATCCATTGGATCTGAAAAAGCACAACTGTCCTCGACAGGGATAGTGGTACGCTTTGCTAAAGTAGAAACTGCTCCCTCCACCTTAGGGACCGTCTGCCATAAGTCCCGTGTGGTGGCGTCTATTGGAAAAAAATTTCTAAAAAAAGGTTTACAGAAATTATTACTAAGGAGTGGGACAGACCCGGTGTGCCGTTTTCCCCCCCTCCTTAGTAATAATTTCTGTAAACCTTTTAGGTATTGGAAAAACGTCAGTACACACCGGCACCGCGTAGTATTTATCCAGTCTACACAATTTCTCTGGCACTGCAATTGTGTCACAGTCATTCAGAGCAGCTAAAACCTCTCCAAGCAACACCCGGAGGTTCTCAAGCTTAAATTTAAAAGTAGACATATCTGAATCAGGTTTCCCCGAGTCAGAGACGTCACCCACAGACTGAAGCTCTTCCTCAGCTTCTGCATATTGTGACGCAGTATCAGACATGGGCCTTAAAACATCTGCACGCTCTGTATTACGTCTAACCCCAGAGCTATCGCGCTTTCCTCTGAATTCAGGCAGTCTGGCTAATACCGCTGACAGGGTATTATCCATGATTGCCGCCATGTCCTGCAAAGTAAACGCTATGGGCGTCTTTGATGTACTTGGCGACATTTTAGCGTGAGTCCCTTGAGCGGAAGTCAAAGGGTCCGACACGTGGGGAGAGTTAGTCGGCATAACTTCCCCCTCGTCAGAATCCTCTGGTGATAATTCTTTTAAAGATAACAGCTGATCTTTATTGTTTAAAGTGAAATCAATACATTTAGTACACATTCTCCTATGGGGTTTCACCATGGCTTTTAAACATAATGAACAAGGAGTTTCATCTATGTCAGAAATGTTTATACAGACTAGCAATGAGACTAGCAAGCTTGGAAAACACTTTAAATCAAGTTAATAAGCAAAATAAAAAAAACGTTACTGTGCCTTTAAGAGAAACAAATTTTGCCAAAATTTGAAATAACAGTGAAAAAAGGCAGTTAAACTAACAAATTTTTTACAGTGTATGTAACAAGTTAGCAGAGCATTGCACCCACTTGCAAATGGATGATTAACCCCTTAATACAAAAAACAGATTAACAAAACGAAAAATATGTTTTTTAAACAGTCATAACAACTGCCACAGCTCCTACTTTTGAAGCCTTTTGAGCCCTTCAGAGATGTCCTATAGCATGCAGGGGACTGCTGAGGGAAGCTGAATGTCACAGTTTGTAATTTTAACTGCACCAACTGTAACTTTTATACTATAACAGTGGAAAGCCTCAGGAAACTGTTTCTAGGCAAAAATAAAGCCAGCCATGTGGAAAAAACTAGGCCCCAATAAGTTTTATCACCAAAGCATATATAAAAACGATTAAACATGCCAGCAAACGTTTTATATTGCACATTAATCAGAGTATATACCTCTAATAGCAAGCCTGATACTAGTCACTATTAAATCACTGTATTTAGGCTTTAACTTACATTAATCCGGTATCAGCAGCATTTTCTAGCAAATTCCATCCCTAGAAAAACTTAACTGCACAAACCTTATTGCAGGATACCCTGCACGCCATTCTCCCTCTGAAGTTACCTCACTCCTCAGACATATGTGAGAACGGCAGTGGATCTTAGTTACTTCTGCTAAGATCATAGAAAAACGCAGGCAGATTCTTCTTCTAAATGCTGCCTGAGATAAAATAGTACACTCCGGTACCATTTAAAAACAATAAACTTTTGTTTGAAGAAAAAACTAACTATATTTTACCACTTTCCTCTAACTACCTCCAGCTATGTTGAGAGCTTGCAAGAGAATGACTGGATATGGCAGTTAGGGGAGGAGCTATATAGCAGCTCTGCTGTGGGTGATCCTCTTGCAACTTCCTGTTGGGAAGGAGAATATCCCACAAGTAATGGATGATCCGTGGACTGGATACACCTAACAAGAAAAATTGGGGATGTCTGCATATGGAGCATAAAAGTAGCCGTTTGCTTTGTAATTACTGCAGCAGTTATTTTCCTTCAGGGATAGCCAGAGTTAGCCAGCAGCAGCCTTGTTTTCCCTCTATGCTTGGGGTTAAATCATCTGATCTTACCCCTCCCCTTTTTTTGATCAGTATCCATCATTGGTGAGATTGGAAACGCCCAAACTGAAGCTTGTCTCGGATTGGCCCTTTGAAACTGAACATGGATTGGTTCATCTGGGAATGCATGTTGCCAGGGAGATGCATCCTTGCAACAACCAATCGTCTCTTGGCTGTAATACCTGCATCGCAACACCGGATTTTATCCATCGGGGGCAGCATGACAACAACACAGCAATACATTTCACCATCCAACATTTTTAACAATTCAATATTTCTATGAAGTGGTTATTCATCAGACCATAACTTCCTGCATCAATCACTTACAATATTAATTATAGATGGGGTAGTATCATATAATTTTTCTGATTATTTTAATATGAAACATCATGTGTCTTTAACATTATATTATATTAAAGTAATTTATATTGCTAACTATTCAAGATTGATAGCATTTAAAATCTTGATATATATATTCATACAAATACAGTATGTTTCACATTCAGTGTATTTCTTCCTGAATATATGGATCAATGCCCATGTCCAATTGTCTGTAACCAAAGAATACAAAATTTATGCTTACCTGATAAATTTCTTTCTTTTGCGATGTACCGAGTCCACGGATTCATCCTTACTTGTGGGATACCAATACCAAAGCTTTAGGACACAGATGAAGGGAGGGACAAGACAGAAACCTAAACGGAAGGCACCACTGCTTGCAAAACCTTTCTCCCAAAAATAGCCTCCGAAGTAGCAAAAGTATCAAATTTGTAAAATTTTGAAAAGGTATGAAGCGAAGACCAAAAATAGCCTCCGAAGTAGCAAAAGTATCAAATTTGTAAAATTTTGAAAAGGTATGAAGCGAAGACCAATTCGCAGCCTTACAAATCTGTTCAACAGAAGCATCATTTTAAAAAGCCCATGTGGAAGCTACCGCTCTAGTATAATGAGCTGTAATCCTTTCAGGAGGCTGCTGTCCAGCAGTCTCATAAGCCAAACGGATGATGCTTTTCAGCCAAAAGGAAAGAGAGGTAGCCGTAGCCTTTTGACTCCTACACTTTCCAGAATAGACAACAAACAAAGAAGATGTTTTACGAAAATCTTTGGTTTCCTGCAAATAAAATTTCAAAGCACGAACCACGTCCAAGTTGTGCAACAGACATTCCTTCTTACAAGAAGGATTAGGACACCGAGAAGGAACAACAATTTCCTGATTGATATTCCAGTTAGTAACAACCTTAGGTAGGAACCCAGGCTTGGTACGCAAAACCACCTTATCAGCATGGAACACAAAATAAGGTGAGTCACATTGTAATGCAGATAGTTCAGAAACTCTTTGAGCTGAAGAGATAGCAACTAGGAACAAAACTTTCCAAGATAAAAGCTTAATATCTATGGAATGCATGGGTTCAAACGGAACCTCCTGAAGAACTCTAAGAACCAAATTTAGACTCCATGGCGGAGCAACAGGTTTAAACACAGGTTTAATTCTAGCTAAAGCCTGACAAAAAGCCAGAACGTCTGGAACATCTGTCAGACGCTTGTGCAACAAAATAGACAAAGCAGATATCTGTCCTTTCAGGGAACTAGCTGACAATCCTTTCTCCAATCCCTCTTGGAGAAAGGACAAAATCCTAGGAAACCTGATTTTACTCCAGGAGAAGCCTTTGGATTTGCACCAAAAAAGATATTTACGCCATATCTTATGATAGATTTTCCTGGTAACAGGCTTTCGAGCCTGAATCAAGGAATTTATGACCGACTCAGAGAAACCCCGCTTTGATAGAATCAAGCGTTCAATCTCCAAGCAGTCAGTTGCAGAGAAATTAGATTTGGATGCTTGAATGGACCTTGAATCAGAAGGTCCTGTCTCAGTGGCAGAGACCATGGTGGAAGAGATGACATGTTCACCAGGTCTGCATACCAAGTCCTGCGTGGCCGCTATCAAAATCACTGATGCTCTCTCCTGTTTGATTCTGGCAATCAGACGTGGAAGGAGAGGAAAAGGTGGAAACACATATGCCAGGTTGAATGACCAGGGTACTGCTAGAGCATCTATCAGTACAGCCTGAGGATCCCTTGACCTGGAGCCGTAACGAGGAAGTTTGGCGTTCTGACGAGACGCCATCAGATCCAATTCTGGTGTGCCCCATATCCGAACCAGTTGAGCAAACACCTCCGGATGGAGTTCCCACTCCCCCGGATGAAAAGTCTGACGACTTAGAAAATCTGCCTCCCAGTTCTCTACACCTGGGATATAGATCGCTGACAGATGGCAAGAGTGAGCCTCTGCCCATCAGATTATCCTTGAGACCTCTATCATCGCTAAGGAACTCCTTGTTCCGCCCTGATGATTGATATAAGCCACAGTCGTGATGTTGTCCGACTGAAACCTGATGAATCTGGCCGAAGCCAGCTGAGGCCATGCCTGGAGAGCATTGAATATTGCTCTTAATTCCAGAATATTTATCGGTAGGAGAGCCTCCTCCCGAGTCCACAAACCCTGTGCTTTCAGGGAATTCCAGAGTGCACCCCAGCCCTGAAGGCTGGAGTCTGTTGTCACTATAACCCATTCTGGCCTGCGGAAACACATTCCCTGGGACAGATGATCCTGTATCAACCACCAAAGAAGAGAGTCTCTGGTTTCTTGATCCAGATTTATCTGAGGAGATAAATCCGCATAATCCCCATTCCACTGATTGAGCATGCATAGTTGCAGTGGTCTGAGATGCAAGCAAGCAAATGGAACTATGTCCATTGCCGCTACCATTAGACCGATTACCTCCATACACTGAGCCACTGACGGCCGAGGAACGGAGTGAAGAGCTCGGCAGGTGGACAAAAACAGAATTTATGCTTACCTGATAAATTACTTTCTCCAACGGTGTGTCCGGTCCACGGCGTCATCCTTACTTGTGGGATATTCTCTTCCCCAACAGGAAATGGCAAAGAGTCCCAGCAAAGCTGGTCACATGATCCCTCCTAGGCTCCGCCCACCCCAGTCATTCGACCGACGGACAGGAGGAAATATATATAGGAGAAACCATATGATACCGTGGTGACTGTAGTTAGAGAAAATAATTCATCAGAGCTGATTAAAAAAACCAGGGCGGGCCGTGGACCGGACACACCGTTGGAGAAAGTAATTTATCAGGTAAGCATAAATTCTGTTTTCTCCAACATTGGTGTGTCCGGTCCACGGCGTCATCCTTACTTGTGGGAACCAATACCAAAGCTTTAGGACACGGATGAAGGGAGGGAGCAAATCAGGTCACCTAAACGGAAGGCACCACAGCTTGCAAAACTTTTCTCCCAAAAATAGCCTCCGAAGAAGCAAAAGTATCAAATTTGTAAAATTTGGCAAAAGTGTGCAGTGAAGACCAAGTCGCTGCCTTACATATCTGATCCAAGGAGGCTCCAGTAGCGGGTCACTTTATAAAGGCTGGCCATAGAATAAGTCAATTGCGCTTTCAAATCATTGAAAGGGTTAGTACACCTAGAAGAGGGGGAGATAAGGAGAATATACTAACTAGGAGAGAAACATTTTGGATCAATGAATTAGGCACTCTATGGCCAAGAGGTTTAAATAGAGAATGTAATTGGACTGCCTTTTGGTGACTAAATTAAATTAAATTAATTCATTTAAAAAATAAAAATTCATTCTAAGTGAAATATAATAAAGTTGAATAGAATGGGTTAAGCATAGGACTGTATTATACTATATAAATGAATGTGCATTCGAATATAATACGATATTAATATGAGATTTAATGTCTCTATAAATTTAATAGATATGCTATGTTGAATAGCCAATAATGACCAACTATATGAGTGTATACATATAACTATGGATTTAAAATCTAAATAAAGATGAAGTTAATCGTTTAAAAAACTATATCAAATATGATTGATCCATTTTGGGTACACTCAATATATATACATAATTTTTAATTTAATATTGTGATTATTAAAACATCAATGAAATTCTCAATGCATTTTATCATTTTTTAATAATATGTAATTTTGAAATGTTGTTTAGTTTATTAAGATTTTTACACATATGATATGAGAGATATAATTGTTTAACAATATGATGCTGTTTCACTAGGAGGCAGAATTTGGGCCATCAATAAGCACTTTGATATATATTTGTATATTTGTATATTGTATGATGGTTCTCCACTAGAGGGCAACATTTTATCACTTCCTAATCACAATGTTTGGCGCCATTAGGGCTATTTAAATGTTTGTTCACTAATGTTTGGTTAAGCTTGAGAAAAGGCCAAGTGTGGGCCTGAAACGTCGCTTTTTATCCCTGTTTGCACAATAAAGTCTTTTGTAGCACCAGCTGGAACGACTTCTGTGTCTATTTACATATCTGATCAACAGAAGCCTCGTTCTTGAAGGCCCATGTGGAAGCCACAGCCCTAGTGGAGTGAGCTGTGATTCTTTCAGGAGGCTGCCGTCCGGCAGTCTCATAAGCCAATCGGATAATGCTTTTAAGCCAAAAGGAAAGAGAGGTAGAAGTCGCTTTTTGACCTCTCCTTTTACCAGAATAAACAACAAACAAGGAAGATGTTTGTCTGAAATCTTTAGTAGCCTCTAAATAGAACTTTAGAGTACGGACAACGTCCAAATTGTGTAACAAACGTTCCTTCTTTGAAACTGGATTCGGACACAAAGAAGGTACAACTATCTCCTGGTTAATATTTTTGTTAGAAACAACTTTAGGAAGAAAACCAGGCTTAGTACGCAAAACCACCTTATCTGCATGGAACACCAGATAAGGAGGAGAACACTGCAGAGCAGATAACTCTGAAACTCTTCTAGCAGAAGAAATTGCAACCAAAAACAAAACTTTCCAAGATAGTAACTTAATATCTATGGAATGTAAGGGTTCAAACGGAACCCCTTGAAGAACTGAAAGAACTAGATTTAGACTCCAGGGAGGAGTCAAAGGTCTGTAAACAGGCTTGATCCTAACCAGAGCCTGAACAAATGCTTGAACATCTGGCACAGCTGCCAGTCTTTTGTGTAGTAAGACAGATAACGCAGAGATCTGTCCCTTTATAGAACTTGCAGATAATCCTTTCTCCAAACCTTCTTGAAGAAAGGAGAGAATCTTAGGAATTTTTATCTTATTCCATGGGAATCCTTTGGATTCACACCAACAGATATATTTTTCCATATTTTATGGTAAATTTTTCTAGTTACAGGTTTTCTGGCCTGAACCAGAGTATCTATCACCGAATCTGAAAACCCACACTTTGATAGAATCAAGCGTTCAATCTCCAAGCCGTCAGTTGGAGGGAGACCAGATTTGGGTGTTCGAATGGACCTTGAACAAGAAGGTTCTGTCTCAAAGGTAGCTTCAATGGTGGAGCCGATGACATATTCACCAGGTCTGCATACCAAGTCCTGCGTGGCCACGCAGGAGCTATCAAGATCACCGAGGCCCTCTCCTGATTGATCCTGGCTACCAGCCTGGGAATGAGAGGAAACGGTGGGAATACGTAAGCTAGGTTGAAAGTCCAAGGAGCTACTAGTGCATCTACTAGAGTCGCCTTGGGATCCCTGGATCTGGACCCGTAGCAAGGAACCTTGAAGTTCTGACGAGACGCCATCAGATCCATGTCTGGAATGCCCCATAATTGAGTTATTTGGGCAAAGATTTCCGGATGGAGTTCCCACTCCCCCGGATGAAATGTCTGACGACTCAGAAAATCCGCTTCCCAATTTTCCACTCCTGGGATGTGGATCGCAGACAAGTGGCAGGAGTGATCCTCCGCCCATTGAATTATTTTGGTCACTTCTTTCATCGCCAGGGAACGCTTTGTTCTCCCTTGATGATTGATATAAGCAACAGTCGTCATGATGTCTGATTGGAACCTTATGAATTTGGCCTTTGCTAGTTGAGGCCAAGCTCTGAGAGCATTGAATATCGCTCTTAGTTCCAGAATGTTTATCGGGAGAAGAGACTCTTCCCGAGACCATAGACCCTGAGATTTCAGGGATTCCCAGACCGCACCCCAGCCCACTAGACTGGCGTCGGTCGTGACAATGACCCACTCTGGCCTGCGGAAGCTCATTCCCTGGGACAGATGGTCCAGGGTCAGCCACCAACGGAGTGAATCTCTGGTCTTTTGATCTACTTGAATCATTGGAGACAAGTCTGTATAATCCCCATTCCACTGTTTGAGCATGCACAGTTGTAATGGTCTTAGATGAATTCGTGCAAAAGGAACTATGTCCATTGTTGCAACCATCAATCCTATTACTTCCATGCACTGCGCTATGGAAGGACGAGGAACAGAATGAAGCACTTGACAAGAGCTTAGAAGTTTTGATTTTCTGACCTCTGTCAGAAAAATCCTCATTTCTAAGGAATCTATTATTGTTCCCAAGAAGGGAACTCTTGTTGATGGGGACAGAGAACTCTTTTCTTTGTTCACCTTCCATCCGTGAGATGTGAGAAAGGCTAGAACGATGTCCGTATGAGCCTTTGCCTTTGACAGGGACGACGCTTGTATTAGAATGTCGTCCAAGTAAGGTACTACTGCAATGCCCCTTGGTCTTAGAACCGCTAGAAGGGACCCTAGCACCTTTGTGAAAATCCTTGGAGCAGTGGCTAATCCGAATGGAAGAGCCACAAACTGGTAATGTTTGTCCAGAAAAGCGAACCTTAGGAACTGATGATGTTCCTTGTGGATAGGGATATGTAGGTACGCATCCTTTAGATCCACGGTAGTCATAAATTGACTTTCCTGGATGGTGGGTAGAATCGTTCGAATAGTTTCCATTTTGAACGATGGTACCCTGAGAAATTTGTTTAGGATCTTCAAATCCAAAATTGGTCTGAACGTTCCCTCTTTTTTGGGAACTACGAACAGATTGGAATAAAATCCCATTCCTTGTTCCTTTATTGGAACTGGGTGTATCACTCCCATCTTTAACAGGTCTTCTACACAATGTAAGAATGCCTGTCTCTTTATTTGGTTTGAGGATAAGTGAGACTTGTGGAACCTTCCCCTTGGGGGTAGTTCCTTGAATTCCAGGAGATAACCTTGAGAAACTATTTCTAGCGCCCAAGGATCCTGAACATCTCTTGCCCAAGCCTGAGCAAAGAGAGAGAGTCTGCCCCCCACCAGATCCGGTCCCGGATCGGGGGCTACTCCTTCATGCTGTCTTGTTAGCAGTGGCAGGCTTCTTGGCCTGCTTACCCTTGTTCCAGCCTTGCATTGGTTTCCAGGCTGGTTTGGGTTGTGAGGCATTACCCTCTTGCTTAGAGGATGCAGAATTAGAGGCTGGTCCATTTCTGCGAAAAGGATGAAAATTAGGCTTATTTTTAGCCTTAAAAGACCTATCCTGTGGAAGGGCGTGGCCCTTTCCCCCAGTGATGTCTGAAATAATCTCTTTCAAATCAGGTCCAAATAAAGTTTTACCTTTGAAAGGAATGTTAAGTAATTTTGTCTTGGATGACACATCCGCTGACCAAGACTTTAGCCAAAGCGCTCTGCGCGCCACAATAGCAAACCCTGAATTTTTCGCCGCTAATTTTGCTAATTGCAAAGCGGCATCTAAAATAAAAGAGTTAGCCAATTTAAGTGCGTGAACTCTGTCCATAACCTCCTCATATGGAGTTTCTCTACTGAGCGACTTTTCTAGTTCCTCGAACCAGAACCACGCTGCCGTAGTGACAGGAACAATGCATGAAATTGGTTGTAGAAGGTAGCCTTGCTGTACAAAAATCTTTTTAAGCAAACCTTCCAATTTTTTATCCATAGGATCTTTGAAAGCACAACTATCTTCGATAGGAATAGTAGTGCGTTTGTTTAGAGTAGAAACTGCCCCCTTGACCTTGGGGACTGTCTGCCATAAGTCCTTTCTGGGGTCGACCATAGGAAATAATTTCTTAAATATAGGGGGAGGAACAAAAGGTATGCCGGGCTTTTCCCACTCTTTATTTACTATGTCCGCCACCCGCTTGGGTATAGGAAAAGCGTCGGGGGGCACCGGAACCTCTAGGAACCTGTCCATCTTGCATAATTTCTCTGGAATGACCAAATTGTCACAATCATCCAGAGTAGAAACACCTCCTTAAGCAGTGCGCGGAGATGTTCTAATTTAAATTTAAATGTCACAACATCAGGTTCAGCTTGATGAGAAATTTTTCCTGAATCTGAAATTTCTCCCTCAGACAAAACCTCCCTCATGGCCTCTTCAGATTGGTGTGAGGGTATGACAGAACAATTATCATCAGCGTCCTCTTGCTCTTCAGTGTTTAAAACAGAGCAATCGCGCTTTCTCTGATAAGTAGGCATTTTGGATAAAAGATTTGCTATGGAGTTATCCATTACAGCCGTTAATTGTTGCATGGTAATAAGTATTGGCGCACTAGATGTACTAGGGGCCTCCTGCATGGGCAAAACTGGTGTAGACACAGTAGGAGATGATGTAGTATCATGTTTACTCCCCTCATTTGAGGAATCATCTTGGGCAATATCATTATTTGTGGCAGTACTGTCCTTACTTTGTTTGGACGCTATGGCACAATTATCACATAAATTTAAATGGGGAGACACATTGGCTTTCATACATATAGAACATAGCTTATCTGAAGGTACAGACATGTTAAACAGGCTTAAACTTGTCAACAATGCACAAAAAACGTTTTAAAATAAAACCGTTACTGTCACTTTAAATTTCAAACAGAAACACTTTATTACTGAATATGTGAAAAAGTATGAAGGAATTGTTAAAAAATTACCAAATTTTCACCACAGTGTCTTAAAGCCTTAAAAGTATTGCACACCAAATTTCAGAGCTTTAACCCTTAAAATAACGGAACCGGAGCCGTTTTTCAATTTAACCCCTATACAGTCCCAGATACAGTCTTTGCTAAGACCCAACCAAGCCCTGAGGGGAATACGATACCAAATGATGCCTTCTAAAAGCTTTTTCAGAGATTCTTAGATCCTCACACATGCATCTGCATGCCCTGCTCTCAAAAAACAACTGCGCATTAGTGGCGCGAAAATGAGGCACAGTCTATGACTAGAAAGGCCCCCTGACTGAAAAAGGTGTCCAATACAGTGCCTGCCGTTTTATAAACGTTCCCCAAGATTATAAATGTCAATTGTTAGCCTAAATTTGAATAATATGCACAAATAAAGCAATCCATTAAGCCCATAAAAATGTCTACCAGTTTTTTAGCCCATAATAAGCCCTTTATTCTGTTTGTTTTTGACTAAGAAAATGGCTTACCGGTCCCCATGAGGGGAAATGACAGCCTTCCAGCATTACACAGTCTTGTTAGAAATATGGCTAGTCATACCTTAAGCAGAAAAGTCTGCTAACTGTTTCCCCCAACTGAAGTTACTTCATCTCAACAGTCCTATGTGGAAACAGCAATCGATTTTAGTTACTGTCTGCTAAAATCATCTTCCTCTTACAAACAGAAATCTTCATCCTTTTCTGTTTCAGAGTAAATAGTACATACCAGCACTATTTTAAAATAACAAACACTTGATAGAAGAATAAAAACAAAATTTATGCTTACCTGATAAATTCCTTTCTCCTGTAGTGTAGTCAGTCCACGGGTCATCCATTACTTATGGGATTATAACTCCTCCCTAACAGGAAGTGCAAGAGGATCACCCAAGCAGAGCTGCTATATAGCTCCTCCCCTCTACGTCATATCCAGTCATTCGACCGAAAACCAAACGAGAAAGGAGAAACTATAGGGTGTAGTGGTGACTGGAGTATAATTTAACATTTAGACCTGCCATAAAAAACAGGGCGGGCCGTGGACTGACTACACTACAGGAGAAAGGAATTTATCAGGTAAGCATAAATTTTGTTTTCTCCTGTTAAGTGTAGTCAGTCATTACTTATGGGATACCAATACCAAAGCTAAAAGTACACGGATGACGGGAGGGACAGGCAGGATCTTTATACGGAAGGAACCACTGCCTGAAGAACCTTTCTCCCAAAAACAGCCTCCGAAGAAGCAAAAGTGTCAAATTTGTAAAATTTGGAAAAAGTGTGAAGTGAAGACCAAGTCGCAGCCTTGCAAATCTGTTCAACAGAGGCCTCATTTTTAAAGGCCCAAGTGGAAGCCACAGCTCTGGTAGAATGAGCTGTAATTCTTTCAGGAGGCTGCTGTCCAGCAGTCTCATAGGCTAAACGTATTATACTACGAAGCCAGAAGGAGAGAGAGGTAGCCGAAGCCTTTTGACCTCTCCTCTGTCCAGAATAAACGACAAACAGGGAAGAAGTTTGTCGAAAATCTTTAGTTGCCTGCAAATAAAATTTCAGGGCACGGACAACGTCCAAATTGTGCAGAAGTTGTTCCTTCTTTGAGGAAGGATTAGGACACAATGAAGGAACAACAATCTCTTGATTGATATTCCTGTTAGTGACTACCTTAGGTAAGAACCCAGGTTTAGTACGCAGAACTACCTTGTCTGAATGGAAAATCAGATAAGGAGAATCACAATGTAAGGCAGATAACTCAGAGACTCTTCGAGCCGAGGAAATAGCCATTAAAAACAGAACTTTCCAAGATAACAGTTTGATATCAATGGAATGAAGGGGTTCAAACGGAACACCCTGTAAAACGTTAAGAACTAAGTTTAAGCTCCATGGCGGAGCAACAGTTTTAAATACAGGCTTAATTCTGGCCAAAGCCTGACAAAAAGCCTGAACGTCTGGAACTTCTGACAGACGTTTGTGTAAAAGGATGGACAAAGCTGAGATCTGTCCCATTAACGAACTAGCGGATAAACCCTTTTCTAAACCTTCTTGTAGAAAAGACAATATCCTAGGAATCCTAACCTTACTCCATGAGTAACTCTTGGATTCGCACCAATGCAAGTATTTACGCCATATTTTATGGTAAATTTTCCTGGTAACAGGCTTCCTAGCCTGTATTAAGGTATCAATCACTGACTCCGAGAATCCACGCTTTGATAGAATCAAGCGTTCAATCTCCATGCAGTCAGCCTCAGAGAAATTAGATTTGGATGTTTGAAAGGACCCTGCACCAGAAGGTCCTGTCTCAGAGGTAGAGACCATGGTGGACAGGACGACATGTCCACTAGGTCTGCATACCAGGTCCTGCGTGGCCACGCAGGCGCTATTAGAATCACCGATGCTCTCTCCTGTTTGATCCTGGCAATCAATCGAGGAAGCATCGGGAAGGGTGGAAACACATAAGCCATGTTGAAGACCCAAGGTGCTGTCAGAGCATCTATCAGAATCGCTCCCGGGTCTCTGGATCTGGATCCGTAACAAGGAAGTTTGGCGTTCTGGCGAGACGCCATGAGATCCAGATCTGGTTTGCCCCAACGCCGAAGTATTTGGGCAAAGATCTCCGGATGAAGTTCCCACTCCCCCGGATGAAAAGTCTGGCGACTTAGAAAATCCGCTTCCCAGTTCTCCACGCCTGGGATGTGGATCGCTGATAGGTGGCAAGAGTGAGACTCTGCCCAGTGAATTATCTTTGAGACTTCCATCATCGCTAGGGAACTCCTTGTCCCTCCCTGATGGTTGATGTAAGCCACAGTCGTGATGTTGTCCGACTGAAACCTGATGAACCTCAGAGTTGCTAACTGAGGCCAAGCCAGAAGGGCATTGAAAACTGCTCTTAATTCCAGAATATTTATGGGAAGGAGACTCTCCTCCTGAGTCCATAATCCCTGAATCTTCAGGGAATTCCAGACAGCGCCCCATCCTATCAGGCTGGCGTCTGTTGTTACAATCGTCCAATCTGGCCTGTTGAAGGGCATCCCCTTGGACAGATGTGGCCGATAGAGCCACCATAGAAGAGAATTTCTGGTCTCTTGATCCAGATTCAGCATAGGGGACAAATCTGAGTAATCCCCATTCCACTGACTTAGCATGCACAATTGCAGTGGTCTGAGATGCAGGCGTGCAAAGGGTACTATGTCCATTGCCGCTACCATTAAGCCTATTACCTCCATGCATTGAGCCACTGACGGGTGTGGAATGGAATGAAGGACACGGCAAGCATTTAGAAGTTTTGTTAACCTGTCCTCTGTCAGGTAAATTTTCATTTTTACAGAATCTATAAGAGTCCCTAAGAAGGGAACTCTTGTGAGTGGCAATAGAGAACTCTTTTCTTCGTTCACTTTCCACCCATGTGACCTTAGAAATGCCAGTACAAACTCTGTATGAGACTTGGCAGTTTGGAAACTTGACGCTTGTATCAGAATGTCGTCTAGGTACGGAGCTACTGATATTCCTCGCGGTCTTAGTACCGCCAGAAGAGAACCCAGAACCTTTGTAAAGATTCTTGGAGCAGTAGCTAACCCGAAGGGAAGAGCTACAAACTGGTAATGCCTGTCTAGGAAGGCAAACCTTAGGTACCGGTAATGATCTTTGTGAATCGGTATGTGAAGGTAGGCATCCTTTAAATCCACTGTGGTCATGTACTGACCCTTTTGGATCATGGGTAAGATTGTCCGAATAGTTTCCATTTTGAACGATGGAACTCTTAGGAATTTGTTTAGGATCTTTAAATCCAAGATTGGTCTGAAGGTTCCTTCTTTCTTGGGAACCACAAACAGATTTGAGTAAAACCCTTGTCCGTGCTCCGACCGCGGAACCGGGTGGATCACTCCCATTAGTAAAAGATCTTGTACACAAGAGGAGAAGCTTTGAAGTCCAGAAGATATCCCTGAGATATGATCTCTAACGCCCAGGGATCCTGGACATCTCTTGCCCAAGCCTGGGCGAAGAGAGAAAGTCTGCCCCCTACTAGATCCGTTTCCGGATTGGGGGCCCTCACTTCATGCTGTCTTAGGGGCAGCAGCAGGTTTTCTGGCCTGCTTGCCCTTGTTCCAGGTCTGGTTAGGTTTCCAGCCCTGTCTGTAGCGAGCAACAGATCCTTCCTGTTTTGGAGCGGAGGAAGTTGATGCTGCTCCTGCCTTGAAGTTACGAAAGGCACGAAAATTAGACTGTCTAGCCCTTGGTTTGGCTCTGTCTTGAGGCAGGGCATGGCCCTTACCTCCAGTAATGTCAGCGATAATTTCCTTCAAACCGGGCCCGAATAATGTCTGCCCTTTGAAAGGTATGTTAAGCAATTTAGATTTAGAAGTGACATCAGCTGACCAGGATTTTAGCCACAGCGCTCTGCGCGCCTGAATGGCGAATCCGGAATTCTTAGCCGTAAGCTTAGTTAGATGTACTACAGCATCAGAAATAAATGAATTAGCTAGCTTAAGGGTTTTAAGCTTGTTTATAATCTCATCCAATGGAGCTGTCTCAAGGGTCTCTTCCAGAGACTCAAACCAGAATGCCGCCGCAGCCGTGACAGGCGCAATGCATGCGAGGGGTTGTAATATAAAACCTTGTTGAGTAAACATTTTCTTAAGGTAACCCTCTAACTTTTTATCCATTGGATCTGAAAAAGCACAGCTATCCTCCACCGGGATAGTGGTACGCTTAGCCAGAGTAGAAACTGCTCCCTCCACCTTAGGGACCGTCTGCCATAAGTCCCGTGTGGTGGCGTCTATTGGAAACATTTTTCTAAATATAGGAGGGGGGGAAAAGGGTACACCGGGCCTATCCCACTCCTTGTTAATAATCTCTGTAAGCCTCTTAGGTATAGGAAAGACGTCAGTACACGCCGGTACCGCATAGTATCTATCCAGCCTACATAATTTCTCTGGGATTGCAACCGTGTTACAATCATTCAGAGCCGCTAATACCTCCCCTAATAGTACACGGAGGTTCTCGAGCTTAAATTTAAAATTTGAAATGTCTGAGTCCAGTCTATTTGGATCAGATTCGTCACCTACAGAATGAAGCTCTCCGTCTTCATGCTCTGCCACTTGTGACGCAGTATCAGACATGGCTCTAACATTATCAGCGTACTCTGTTCTCACCCCAGAGTAGTCGCGTTTACCTCTAAGTTCTGGCAATTTAGATAAAACTTCAGTCATAACATTAGCCATGTCTTGCAAAGTGATTTGTAATGGCCGCCCTGATGTACTTGGCGTCACAATATCACGCACCTCCTGAGCGGGAGATGCAGGTACTGACACGTGAGGAGAGTTAGTCGGCATAACTTTCCCCTCGTTGTCTGGTGAAATTTTCTTAACATGTACAGATTGGCTTTTATTTAAAGTAGCATCAATGCAATTAGTACACAAATTTCTATTGGGCTCCACATTGGCCTTTGAACATATTGCACAAAGAGATTCCTCTGTGTCAGACATGTTTAAACAAACTAGCAGTTAGACTAGCAAGCTTGGAAAATACTTTTCAAAACAATTTTCAAGCAATATAAAAAACGTTACTGTGCCTTTAAGAAGCACACAAAAAACTGTCACAGTTGCAATAACAATGAACCGGATTAGTTATAGAAACCAAATTTACAGTAAATGCATTAATTTAGCAAAGGAATGCACCCACTAGCAATGGATGATTAACCCCTTAATACCCAGAAAAACGGATAACAACTATTATATATACGTTTTTATCACAGTCAAAACACAGTCTAACAGGTCTGCTGTGAGTGATTACCTCCCTCAAAACTAGTTTTGGAGACCCCTGAGCTCTGCAGAGACGTCCTGGATCATGCAGGGAGAATAAGGAAGACTGTGACTGAATTTTTAATGCGTAGTAAAAGCGCCAAAATAGGCCCCTCCCACTCATAATGCAACAGTGGGGAAGCTCAGTAAACTGAATTTATTCAAAATAAACGACAGCCAAGTGGAAAATAATGCCCATAAATTTTTCACCAAGTACCTCAGAGAGAAAAACGATTAACCTGCCAGTAAACGTTTTAAATATAAATATATGAAATGATAATAAAAGCCTGTTGCTAGTCGCTATCACTGCAGAAAGGCTATAAGTTATATGTATACAGTATTTTCTTAGTGAAGTGCCATTCCCCAGAAATACTTCAGTGCCAACATACATACATAACAGCCTGATACCAGTTGCTACTACTGCATTAAAGGCTGTACTTACATTTTATCGGTATTAGCAGCAATTTCTCAGTCAATTCCATTCCTTAGAAAATAATATACTGCAACATACCTCTTTGCAGGTGAACCCTGCCCGCTGTCCCCTGTTCTGAAGTTACCTCGCTCCCCAGAATGGCCGAGAACAGCAAATGGATCTTAGTTACGTCCGCTAAGATCATACACAAACTCAGGTAGATTCTTCTTCTAATGCTGCCTGAGAAAAAAACAACACACTCCGGTGCCGTTTAAAATAACAAACTTTTGATTGAAGAAATAAAAACTAAGTTTTAATAACCACTGTCCTCTCACACATCCTATCTATTGGTTAGGTGCAAGAGAATGACTGGATATGATGTAGAGGGGAGGAGCTATATAGCAGCTCTGCTTGGGTGATCCTCTTGCACTTCCTGTTAGGGAGGAGTTATAATCCCATAAGTAATGGATGACCCGTGGACTGACTACACTTAACAGGAGAAAACTACATTTAAACACCAAAAACCTCTTAACCATCTCCGTGGAGATGTTGCCTGTGCAACGGCAAAGAGAATGACTGGGGTGGGCGGAGCCTAGGAGGGATCATGTGACCAGCTTTGCTGGGACTCTTTGCCATTTCCTGTTGGGGAAGAGTATATCCCACAAGTAAGGATGACGCCGTGGACCGGACACACCAATGTTGGAGAAATCTTTGATTTCCTGATCTCCGTCAGAAATATTTTCATGTCCACTGAGTCTATCAGAGTCCCTAGAAATGAAACTCTTGTGAGGGGGGAAAGAGAACTCTTTTTTACGTTCACCTTCCACCCGTGAGATCTTAGAAAGGCCAACACTAAGTCCGTGTGAGACTTGGCTAGTTGGAAAGTCGATGCATGAATTAGAATGTCGTCTAGATAAGGCGCCACTGCTATGCCCCACGGCCTTAGAACTGCCAGAAGGGACCCTAGCACCTTCGTGAAGATTTGTGGCGCCGTGGCCAACCCGAAAGGAAGAGCCACAAACTGATAATGCTTGTCCAGAAAGGCGAACCTGAGGAACTGGTGATGATTTTTGTGGATAGGAATGTGTAGATACGCATCCTTTAAGTCCACGGTGGTCATATATTGACCCTCCTGGATCAATGGTAAGATAGTCCGAATGGTCTCCATCTTGAAAGATGGGACTCTTTGGAATTTGTTTAGGATCTTGAGATCCAGAATTGGTCTGAAGGTTCCCTCTTTTTTGGGAACTACAAACAGATTTGAGTAGAACCCCTGCCCCTGCTCTTGGAACAGGGCAGATCACTCCCATGGTAAAAAGGTCTTCTACACAGCGTAAGAACGCCTCTCTTTTTGACGGGTTTACAGACAATTGAGAAAGATGGAACCTCCCCCTTGGAGGAGAATTCTTCAAATCTAGAAGGTATCCCTGGGTTACAATTTCTACTGTCCAGGAATCCTGAACGTCTCTTGCCCAGGCCTGAGCAAAGAGAGAGAGTCTGCCCATACTAGATCCGGTCCCGGATCGGGGGCTACCCCTTCATGCTGACTTAGTGGCAGCAGCAGGCTTTTTGGCCTGTTTACCCTTGTTCCAAGCCTGATTAGGTCTCCAGGTTGGCTTGGATTGAGCAAAGTTCCCCTCTTGCTTTGAAACAGAGGAGGAGGAAGTGGGACCACTCTTGAAGTTTCGAAAGGAGCAAAAATTATTTTGTTTGGTCCTTGTCTTATTTGACTTATCCTGAGGGAGGGTATGACCCTTCCCTCCAGTAATGTCTGAAATTATCTATTTCAGCGCAGGCCCGAATAAGGTCTTACCTTTGAAAGGGATTGACAAAAGCTTAGATTTAGATGACACATCAGCTGACCAGGACTTAAGTCATAACGCTCTACGCGCTAAAATGGCAAAACCTGAATTTTTCGCCGCTAACTTAGCAAGATGAAAAGCGGCGTCTGTAATAAAAGAATTAGCTAACTTGAGAGCCTTAATTCTGTCCAGAATATCATCTAGTGGGGTCTACAACTGAAGAGCCTCTTCTAGAGCCTCAAACCAAAAGGCAGCTGCAGTGGTTACAGGAACAATGCACGCTATAGGTTGAAGAAGAAAACCTTGATGAACAAAAATTTTTCTAATTTTTTATCCATAGGATCAATGAAAGCACAACTGTCCTCAATAGGTATAGTTGTACGCTTAGCCAGAGTAGAAATAGCTCCCTCCACCTTAGGGACTGTCTGCCATGAGTGCTTTATGGTGTCAGAAATGGGAAACATTTTCTTAAAAACAGGAGGGGGAGCGAACGAAATACCTGGTCTATCCCACTGCTTAGTAACAATGTCCGAAATCCTCTTAGGGACCGGAAAAACATCAGTGTAAACAGGAACCTCTAAATATTTGTCCATTTTACACAATTTCTCTGGAACTACAATAGGGTCACAATCATCCAGAGTAGCTAAAACCTCCCTAAGCAATAAGCGGAGGTGCTCTAGCTTAAATTTAAATGCTGTCATATCTGAATCTGTCTGAGGGAACATCTTTCCTAAAATCTAACAAACCTTGTCTGAAAACCATGAGGGTTATAACAACCCCAAATAAGCCAAATGAACCCTCAAGCAAATGTCCCATCAAAAATAAAAAACGTTACTCCCAGAACACACAAACGTTTGTCCCAATCTATCATAAACAAAATGAGTGCCCCAAAAAATTAACCCTTTATGCAAGCTAGTAAAGCCTCTTATAACACTAGGGGGTCGATCCGATATAAATCGTCGCCCGCAAAAGCCGGCGACGCCAATATTTGCGCGGATTTGGTATCACATATACGGCGTAACCTAGAAGTTACGCCCGTATATATTTCTGCCGTCGCCCGCAGTTTTTTGGGCCATAGGCAGGTATACCAAACCCGCGCAGTTTGGTATCCAATATGCAGCGTAAGGACTTACGTGGCGAAAATGGAGAAAACTTACTCCATTTTCACCTCGCCACAAAAAGCAGCCGTAAGAAGCCTTACGCTGACTATTGGAGCCCCGTAACTCCCTAAACTAACTAGAAAATAAACCTAACACCTAACGCATGCGCAATGTCTATCTCCCTGTCAACCGCGATCTGCTAAAATAAACCTAACACCTAACGCATGCGCAATGTCTATCTCCCTGTCAACCGCGATCCCCCCCCCCCCGAAATCCCTAATAAAGTTATTACCCCCTAAACCGCCGCTCCCGGACCCCGCCGCCATCTACATAAACTAACCCCCTACTGTGAGCCTCTAAAACCGCCGCCATCTACCTTATCTATCCCCTAATCTGACCCCTTACACCGCCGCCACCTATATAAAAATTATTAACCCCTAATGTAAGCCCCTTACACCGCCGCCATCTCTATTAAAATGATTAACCCCTAATTTAATCTACCTACCCCGCCGCCAGCTATATTATCTATATTAACCCTAAGTATATTATAGTTAATATAGGTATTACATTATATATATTAACTATATTAACCCTAATTATATTAGGGTTAATATAGTTAATATAGTTACTATAGTATTTATATTAACTATATTAACTCTATCTAACCCTAACTAAATTTATATTAAATTAATCTAATTCATTTATAAACTAAAATATTCCTATTTAAATCTAAATACTTACCTATAAAATAAACCCTAAGATAGCTACAATATAATTAATAATTACATTGTAGCTATGTTAGGGTTAATATTTATTTTACAGGTAAATTGTTAATTATTTTAACTAGGTATAATAGATATTAAATAGTTATTAACTATTTAATATCTACCTAGTTAAAATAATTACCCAATTACCTGTAAAATAAATCCTAACCTAAGTTACAAATACACCTACACTATCAATAAATTTAATAAACTACAAACATCTATCTAAAAATACAATTAAATTAACTAAACTAAATTACAAAAAAAAACAAACACTAAATTACAAAAAATAAAAAAAAGATTACAAGATATTTAAGCTAATTACACCTATTCTAAGCCCCCTAATAAAATAATAAACCCCCAAAATAAAAAAAATTCCCTGCCCTATTCTAAATTCAACAAATTTCAAAGCTCTTTACCTTACCAGCCCTTAAAAGGGCCTTTTGTGGGGCATGCCCCAAAGAATTCAGCTCTTTTGCATACAACAAATACAATACCCCCCCCCCATTACAACCCACCACCCACATACCCCTATTCTAAACCCACCCAAACCCCCCTTAAAAAAGCCTAACACTACCCCCCTGAAGATCTCCCTACCTTGTCTTCACCACACCGGGCCGAACTCCTGATCCGATCCGGGCGATGTCTTCCTCCAAGCGGCAAAGAAGAATTCTTCCTCCGGCGATGTCTTCCTCCAAGCGGCAAAGAAGAATTATTCCTCCGGCGACGTCTTCCTACAAGCGGCAGCAAAGTCTTCATTCTTCCGGCGGCATCTTCAATCTTCTTTCTTCGCTCCACCGCCGCGGAGCATCCATCTCGGCCGACTGCTGAACTTGGAATGAGGTACCTTTAAATGACGTCATCCAAGATGGCGTCCGCCGAATTCCGATTGGCTGATAGGATTCTATCAGCCAATCGGAATTAAGTTAAAAAAATCTGATTGGCTGATTGAATCAGCCAATCAGATTCAAGTTCAATCCGATTGGCTGATCCAATCAGCCAATCAGATTGAGCTCGCATTCTATTGGCTGTTCCGATCATGCCCCACAAAAGGCCCTTTTAAGGGCTGGTAAGGTAAAGAGCTTTGAAATTTGTTGAATTTAGAATAGGGCAGGGAATTTTTTTTATTTTGGGGGTTTATTATTTTATTAGGGGGCTTAGAATAGGTGTAATTAGCTTAAATATCTTGTAATCTTTTTTTTATTTTTTGTAATTTAGTGTTTGTTTGTTTTTGTAATTTAGTTTAGTTAATTTAATTGTATTTTTAGATAGATGTTTGTAGTTTATTAAATTTATTGATAGTGTAGGTGTATTTGTAACTTAGGTTAGGATTTATTTTACAGGTAATTGGGTAATTATTTTAACTAGGTAGATATTAAATAGTTAATAACTATTTAATATCTATTATACCTAGTTAAAATAATTAACAATTTACCTGTAAAATAAATATTAACCCTAACATAGCTACAATGTAATTATTAATTATATTGTAGCTATCTTAGGGTTTATTTTATAGGTAAGTATTTAGATTTAAATAGGAATATTTTTGTTTATAAATGAATTAGATTAATTTAATTTAAATTTAGTTAGGGGTGTTAGGGTTAGATAGAGTTAATATAGTTAATATAAATACTATAGTAACTATATTAACTATATTAACCCTAATATAATTAGGGTTAATATAGTTAATATATATAATGTAATACCTATATTAACTATAATATACTTAGGGTTAATATAGATAATATAGCTGGCGGCGGGGTAGGTAGATTAAATAAGGGGTTAATCATTTTAATAGAGATGGCGGCGGTGTAAGGGGCTTACATTAGGGGTTAATAATTTTAATATAGATGGCGGCGGTGTTAGGGGCTCACTTTAGGGGGTTATAGATATAATATAGCTGGCGGCGGGGTACGGGAGCGGCGGTTTAGGGGTTAATAACTTTATTAGGTTGCGGCGGGGTACGGCGGTTTAGGGGTTAATAGCTTTTTTATTGTTAGGATAGTGAGGGGGGATAGCGGATAGAGGGTTAGACAGTCCGGGCTATGTTAGGGAGGCGTGTTAGACAGTGCGGGCTATGTTAGGGAGGCGTGTTAGACAGTGCGGGTGTTTTAAACTTTAGTCAGGTTTTATAGGCGCCGGCAGTTTCTAACGTGCCGCAAGTCACTGGCGACGCCAGAAATTTGTACTTGCGCAGATTTCTGGACATCGCTGGTTTGTGAGACTTACGGCACGTTAGCATCTGACGGCAACCTATATGGGATGGCTCGAGTTGCGAGCTGAAACTGCGGGCGACGCCGGTTCCCTCGCTTGCGCCGCAAACTGCGATCGATATCGGATCTCGCCCCTGGATTACTGCTTCCCCTTCCCCTAATGGGGATACTGTAAGCCTTTCTGAGTTAACACAGTCTCTGCAGAAAATATGACTGAACATACCTCATTGCTGTATAGCAAGAAACCGTTACTCACAGTGAAGTTTTCCTGTACTCCTCAGCTTCTGTGGGAACAGCAGTGGACCTTAGTTACAAATGCTAAGATCATAATCCTCCAGGCAGAAATCTTCATCTATGTCCTGCCTGAGAGTAAATAGTACAACACCAGTACCATTTAAAAATAACAAACTCTTGATTGTAGATAAAATAAAACTAACAGCTTAACACCTCTTTCACTTTACCCTTCCTGCTTAGAGCCGGCAAAGGGAATGACTGGGGGGTGGAGTTAAGGGGGGAGCTATATAGACAGCTCTGATGTGGTGCTCTCTTTGCCACTTCCTGTTAGGAAGGATAATAACCCACAAGTAAGGATGAATCCGTGGACTCGGTACATCATGCAAAAGAAATAATTGTTAGAATGCTCATGTTAAATCCCAAGATATTCTATGCTTCCAAAAATATATATATATAGGTGAAAACATCTTGAAATGTTTGCTCTTAGGTCTCCATGTTTAATATGTGTCTGAATATACTGTACATATGTGTACCCCACACACACATGTCTATATATATATTCATACAAAATACAGCCATGAAACATTGTTATATATTAATTTTTTATTTTATTATCATGTAGGCTGTATCAAAAGTTGAATTTAAAATAGCTTAACTGTAACATGTGTCTATAGCTCACAGGGGGTCACTTAACAGGCAGCTGTCAAAAGCCATAATTTCCATCTTATTAGGCCTCAAAGACAAATCCCAGACACCCCGTCCCCACTCACTGTATGGGGAAAGGGATGTTTGGAAGTGGCTCAATTGTTTTATCCTATCTCAAGCTATAAAACTCTGTTCTTTCTCAAAATCACTTTTACCACATTCCTTTAAGTGATTGTTTAAATTAAATAGACCAAATGTTTTATTGTCCTCACTTGGATGTTTAAAACAACTTTGCATACTGAATGGGGGGAGAACTGAACAGGAGTTTCAAGTAAATTTTTCTGAATGAATTAATCATTTGGAATTGATTAGTCAAATATATAATAATATACATATATATGTATTAATCTTTACATATACCTTGACAAATGTGACCGCCGACCTACTGAAACTTCCATGTTCCCTGAGTCTTTATGGAGCCCCTGCTCCCCATACCAGAAATCTGGCGGCTGTAGTCACAATCACCCAAGAGGGTCTGCGAAAGCAGGTTCCCTGGAGGAGATGATCCTGAGACAACCACCAAGGTAGAGAATCCCTGTCTCCTGCTCCAGCTGTAATCAAGGAGACAGATCCACATAATCTCCGTTCCACTGCCCGAGTATGCCTAACTGCAGAGGACTGAGGTGGAAACGAGCAAACGGGATGATGTTCCTTGCCGCAACCATCAGCCCAATTACCTCCATGCACTGAGCCACTGACGGCCAAGGAGAGAACTGAAGTGCTAGGCAATAATCGAAATCTTTGATTTCCTGACTTCTGTCAAAATAACTCTCATTGATAAGGAGTCTATTATGGTTCACAAGGAAACTATCTTTGTAGATAGAACTAAAGAACTCTTTTCCAAATTCACCTTCCATCCTTGAAACCGCAGGAAGGATAACATTTCCGTGTGTGATCCTGCTTGTTGAAAAAAGGTGTTTGAACCAGAATGTCGTCCAGATAAATAACCACTCTTATGCAACGCGAACGGAGTACCACTAGTAGGGATCCCAGAACCTTTGAGAAAATTCTGGGAGCTGAGGCAAGCCGAATGGAAAAGCCACAAATTGGAAGTGTTTGTCTTAGAAACTTGTGATGGTCCCTGTGGATGGGAACATGCAAGTAAATGTCCCTTAAATCCACCTTGGTCGAAAATATACCCTCTTGGACCAAAGGAAAAATGAAACAAGTAGATTCCATCTTGAAAGACGGCACTGACAAACTTGTTTGGACTTTGAGATCTAAAGTTGGTCTGAAGGTTCTCTCCTTCTTGGGAACCCCAAACAGATTGGAATAGAAATGCAGACCTCGTTCCTGTATTGGAACAGGACTAATCCAAGTCGGAGAGGTCCCGCACACAATGTAAGAATACCTCTCCTTTGTCTGGTCTACAGATAATCTTGAAAACAGAAAACCTGCCCCTGGAAGGAAAGGTCCGAACTTTAGATTGAATCCAGAACATTTCGAACCTAAGCCCGAACAAAGAAGGAAGCCAGCCCCTACAAGATCCAATCCCAGATCGGAGGCATGCCCTTCATGCTGTCTCTGATTCAACATCAGGCTTCTTGGATTGCTTTCTCCTAGTCCAAGACTGAATGGGTCTCCAGGAAGGCCTGGACAGCTCACGCCTGGAAGAGGGAGAGGAAAGATTTTCCTAGAATTTTAGAAAGGAACTAAAATTACTCTGACGTCCCTTTTATTTATTTCTCTGTCTCTAACTCCCGTAATGTCAGAAATTATCTCCGTCAAACCAGGTCCCAACAAGGTCTTACCCTTGTAAAGGAGTCGTCAAAGGATTAGACTTAGATGAGACATCCGCAGACCAAGATTTTAATCATAACGCTCTGTGGCCCAATTGGCAAACCTAAAACCCTAGCTCCATGTTAACAAAATGAAGGGAAGCATCTGTAATAAAGGAGTTGGCTAACTGAAAGGCCTTTAACCTATCCTGTATTTTTTCGAGGGGAGTATTTGTCTGAATAGAATCAGACAACGCATAAAACTAGAATGCTGTCAAACTAGTGACGTTAGTACCGCAGGTTACCGTTGTAACCCAGATGTACATACATTCTATTGAGCAACCCCTCTAACTTCTTATCCATAGGGTCTTAAAAGGAACAACTATCCTCTAAGGGCATAGTAAGTCTCTGGTTAGCGTGGACATTGCCCTTTTTCCCCAGACTCCTTAATAGAGTCCGCTATAGGAAACATCCCATTAAAAATAGGGTATGGAGAAAAAAGAGATACCCGTTTCTCCCATTCCTAGCAATAATCTTTGTAGCCCTTACTGGTACAGAAAATACTTCCACCATGGGGGGCACATCAAATACTTGTTTAGTTTATTGGACTTTTTGGGATTGACTACGCAGTTAGCCTCAAAGTCGTCCAAAGTAGCTAAAACCTCCTTAATTAACAAACGGAGGTGTACAAGCCAAAACCTGAAGAAAACAACTTCAGAATCAGATAAAGGTATTACACTGTCTGAGTTTTCCCCCTCAGAACTACCGAAGTATCTTCCTCTTCAAGTTTCTGGAAGAAGACTTTCAGAATAGCCACTTCTGTATCAGAAACCTTTATGTGAATACATTTCCTCTTACGTTTTCCCTGCAGCATGGGAAAAGCAGACAATGTCTCAGATACTGCCAATGACATTAGAGAAGTGATGTCTTGTAAGGTAACTCCACATGGAGTTTGAGAGGAAGCGCAGGGCACTGCATGTGTGGGCGATACATTTTTTTTGGGACATTTAAGGAGAAAGATGCGGCATATATTGAACATTGTCAATAGACTCCTGAACAACATCCGCTTTACAAGAAGTTGGCTCAGAAAAATCTATCTTTTTCTTTTTAAGTACTCTTACAACATGAGAAAACAAAAGGGATTGGTGGTTCCATATAGTTATCAAAATATAAAGAACAAGAGACCCTATGCAGGGCTTCTTGATCCATACTGACTCACAATGGATGATAATCAAATAAAAGTCATACATTTTTTAATAAAAATGAACACAGAAAAAAACGGTACTGTCACTTTAAATGTTAAAACATAAGTTGTTATTTTTTGTGCAGAAAATAGTACTAAAATGGTACACAAATACTGTATGACCTTTCTAACCCTCAGCTAACTTTGCTGAGGTTCCCATTTAGCTGTCTGATACCAGATACATTCCCTCAGAAAAAAAGGACCGGAACTCCACTGCAGCGCTGTCCGGTCCTAATGTATGTTTAAATACTGAGGGCTCTATTGAAAAATTCAAACTCTCTGATCCTTCCGATCCTTCCGATAACAGGAAGCGTTAGGAAGCGTAAAGGAAAGTTGTGCGCAACCCAAATTGGCGCCACACATAATTCCGCCCATCGTGGGCATTTCCAAAGGCAATCTCCCGGTCGCCATTTTAATACTTAAAGTTAAGACACCGGGAGATATAAACTACAAAGCCTGGAAGTAAACTGAGTGTAGAGTCGCTGCTTAGCCCTGAGAACAGTAACACACCACCTCTAATGAGCCCATCTCCTCAGTCCCAGATATATAAACCCCTGTGAGCAGTGAAAAATCACTTAATCATGAAACTCTCTCCTTAGCCCCAGTGCCTGCTTAAACGATGCTGTCTATAAATCCCCTCCTTTGGTATATAGGAGGTTCTATATCCCTTGTAAATAAAGTGCTCCACTTCCTCTGGATCCTTCTATTCTTTCCCAGACCCAGAATAAAAAGTTGGCACTTACCTTTTAAATCTACCAGACAGCAAGGCAGCTCAGCAGGTTTGAGAGGTCCTCTCCCTCACATAGCCCTGTGGAGAAAAGATAAAGCCTGAGTAATCTTACTTAGGCTATCAGGATTAGGGCAGCATTAACTATATGGGAGGCGCAGTGAGAATTATATCCCACAAGTTCCCATTGCTCTAAAGCCATAACTGCTGTACTGAAGAGACTGATATGGACTACGGCTACACCCCAGAACAAAGCAGTACAATCTTGGGCTACTTAAAAAATACTCTTGATTGAAGAATCTTTTACTAACATCTACTTTACAACTTCCTTGCTCTAACGTCTAACTGACTCAAGCAATCCCACACCTTAAAAATACCTCACTAGGAAGATATAAATGTGCCAGTGCCATAGATATGGCCTCTGGAGGAAACAAGCCGCCTTTCGGAGGAGTAGCGGCCATAGGGACATCTGCTTGCATAGCAAAAGAAGGTTCTGGTGCACGTACCTCACGGGACATGGAATCCTCAGAGGCAGATGACTCAACGCACTCTAAATTCCCTGATTCGGGGGAAGAGAGTACTCTAGTACGACAAATAAATCGGAACATAACTGATGGCCATGGATAAATAACCCTGGCCATTTCATACTCTTCGCAAGACGTATACTCAGAATCTGAGATATCCGTCTCCAAAAAATCAGAATCCTATGAACAAACACACTCAGTCAAGGTGCGGAAATGGAATACAACGTGACCACACCCGGTCACGAGGTGGATCGTGTAAGCCAAAAAAAGCGCCAGTCCCTAGGACCGTGCAAACTGATGAAATAAGGCCGTTATGTCCAAATAGCCATGAGCCCAAGTATCACTACACAATAGCAGACAAAATCACATAACAAACATAACAAACTCACATAACAAACATGATTAAAGCCCCCACCCCCTGTTCAATAACCCCCTCAGTAGATATTAACCCTTGATTCCATAAGATAAAGGAGTCCCACTGGGACCCTGACTTCTTGCGTTAACATTACATTCACATATCGAAATAAAATGAAACGATCTTACCGGAATCTACGCCGTGGAACAGGAACACGGCCCTTCAAGTGTGACAGATAGTAGCTTCGCTTCTGACATGGACTTGAGTGAATAAAGGCAGGCAAAACTTGTCAACGCTGATTGCCCAGGAGCTGTTAATATGAGTCGGGATGGTTTCGCAGAAAGACTCTCCCTGCATCTCCAGACTCTAACTTTCACCCATGCGCTCACTGAGAGGCTGATAGGATTACTTAAAACTCCAGTCCCATTTCTAAGAGTACTACCCTCCATGAGAGACTATCTTCAATCTTCTGACACTTCTCTGCCAACCTCCTGAGACAAAGGCAAAGAATGACTGGGGAATGAGGGAAGTGGGGGAGGTATTTAAGCCTTTGGCTGAGGTGACTTTGCCTCCTCCTGGTGGCCAGGTTCTGAATTCCCAAAAGTAATGAATGGAGCTGTGGACTCTTCCCGTTTAAGAAGAAAATTAGCATTTGAGCCTACCTAGGTTTAGCTTTCAACAAAGACTACCAAGAGAACAAAGCAAATTTGATGATTAAAGTAAATTTAAAAGTTATTTAAAATTGCATTCTCTATCTGAATCATTAAAGTTTAATTTTGACTAGACTGTCCCTTTAACTATGATAAAATGCCTATGAATTTGTAAACGCTTCTCCTACTGTAAAGGTTATATTCCTATGAAATTAAATACATCAGTGTCTATTATTTTTTCTAAATAGTAATTTCAGCATAGATGAGATAGAGATGTTTCCTCTGATACATACAACTCCAGATCTTCTGAGTAAGCATAATCACTGATTCAGATACACTAGTCCCCTACATATCCCTGTCTATCCTGCCTTTTCTTCTCACAATCAGTTCCTAATAATTAATTGCAAACTGGTTTTAAACTTAAGTCTCTTAATCCCTATGAACCTAGAAACATGAAGTATAGCTCCTTGACCCCCTCTCCCATAATGCTTAAGAATTCCTTCCATAAGCTCTTGCAATCTTTGTACAAAACAGCATTCCATTAACCCCTCCCCTGCCATATATATCTACAGAATGAGTCATAAAGCATTACTATACCCAGTTTGTTGAATATGTAACTTACTCATCAACTGCTGCACAGCAACGCCACATGATGTCACCCACGAGACACTTCCAGCTGCAGAGCCAAAATATTCTACAAACTCTGGGAAAAAAACGCCAAAAGACCGGAGAGCCCCAAAAACCAAGCCAGCTTGTAGGAAACAGGAGATAAGAAGAACTCCATCCCAAACATCCTTATTTGGTGGCATTACAACTAACTGCAGAAAAAGGAGAAATATTACAAGTCTTTTTTAAACAGTGCATTTTACATTAGCTTTTCTTGATCTATGGGGAAAAAAAAAATCAAATAAAAAATGTTTACAAACGTTTATTATAATTTAGTAGCAGGTAGAAATCTGCTGTTATATAGTTTAGCCTTATTCTGATGTTGTATTATTTAGCAAGATATGCTTGGTTTTGTATCTTATGACAGCACCTTATGCAAGACTTTCAGGAAACAAAAAAATCAGCTTCTTGAATTAGCATGTAGTAATGCATATATTTTTTTGCCAATGTGCACACAAACAATAAACACAGACTTGTATGCACACATGATTTCCAAAAATTTCAGCAGGGTCAGATAAGTTGCCTCCTTCTTTGATCAGTGCGATTATTACACAATTTTATTATTTCTGATACTAACTAAAGATAAAAGAATCTTGCTTACCAACTGTGTCATGTACTACCCCACTGTGCAATGACCTAATGCCAAAACAGGTGATCACCAGAGAAAGCAATAGACTTGTTTTTTTTCTGCTTGCCTTTTCAAGCCTAGGTTGACATATTAACCAGGAATGTTGAAATCTAGACTCACAGAAAAAAAAGTAAAATGCCAGAATTGAGAATCAGAAAAAAAGAAAGAGGCTAAATTGATATATATAAATACACACACTTCAGAATAGCCAGCACACACATTCTATATATAACCATTTGGCAATGTACAGAGAAACAAGTGTGTTAGCCTTCTTTTTTATTAATTATACATGTACTGCTTCTACAACACACACATGTATGGGCTTGTTGTGTGTGTCTATATATATTTATATATAAATGTATATATATATATACACACACATACATACACATATATACTGTATATAGACACATATATATATATATATATATATACACATACACACATACTGTATATATATATATATATACACACACACACACATACATATATGTATATATATTTTTAAACAGAGACACAGAGAAATATATAGAAATATTTATTTATACAAATACTCAACAATACACCTGCTCTGAGCGTTTGTCACTTCCTTGTCATCTCCATTCCATGCAGCACAGCAACAGCCATGAGCTCCAGAGACATGTGCACCTCCCGGCCGGTAGTGAGAGGGGGAGTGGCAAGTGACTAAGAGGCATAACAGAACCAGTCAAAAGCGAGGAAGTGAACCTGAGAAAAATTAAAAGAGGCAGAGGATAATATATGTGAAGTAATTGTTACATAGTTATATATTAGTGTCAGGATTGCTTGCTTGGCATTCTCAGTACGGAAGATAGATTAGACAGGAAGTTACAGACAGGAGTATGCTGGTTGTGACTGCATGTATATATTAACACATTATATAAAAATATACACACACACATATATATATACACACATATATATATATATATATATATATATATATATATACACTGCTCAAAAAAATAAAGGGAACACTTAAACAACACAATGTATCTCCAAGTCAATCACACTTCTGTGAAATCAAACTGTCCACTTAGGAAGCAACACTGAGTGACAATCAATTTCACATGCTGTTGTGCAAATGGGATAGACAACAGGTGGAAATTATAGGCAATTAGCAAGACACCCCCAATAAAGGAGTGGTTCTGCAGGTGGTGACCATAGAACAATTCTCAGTTCCTATGCTTTCTGGCTGATGTTATGGTCACTTTTGAATGCTGGTGGTGCTTGCACTCTAGTGGTAGCATGAGACAGAGTCTACAACCCACACAAGTGGCTCAGGTAGTGCAGCTCATCCAGGATGGCACATCAGTGCGAGCTGTGGCAAGAAGGATTGCTGTGTCTGTCAGCGTAGTGTCCAGAGCATGGAGGCGCTACCAGGAGACAGGCCAGTACATCAGGAGATGTGGAGGAGGCCGTAGGAGGGCAACAACCCAGCAGCAGGACCGCTACCTCCGCCTTTGTGCAAGGAGGAACAGGAGGAGCACTGCCAGAGCCCTGCAAAATGACCTCCAGCAGGCCACAAATGTGCATGTGTCTGCTCAAAAGGTCAGAAACAGACTCCATGAGGGTGGTATGAGGACCCAACGTCAACAGGTGGGGGTTGTGCTTACAGTCCAACACCGTGCAGGACGTTTGAGATTTGCCAGAGAACACCAAGATTGGCAAATTCGCCACTGGCGCCCTGTGCTCTTCACAGATGAAAGCAGGGGCACACTGAGCACATTTGACAGACGTGACAGTCTGGAGACGCCGTGGAGAACGTTCTGCTGCCTGCAACATCCTCCAGCATGGCCAGTTTGGCAGTGGGTCAGTAATGGTGTGGGGTGGCATTTCTTTGAGGGGCCGAACAACCCTCCATGTGCTCGCCAGAGGTAGCCTGACTGCCATTAGGTATCAAGATGAGATCCTCAGACCCCTTGTGAGACCATATGCTGGTGCGGTTGGCCCTGGGTTCCTCCTAATGCAAGACAATGCTAGACCTCATGTGGCTGGAGTGTGTCAGCAGTTCCTGCAAGACGAAGGCATTGATGCTATGGACTGGCCCTCCCGTTCCCCAGACCTGAATCCAATTGAGCACATCTGGGACATCATGTCTCGCTCCATCCACCAACTTCACTTTGCACCACAGACTGTCCAGGAGTTGGTGGATGCTTTAGTCCAGGTCTGGGAGGAGATCCCTCAGGAGACCATCCGCCACCTCATCAGGAGCATGCACAGGCGTTGTAGGGAGGTCATACAGGCACGTGGAGGCCACACACACTACTGAGCCTCATTTTGACTTGTTTTAAGGACATTACATCAAAGTTGGATCTGCCTGTAGTGTGTTTTTCCACTTTAATTTTGAGTGTGACTCCAAATCCAGACCTCCATGGGTTGAAAATTTTGATTTCCATTTTTTAATTTTTGTGTGATTTTGTTGTCAGCACATTCAACTATGTAAAGAACAAAGTATTTAATTAGAATATTTTATTCATTCAGATCTAGGATGTGTTATTTTAGTGTTCCCTTTATTTTTTGAGCAGTGTATATATATTTATTTATTTTTATATATATTTAGATACGGACAGAAAATAAAAAAATATTGATCTATAACTAAAGTACTTTTTTTCAGCATTAATAAAGAAAAAGAAACACAATTTTATTGTATATAAAAAGGAAATTTATGCTTATCTGATAAATTTATTTCTTTTACGATATGACGAGTCCACGGATTTCATCCTTACTTGTGGGATTTATCCTCCTGTTGACAGGAAGTAGCAAAGAGCACCACAGCAGAGCTGTATATATAGCTCCTCCCTTCCCTCCACCTCCAGTCATTCGACCGAAGTTAGGAAGAGAAAGGAAAAGCCAAAGGTGCAGAGGTGACTGAAGTTTAATAAAAATAAGTATATACCTGTCTTAAAAATGACAGGGTTGGCCGTGGACTCGTCATATTGTAAAAGAAATAAATTTATCAGGTAAGGATAAATTTCCTTTTCTTTTACAAGATATGACGAGTCCACGGATTTCATCCTTACTTGTGGGATACAATACCAAAGCTATAGGACACGGATGAAAAGGGAGGGACAAGACAGGCACCTAAACGGAAGGCACCACTGCTTGAAGAACCTTTCTCCCAAAACCAGCCTCAGAAGAAGCAAAAGTATCAAATTTTGAAAAATTGGAAAAAGTGTGAAGAGACGACCAAGTTGCAGCCTTGAAAATCTGTTCAACAGAAGCATCGTTTTTAAATGCCCTTGAGGAAGTCACAGCCCTAGTGGAAGGAGCCGTAATTCTTTCAGGAGGCTGCTGTCCAGCAGTCTCATATGCCAGATGGATGATACTCTTCAGCCAAACGGAAAGAGAGGTAGCCGTAGCTATCTGGCCCCTATGCCTTCCAGAAAAAACAACAAATAAAGAAGAAGATTGACGAAATTCTTTAGTCGCCTGAAAGTAAAACTTCAGGGCACGGACCACGTCCAAGTTATGCAACAGACGCTCCTTCTTAGAAGAAGGATTAGGACATAATGAAGAAACCACAATTTCCTGATTAATATTCTTATTTGAGACAACCTTAGAAAGGAACACGTCTGGTACGTAGAAGCACCTTATCAGAATGAAAGATAAGATAAGGCGAGTCACATTGTAACGCTGACAGCTCAGAAACTCTATGAGCAGAAGAAATAGCAACCAAAAACAAAACTTTCCAAGATAATAACTTAATATCTATGGAATGCATGGGTTCAAACGGAACCCCTTGAAGAACATTAAGAACTAAATTCAAACTCTAGGGTGGAGCAATAGGTCTAAACACAGGCTTGATTCTGGTCAGAGCCTGACAAAAAGACTGAACATCTGGAACATCTGCAAAACGTTTGTGTAGTAAAACTGACAAAGCAGAGATTTGTCCCTTTAAGGAACTTGCTGATAACCCTTTCTCCAATCCTTCTTGGAGAAAAGACAGTATTCTGGGAATCCTAATTCTACTCCATGAGTAGCCCTTGGATTCACACCAATAAAGATATTTACGCCATATCTTATGGTAGATCTTCCTAGTAACAGGCTTACGTGCCTGAATCAAAGTATCAATGACCGAATCAGAGAACCCCCGTTTAGATAAAATCAAGCGTTCAATCTCCAAGCAGTCAGTTGCAGAGAAACTAGATTTGGGTGTTGAAAGGGTCCCTGAATGAGAAGGTCCTGCCTCAATGGAAGCCTCCACGGCGGTAGAGAGGACATGTCAACTAGATCGGCATACCAAGTCCTGCGAGGCCACGCAGGTGCGATTAGAATTACTGAAGCCTTCTCCTGCTTGATCCGAGCAATCACCCGGGGAAGGAGAGCAAACGGTGTCAACACATAAGCTAGGTTGAACGACCAAGGCACAGCCAAGGCGTCTATCAGTTCGGCCTGAGGATCCCTTGACCTGGATGTGTATCTCGGAAGCTTGGCATTCTGACGAGATGCCATCAGACCCAATTCTGGTCTGCCCCATTATTATTATTATTATTATCGGTTATTTATAGAGCGCCCACAGATTCCGCAGCGCTAACCCCATCTGAGAATCAGAGTGGCAAAGACCTCCGGATGGAGTTCCCACTCCCCCGGATGAAACGTCTGTCTGCTTAAGAAATCCGCTTCCCAGTTGTCCACTCCTGGGATGTAGATTGCTGACAGATAACAAGAGTGAGCCTCCGTCCATTGAATTATCCTTGATACTTCTGTCATCGCTAAGGGACTCCTTGTTCCCCCTTGATGATTGATGTAAGCCACAGTCGTGATGTTGTCCGACTGAAAGCGGATGAATTTGCCCGAAGCCAACTAAGGCCACGCCTGAAGCGCATTGAATATTGCTCTCAACTCAAGAATATTGATTGGAAGTAGAGACTCCGACTGAGTCCACACACCCTGAGCCTTCAGGGAATTCCAGACTGCACCCCAACCTAGTAGACTGGCGTCCGTTGTCACTATCACCCATGAGGGTCTGCGGAAGCACGTCCCCTGGGACAGATGATCCGACGACAACCACCAAAGAAGAGAGTCTCTTGTCTCCTGATCCAGGTCTATCTGAGGAGACAAATTTGCATAATGTCCATTCCACTGCCTTAGCATGCTCAATTGTAGTGGTATGAGATGAAAACAAGCAAACGGAACAATGTCCATTGCCGCCACCATCAATCCTATTGCCTCCATGCACTGAGCCACTGATGGCCGAGGATTGGACTGAAGGGTTCGGCATGTATTCCGAATCTTTAACTTTCTGACCTTCGTCAAGAAAATTTTCATGGATATGGAATCTATCAGAGTTCAAAAGAAGGGAACCCTTGTCTGTGGGATTAGTGAACTCTTTTCTAGATTCACCTTCCCCCCGTGAGTCCTCAGAAAGGACAGAACCATGTCTGTGTGAGACTTTGTCAGATGGTAAGACGACGCCTGAATCAGAATATCGTCCAGATAAGGCGCCACTGCAATACCCCGTGGCCTGAGAACCGCCAGAAGGGACCCTAGAACCTTCGTGAAAATCCTGGGTGCTGTGGCCAACCCGAAGGGAAGAGCCACGAACTGAAAGTGTTTGTCTAGAAAGGCAAACCTTAGGAACTGGTGATGATCCCTGTGGATAGGAATATGAAAATATGCATCCTTCAAGTCCATGGTAGTCATATATTGACCTTACTGGATCAATGGCAGAATTGTTTGAATAGTCTCCATCTTGAAGGATGGGACTCTGAGAAACTTGTTTAGACTTTTTAGATCTAAAATGGGTCGAAACGTGCCCTCTTTCTTGGGGACTACGAAAAGATTTGAGTAAAACCCCTGTCCCTGTTCCAGTCTTGGAATGGGACAAATTACTCCCATAGTAGAGAGGTCTTTTACACAACGTAAGAACGCCTCTCTTTTTATCTGGTTTGCAGACAATCGTGAAAGAAGAAACCTCCCCCTTGGGAAAGAATTTTTGAATTCCAGCTGATACCCTTGGGACACGATTTCCAGTGTCCAAGGATCCTGCACATCTCTTACCCAAGCCTGGGCAAAGAGAGACAGCCTGCCCCCTACTAGATCCGGTCCCGGATCATGGGGCCGCCCCTTCATGCTGTCTTGGTAGCAGCAGCAGGCTTCTTGGGTTGCTTACCCTTGTTCCAAGCCTGGTTGGGTCTCCAGACGGCCCTGGCCTGAGCAAAATTCCCTTCTTGCTTGGCGGAAGAAGAGGGGACTCCTCTAAAATTCCGAAAGGAACGAAAATTATTTTGTTTACCCCTCAGTTTAGAAGTCCTATCCTGAGGTAGGAGATGACCCTTACCTCCCCTAATGTCAGAAATGATTTCCTTCAAGTCAGGCCCGAATAGGGTTTTGCCTTTGAAAGGAATAGCCAAAAGCTTTGACTTAGATGACACATCAGCAGACCAAGATTTTAACCATAACGCTCTACGCGCTAAAATGGCAAATCCAGCATTCTTAGCCGCCAATTTGGCAATCTGAAAGGCGGCATCTGTAATAAAAGAATTAGCCAGCTTAAGAGCCTTAATTCTATCTAAAATATCCTCTAAAGGAGTCTCAACCTTAAGAGACTCTTCTAAGGCATCAAACCAGAAGGCCGCCGCAGTGGTAACTGGTACAATACAGGCCGTCGGTTGTAAAAGGAAGCCCTGATGAATAAATAGCTTCTTTAGCAGACCCTCCTATTTCTTATCCATAGGGTCTTTGAAAGCACAACTGTCCTCAATAGGAATAGTTGTACGCTTAGCCAGGGTAGATATAGCTCCCTCCACCCTAGGGACTGACTGCCAAGAGTCCCGAACAGTCAGCTATGGGGTACATAAAATTTAGGGGACGGTGAGAACGGCATTCCCTCTTAATAACCTCTGAAATTCTCTTAGGAACTGGGAAAACATCAGTGTAAACAGGTACCTCTAAGTATTTGTCCATCTTACACAATTTCTCTGGTGGTACCACAATAGAGTCACAATCATCCAGAGTCGCTAAAACCTCCTGAAGTAACAGACTGAGGTGTTCAAGCTTGAATCTAAAGGACATGACGTCCGAGTCCATCTGAGGCAGGGCACTTCCCGAATCGGAAAGTTCCCCCTCAGACAGAAGTTCCCTGACCAGCAAATCAGATCCCTGTGAGGGTACATCGGAAATAGCTAACAAAGCCTCAGAGGACTCAGTATTCACATTAACTGCTGTCCTGCTGTGTTTGCCCTGTAACACTGCCAACTTGGATAATACCTCTGTAAGGGTAGTTGACATAACTGCAGACATATCCTGCAGAGTAAATGAATTTGACGCGGTTGAAGAACCCGGCGTCGCTTGGGTGGGTGTTAAAGGTTGTGATGCTTGGGGAGAATTTTGCAGCATATCCTGATTCTCCTCAGACTGAGAATCATCCTTAGGCACACTTTCTTTACATAAAATATGCTCTTTACATTGTAAGGACCTATCAGTACATGAGGGACACAAAGTAAGAGGGGGTTCCACACTGGCATCTGAACACATAGAACAAGTAGTTTCCTCAATGTCAGACATGTTAAACAGACTAGCAATAGCAATAATAGTCGTTCTTAGCTTTAATTATTAACCTCTTAAGGCAAAAACATACTCAAAAGAAAATTACATAAAAAGTGTACTGCGCCTTTAAATATTAAAAGAGCAACAATTTTTCTGATGTCTCAAAAAACTATGTCTGCAGCAATATTCAATGTCCTAATATGGCAGGAAACAGCGTGGTTAGCGCTGAGAAACGCGTAGCGTGTTTTACTGATAGATTTGATCTATTTTTGTTTGTTAAATTGTTTTTATATTTTTAATATAAAACCCTTTTTATATACTGAAGTCTCCATTCCTTCATTGATTACCAAAAGAATTTGGAACAGCAAGTAACCCTGGTTATCATGTGCGCTGGGCCACTATAATATACCCAGCATGCTACAATTGCACTATAGTGTGCTTTACACTTTGTGAGTATCCATCTGTTGGGAACAGTCAGTGGGTTGTATATTACTAACTCACCTGCACTAGGAGTCACCCTCTGTATTTCTTTCACTTTCCAGACCCTTCCTTGTGATTCACATGTCTAAATATGTATATGTATGTATATATGTATGTTTATATGTGTGTACGCATGTATTTATATGAGTATAAATGTATTTACAGACATATATACACATAGAAATACATAAATACATATGTATACATATATATAAGTATACATATATATAAGTGCCTATTTAGCCACCAATCAGCAAGCGCTACCCAGGTACTGAACCAAAAATAGTCCGGCTCCTAAGCTTACATTACTGCTTTTTTAACAAGCTAGTGTACAGTTACACCAATCTTTTGTACTTTAGAGCAGTGATTTTCAGCCACTGTGCCGTGGCACACTAGTGTGCTGTGAGAGATCACCAGGTGTGCCGCCGTGAATTGGTCCCTTCTCCCAAGGCAGAACATGCTGTGATCGATTCACACACAATCAACATTTTGTGGAGCAAAGTAATAGATACTAACATCAAAGTGGGACTGATCTACATTGGGAATGACTGTTCTGAAGGAAATTAAATGGACATTCAAGTGCAAAAAAGTTGTAGTGACTGCCATGCTAATAAAGGTTAATTGAATTGAATAGAATTTACTAAATTGTTTATATATATATATATATATATATATATATATATATATATATATATATATATATATATATATATATATATATTTAAATACTGTATTTGGCTACAGTGTGTGAGTTTGTAAAATTTTGGGATGGTGGTGTGCCGCAGGATTTTTTAATGTAAAAAAATGTGCCTTGGCAAAAAAAAAAGGTTGAAAATCACTGCTTTAGAGGCTCCTGAGGTGTGACACTGAAAAGAAAATATCAGGCTTTCATAAAAGTGCTGTAAATTTGCCTGAACAAGCTTTTATTTCACTTAGCAATGGGTACACTTGTTTACAGCTAGTTTTAATTGGCCACAATTAAGGGAGATAAGATAAAGATCAGGGTTTTAAAGTAGTTTTTCAAATGCTTTTATGACTTTTATTTTGTATTTTTTTCTGCTTTTTAGTACTTCATGGCTGCTATATACTACATACACTATATGGTCAAAAGAATGTGGATACCTGACTATCACACCTTTATGAACTTGTTAGGACATCCCATTCCAAAACCATTGGCATTAAAGGGACACTAAACCCAACATTTTTCTTTCATGATTCAGGTAGAGAATACAATTTTAAATAACACTCCCATTTACTTCTATTCTCTAATTTGTTTCATTCTTTAGATATCGTTTGCTGAAGAAATAGCAATGCACATGGATGAGCCAATCACACAAAGAATCTATGTGCAGCAACCAATCAGCAGCTGCTGAGCATATCTAGATATGCTTTTCAGCAAAGGATATCAAGAGAATGAAGCAAATAAGATAATAGAAGTAAATTAGAAAGTTGTTTAAAATTGCATGCACTTTCTAAATCAAGAAAGAAAAAATGGAGGTTTCATGTCCCTTTAATATGGATTTGGCCCGCCCTTTCCGACTATAAAAGTCCTAACTCTTCTAGGAAAAGGCTTCCCACAGGATTTTGGAGTGTGTCTGTGGTAATGTATGCCCACTCAGCCAAAAGAGCACTTGTGAGTTCAAGCACTGATTTCGAAAGAGAAGGTCTGGCTCCCTTTCCAGTTCTTCCCAATGGTGTTCAGTGGGGTTGAGATCAGGAATCCGTGTAGGCAACTCAAATTCATCTACAACAAACTTCTCAAACAATGTCTTTATGGATCTCACATTTTGTACAGGGAACATGCTGGAACAGGAAAGGGCCTTACCCAAACTGTTGCCACAAAGCTAGAAGCATACAATTATCTAAAATGTATTTGTATCCTGTAGCATTAAGATGACCCTTTACTGGAACTAAGGAGACTAGTGCAAACCCTGAAAACAGCCCCAGACCATTATGCCTCCTCCACCAAACTTTACAATAGGCACTATGCATCACAGTAGGTAGCATTCTCCAGGCATTGCCACACCCAGATTCTTCCATCAGACTGCCAAATGGTGATGTGTGATTCATCACTCCAGAGAACCCATTTCCAATGTTCCAGAGTACAGTCTTGACATGCTTTACACCTCTCCCGCCAACATTTGGCATTACAACTGTTCATGTGCTGATGTTGCTTCCAGGGCAGTTTGAAACTCAGTAGTGGGTGATGCAACAGAAGTGATTTTTACTTTGTGCCTGGGTTATTGTTGCTCCTAGACTCTTCTACTTCACAATAATAGCACTTACAGTTGATTGGGGCAAATGTTGTAGGGCAGACAATTTCATGAATTGTTTTATGGCAACAATGGCGTCCTATGACAGTGCCACGTTTAAAATCACAGAGCTCTTCAGTATGACCCATTATAGTGCCAATGTTCGTCTATTAAAATGTCTATGTTCTGGATTTTAGGCACCTGTTAGCAATGGATGTGACGGAAACACCTAATTAGCATGTGTTTGGCCATATTGTATATATATATATATATATATATATATATATATATATATAAAATTTACTTTAATTACCCTTGAATGACTCCCAGGTGAAGTATAAAGTGAAATCTATGTAGAAAATATTCAATTATGAGAACAACTAGTCCTAAAGCCCATGTACACTGGTCATTTTTTGCAATACAGCAGTTCCACCCCTTGCTCTCTCTCTTTCCCCCTCTCTTTTGTTCTCTCTCTCCCCCTCTCTTCTGCTCTCTCCCCCTCTCTCTATTTTGCTCTCTCTCTCCCCCCTCTCTTTTGCTCTCTCTCTCTCCCCCTCTCTTTTTCTCCCTCTCTTTTGCGCTCTCTCTCCCCCTCTATTTTGCGCTCTCCTCCCTCTCTTTTGCGCTGTCTTTCTCTCTCTCTCTTTTCCTCTCTCTCTCTCCCTCTCTTTTGAGCTCTCCCCCTCTCTTTTGCTCTCTCTCCCCCCCTCTTTTGTTCTCTCTCCCCCCCTCTTTTGTTCTCTCTCCCCCCTCCCTTGCTCTCTCTCTCTCCCCCTCTTTTGCTCTCTCTCTCTCCCCCTCTTTTGCTCTCTCTCTCCCCCCTCTTTTGCTGTCTCTCTCCCTCTCTTTTGCTCTCTATCCCCCCTCTTTTGCTCTCTCTCTCTCCCCTACCTCTCTTTTGCTCTCTCTCTCCCCTCCTCTCTTTTGCTCTCTCTCTCCCCCCTCTCTTTCGCTCTCTTTCTCTCCTTCTCTCTTTTGCTCTCCCCCCCCCACTCTTTTGCGCTCTCTCTCTCTCACCTTTCTTTTGCTCTCTTTCACCCCTCTCTTTTGCTATCTCTCCCCCTCTCTCTCTTCCTCTCTTTTGCTCTCTCTCCCCCTCTCTTTTGCTCTCTCTCCCCTCTCTTTTGCTCTCTCTCTTACTCCCTCTCTCTTTTGCGCTCTCTCTCCCCCCTCTCTTTTGCTCTCTCTCTCCCCCTCTCTTTTGTGCTCTCTTTCTGTCTCTCACTCCCCTCTTTTGCGTTCTACCCTCTTTCTTTTGCCCTCTCTCCCCTCTCTTTTCCTCTCTCTCTCTCCCCTTTCTTCCCCCTCTCTTTGGCTGTCTCTCTCCCTCTATTTTGCTCTCTCTAGCTCCCCTCTTTTGCTCTCTCTCTCCCCTCTTTCTTTTGCTCTCCCTCCCCCTCTCTTTTGCTGTCTCTCTCCCTCTCTTTTGCTCTCTCTATCCCCCCTCTTTTGCTCTCTCTTTATCCCCCCTCTTTTGAGCTCTCTCACGTCCGGTCCGGCCTAGCCCCGCACGAGTCACGTCCAGCCCCGCCCGAGTCACGTCTAGCCCTGCCCATATCACGTCCGTCCCCGTCCAGCCCCATCCGCGTCACACATGGTCGATGCTAGGTCAGTCTAGACTCTGTTGAAGGCCAGGTGTGTTTGTCCTTGCGCAGTTTCTACTGCGCATGACAGCTTCGGACAAACACACTTGGCCTTTTATATTATAGGATGTGCCCAATTAAAGAAACATACGGCTAGATTACGAGTCTTGCGTTAGCCTTAAAAAGCCGCGTTGGCCGGTCCCAACGCTGCTTTTTAACGCCCGCTGGTATTATGAGCCTTGCAGGTACAGGTGTACCGCTCACTTTTTTGGCCAGACTCGGAAATACCGCAAATCCACTTACGTCAATTGCGTATCCTGTATTTTCAATGGGACTTGCATAGCGCCGGTATTACGAGTCTGACCAAATGTGAGCGCTACACCCTCTCCTGTCAAGACTGGTACCGCATTTAAAAGTCAGTAATTAAGAGTTTTACACTACAACGCCGTAGCATAAAACTCTTAACTAAAGTGCTAAAAAGTACAATAAACACTCATAAACTACCTTTTAACCCCTAAACCGAGGCCCTCCCACATCGCAAACACTATAATAAATATTTTAACCCCTAATCTGCAGAACCGGACATCGCCGCCACTATAATAAACATATTAACCCCTAAACCGCTGCACTCCCGCATCGCAAACATTAGTTAAACATTATTAACCCCTAATCTGCCGTCCCTAACATCGTCGCTTGCATCAGCCAATAGGATTTTTTCTACCTTAATTCCGATTGGCTGATAGAATTCTATCAGCTAATCGGAATTGAAGGGACGCCCTCTTGGATAACGTCATTTAAAGGAACCTTCATTCAGTCGTCGGCTGTGGAAAGAAGAGGATGCTTTGCGTCGGATGTCTTGAAGATGGACCCGCTCCGCGCCGGATGGATGAAGATAGAAGATGCCGTCTGGATGAAGATAGAAGATGCCGTCTGGATGAAGACTTCTGCCTGTCTGGAGGACCACTTCTGCCCGGTTGGATGAAGAATTCTGCCCGGTTGGGTGAAGACGTCTCCCGGTAAGGTGATCTTCAAGGGGTTAGTGTTAGGTTTTTTTAAGGAGGGATTGGGTGGGTTTTAGAGAAGGGTTGGTTGTGTGGGTGGTGGGTTTTAATGTTGGGGGGGGTTGTAATTTTTTTTCAGGTAAAAGAGCTGATTACTTTGGGGCAATGCCCCGCAAAAGGCCCTTTTAAGGGCTATTTGTAATTTAGTGTAGGGTAGGGCTTTTTTTTATTTTGGGGGGCTTTTTTATTTTGTTAGGGGGATTAGATTAGCTGTAATTAGTTTAATAATCTTGTAATTATTTTATTATTTTCTGTAATTTAGTGGGGGGTTTTTGTACTTTAAATAATTTAATTTGATTGTATTTAATTTATTTAATTATAGTGTAGTGTTAGGTGTAATTGTAACTTAGGTTAGGTTTTATTTTACAGGTCAATTTGTCTTTAGTAGTAGTTATTAAATAGTTAAAGCGCATGTAAAGTGAAGACTATCACTCTTCGTCATAGTATGCATCTACTAAAATAAATAGGACTTTAATTCATGATTTTTTTTATATCGCATCCTAATTCACAAAATCAATCTATTTACCAAATATTATAAGCCGTGATTCCTCCGCCCGCCATTTTGTCCCTCAATTCACAAGTGATTGACATTGCAGTCTTCTAATCCCCTGTTGCACCCCATGGCGTTCAGCCCATTAACTGCAACTTCACGCAATGCTTCTGCGCATTTGTTTTTAACTCCAAGAGCTATTCGGATCCAAAGCGCATCCACGACACACGCATGCGCTACACATATAATCACTAATTTTCAAGAATAATACCGTCTTCAATCTGTAACGCATGCGCATATCTACTAACGATGTAGACACGCATGCGCAAATTGAGTACAAAACGCTTTTAAGATACGTAATAGAGCGGGCGGGACCGCTCTTTATGTCAGGGACTAGAAAACAAGGGAGTAGAGGATGGGAGGAGTTGCTCGCAAAAACGGAGCTAAGTTATAATATAAAATATTACATAAACAAAAATATTTATAAAAAAATATATGGCGGTTTAACTAAAAAAGTGTTTGTGAATTAGTAGTGAATACCAACTATCAGAAAATTTACATTTACTTTAATAACTATTTAATAACTATTGTACCTAGTTAAAATAAATACAAAGTTGCCTGTAAAATAAAAATAAACCCTAAACTAGCTACAATGTAACTATTAGTTATATTGTAGCTATTATAGGGTTTATTTTATAGGTAAGCATTTAGTTTTAAATAGGAATTATTTGGTTAATGATATTTATTTAGATTTATTTAAATTATATTTAAGCTAGGGGGGTTAGGGTTAGACTTAGGTTTAGGGGTTAATAACTTTATTATAGTGGTGGCGACGTTGGGGGCGACAGATTAGGGGTTAATAAGTGTAGTTAGGTTGCGGCGACATTAGGGGCAGCAGATTAGGAGTTAATAAATATAATGTAGGGTTCGGCGATGTTGGGGGCAGCAGATTAGGGGTTCATAAGTATAATGTAGGTGGCGTCTGTGTCCGGAGCGGCAGATTAGGGGTTAATAATATAATGTAGGTGTCGGCGATGTCGGGGGCGGCAGATTAGGGGTTAATAAGTGTAAGATTAGGGGTGTTTAGACTCGGGTTCATGTTAGGGTGTTATGTGTAGACATAAAATGTATTTCCCCATAGGAATCAATGGGGCTGCATTAGGAGCTAAACGCTGCTTTTTTGCAGGTGTTAGGTTTCTTTTCAGCCGGCTCTCCCCGTTGATCCCTATGGGGAAATCGTGCATGAGCACGTTTAGCCAGCTCACCGCTAACGTAAGCAGCGCTGGTATTGAGTTGAGATGTGGAGCAAAATTTTGCTCTTCGCTCACTTTTTTTCGGTTAACGCCGGATTTGTAAAAACCCGTAATACCAGCGCTGTCTGTAAGTGAGCAGTGAGCATAAACGGCTCGTTAGCACTGCACAGCTCAAAATGAAAAACTCCTAATCTAGCCGATAGTCTTATGTGTTAAAGCATTTTATTATTGTACTTTTGCTTGCATATACATATATTTAACCCCTGCAAAGGACTTAAATGTATAGTTACAGTGAGTTTCAAAGAAGCAATTCACTACTGGGACCTAGCTGAACATATCTGGTGAGTCAATGACAAGAGTCATTAAAGGCCACCAATCGCCAGCTAGTTTCCAGTATTGCATTATTGCTACAGAGTCAAGCTAGGTATGCTTTCAACAAAGGATACAAATATAACTAAGTACATTTGATAACAAAAGTAAATTAAAGTCTCTTAAAAACAGAATTTATGCTTACCTGATAAATTACTTTCTCCAACGGTGTGTCCGGTCCACGGCGTCATCCTTACTTGTGGGATATTCTCTTCCCCAACAGGAAATGGCAAAGAGTCCCAGCAAAGCTGGTCACATGATCCCTCCTAGGCTCCGCCCACCCCAGTCATTCGACCGACGGACAGGAGGAAATATATATAGGAGAAACCATATGATACCGTGGTGACTGTAGTTAGAGAAAATAATTAATCAGACCTGATTAAAAAACCAGGGTGGGCCGTGGACCGGACACACCGTTGGAGAAATTAATTTATCAGGTAAGCATAAATTCTGTTTTCTCCAACATTGGTGTGTCCGGTCCACGGCGTCATCCTTACTTGTGGGAACCAATACCAAAGCTTTAGGACACGGATGAAGGGAGGGAGCAAATCAGGTCACCTAAATGGAAGGCACCACGGCTTGCAAAACCTTTCTCCCAAAAATAGCCTCCGAAGAAGCAAAAGTATCAAATTTGTAAAATTTGGCAAAAGTGTGCAGTGAAGACCAAGTCGCTGCCTTACATATCTGGTCAACAGAAGCCTCGTTCTTGAAGGCCCATGTGGAAGCCACAGCCCTAGTGGAGTGAGCTGTGATTCTTTCAGGAGGCTGCCGTCCGGCAGTCTCATAAGCCAATCGGATAATGCTTTTAAGCCAAAAGGAAAGAGAGGTAGAAGTCGCTTTTTGACCTCTCCTTTTACCAGAATAAACAACAAACAAGGAAGATGTTTGTCTGAAATCTTTAGTAGCCTCTAAATAGAATTTTAGAGCACGGACTACGTCCAAATTGTGTAACAAACGTTCCTTCTTTGAAACTGGATTCGGACACAAAGAAGGTACAACTATCTCCTGGTTAATATTTTTGTTGGAAACAACTTTCGGAAGAAAACCAGGCTTAGTACGCAAAACCACCTTATCTGCATGGAACACCAGATAGGGCGGAGAACACTGCAGAGCAGATAACTCTGAAACTCTTCTAGCAGAAGAAATTGCAACCAAAAACAAAACTTTCCAAGATAATAACTTAATATCTACGGAATGTAAGGGTTCAAACGTAACCCCTTGAAGAACTGAAAGAACTAGATTTAGACTCCAGGGAGGAGTCAAAGGTCTGTAAACAGGCTTGATCCTAACCAGAGCCTGAACAAATGCTTGAACATCTGGCACAGCTGCCAGTCTTTTGTGAAGTAAAACAGATAAAGCAGAGATCTGTCCCTTCAGAGAACTTGCAGATAATCCTTTCTCCAAACCTTCTTGTAGAAAGGATAGAATCTTAGGAATTTTTATCTTGTTCCATGGGAATCCTTTAGATTCACACCAACAGATATATTTTTTCCATATTTTATGGTAAATTTTTCTAGTTACAGGCTTTCTAGCCTGAATCAGAGTATCTATTACAGAATCTGAAAACCCACGCTTTGATAAAATCAAGCGTTCAATCTCCAAGCCGTCAGTTGGAGGGAAACCAGATTCGGATGTTCGAATGGACCCTGAACAAGAAGGTCCTGTCTCAAAGGTAGCTTCCATGGTGGAGCCGATGACATATTCACCAGGTCTGCATACCAAGTCCTGCGTGGCCACGCAGGAGCTATCAAGATCACAGAGGCCCTCTCCTGATTGATCCTGGCTACCAGCCTGGGGATGAGAGGAAACGGTGGGAATACATAAGCTAGGTTGAAGGTCCAAGGTGCTACTAGTGCATCTACTAGGGTCGCCTTGGGATCCCTGGATCTGGACCCGTAGCAAGGAACCTTGAAGTTCTGACGAGACGCCATCAGATCCATGTCTGGAATGCCCCATAATTGAGTTATTTGGGCAAAGATTTCCGGATGGAGTTCCCACTCCCCCGGATGGAATGTCTGACGACTCAGAAAATCCGCTTCCCAATTTTCCACTCCTGGGATGTGGATCGCAGACAAGTGGCAGGAGTGATCCTCCGCGCATTGAATTATCTTGGTCACTTCTTTCATCGCCAGGGAAGTCCTTGTTCCCCCCTGATGATTGATATATGCAACGGTCGTCATGTTGTCTGACTGAAACCTTATGAATTTGGCCTTTGCTAGTTGAGGCCAAGCTCTGAGAGCATTGAATATCGCTCTCAGTTCCAGAATGTTTATCGGGAGAAGAGACTCTTCCCGAGACCATAGACCCTGAGCTTTCAGGGATTCCCAGACCGCGCCCCAGCCCACTAGGCTGGCGTCGGTCGTGACAATGACCCACTCTGGTCTGCGGAAGCTCATTCCCTGTGACAGATTGTCCAGGGTCAGCCACCAACGGAGTGAATCTCTGGTCTTTTGATCTACTTGAATCGTCGGAGACAAGTCTGTATAATCCCCATTCCACTGTCTGAGCATGCACAGTTGTAATGGTCTTAGATGAATTTGTGCAAAAGGAACTATGTCCATTGTTGCAACCATCAATCCTATTACTTCCATGCACTGCGCTATGGAAGGACGAGGAACAGAATGAAGTACTTGACAAGAGCTTAGAAGTTTTGATTTTCTGACCTCTGTCAGAAAAATCCTCATTTCTAAGGAATCTATTATTGTTCCCAAGAAGGGAACTCTTGTTGACGGGGACAGAGAACTTTTTTCTTTGTTCACCTTCCATCCGTGAGATCTGAGAAAGGCTAGGACGATGTCCGTATGAGCCTTTGCTTTTGACAGGGACGACGCTTGAATCAGGATGTCGTCCAAGTAAGGTACTACTGCAATGCCCCTTGGTCTTAGAACCGCTAGAAGGGACCCTAGTACCTTTGTGAAAATCCTTGGAGCAGTGGCTAATCCAAATGGAAGTGCCATAAACTGGTAATGCTTGTCCAGAAAAGCAAACCTTAGGAACTGATGATGTTCCTTGTGGATAGGAATATGTAGGTACGCATCCTTTAAATCCACGGTAGTCATAAATTGATTTTCCTGGATAGTAGGTAGGATCGTTCGAATAGTTTCCATTTTGAACGATGGTACCCTGAGAAATTTGTTTAGGATCTTTAGATCCAAAATTGGTCTGAATGTTCCCTCTTTTTTGGGAACTATGAACAGATTGGAATAAAATCCCATTCCTTGTTCTCTTATTGGAATTGGATGTATCACTCCCATCTTTAACAGGTCTTCTACACAATGTAAGAATGCCTGTCTCTTTATTTGGTTTGAAGATAATTGAGACCTGTGGAACCTTCCCCTTGGGGGTAGTTCCTTGAATTCCAGGAGATAACCTTGAGAAACTATTTCTAGCACCCAAGGATCCTGAACATCTCTTGCCCAAGCCTGAGCAAAGAGAGAAAGTCTGCCCCCCACTAGATCCGGTCCCGGATCGGGGGCTATCCCTTCATGCTGTTTTGGTAGCAGTGGTAGGCTTCTTGGCCTGCTTACCCTTGTTCCAGCCTTGCATTGGTTTCCAGGCTGGTTTGGGTTGTGAAGTATTACCCTCTTGCTTAGAAGATACAGAATTAGAGACTGGTCCGTTTCTGCGAAAGGGACGAAAATTAGGCTTATTATTAGCCTTAAAAGACCTATCCTGTGGGAGGGCATGGCCCTTTCCCCCAGTGATGTCTGAAATAATCTCTTTCAAATCAGGTCCAAATAATGTTTTACCTTTGAAAGGAATGTTAAGCAATTTTGTCTTGGAAGACACATCCGCTGACCAAGACTTTAGCCAAAGCACTCTGCGCGCCACGACAGCAAACCCTGAATTTTTCGCCGCTAATCTAGCTAATTGCAAAGAGGCATCTAAAACAAAAGAGTTAGCCAATTTAAGTGCTTGAACTCTGTCCATAACCTCCTCATACGAAGATTCTTTACTGAGTGATTTTTCTAGTTCCTCGAACCAGAAACACGCTGCCGTAGTGACAGGAACAATGCATGAAATTGGTTGTAGAAGGTAACCTTGCTGTACAAAAATCTTTTTAAGCAAACCCTCTAATTTCTTATCCATAGGATCTTTGAAAGCACAACTATCTTCGATAGGAATAGTAGTGCGTTTGTTTAGAGTAGAAACCGCCCCCTCGACCTTGGGGACTGTCTGCCATAAGTCCTTTCTGGGGTCGACTATAGGAAATAATTTCTTAAATATAGGGGGGGGGGGACAAAAGGTATGCCGGGCCTTTCCCACTCTTTATTTACTATGTCCGCCACCCACTTGGGTATAGGAAAAGCGTCGGGGGGCACCGGAACCTCTAGGAACTTGTCCATCTTACATAATTTCTCTGGAATGACCAAATTGTCACAATCATCCAGAGTAGATAACACCTCCTTAAGCAGTGCGCGGAGATGTTCTAATTTAAATTTAAATGTCACAACATCAGGTTCAGCTTGATGAGAAATTTTTCCTGAATCTGAAATTTCTCCATCAGACAAAACCTCCCTCATGGCCCCTTGAGATTGGTGTGAGGGTATGTCAGAACAGTTATCATCAGCGTCCTCTTGCTCTTCAGTGTTTAAAACAGAGCAATCGCGCTTTCTCTGATAAGTAGGCATTTTGGATAAAAGATTTGCTATGGAGTTATCCATTACAGCCGTTAATTGTTGCATGGTAATAAGTATTGGCGCACTAGATGTACTAGGGGCCTCCTGTGTGGGCATAACTGGTGTAGACACAGTAGGGGATGATGTAGTATCATGTTTACTCCCCTCATTTGAGGAATCATCTTGGGCAATATCATTATCTGTTGCATTACTGTCCTTACTTTGTTTGGACACTATGGCACAATTATCACATAAATTTAAATGGGGAGACACATTGGCTTTCATACATATAGAACATAGCTTATCTGATGGTACAGACATGTTAAACAGGCTTAAACTTGTCAACAAAGCACAAAAAACTTTTAAAATAAAACCGTTACTGTCACTTTAAATTTCAAACTGAAAACACTTTATTACTGAATATGTGAAAAAGTATGAAGGAATTGTTCAAAATTCACCAAAATTTCACCACAGTGTCTTAAAGCATTAAAAGTATTGCACACCAAATTTCAGAGCTTTAACCCTTAAATTAACGGAACCGGAGCCGTTTTTACATTTAACCCCTATACAGTCCCAGAATGAGGCTCTGTCTATAACTAGAAAGGCCCCCATCTGAAAAAGGTGTCCAACACAGTGCCTGCCGTTTTTCTAAACGTTCCCCAAGATTATAATACCAATAATTAGTTAGAATCTGCATAATATGCCTAGTAAAGCAATTGTTTTAGCCCAGAAAAATGTCTACCAGTTTTTAAGCCCTTTTTGAAGCCCTTTATTCTTTTATGTTTAACTAAGAAAATGGCTTACCGGTCCCCATGAGGGGAAATGACAGCCTTCCAGCATTACATGGTCTTGTTAGAAATATGGCTAGTCATACCTTAAGCAGAAAAGACTGCTAACTGTTTCCCCCAACTGAAGTTACTTCATCTCAACAGTCCTGTGTGGAAACAGCAATCGATTTTAGTTACTGTCTGCTAAAAATCATCTTCCTCTTACAAACAGAAATCTTCATCCTTTTCTGTTTCAGAGTAAATAGTACATACCAGCACTATTTTAAAATAACAAACACTTGATAGAAGAATAAAACTACAAAAAACTCTTAACCATCTCCGTGGAGATGTTGCCTGTGCAACGGCAAAGAGAATGACTGGGGTGGGCGGAGCCTAGGAGGGATCATGTGACCAGCTTTGCTGGGACTCTTTGCCATTTCCTGTTGGGGAAGAGAAAATCCCACAAGTAAGGATGACGCCGTGGACCGGACACACCAATGTTGGAGAAATGGCATATTCAAGAATGTTTTGACTTTAATGTATCTTTAAAAACAGTGCAGTAAAAAAATCTCAAAATAGGCATCCCCTGATACAGCTAATACCAAACATATATAATTTGTTTTTATTATTTTAAGGTCTTAATCTACATCTGTATCTAAAATGATGCAATGAGGTAACTCTCATGTGGTATAGAAGAACTGCCCACATTCTCTAAATTGACCCCCAAAAATATATATACAGGGAGTGCAGAATTATTAGGCAAATGAGTATTTTGACCACATAATCCTCTTTATGCATGTTGTCTTACTCCAAGCTGTATAGGCTCGAAAGCCTACTACCAATTAAGCATATTAGGTGATGTGCATCTCTGTAATGAGAAGGGGTGTGGTCTAATGACATCAACACCCTATATCAGGTGTGCATAATTATTAGGCAACTTCCTTTCCTTTGGCAAAATGGGTCAAAAGAAGGACTTGACAGGCTCAGAAAAGTCAAAAATAGTGAGATATCTTGCAGAGGGATGCAGCACTCTTAAAATTGCAAAGCTTCTGAAGCGTGATCATCGAACAATCAAGCGTTTCATTCAAAATAGTCAACAGGGTCGCAAGAAGCGTGTGGAAAAACCAAGGCGCAAAATAACTGCCCATGAACTGAGAAAAGTCAAGCGTGCAGCTGCCAAGATGCCACTTGCCACCAGTTTGGCCATATTTCAGAGCTGCAACATCACTGAAGTGCCCAAAAGCACAAGGTGTGCAATACTCAGAGACATAGCCAAGGTAAGAAAGGCTGAAAGACGACCACCACTGAACAAGACACACAAGCTGAAACGTCAAGACTGGGCCAAGAAATATCTCAAGACTGATTTTTCTAAGGTTTTATGGACTGATGAAATGAGAGTGAGTCTTGATGGGCTAGATGGATGGGCCCGTGGCTGGATTGGTAAAGGGCAGAGAGCTCCAGTCCGACTTAGACGCCAGCAAGGTGGAGGTGGAGTACTGGTTTGGGCTGGTATCATCAAAGATGAGCTTGTGGGGCCTTTTTGGGTTGAGGATGGAGTCAAGCTCAACTCCCAGTCCTACTGCCAGTTTCTGGAAGACACCTTCTTCAAGCAGTGGTACAGGAAGAAGTCTGCATCCTTCAAGAAAAAACAGAATTTATGTTTACCTGATAAATTACTTTCTCCAACGGTGTGTCCGGTCCACGGCGTCATCCTTACTTGTGGGATATTCTCTTCCCCAACAGGAAATGGCAAAGAGCCCAGCAAAGCTGGTCACATGATCCCTCCTAGGCTCCGCCTTCCCCAGTCATTCGACCGACGTAAAGGAGGAATATTTGCATAGGAGAAACCATATGATACCGTGGTGACTGTAGTTAAAGAAAATAAAATATCAGACCTGATTAAAAAACCAGGGCGGGCCGTGGACCGGACACACCGTTGGAGAAAGTAATTTATCAGGTAAACATAAATTCTGTTTTCTCCAACATAGGTGTGTCCGGTCCACGGCGTCATCCTTACTTGTGGGAACCAATACCAAAGCTTTAGGACACGGATGAAGGGAGGGAGCAAATCAGGTCACCTAGATGGAAGGCACCACGGCTTGCAAAACCTTTCTCCCAAAAATAGCCTCAGAAGAAGCAAAAGTATCAAACTTGTAAAATTTAGTAAAAGTGTGCAGTGAAGACCAAGTCGCTGCCTTACATATCTGATCAACAGAAGCCTCGTTCTTGAAGGCCCATGTGGAAGCCACAGCCCTAGTGGAATGAGCTGTGATTCTTTCAGGAGGCTGCCGTCCGGCAGTCTCATAAGCCAATCTGATGATGCTTTTAATCCAAAAAGAGAGAGAGGTAGAAGTTGCTTTTTGACCTCTCCTTTTACCAGAATAAACAACAAACAAGGAAGATGTTTGTCTAAAATCCTTTGTAGCATCTAAATAGAATTTTAGAGCACGAACAACATCCAAATTGTGCAACAAACGTTCCTTCTTTGAAACTGGATTCGGACACAAAGAAGGCACGACTATCTCCTGGTTAATGTTTTTGTTAGAAACAACTTTCGGAAGAAAACCAGGTTTAGTACGTAAAACCACCTTATCTGCATGGAACACCAGATAAGGAGGAGAACACTGCAGAGCAGATAATTCTGAAACTCTTCTAGCAGAAGAAATTGCAACCAAAAACAAAACTTTCCAAGATAATAACTTAATATCAACGGAATGTAAGGGTTCAAACGGAACCCCCTGAAGAACTGAAAGAACTAAATTGAGACTCCAAGGAGGAGTCAAAGGTTTGTAAACAGGCTTGATTCTAACCAGAGCCTGAACAAAGGCTTGAACATCTGGCACAGCTGCCAGCTTTTTGTGAAGTAACACAGACAAGGCAGAAATCTGTCCCTTCAAGGAACTTGCAGATAATCCTTTCTCCAAACCTTCTTGAAGAAAGGATAGAATCTTAGGAATTTTTACCTTGTCCCAAGGGAATCCTTTAGATTCACACCAACAGATATATTTTTTCCATATTTTGTGGTAAATTTTTCTAGTTACAGGCTTTCTGGCCTGAACAAGAGTATCAATGACAGAATCTGAGAACCCTCGCTTTGATAAGATCAAGCGTTCAATCTCCAAGCAGTCAGTTGGAGTGAGACCAGATTCGGATGTTCGAACGGACCTTGAACAAGAAGGTCTCGTCTCAAAGGTAGCTTCCATGGTGGAGCCGATGACATATTCACCAGGTCTGCATACCAAGTCCTGCGTGGCCACGCAGGAGCTATCAAGATCACCGATGCCCTCTCCTGATTGATCCTGGCTACCAGCCTGGGGATGAGAGGAAACGGCGGGAATACATAAGCTAGTTTGAAGGTCCAAGGTGCTACTAGTGCATCTACTAGAGTCGCCTTGGGATCCCTGGATCTGGACCCGTAGCAAGGAACCTTGAAGTTCTGACGAGAGGCCATCAGATCCATGTCTGGAATGCCCCACAATTGAGTAATTTGGGCAAAGATTTCCGGATGGAGTTCCCACTCCCCCGGATGAAATGTCTGACGACTCAGAAAATCCGCTTCCCAATTTTCCACTCCTGGGATGTGGATTGCAGACAAGTGGCAGGAGTGAGTCTCCGCCCATTGAATGATTTTGGTCACTTCTTCCATCGCCAGGGAACTCCTTGTTCCCCCCTGATGGTTGATGTTAAACACTAAAAAACTCTAAGCCATCTCCGTGGAGATGTTGCCTGTACAACGGCAAAGAGAATGACTGGGGAAGGCGGAGCCTAGGAGGGATCATGTGACCAGCTTTGCTGGGCTCTTTGCCATTTCCTGTTGGGGAAGAGAATATCCCACAAGTAAGGATGACGCCGTGGACCGGACACACCTATGTTGGAGAAACATGATTTTCATGCAGGACAATGCTCCATCACACGCGTCCAAGTACTTCACAGCGTGGCTGGCAAGAAAGGGTATAAAAGAAGAAAATCTAATGACATGGCCTCCTTGTTCACCTGATCTGAACCCCATTGAGAACCTGTGGTCCATCATCAAATGTGAGATTTACAAGGAGGGAAAACAGTACACCTCTCTGAACAGTGTCTGGGAGGCTGTGGTTGCTGCTGCACGCAATGTTGATGGTGAACAGATCAAAACACTGACAGAATCCATGGATGGCAGGCTTTTGAGTGTCCTTGCAAAGAAAGGTGGCTATATTGGTCACTGATTTGTTTTTGTTTTGTTTTTGAATGTCAGAAATGTATATTTGTGAATGTTGAGATGTTATATTGGTTTCACTGGTAAAAATAAATAATTGAAATGGGTATATATTTGTTTTTTGTTAAGTTGCCTAATAATTATGCACAGTAATAGTCACCTGCACACACAGATATCCCCCTAAAATAGCTATAACTAAAAACAAACTAAAAACTACTTCCAAAATTATTCAGCTTTGATATTAATGAGTTTTTTGGGTTCATTCAGAACATGGTTGTTGTTCAATAATAAAATTAATCCTCAAAAATACAACTTGCCTAATAATTCTGCACTCCCTGTATTTTAAAACTAGACAACTGAAGGTATTGATCTAAGCCCATTTTGCTATAGTATATGCCATTACCCTAAGTTAAACAGCTCTTTTACCTCTAAAAAATACTAAGTCCCCCCTAACAGTAAAAACCCCCTACATACCAAACCCCTCAAAATAAAAAAAATGAACACTAAAAAAAACTTAACTACCCATTGCCCCAAAAGGGGCATTTGGATGGGCATTGCCCTTAAAAGGGCATTTAGCTATTTTACTGCCCTTAAAAGGGCAATCAGTTTTTTCAAGCCCAAAAAAACCCTAATCTAAAAAAAAACACCCCAAAAATTAAAATAAAAAAGCCTAAACCTAAGCCCCAAATAGGTACTCACTGTTCCTGAAGTACAGAGGAGAAGGTCTTCTTCCAAACGGATCCTTTATCTTCTATCTTCATTCGGAGTGAAGGCGGAGCGGAGGTGCAGAGCTTTGTTCCCAATGCCTGGATCCTCAGCGGCAGTTCTCAGCAGCAGTTCTCAACGGCGGCGGTCCTCGTTGGCATGGAGGCTCCTCTTCATCCGATGTCCATCGTAGACTGAAGATTGAATGCAAGGTACCGCAATCAATGTTGTTTAAATAAGCCAATAAGATTTCAGTAGCTCTCATCCTATTGGCTGATTTCAAAATTTGAGCCAATAGGGATGCAAGGTACCCCAATAAATATGGGGTACCTTGCATTCAATCTTCAGTGTGCTACGGACGATCACATGAAGAGGAGCCTCCATCCCGCCGCCGTTGTGGACCGCCACCGTTAAAGTCTGCCGCTGAGGATCCAGGCATTGGGAACACAGCTCCGCACCTCCGCTCCGCCTTCTCTCTATATGAAGATAGAAGATGATGGATCCGTCTGGAAGAAGACCTTCTTCACCGAACTTCAGGAACAGTGAGTACCTATTTGGGGCTTAGGTTTAGGCTTTTTTACTTACATTTTTGTGGTGTTTTTTTTTAGATTAGGGTTTTTTTGGGCTTGAAAAAGAGCTGATTACCCTTTACAGGGTAGTAAAAGAGCTGATTGCCCTTTTAAGGGTAATGCCCATACAAATGCCCCTTTAGGGGCAATGGGTAGTTTAGTTTTGTTTAGTGTTAGGTTTTTTATTTTGGGGGGTTAGGTGGGTGGGGTTTTTTTACTGTTAGGGGGGACTTAATATTTTTTAAGGGCTATTGGCAGTTTAGATTAAGCAGTGTTTTTATTTTTGTGGGGCTTTTTTATTTTCATAGGGATTAGGTATAAAAAAATATATTTTTGATAATTATGTTTATTTTTTTCTGTAATGTTAGACTTTTTTATTTTTTGTAATTTAATGTTATTTTTTTAAAATTTTAATTGTAATTTAGTAGTAATTAGGGTTAATTAAGGGGGTGTTAGGTTAGTGGGCTTAGTTATTAAATTAGTTATTTGCCTTGTGGGGAGGGGTTGGCGTTATAGGGGTTTATATATTAATTAGGGTTATTGCAATGTTGGGTTTGGCGGTTTAGGGGCTAATAGGTTAATTAGGTTTATTGCGATGTGGGGGGCTGGCGGTTTAAGAGTTAATAGGTTAAATAGTTTTTTGCGATGTGGGGTGTTGTGGTTTAGGGGTTAATAGGTTAATTAGGTTTATTGCGATGTGGGTGGTTGGCGGTTAAGGGGTTAATATTTAAATTACGTTTAATTACTTTATTAAGTAAGGGGTTAATTACTTTATTGTTTTGCGATGTGGGGGTTGACAGTTTAGGTGTTTGTTAATACTTCGTAGTGGAGGTTAGTTTTTTTTTTGTTATACTTCGTGCGGGTGGTTACGTGTTTTTATTTTTATTTCTTGCGGGCGGTTACATGTTTTTTGGTTTGTTTTTTTTTTAAGGCTTCGGGTTTGCCTACGCTGCATCAGGTAGATTCTTTTGGCTGCGCGTGCAGCCAATTCTTTTGGCTGCGCGTGCAGTCAATTCTTTTGGCTGCCTCGCGCAGCCAACATTCCTTTGAGGATGCATGCGCAACTGGCGACGGATGCGTTACAAACGCGATTATAGTATAGATATATAAAAAATACTCTGCAATATACTTTCATTATTTATTTTGTTCTCTTTTTCTGTAATTCCATCCTGACAATCATGTCAGTTCCTGTCTGAAATGGAAGTGCAGAACACTGTTATATTCAATACAGCCATTGGCTGCACACTCTAGTGACCTATTTATAACTGTCCTTAATTGGTCACAGCAGACCAACAACATGACAGACCACAGCAGAGTAACAACATGGCAGCGCCCATTGTTTTATAAACATTAAAACTTTACACTTATTTTGTCAATGTTTAAATACCTAATGAAACTTTAAAAAATACATCTACATGTTATTCTCAGACTATTTTTTTCTTTGAATGCATCATCCTATATAGTATTTATTTAGTGATTAATGACCCCTTAAAGCATTATATAACATTTAAACCATTTGAAATAACAGAAAAAACATTAACCAATCAGAAGACAGATAATATGGTCAGATCAGGACTGACCAATGAGATAACATGTGGTTCTATAAACTGTCCAATCTGTCTTTCTTTGATGATTGCTGCGAGCAGAAGAAAAAATGTTGGTATGAAAAGAAAACAAAAACCGGGCAAACTTGTAAAAATGCTGAAGAACAGAATTTATGTTTACCTGATAAATTTCTTTCTCCTACGGTGTGTCCGGTCCACGGCTTGATCCTTACTTCTGGGATATTCTCATTCCCTACAGGAAATGGCAAAGAGAGCACACAGCAAAGCTGTCCATATAGCCCCCCCTCTGGCTCCGCCCCCCAGTCATTCGACCGACGGTTAGGAGAAAAAGGAGAAACCATAAGGTGCCGTGGTGACTGTAGTGTACAAAAAACAAAAATTTTAAACCTGACTAAAAGCCAGGGCGGGCCGTGGACCGGACACACCGTAGGAGAAAGAAATTTATCAGGTAAACATAAATTCTGTTTTCTCCTACATTGGTGTGTCCGGTCCACGGCTTCATCCTTACTTGTGGGAACCAATACCAAAGCTTTAGAACACGGAAGAAGGGAGGGAACAAGTCAGGTAACCTAAACGGAAGGCACCACTGCTTGCAAAACCTTTCTCCCAAAAATAGCCTCCGAAGAAGCATAAGTATCGAATTTGTAAAATTTTGCAAATGTATGCAGAGAAGACCAAGTCGCTGCCTTACAGATCTGTTCAACAGAAGCCTCATTCTTGAAGGCCCATGTGGAAGCCACAGCTCTAGTAGAGTGAGCTGTAATTTGTTCAGGAGGCTGCCGTCCGGCAGTCTCATAAGCTAATCGGATGATGCTTTTTAGCCAAAAAGAAAGAGAGGTAGCAGTAGCTTTCTGACCTCTCCTCTTACCAGAATAGACGACAAACAAGGATGATGTCTGTCTGAAATCCTTGGTTGCTTCTAAATAGAATTTTAAAGCACGAACAACATCTAGGTTATGTAACAAACGTTCCTTCTTCAAAACTGGATTCGGACACAGAGAAGGAACAACTATTTCCTGGTTAATATTCCTGTTGGAAAACACCTTTGGAAGAAAACCAGGCTTGGTACGTAAAACTACCTTATCTGTATGGAAAACCAGATAGGGTGAAGTACACTGCAAAGCAGACAATTCAGAAACTCTTCTAGCAGAAGAAATAGCAACCAAAAACAGAACTTAATATCTATGGAATGTAAAGGTTCAAACGGAACCCCTTGAAGAACTGAAAGAACTATGTTTAGACTCCATGGAGGAGTCATAGGTCTGTAGACAGGCTTGATTCTGACTAACGCCTGTACAAACGCTTGTACAACTGGCAAGGCTGCCAGACGTTTGTGCAACAAGACAGACAGAGCAGATTTTCCTGGTCACAGGTTTTCTGGCCTGAACCAGAGTATCTATAACAGATTCCGAAAACCCACGCTTAGATAGAATCAAGCGTTCAATTTCCAAGCAGTCAGCTACAGAGAAACTAGATTTGGATGTTCGAATGGACCTTGTACTAGAAGGTCCTGTCTCAAAGGTAGCTTCCATGGTGGAGCCGATGACATATTCACCAGGTCTGCATACCAAGTCCTGCGTGGCCATGCAGGAGCTATTAGAATCACCGAAGCCTTCTCCTGTTTGATCCTGGCTACTAGCCTGGGAAGGAGAGGAAACGGTGGAAACACATAAGCTAGATTGAACGACCAAGGCGCCACTAATGCATCTACTAGTGTCGCCTTGGGATCCCTGGATCTGGACCCGTAGCGTGGAACCTTGGAGTTCTGTCGAGACGCCATCAGATCCATATCTGGAATGCCCCATAGTTGAGTTAACTGGGCAAAGACCTCCGGGTGAAGTTCCCACTCCCCCGGATGGAAAGTCTGACGACTCAAATAATCCGCCTCCCAGTTGTCTACTCCTGGGATGTGAATTGCAGATAGATGGCAGGAGTGATCCTCCGCCCATTTGATGATCTTGGATACCTCTCTCATCGCCAGGGAACTCTTTGTCCCTCCCTGATGATTGATGTACGCTACAGTCGTCATGTTGTCCGACTGAAATCTTATGAATTTGGCCTTCGCTAGTTGAGGCCAAGCCAGGAGCGCATTGAATATCGCTCTCAGTTCCAAAATGTTTATCGGGAGGAGAGACTCTTCCCGAGACCATAGACCCTGAGCTTTCAGGGAGTCCCAGACCGCGCCCCAGCCTAAGAGACTGGCGTCGGTTGTGACAATGATCCACTCTGGCCTGCGGAAACTCATTCCCTGAGACAGGTGATCCTGAGACAACCACCAGAGGAGAGAGTCTCTGGTCTTCTGGTCCATTTGAATCTGGGGAGACAAGTCTGCATAATCCCCATTCCACTGTTTGAGCATGCACAGTTGCAATGGTCTTAAATGAATTTGAGCAAAAGGAACCACGTCCATTGCCGCAACCATTAGTCCTATTACCTCCATGCACTGAGCTATGGTGGGTTGAGGAATGGATTGAAGAACTCGACAAGCGTTCAGGAGCTTTAACTTCCTGACCTCTGTCAGAAAGATCTTCATTTCTACGGAGTCTATTATTGTTCCCAGAAAGGGAACCCTTGTGGACGGGGACAGGGAACTTTTTTCTATGTTCACCTTCCACCCGTGAGATCTGAGAAAGGCTAAAACAATGTCTGTATGAGCCCTTGCTTTGGGAAGGGACGACGCTTGTATTAGAATGTCGTCTAGGTAAGGTGCTACTGCAATGCCCCTCGGCTTTAGTACCGCTAGAAGGGACCCTAGCACCTTTGTGAAAATTCTGGGAGCAGTGGCCAAACCGAACGGAAGAGCCACGAACTGGTAATGCTTGTCCAGAAAAGCGAACCTCAGGAACTGATGGTGATCCTTGTGGATAGGAATATGCAGATACGCATCCTTTAAGTCCACGGTAGTCATGTATTGACCCTCCTGGATCGTTGGTAAAATTGTCCGAATGGTTTCCATTTTTAATGATGGAACTCTGAGGAATTTGTTTAGAATTTTTAAGTCCAGAATTGGCCTGAAAGTTCCTTCTTTTTTGGGAACTACAAACAGGTTTGAGTAAAAACCCAGTCCTTGTTCCGCTGTTGGAACTGGGTGTATCACTCCCATCTTTAATAGGTCTTCTACGCAACGTAAGAATGCCTGTCTCTTTATCTGGTCTAAAGATAAGCGAGACATGTGGAACCTTCCCCTTGGAGGAAGTTCCTTGAACTCTAGAAGATACCCCTGAGAGACAATTTCTAGTGCCCAGGCGTCCGGAACATCTCTTGCCCAAGCCTGAGCAAAGAGAGAAAGTCTGCCCCCTACTAGATCTGGTCCCGGATCGGGGGCTACCCCTTCATGCTGTCTTGGTAGCAGCAGCAGGCTTTTTGGCCTGTTTTCCCTTGTTCCAGCCTTGCAATGGTTTCCATGCTGGTTTAGGCTGGGAAGTGTTACCCTCTTGTCTAGAGGCTGCAGAGTTAGAAGCCGGTCCGTTCCTGAAATTGCGAAAGGAACGAAAATTAGACTTGCTTTGAAAGGTCTATCCTGTGGAAGGGCATGGCCCTTTCCCCCAGTGATGTCTGAAATAATCTCCTTCAATTCTGGCCCGAAAAGGGTCTTACCTTTGAAAGGAATATTAAGCAATTTTGTTTTGGACGACACATCCGCCGACCAAGATTTTAGCCAAAGCGCCCTGCGCGCCACTATTGCAAAACCTGAATTTTTCGCCGCTAATTTAGCCAATTGAAAAGCGGCATCCAAAATAAAGGAATTAGCCAACTTTAGTGCGTGAATTCTGTCCATGACCTCATCATATGGAGTCTCCTTTTGGAGTGAATTTTCTAGTTCATCGAACCAAAAAGACGCCGCCGTGGTGACAGGAATAATGCACGAAATTGGTTGAAGGAAACCTTGCTGAACAAAAATCTTCTTAAGCAATCCTTCCAATTTTTTATCCATAGGATCTTTGAAAGCGCAACTGTCCTCTATAGGAATAGTTGTGCGCTTAGCTAACGTTGAAACTGCCCCCTCTACCTTAGGGACCGTTTGCCATGCATCCCTTCTGGGTTCGACAATGGGGAACATTTTCTTAAATATAGGAGGGGGAACAAAAGGTACACCAGGCTTCTCCCACTCCTTAGTCACTATATCCGCCACCCTCTTGGGTATCGGAAACGCATCAGCGTGCACTGGGACCTCTAAGAATTTGTCCATTTTGCATAACTTCTCTGGAATCACCAAAGTATCACAATCATCCAGTGTAGCTAGCACCTCCTTAAGCAGAGCGCGGAGATGTTCTAGCTTAAATTTAAATGCCACGATATCAGGTTCTGCCTGCTGAGACATTTTTCCTGAGTCAGAAATTTCTCCCTCAGACAGACCCTCCCTCACTGCCAACTCAGATTGATGTGAGGGCATAACAGATAAATTATCTTCTGCGCCTACTTGCTCATCCTCTGTATTTAAAACTGAGCAATCACGCTTTCTAGGAAATGCTGGCAGTTTGGATAAAAGAGCTGCTAGAGAATTATCCATTACTGCTGTTAATTGCTGCATAGTAACAAGCATTGGTGCGCTAGATGTACTAGGTATCGCCTGCGCGGGCAAAGCTGGTATTGACACAGAAGGAGAGGATGATGAACTATCCCCACTACCTTCATTTAAATAATCATCTTGGGCAACATTATTAAATGTGACAGTACTGTCCTTAATCTGTTTGGACGCCATGGTACAATTCGCACATACATTTAATGGGGGAACCACCTTGGCCTCCATACACACAGAACATAGGCTATCTGAAGGTACAGACATGTTAAACAGACTTAGGCAGACTTTTAATGCAATAAAAACAATTTTAAACAAAACCGTTACTGTCTCTTTAAATAGTAAAAAGGGCACACTTTATTTCTGAATGATAGAAAAACATCAAAGAAATATCCGATCTTTATGAAATTTATACCCCAGTGTCTTAATGCTTTGAAAGTATTGCACACTAATTTTCAAGTCACTTAACCCCTAAATGTCCAAACCGGAGCTATAAATACAATTAACCGGTTTAAACACACTACAGTCCCTGCCACAGTCTTTGCTGCAGCGTTTACCTTCCTTAGGGGTTATTCACAACAGTAATAAGCCTCTCTGAAGTCCTTTTCTAAGCCTCTGGACCTTCCACGTGAAGCTGCATGAACTGCCTAGTGAAAAGTAACTGCGCAACTGAGGCGCGAAAATGAGGCCTCCTCCCTCTGCATTCCAGAGTGAAGGGGCCTTTCTGACAAGATTAGGTGTCTAAACGGCTGCCAGGCGCAAATAAAGTTCCCCAAAAGTGTTTCAAAGTTTGCAAAACACTCCAAATGTCACATAAACATGATAAAAACCAAACGACTTAGCCCACAATAGTGTCAACCAGCATAGAGCCCAAGTTATAAGCCTTAATTCTGTTACTGAGTCTAAGAAAATGGCTTACCTCTCCCAGAAGGGAAAACTGACAGTCTTCTAGCATTACTAGGTCTTGTTAGAAAAGTGACTGATCATACCTGAAGCAGATAAGCCTGCAAACTGTTCCCCCCAACTGAAGTTCTCTGGTTTCAACAGTCCTGTGTGAGAACAGCAATGGATTTTAGTTACTGGTGCTAAAATCATACTCCTCTTTTAACAGAAATCTTCATCACTTTCTGTTGTAGAGTAAATAGTACAAACCGGCACTATTTTAAAATAACAAACTCTTGATAGAAGAAATAAAACTACAACTAACACCACATACTCTCTACCATCCCCGTGGAGATGCTACTTGTACAGAGCGGCAAAGAGAATGACTGGGGGGCGGAGCCAGAGGGGGGGCTATATGGACAGCTTTGCTGTGTGCTCTCTTTGCCATTTCCTGTAGGGAATGAGAATATCCCACAAGTAAGGATGAAGCCGTGGACCGGACACACCAATGTAGGAGAAATTATAATCAGAATGAAGGAAATTTAAGATTAACCCATTAGTGACCTGAGCACTTCCATTTTCTGACCGTTTGGCACAAAGGCTATTTTTACATTTCTGCTGTGTTTGTGTTAAGCTGTAATTTTCCTCTTACTCATTTACTGTACCCACACATATTATATACCGTTTTTCTCGCCATTAAATGGACTTTCTAAAGATACAATTATTTTCATCATATCTTATAATTTACTGTAATTTTGTTTATAAAATATGAGGAAAAAATTGAAAAAAACACACTTTTTCTAACTTTGACCCCCAAAATCTGTTATACATCTACAACCACCAAAAAACAACCATGCTAAATAGTTTCTAAATTTTGTTCTGAGTTTAGAAATACTTACGCCTAGATTTAGAGTTTGGCGTCAAAAGCAGCGTTAAGGGCTCCTAACGCTGCTTTTTACCACCCGCTGGTATTTAGAGTCAGTCAGAAAAGGGTCTAACGCTCACTTCCAAGCCGCGACTTTTCCATACCGCAGATCCCCTTACGCCAATTGCGTATCCTATCTTTTTAATGGGATCTTCCTAAGGTTGGTATTTAGAGTCTTGGCTGTAGTGAGCGGTAGAGCCTCTACCGACAAGACTCCATCCGTAGGAAAAAGTCAGTAGTTAAGAGCTTTCTGGGCTAACGCCGGTTTATAAAGCTCTTAACTACTGTGCTCTAAAGTACACTAACACCCATAAACTACCTATGTACCCCTAAACCGAGGCCCCCCCACATCGCCGCCACTATAATAAAAATTTTTAACCCCTAATCTACCGACCGCACATCGCCGCCACCTACATTATCCCTATGAACCCCTAATCTGCTGCCCCTAACATCGCCGACACTTACATAATATTTATTAACCCCTAATCTGCCCCCCCCTCAACGTCGCCGCTACCTACCTACACTTATTAACCCCTAATCTGCCAACCGGAGCTCGCCGCTACTCTAATAAATGTATTAACCCCTAAATCTAAGTCTAACCCTAACCCTAACACCCCCCTAAGTATAAATATAATTTTAATCTAATGAAATAAATTAAATATTATTAACTAAAGTATTCCTATTTAAAACGAAACACTTACCTGTAAAATAAACCCTAATATAGCTACAATATAACGAATAATTATATTGTAGCTATTTTAGGATTTATATTTATTTTACAGGCAACTATGTATTTATTTTAACTAGGTACAATAGCTATTAAATAGTTATTTACTATTTAATAGCTACCTACTTAAAATAATTACAAAATTACCTGTAAAATAAATCCTAACCTAAGTTACAATTAAACCTAACACTACACTATAAATCAATTAATTAAATAAATTAACTACAATTAAATAAACTAAACTAAATTACAAAAAACAAACAAACACTAAATTACAAAAAATAAAAAAAGATTACAAGAATTTTAAGCTAATTACACCTACTCTAAACCCCCTAATAAAATAACAAAGCCCCCCAAAATAAAAAAATTTCCCTACCCTAATCTAAATTAAAAAAGTTAACAGCTCTATTACCTTACCAGCCCTTAAAAGGGCTTTTTGCGGGGCATGCCCCAAAGAAATCAGCTCTTTTGCCTGTAAAAAAAAGCACAATACCACCCCCCAACATTACAACCCACCACCCACGGATGCCCTCTTTTGGTCCATCGGTGCCCGGTTGGGTGAAGACGACTCAAGGTAGGGAGATCTTCAGGGGGGTAGTGTTAGGTTTATTTAAGGGGGGTTTGGGTTAGAGTAGGGGTATGTGGGTGGTGGGTTGTAATGTTGGGGGGTGGTATTGTGTTTTTTTTTACAGGCAAAAGAGCTGATTTCTTTGGGGCATGCCCCGCAAAAAGCCCTTTTAAGGGCAGGTAAGGTAATAGAGCTGTTAACTTTTTTAATTTAGATTAGGGTAGGGAATTTTTTTTTTTTAATTTTTTTTTTATTTTATTAGGGGTAATTAGCTTAAAATTCTTATAATCTTTTTTTATTTTTTGTAATTTAGTGGGGGTTTTTAGTTTAGTTTATTTAATTGTAGGTAATTGTAGGTACTTGTAGTTAATTTATTTAATTAATTTATTGATAGTGTAGTGTTAGGTTTAATTGTAACTTAGGTTAGGATTTATTTTACAGGTAATTTTGTAATTATTTTAAATAGGTAGCTATTAAATAGTAAATAACTATTTAATAGCTATTGTACCTAGTTAAAATAAATACAAAGTTGCCTGTAAAATAAATATAAATTCTAAAATAGCTACAATGTAATAATTTGTTATATTGTAGCTATATAAGGGTTTATTTTACAGGTAAGTATTTAGTTTTAAATAGGAATACTTTAGTTAATAATATTTAATTTATTTCGTTAGATTAAAATTATATTTAACTTAGGGGGCTGCTAGGGTTAGGGCTAGACTTAGCTTTAGGGGTTAATACATTTATTATAGTAGCGGCGAGGTCCGGTCGGCAGATTAGGGGTTAATAAGTGTAGGTAAGGTAGCGGCAACGTTGGGGGGGCAGATTAGGGGTTAATAAATATAATATAGGTGTCGGCGATGTTAGGGGCAGCAGATTAGGGGTACATAGGTATAATGTAGGTTGCGGCCGTATACGGAGCGGCAGATTAGGGGTTAATAATATAATGCAGGTGTCAGCGATAGCGGGGGCGGCAGATTAGGGGTTAATAAGTGTAAGGTTAGGGGTGTTTAGACTCGGGGTACATGTTAGGGTGTTAGGTGCAGACTTAGAAACTGTTTCCCCATAGGAAACAATGGGGCTGCGTTAGGAGCTTAACGCTGCTTTTTTGCAGGTGTTAGGTTTTTTTTTCTGCCCAAACTGCCCCATTGTTTCCTATGGGGGAATTGTGCATGAGCACGTTTTTCCAGCTAGCCGCTACCGTAAGCAACGCTGGTATTAAGAGTTGAAGTGGCGGTAAATTCAGCTCTACGCTCCCTTTTTGGAGCCTAACGCAGCCCTTCAGACAACTCTAAATACCAGCGTTGTCTTAAGGGTGCGCTGGAAAAAAAGAGCAGCGTTAGCTACGCGGGTCTTTACCGACAAAACTCTAAATCTAGCCGTTAATGTTTACATGTTCTTTGCTTTTTTGCAAGTTATAGGTCAATAAATACAAGTAGCACTTTGCTATTTGCAAACAATTTTTTTTTCAAAATTAGCGATAGTTACATTGGAACCCTGATATCTTTCAGTAATCCCTGAATATCCCTTGACATGTATATATTTGTTTTTAGAAGACATCCCAAAGTATTAATCTAGTCCCATTTTGGTATATTTCATGCCACCATTTCACCGCCAAATGCGATCAAATAAAAAAAAATCGTTCACTTTTTCACAAACTTTAGGTTTCTCGCTGAAATTATTTACAAACAGCTTGTGCAATTATGGCACAAATGGTTGTAAATGCTTCTCTGGGATCCCCTTTGTTCAGAAATAGCAGACATATATGGCTTTGGCGTTACTTTTTGGTAATAAGAAGGCCGCTGCGCATCACACAATTGTCCCCGCCATCTTAAGTGCTGACAGAAAATGTTTTTTTAATTTTTTTATTATTCTGCTGTGTAGGATCCCCCCTTAGTCCCCAATCTCCCTGATCCCCCCCCCCCCAAACAGCTCTATAACCCTCCCCCTCTACCTTAACCTTATTGGGAGCCATCTTGGGTACTGGTAGCTGTCTGCCAGTACCCAGTTTACAATACAATTGTTTTTTTTTATATTTTTTTACTTTTTTTTCTGTAGTGTAGCTCCCCCCCAAAGACCAACCCCCCACCCCACCCAGATCCCTTAGATCTTTTAGATTCCCAATTCCCACCCCCTTTCTCCCACTTAATATAACAACATTTTCCATAGCTTAGTGGTTCCCACCCGCTCCCGCCCCGTGCACACACCCACCCGCCGCCCCCCATGCATGCACGGGCGAGGCCGTACATGCCCCCGGCGACTCCGCCCACGATCCTACAAGTAGCACTTTGCTATTTGCAAACAAATTTTTTTTCAAAATTAGCGATAGTTACATTGGAACCCTGATATCTTTCAGTAATCCCTGAATATCCCTTGACATGTATATATTTGTTTTTAGAAGACATCCCAAAGTATTAATCTAGTCCCATTTTGGTATATTTCATGCCACCATTTCACCGCCAAATGCGATCAAATAAAAAAAAATCGTTCACTTTTTCACAAACTTTAGGTTTCTCGCTGAAATTATTTACAAACAGCTTGTGCAATTATGGCACAAATGGTTGTAAATGCTTCTCTGGGATCCCCTTTGTTCAGAAATAGCAGACATATATGGCTTTGGCATTACTTTTTGGTAATAAGAAGGCCGCTGCGCATCACACAATTGTCCCCGCCATCTTAAGTGCTGACAGAAAATGTTTTTTTAATTTTTTTATTATTCTGCTGTGTAGGATCCCCCCTTAGTCCCCAATCTCCCTGACCCCCCCCCCAAACAGCTCTCTAACCCTCCCCCTCTACCTTAACCTTATTGGGAGCCATCTTGGGTACTGGTAGCTGTCTGCCAGTACCCAGTTTACAATACAATTGTTTTTTTTTATATTTTTTTACTTTTTTTTCTGTAGTGTAGCTCCCCCCCAAAGACCAACCCCCCACCCCACCCAGATCCCTTAGATCTTTTAGATTCCCAATTCCCACCCCCTTTCTCCCACTTAATATAACAACATTTTCCATAGCTTAGTGGTTCCCACCCGCTCCCGCCCCGTGCACACACCCACCCGCCGCCCCCCATGCATGTACGGGCGAGGCCGTACGTGCCCCTGGCGACTCCGCCCACGATCCCACTCCCCTCTTCATGCTAGATCCCATTGATGGCCACCCACCCGCCTCCCACATCGGCTCCCACCCACCAACAATCACGGCCATCAATGTCCGATGCAGAGAGGGGCACAGAGAGGCTTTCTCTGCATCGGATGGCTAAGTATTGTTATTGCAGGATGCCTCCATATCGAAGGCATCACTGCAATAACAGGAAAGTGGCTGGAAGCGATCACTGCTTTCAAAGACCTACGACGTATGGGGTACGTCCTCGGTCGTTAACTGTAATTTTTGGAGGACGTACCCCATACGTCGTCGGTCATTAAGGGGATAAACAAGCAGTCCAAGTTTGAAGAAGAAAAAAGTCCTTTAAATCTTGAACCTGAAGATCTAGTTGCTTGAGAATCGTTGAAAGAATTCACATGAGAAGATTGTTCTTTCTTAAAATCTCCTGTTGGAAGGAGCTGGAGCTGAAAAATATATAATAAACGTAAATAATATAAAGCAATATACTTATAAAATAGGGAGGGGTACAGAGAAAAGAGGTGGGGAAATATTTGTCTCTTTAATAAAATCTAGATTACTCCGTCACAAAGTTGGGATAATCAGAATTTTATTACAAGGACAGAGACAGAGACTCCGTAGATTTATGAAAATTCGAATGGACATGATTCGCTGTGGCGAACATGTCCTCTCGACATCGCTAAATGCAGACAGCATACGCTGTCGGCATTTATCATTGCACAACCATTTCTAGTAAAATGATTGTGCAATGCCGACCCCTGCACATTCGCGGCCAATCGGCCACTAGCAGGGGGTGTCAATCATCCCGATTGTATCTGATCGGGGTGATTGCTGGCCGCTACCTCAGAGCTGGGGGATGAGTTAAGGAGCAGTGGTCTTATGACCGCTGCTTCTTAACTTTTGTTTCTGGCGGAAACAGCTGCATCCGCAGCATAATAAATCTACCCCAAAGTGGTGTTGGATAGTAGAAACCGGTTTAAAATAGAACTAACAAAATAGTGTCAGAAGACCAATCTGCAGCATTTAAAATTTCTTGTAAAGAAGCAGATTTAGAAAAAGCTTTGGAAGCTGAAGAAGCACCTCTAATAGAATGGGCAGAAAAAAAATGTCTTCCACACCAGTCATAATCCACCTAACCCTCTTTCTGATAGCAGTAGAGATGACAACAAGTAAATGAGGAGGAACGAAAGACATTTAGCAGAGAAGTTTATGAAAATTAGAAGATATAAATGAAATAGTTCTAGACTCATAGGCCTAGATTACAAGTGGAGTGCTATATATTGCTTTCATGAAAGCGATATTAGCGCTCCACTTTGTAATACCAGAGCACCATAATGTGCCCTGGTATTACAAGTTAGCCGCAATTGGAAGCATTGCACTCACGAGAGAGCGCCTCCATAGGCTCCTATGGGAGCCTTGTTCTGATGCCGTCACAGACAAACACAAATTGCTAATCAGCCAATCACATGGCAGCAACTCAATGCATTTAAGCATCCAGACGTGGTGAAGAAGACTTGCTGAAGTTCAAACCAAGCATCAGAATGGGGAAGAAAGGGGATTTAAGTGGCTTTGAACTTGGCATGGTTGTTGGTGCCAGACGGGCTGGTCTGAGTATTTCAAAAACTTCGGATCTACTGGGATTTTCATGCACAACCATCTCTAGGGTTTACAGAGAATGGTCTGAAAAAGAGAAAATATCCAGTGAGCGGCAGTTGTGTTGATGAAAATGCCTTGTTGATGTTAGAGGTCAGAGGATAATGGGCAGACTGGTTTGAGATGATAGAAAGGCAACAATAACCCAAATAACCACTCGTTACAACCAAGGTATGCAGAATACCATCTCTGAATGCACAACACTTCGAACCTTGATGCAGATGGGCAACATCAACAGAAGACCACACTGGGTGCCACTCCTGTCAGCTAAGAACAGGAAACTGAGGTTACAATTTGCACAGGCTCACCAAAATTGGACAATAGAATATTGGAAAAACTTTGCCTGGGCTGATGAGTCTCGATTTCAGCTGCGACATTCAGATGGTAGGGTCAGAATTTGGCGTAAACAACATGAAAGCATGGATCCATCCTGCCTTGTATCAAAGGTTCAGGCTGGTGGTGGTGGTGTAATGATGTGGAGGATTTTTTCTAGGCACACTTTGGGCCGCTTAGTACAAACTGAGCATCGTTTAATTGTTGAATCTATGCCACAAAGAATTAAGGCAGTTCTGAAGGCAAAAGGGGGTCCAACTTGGTACTAGCAAGGTGTACCTAATAAAGTGGCCGGTGAGCGTATATTTATGTGTTAATATGTGTATATATACACATATTAACATAAATATATATGTATATAAGCATATACATATATATTTACAGGGAACACACAGTTCCCATTGAGTGCAAGGTATTGGCACTTTCCAGTGTCAGTTTTTTTCTAACACCCCACTCCCACAAACTTTACCCCCAAAATACTGCCAAGTGCAGTAAGTTTTCTAAAAAATAAAGATGCTACCATCTACATTTTTTTTAAAATAAACTACACTAGACAGTAATTTGGGTCAGATTTATAAAATTAACCAGAGATCCGATCTCTGGTTAATTTTATCAGCACTAATTGCTACTGCGAGACAGCCTGCGGTAGCAATAACCAGCCACTTGTAATGGCTGGTTAATTATTGCACTCCCACAGTGCTCCACTTGTAATCTAGCCCATATTTTCTTAAACAAGAGACAACACATCATTTAGATGGATCATAGAAATAGGGAGAGAAAATGGAAGAAGACAAAGTTTTAGTTCTTCTGGAAAGAGAGAAAATGACACCTTGAGAAGTAAACATCTTTAAAATTTATAGCTCTAAGATCAGATACTCTTCTGCAAGCTAATAAACAAAGTAAAGTAACTAATGCAGTTAGTTGTTTTAAGGACAAAAACTTATTATCAGGCCAATTAATGCAAATTTTTATTAAAATTTATTATTAGATCCACATCCCAGAAGTAATTATGTTTAGGTTGAGGAGGTTTTTTAATATAAAATGCTGTCATTAATCTACTGATAGTAGAATGCTGACCTATAGGAATGTTGGAAAGAAGAGAATGCCATGCAGAAATAGCTGACCATGTTACATTAATGGCTCTGTAAGCCATTCCAGCTTTAAACAACAAAGAGCAAGATTACAAGTAGAGCGTTATTACTTTTCAGTGCACAATATGGTCTTTTCGCAATCAATTTTCATAGCGCAGCTATTACGATCGCGATTGCACACGCTTTCGCCTTTTACGCAACAATCCTTTACAAAGTACAGTTATACTCATATTAACACTGTCTAATAAAAATTATTTTATAAAAATATTGCACACAAAAGTTATAAAGGTTTAAAGATAGGAGATCTCGGGTGTTAGAAAAAAAAGATATGTTTAACTATGGAGATAATGAAAAAAAAATTACATTACATTCTTATGCACATTAAACAATATCTCAGAGGGATTTTTAAAGAGATATTCACATATAGATCTCGAGATATCTAGACATATATATATTCATATACATATCTCGCTATAAATAGATATATCAGTCCAAAAATCATCACATATCAAGATAAATATTTCTTTATTTAGAAATAAATAGAACATATTCCGTTACGAAAACCTTTTTGCAATATGAAATATTCGCATTTTCATGTACACTTTTCGAGAAGAATATGTTGTGGGCTTTGCGCAACATATTAGTTTTTTTTCTATTTGTCTTCTTCATTGACTTCTATGGAGAATACGGAAACGCACACATGATTTCACTGTTTGGATTATGCGGCTTAAAGCGCTCAAAATACGTAATTTTGTAACTTATAATAGCTGCGCAACCCCAAAATGAGAAAAAGCCATAATGTGCGCAGTGTTTTTGCAACTGATTTGCCGTGTGACTTGTAATCTTGCCCAAAGGGAGATAATAAATAACTTAATTTGGAAGAGCTCAAATGGGATCCAGATTCCAGCTGCTGCACCAGCTAAACCACTTTGACCAGGAGGAAAAATAAAATTTCTTGGTTCCTGGGGCCCAAGAGTCTTGAAGGAGAAGTTTAGCTACTGACGAAAAACCATCGGAAGCCCATGATCCCCTGAAATCATCCAAGCAATGAGAGATATCATTGAAAAACAAGATTGTGAAACATTGTGCTTGGATTTAAAAGAAGGTCGCCCTGAAGAGGTAGAAGCACCGGAGAAAGGTATCATATCTCCTGAAGTGCTGGGAACCAAGACTGAGCTTGTCACAAAGTTATTAGTAAAACTGAGAGTTGATTCCTCCTGACAAAAGAAATGGTTTGAGGAATCATTGAAAATGGGGGAAATGCATCAGCTCCCAAAATTAGCCATTTTGATAGAAAAGCATCTGTGGCTGGTCTCCAACTTTAAAAGAGAAAAATCTGAAACTTCAGATGAGAGGCAGAAAGGTTGATCACAAAAGGACCCCTAAATATTTGAATCTGACTGAAAATAAATTTGTTCTGGCTTCTTTCGATAAAGGAATTTTTTGGAAATCAACCCTATTATGTGAGCAAGTGTTTGAATAGGAAAGAATTGCTTGCTGAGAACATAAAGAATTGCTTGCTGAGAACATAAAGAATTTCTTTCTTTATTTTGACAGCTGGAAGACTCAATGTAGAATTCCTTGTGTCTATGAGAAGACCCAAAAATATCAGACTTTGAGAAGGAGATAAAATGGATTTTTGAGGTTGATTATGAAACCAAATTCTCTAAAAGAGAAATTGAAAGATTCAAGTGTTGAAGAAGTGTAGAGTTATCTTGAAGCATAATCAAAATGTCATCTAAATAAATAATTATATGAATACCTCTTGTCCTGAGCCAAGCTACTACTGGTCTCAACATTTTTGTGAAAGCCCAAGGGGCGGCGGATAATCCAAAAAGAAGACAAGTAAATTACCAAAGATTGCCTTCCCAATTGTAACAAAGATAGTTCCTGAAACAATGAATTGGAATATTAAGATAAGCATCCTTTAAACCCAAATGGACTAAGCAATCTTTGTCTAAAAGTTAATCTCGGAGGAGATGAATACCCTCCATTTAAAAAAGATTGTATTCCAAATGAAAATTTTGATTTCTAAAGTTTGTTACAGGGCGGAAAGAACCCTCTTTCTTTTCTTACTATAAACATGCTGCTTATGAAAAAGTTTGTTTTTGCAAATTTCTAAATTAAAATGAAACAGGTCTGTCTAAGAAAACTTTATTGGAATGGCGAGAGTTAGTTGGATAGGTAGAGAAATAAAATTAAGATGAAGACCTGCAACAGATTGAAGCATCCATGGATCTTGTGTTATAAAATGCCAATTATAAATAAATAGAGACCATCTGCCTCTAATTATTTGAGTGGAAAAATGTATGGAAGGATAAATGAGAAAATGTACATGAGTATGGCCTTCTGAAAGCCTGTGAACGTGGATTTCCTCCTGTACATGGTCTCGCTCTTGATGTCGTGGGATATTGAAGGGATGGCATAATATTGGAAGTGGGACCTTGATATATAATTGGATCAGCTGAGAAAGCGGCCCCTGCCTCTCCTGGCCTTGTCAAAACTTTTATTAGGCTGATAAAAAAAAAATCTTTTTTAGTACTAGAATTTATTTTATTTAATAAATTAAAAGTGTTCACATATTTTTGTAATTGCTTCAGGCCAGCATCCCCAAATATCAGACTATTAGCCAGAGGCCCCATCTCTGTGGGAGCAAAATCTGCAATTTGTGTATCAATACATCTCAAAACAATATGGCATCTTTGAGTAAAAAGAGCCGTGTTAGCATATCCAAATAAGTAAATAACTCTTTGGATCCATTCGATCATAACAAATGGATCAAATGGCCTCCTCAGTTAACTCAAACAATTTGATTATTGGTCCCAAAGGGACTAAAAATGTATCATGCTTTTAGGTATCTGTCAGGGCCATTGCACACGATGAAATGCTTGCTACCAATACATTGTAATAGGTTCTGATCTATTTTTGTCACAGTAGCAGGTACTTTATTAGGACTGGATCGCAACTGCAGATCTTTAGTTATGATCTGGAGAGTAAGGCCTCTAGTTATCAACGTGTCTACTTACCTGCCTTGGACGGCCCCAGTACGCTCGCCTAAGCTCGCCTCACATCGCCGCCGCCGCAGACCTGAATACGTTCGCCAAAGTTATCAAAAAAAACGGTCAAAAACCCACGCACCAAGTACTGGGCGATGAGCAGCGGACTGTGATAGTTATCACTCATCCGATCTCTCTGCTCTTCGGCTTTTTCCCAGCTTTATTGATAAGCTGTCACTAAGCACCCACACTATACTATACTGTTCTCCCCCCTATACCGGTGCCCCCGGAGCCCCCCGCAACGAAATAAAGTTATTAACCCCTAAACCGCCGCACCTAGACCCCGCCACAACTATAATAAATGTATTAACCCCTAAACCGCCGCTCCTAGACCCCGCCGCAACTATAATAAATGTATTAACCCGTAAACCGCCGCTCCCGGACCCCGCCGCCACCTACATTATACCTATTAACCCCTATCCTATCCTGCCCCCCCTATACCGCCGCCACCTATAATAAATTTATTAACCCCTACCCTGCGGATCCCGTACCCCGCCGGAACTAAATAAATAGTTTAAGCCCTAAACCGCCGCTCCTGGACCCCGCCACCACCTATATTAAACTTATTAACCCCTAATCTGCCCCCCCTAAACCGTCGCCACCTATATTAAATTAATTAACCCCTATCCTGCCCCCCTATACCGCCGCAACCTATAATAAAATTATTAACCCCTAAACTTAAGTCTAACCCTAACACCCCCCTAACTTAAATATTAATTAAATAAATCTAAATAAAATTACTATTATTAAAGGAACATTAAACACTAAATACATGCTAGATAGAATGATGCATTCAAAGAAAAGATTAGTCCATGACTAACATGTAGATGTATTTTTTAAAGTTTCATTAGTTCTTTAAAAAGTGACAAAATAAGTGTAAAGTTTTAGGCCTAGATTTGGAGTTCGGCGGTAAAAGGGCTGTTAACGCTCCGCGGGCTTTTTTCTGGCCGCACCATAAATTTAACTCTGGTATCGAGAGTTCAAACAAATGCTGCGTTAGGCTCCAAAAAAGGAGCGTAGAGCATTTTTACCGCAAATACAACTCTCGATACCAGAGTTGCTTACGGACGCGGCCGGCCTCAAAAACGTGCTCGTGCACGATTCCCCCATAGGAAACAATGGGGCTGTTTGAGCTGAAAAAAAACCTAACACCTGCAAAAAAGCAGCGTTCAGCTCCTAACGCAGCCCCATTGTTTCCTATGGGGAAACACTTCCTACGTCTGCACCTAACACTCTAACATGTACCCCGAGTCTAAACACCCCTAAACTTACACTTATTAACCCCGAATCTGCCGCCCCCGCTATCGCTGACCCCTGCATATTTTTTTAAACCCCTAATCTGCCGCTCCGTAAACCGCCGCCACCTACGTTATCCCTATGTACCCCTAATCTGCAACCCATAACACCGCCGACCCCTATATTATATTTATTAACCCCTAACCTGCCCCCCACAACGTCGCCGACACCTGCCTACACTTATTAACCCCTAATCTGCCGAGCGGACCTGAGCGCTACTATAATAAAGTTATTAACCCCTAATCCGCCTCACTAACCCTATCATAAATAGTATTAACCCCTAATCTGCCCTCCCTAACATCGCCGACACCTAACTTCAATTATTAACCCCTAATCTTCCGATCGGAGCTCACCGCTATTCTAATAAATGGATTAACCCCTAAAGCTAAGTCTAACCCTAACACTAATACCCCCCTAAGTTAAATATAATTTAAATCTAACGAAATAAATTAACTCTTATTAAATAACTTATTCCTATTTAAAGCTAAATACTTACCTGTAAAATAAATCCTAATATAGCTACAATATAAATTATAATTATATTATAGCTATTTTAGGATTAATATTTATTTTACAGGTAACTCAAGCCAATCAGATTGAGCTCGCATTCTATTGGCTGATCGGAACAGCCAATAGAATGCGAGCTCAATCTGATTGGCTGATTGGATCAGCCAATCGGATTGAACTTGATTCTGATTGGCTGATTCCATCAGCCAATCAGAAAATTCCTACCTTAATTCCGATTGGCTGATAGAATCCTATCAGCCAATCGGAATTCGAGGGACGCCATCTTGGATGACGTCCCTTAAAGGAACAGTCATTCGTCGTTCAGTCGTCGGTCCGGATGGATGTTCCGCGCTGGATGTCTTCAGGATCCTGCCGCTTCGCTCCGGATGGAAGAAGATCGAAGATGCCGCTTGGAGAAGATGTTTGCCGGTCCGGATGTCCTCTTCTTGCCGGATAGGAGGAAGACTTTGGAGCCTCTTCTGGACCGGATTATGGATCGCCAACCCCCGCTTGGGTTGGATGAAGATCTTGGAGCCAGGACGGATCGGTGATACCTGGATGGTGAAGACAAGGTAGGAAGATCTTCAGGGGCTTAGTGTTAGGTTTATTTAAGGGGGGTTTGGGTTAGATTAGGGGTATGTGGGTGGTGGGTTGTAATGTTGGGGGGGGGTATTGTATGTTTTTTTTTACAGGCAAAAGAGCTGAAATTCTTGGGGCATGCCCCGCAAAGGGCCCTGTTCAAGGCTGGTAAGGTAAAAGAGCTTGTAACTTTTTTAATTTAGAATAGGGTAGGGAATTTTTTATTTTGGGGGGCTTTGTTATTTTATTAGGGGGCTTAGAGTAGGTGTAATTAGTTTAAAATTGTTGTAATATTTTTCTTATGTTTGTAAATATTTTTTTATTTTCTGTAACTTAGTTCTTTTTTATTTTTTGTACTTTAGCTAGTTTATTTAATTGTATTTATTTGTAGGAATTGTGTTTAATTAATTTATTGATAGTGTAGTGTTAGGTTAATTGTAGGTAATTGTAGGTAGTTTATTTAATTATTTTATTGATAGGGTAGTGTTAGGTTTAATTATATCTTAGGTTAGGATTTATTTTACAGGTAAATTTGTTATTATTTTAACTAGGTAACTATTAAATAGTTCTTAACTATTTAATAGCTATTGTACCTAGTTAAAATAAATACAAAGTTGCCTGTAAAATAAATATTAATCCTAAAATAGCTATAATATAATTATAATTTATATTGTAGCTATATTAGGATTTATTTTACAGGTAAGTATTTAGCTTTAAATAGGAATAATTTATTTAATAAGAGTTAATTTATTTCGTTAGATAAAAATTATATTTAACTTAGGGGGGTGTTAGTGTTAGGGTTAGACTTAGCTTTAGGGGTTAATACATTTATTAGAATAGCGGTGAGCTCCGGTCGGCAGATTAGGGGTTAATAATTGAAGTTAGGTGTCGGCGATGTTAGGGAGGGCAGATTAGGGGTTAATACTATTTATGATAGGGTTAGTGAGGCGGATTGGGGGTTAATACATTTATTATAGTAGCGCTCAGGTCCGCTCGGCAGATTAGGGGTTAATAAGTGTAGGCAGGTGTCGGCGACGTTGAGGGAGGCAGATTAGGGGTTAATAAATATAATATAGGGGTCGGCGATGTTAGGGGCAGCAGATTAGGGGTACATAGGGATAACGTAGGTGGCGGCGATTTGCGGTCGGAAGATTAGGGGTTAATTATTTTAAGTAGCTGGCGGCGACGTTGTGGGGGCAAGTTAGGGTTTAATAAATGTAATACAGGGGTCGGCGGGGTTAGGGGCAGCAGATTAGGGGTACATAAATATAACGTAGGTGGCGGTCGGCAGATTAGGGGTTAAAAATTTTAATCGAGTGGCGGCGGTGTGGGGGGACCTCGGTTTAGGGGTACATAGGTAGTTTATGGGTGTTAGTGTACTTTAGGGTACAGTAGTTAAGAGCTTTATGAACCGGCGTTAGCCAGAAAGCTCTTAACTCCTGCTATTTTCAGGCGGCTGGAGTTTTGTCGTTAGAGCTCTAACGCTCACTTCAGAAACGACTCTAAATACCAGCGTTAGAAAGATCCCATTGAAAATATAGGCTACGCAAATGGCGTAGGGGGATCTGCGGTATGGAAAAGTCGCGGCTGTAAAGTGAGCGTTAGACCCTTTAATCACTGACAAATACCAGCGGGCGGCCAAAACCAGCGTTAGGAGCCTCTAACGCTGGTTTTGACGGCTACCGCCGAACTCCAAATCTAGGCCAGAGTGTCTATAAAACACTGGGAGCTGCTATGTTGTAACTTGTGTTACCTTGTCTGCTGTGGACAATTAGGGTCAGTTATAAATAGGTCACTAGAGTGTGCAGCCAATGGTTGTGCTGGATTTAACAGTGTTCTGCACTTCCATTTCTAACAGGAACTGAAAAGCTCACAATTTCAGAATGGAATTACAGGCAAAGAGGACAAAATAAATAATGAAAGTATATTGCAGAGTTGTTTTATATATACAATTTATCATTTTATATTACCATCTCAAAGTGTTTAATGTCCCTTTAACTAAATTATTCCTAGTTAAAACTAAATACTTACCTATAAAATAAACCCTAAGATAGCTACAATATAATTAATAATTATATTGTAGCTATTTTAGGATTTATATTTATTTTACAGGTAAATTTGTATTTATTTTAACTAGGTAGAATAGTTATTAAATAGTTATTAACTATTTAATAACTGCCTAGCTAAAAGAAATACAAAATTACCTGTAAAATAAATCCTAACCTAAGTTACAATTAAACACTACACTATCATTAAATAAATGAAATTAATTAACTACAAATACCTACAATTAAATACAATTAAATAAACTAACTTAAGTACAAAAAATAAAAAAAACTAAGTTACAAAAAATAAAAAAACAGAATTTATGTTTACCTGATAAATTTCTTTCTCCTGCGGTGTATCCGGTCCACGGCTTCATCCTTAATTGTGGGATATTCTCAATCCCTACAGGAAGTGGCAAAGAGAGCACACAGCAGAGCTGTCCATATAGCTCCCCTCAGGCTCCGCCCCCCCAGTTATTCGACCGACGGTTAGGAGAAAAAGGAGAACCATAGGGTGCAGTGGTTACTGTAGTTTAGAAAAATAAATTTAAACCTGACTAAAATGCCAGGGTGGGCCGTGGACCGGATACACCGTAGGAGAAAGAAATTTATCAGGTAAACATAAATTCTGTTTTCTCCTACATTGGTGTATCCGGTCCACGGCTTCATCCTTACTTGTGGGAACCAATACCAAAGCTTTAGGACACGGATGAAGGGAGGGAACAAGTCAGGTAACCTAAACGGAAGGCACCACTGCTTGTAAAACCTTTCTCCCAAAAATAGCCTCCGAAGAAGCAAAAGTATCGAATTTGTAAAATTTGGCAAATGTATGCAGTGAAGACCAAGTCGCTGCCTTACAGATCTGTTCAACAGAAGCCTCATTCTTGAAAGCCCATGTGGAAGCCACAGCTCTAGTAGAATGAGCTGTAATTCGTTCAGGGGGCTGCCTTCCAGCAGTCTCATAAGCCAACAGGATGATGCTTTTCAGCCAGAAGGACAGAGAGGTCGCAGTCGCCTTTTGACCTCTCCTCTTGCCAGAATAGATGACAAACAAAGACGATGTTTGTCTGAAGTCTTTAGTTGCTTTTAGATAGAACTTTAAAGCACGAACCACATCAAGATTGTGCAACAGACGTTCCTTGTTAGAAACTGGATTAGGACACAGAGAAGGAACAACATTTCCTGGTTAATATTCTTATTGGAAACCACTTTTGGAAGAAAACCAGGTTTGGTACGTAAAACGACCTTATCTGTATGGAACACCAGGTAAGGTGAATTACACTGCAAAGCAGACAATTCAGAAACTCTTCTAGCAGAAGAAATAGCTACCAAAAACAAAACTTTCCAAGATAGTAACTTGATATCTATGGAATGTAGAGGTTCAAATGGAACCCCTTGAAGAACTGTGTGAGCAAACCTAATCTAATCCTTTCAGAGTGTTTAATTTTATTTCAGACTGATTCAGCCTTTCTGTCTCATCTATCCCTGAACCAGATGCCTGCAGTTTTCACAGACTTCCAGCTGCACTCAGCTAATCAGACTGCAGCCTGATCCACATTTTCACAGACTGATTTACCTAACTAAGGAGTGTAATATCCAATCTCATCAAAGGTAACTTTCAAACCTTGTTCCATAATTGTTTCAGCTTTAATATTGTCAGAAATCCTTCTGAGCTCCGGATAAGTGATTGTGGTGACATCACACGCCAAACACCGCGCCTCTCTCCCTCAACACAGGATCTCATCTCTGCATGTCAGCTGCAGCTTCAACTGAAAGGAGACAAGCATATCTGATCCGGTTAGTTAACTAAAGTATAAGATTTCTATGTCTAAAGACTGTATGACTACTACTTACATTTATTCCTAAACGGCAAAGTACCTTGCAAACTTACTAATTTCCTGTGCTGTTTGTATCTGACTGTTAGCTAAACAGTTCAGAATCCTACCAATATTAAAAGGCTTAATTTACACCAAATCAACCTGGTGTCACTTCACATAGTGTTCACTTTCTGATTTGGTGTCACAAAACACAATTTTATTCTCTTTAAAATTAACAGTTACTCAAGTTAATACTGTTAATGTTACAGAAAGATCTTCATTTCTACTGAGTTTATTATTGTTCCCAGGAAGGGAACCCTTGTGAACGGGGACAGAGAACTTTTTTCTATGTTCACCTTCCACCCGTGAGAAAGGCTAGAACAATGTCTGTATGAGCCTTTGCTTTGGGAAAGGACGACGCTTGTATTAAAATGTCGTCTAGGTAAGGTGCTACTGCAATGCCCCTTGGCCTTAGCACCGCTAGAAGGGACCCTAGCACCTTTGTGAAAATTCTGGGAGCAGTGGCCAATCCGAAGGGAAGAGCCACGAACTGGTAATGCTTGTCCAGAAAGGCGAACCTCAGGAACTGATGGTGATCTTTGTGGATAGGAATATGCAGGTACGCATCCTTTAAGTCCACGGTAGTCATATATTGACCCTCCTGGATCATTGGTAAAATTGTGCGAATGGTTTCCATTTTGAATGATGGAACTCTGAGGAATTTGTTTAGAATTTTTAAGTCCAGAATTGGTCTGAACGTTCCATCCTTTTTGGGAACTACAAACAGGTTTGAGTAAAAACCCAGTCCTTGTTCCGCTGTTGGAACTGGGTGTATCACTCCCATTTTTAAAAGGTCTTCTACGCAATGTAAGAATGCCTGTCTCTTTATCTGGCCTAAAGATAATCGAGACATGTGGAACCTTCCCCTTGGAGGAAGGTCCTTGAACTCTAGAAGATACCCCTGAGAGACAATTTCTAGTGCCCAGGGGTCCGGGACATCTCTTGCCGAAGCCTGAGCAGAGAGAGAAAGTCTGCCCCTACTAGATCCGGTCCCGGATCGGGGGCTACCCCTTCATGCTGTCTTGGTAGCAGCAGCAGGCTTCTTGGCCTGTTTACCCTTGTTCCAGCCTTGCAATGGCTTCCATGCTGGTTTGGGCTGGGGTGCGTTACCCTCTTGCCTAGTGGCTGTAGAGGTAGAAGCCGGTCCGTTCCTGAAATTGCGAAAGGAACGAAAATTAGACTTATTTTTAGCTTTGAAAGGTCTATCCTGTGGAAGGGCATGGCCCTTTCCCCCAGTGATATCTGAAATAATTTCTTTGAACTCTGGCCCGAATAGGGTCTTACCCTTGAAAGGAATATTAAGCAATTTTGTTTTGGACGACACATCCGCCGACCAAGACTTTAACCAAAGCGCTCTGCGCGCCACGATTGCAAAACCAGAATTTTTCGCCGCTAATTTAGCTAACTGGAAAGCGGCATCTGTAATGAAAGAATTAGCCAACTTCAGGGCGTGAATTCTGTCCATGACTTCATCATAAAAAGTCTCCTTGTGGAGCGAATTTTCTAGTTCCTCAAACCAAAAAGCCGCTGCAGTGGTTACAGGAATAATGCAAGAAATTGGTTGAAGAAGAAAACCCTGTTGAAGAAAAATTTTCTTAAGTAAACCTTCTAATTTTTTATCCATAGGGTCTTTGAAAGCGCAACTGTTTTCTATTGGTATAGTCGTGCGCTTAGCTAGCGTTGAAACTGCCCCCTCTACCTTAGGGACCGTCTGCCACGCGTCCCTTCTGGGGTCAACAATTGGGAACATTTTCTTAAATATAGGAGGGGGAACAAAAGGTACACCTGGCTTCTCCCACTCCTTAGTCACGATATCCGCCACCCTCTTAGGTATCGGAAACGCATCAGTGTGTACTGGGACCTCTAAGAATTTGTCCATTTTACACAATTTTTCTGGGATCACCAAAGGATCACAATCATCAAGTGTAGCTAGGACCTCCTTAAGTAGGGCGCGGAGGTGTTCTAGCTTAAATTTAAATGCTATGGTATCAGGCTCTGCCTGCTGAGAAACTTTTCCTGTGTCAGAAATTTCTCCCTCAGACAGGCCCTCCCTCACCGCCAAGTCAGATTGATGTGAGGGCACTACAGATAAATTATCCTCTGCGTCTGCTTGCTCATTTTCTGTATTTAAAACTGAGCAATCACGCTTCCTAGGAAAAGCTGGCAGTTTGGATAAAAATGCTGAGAGAGAATTATCCATTACTGCCGCTAACTGTTGCATAGTAATCGCAATTGGTGCGCTAGATGTACTGGGCATCGCTTGCGCGGGCATAGCTGGTGTTGACACAGAAGGAGAGGATAGCGAGCTATCTTCACTGCCTTCAGCTAAAGAATCCTCTTGGGCTATATCTTTAAGTGTGATTGTACGGTCCTTAAGCTGTTTGGACGCTATGGCACACTTCACACATAAATTTAATGGGGGAATCACCTTGGCCTTTGAACATACAGAACATAGGCTATCTGAAGATTCAGACATGTTTGACAGACTTAAAAAGAACTTCAATGCAATAAAATTTATTTTTTACAAAAACGCTACTGTCTCTTTAAATAATAAAAGTGCACACTTTATTACTGAAACATCAAAAAAACATCAGATTTTAATGAAATTTTCACCACAGTGTCTTAATGCTTTGAAAAGATTGCACACAAATCTTCAGACCAATTAACCCCTTAATGCCCAAACCGGAGCTAATAACAGCAGTTAACCTGTTAACACACTACAGTACTATGCCACAGCTTCCACTGTGGCCTTTACCTTCCTTAGGGATTATTTTAGTAGGAGTCTTTTCTGATGCCTCTGGACTCCCCACGTGAAGCTGCATGAACTGCCTAGTCAAAACAACTGCGCAATTGAGGCGCGAAAATGAGGCCTCCTCCCTCTGCATTCCAGAGTGAAGGGGCCTTTCTGACTAGATTAGGTGTCCAAATAAGTGCCAGGCGCAAATTAAACCCCAAAAGTGTTTTAAAGTCTGAAAAAACACCTTATTTATAGTGAAAAACATGCTAAAAAGCAATCTATAAAGCCCACAATAGTGTCAACCAGCATAGAGCCCTTAATATAAGCCCTCATTTTATACAGAGTCTAAGAAAAATGGCTTACCTATCCCAGAGGGAATTTCTGACAGTCTTCTAACATTACATGGTCTTGTTAGAAAAATGACTGATCATACCTGAAGCAGTTAAGCCTGCAAACTGTTCCCCCCAACTGATGTTCTCTGGTTTCAACAGTCCTGCGTGGGAACAGCAATGGATTTTAGTTACTGGTGCTAAAATCATATTCCTCTTAGCAGAAATCTTCATCACTTTCTGCTGCAGAGTAAATAGTACAAGCCGGCACTATTTTAAAATAACAAACTCTTGATAGAAGAAATAAAAAACTACAACTAACACCACATACTCTTTACCACCCCCGTGGAGATGCTACTAGTTAGAGCGGCAAAGAGAATGACTGGGGGGGCGGAGCCTGAGGGGAGCTATATGGACAGCTCTGCTGTGTGCTCTCTTTGCCACTTCCTGTAGGGATTGAGAATATCCCACAATTAAGGATGAAGCCATGGACCGGATACACCAATGTAGGAGAAAACTAAGTTACAAAAAAAAAAAAAAAATAATACAAGATTTTTAATCTAATTACACCTAATCTAAGCCCCCTAATAAAATAACAAAGCCCCCCAAAATAAAAAAATGTCCTACCCTATTCTAAATTACAAAAGTTAACAGCTCTATTACCAGCCCTTAAAAGGGCCTTTTGCGGGGCATGCCCCAAAGTAATCAGCTCTTTTGCATGTAAAAAAAATACAACCCCCAACATTAAAACCCCACTAACCCCATGAAGATCTCCCTACCTTGAGTCGTCTTCAACCAGCCGACCACCGATGGAACAGAAGAGGACATCCGCAGCAGCCGAAGTCATCAACCAAGGGGCGCTGAAGAGGTCTTCCATCTGATAGAAGTCTTCATCCATGCGGCGTCTTCAATCTTCATCCATCCGGAGCGGAGCCTTATTCAAACGAGCTGACGCAGAGCCATCCTCTTCCAACGACGCCTACCCGATGAATGGTCATCCAAGATGGCATCCCTCGAATTCCGATTGGCTGATAGGATTCTATCAGCCAATCGGAATTAAGGTAGGAAAAATTTGATTGGCTGATCCAATCAGCCAATCAGATTCAAGTTCAATCTGATTGGCTGATCCAATCAGCCAATCAGATTGAGCTTGCATTCTATTGGCTGTTCCGATCAGCCAATAGAATGCAAGTTCAATCTGATTGGCTGATTGCATCAGCCAATCAGATTTTTCCTACCTTAATTCCGATTGGCTGATAGAATCCTATCAGCCAATCGGAATTCGAGGGACGCCATCTTGGATGACGTCACTTAAAGGAATATCCATTCGTCGGGTAGGCGTCGTTGGAAGAGGATGGCTCCGCGTCGGCTCGTTTGAAGAAGGCTCCGCTCCGGATGGATGAAGATTAAAGATGCCGCATGGATGAAGACCTCTGCATGGATGGAAGACCTCTTCAGCGCCCCTTGGATGATGACTTCGGCTGCTGCGGATGTCCTCTTCTGTTCCATCGGTGGTCGGCTGGCTGAATACGACTCAAGCTAGGGAGATCTTCAGGGGGTTATTGTTAGGTTTTTTTAAGGGGGGTTTGGGTGGGTTAGAGTAGGGGTATGTGGGTGGTGGGTTTTAATGTTTGGGGGGTTGTATTTTTTTTTTACATGCAAAAGAGCTGATTACTTTGGGGCATGCCCAGCAAAAGGCCCTTTTAAGGGCTGGTAATAGAGCTGTTAACTTTTGTAATTTAGAATAGGGTAGGGACATTTTTTTAGTTTGGTGGGCTTTGGTATTTTATTAGGGGGCTTAGATTAGGTGTAATTAGCTTAAAAATCTTGTAATATTTTTTTATTTTTGTAACTTAGTTTTTTTTATTTTTTGTAACTTAGTTTTTTTTATTTTTTGTACTTTAGTTAGTTTATTTAATTGTATTTAATTGTAGGTATTTGTAGTTAATTAATTTAATTTATTTAATGATAGTGTAGTGTTAGGTTTAATTGTAACTTAGGTTAGGATTTATTTTACAGGTAAATTTGTATTTCTTTTAGCTAGGTAGTTATTAAATAGTTAATAACTATTTATAACTATTCTACCTAGTTAAAATAAATACAAAGTTACCTGTAAAATAAATATAAATCCTAAAATAGTTACATTTATTATTTATTATTAATTACATTGTAGCTATATTAGGGTTTATTTTACAGGTAAGTATTTAGTTTTAAATAGGAATAATTTAGTTAATGATAGTGTAGTGTTAGGTGTAATTGTAACTTTGGTTAGTTTTTATTTTACAGGTAAATTTGACTTTATTTTATCTAGGTAGCTATTAAATAGTTAATAACTATTTAATAGCTTTTGTACCTAGTTAAAATAAATTGAAATTTGCCTGTAAAATAAAAATAAATCCTAAAATAGCTACAATATAATTATTAGTTAGATTGTAGCTATATTAGGGTTTATTTTATAGGTAAGTATTTCGTTTTAAATAGGATTAATTTAGTTAATAAAATATTTATTTAGATGTATTTAATTAATATTTAGGTTAGGGGGGTGTTAGGGTTAGACTTAGGTTTAGGGGTTAATAATTTTATTATAGTGGCGGCGGTGTAGGGGGGCAGGATAGGGGTTAATAAATTTATTATAGGTGGCGGCGGTGTAGGGGGGCAGGATAGGGGTTAATAAATTTATTATGGGTGGCGGCAGTGTAGCGGGGGCAAGATACGGGTTAAGAGGTATTATGTAGGTGGCGACGGGGTCCTGGAGCGGTGGTTTAGGGGTTAACATATTTATTATAATTGCAGCGGGGTCCGGGAGCGGAGGTTTAGGGGTTAACATATTTATTATAGTTGCGGCGGGGTCTGGGAGCGGTGGTTTAGGGGTTAACATATTTATTATAGTTGCGGCGGTGTCTGGGAGCGGCGGTTTAGGGTTAATAAGTTTATTATAGTTGCGGCGGGGTCTGGGAGCGGCGGTTTAGGGGTTAATAAGTTTATTATAGTTGCGGCGGGGTCTGGGAGCAGCGGTTTAGGGGTTAACATGTTTAATATAGGTGGCGGCGGTGTAGGGGGGCAGATTAGAGGTGTTTAGACTCGGGGTACATGTTAGGGTGTTAGGTGTACACACTTCCCATAGGAATCAATGAGATGTCGGGGCAGCAGCGAACATGACCTTTCGCTATGGTCAGACTCCCATTGATTCCTATGGGATCCGCCACCTCCAGGGTGGCGGATTGAAAACCAGGTACGCTGGGCTGGAAAAGTGCCGAGCGTACCTGCTAGTTTTTTGATGACTCCCAAAAGTAGTCAGATTGTGCCGAACTTGCGTTCGGAACATCTGGAGTAATGTAAGAATCGATCTGTGTCGGACTGAGTCCGGCGGATCGAAGCTTACGTCACTATATTCTACTATAATCAGCCTCACCACAAATACGCTGCGGAATTCCAGCATATCCATCGTATTTGAGGTTGACGGCTTGATAACTAGAGGCCTAAGGTTGGTATTTTTATTACATAAGAGTAGTTTGTGAGCCTCAGTGGAGTGGATGTTTTACGGAGATTAATATGCCCCTCAGACTGGGAGATAACTGTTTACGTCAGTAATAGTCAATTACAGTTTGGTACGTTCAGCTCTTAATCCTGTGGCAGGGTTGTAACGTGGTATCTATAACTGAGTCCCTGTGGCAGTATAGGAGAGGAGGCGGAAGCGCCCGGAGGTATGTACAGCTGAGACTTCTAACAGCTGTGACAAAATCCCAGGGGAGGAGTTGACCAGCTGTGCGGTGAAGGTTTGTTCCGTCGTGGGCGGATAAGACTGTGAGCGCTCAGAGAGGAGTTATTCCAGCAGTGACGTTTGGTATGTGGGCGTTCCGAGCCCGGCTAGTTGTAAACAGTATAATATTCTCGGAATAAGAGATATATTTTCAGCGTGAGTTGTCAGCTGGCAGAATGGTTCCGAGGTGGTAGAGAACCGGAATCCTGCTAGCAAATCCCTCAAGAGATAAGGTGGAATGCAGTAATTAGAGCCAAATTTCTTTGTAGGAACAGGTAGTCGAGTCTTGCAGCAGAGCTACACAGGTTCAACAATAATTGGCAAGTTGGTTAGGGAATTCTGGGAATAAATAGGGAATGGCTTAAAAGGGTATACCACAAGTTTAAATCGTGACAATTTCAGGAGTTAAATGGGTGTTGTGGGGTAACTCAGGCCTTCCGCTTTAAAGGGACAGTCTACCATAGAATTGTTATTGTTTTAAAAGATAGATAATCTCTTTATTACCCATTCCCCAGTTTTGCATAACCAACACAGTTATATTAATATACTTTTTACCTCTGTGATTACCTTGTATCTAGGAACCTTCTTCCAGCCCCCTGATCACATGACTGTGACTGTTTATTATCTATTGTCTTAAATGTAGCATTGTTTTGTGCTAAATCTTAAATAACCCCCTGTGCCTGAACACAGTGTTATCTATATGGCCCACGTGTACTTTCTGTCTCTTTGTGTTGAAAAGGAATTTAAAAAGCCTGTGATAAGAGGCAGCCCTCAAGGGCTTAGAAATTAGCATATGAGCCTACCTATGTTTAGTTTAAACTAAGAATACCAAGAAAAAAAAGTAAATTTGATGATAAAAGTAAATTGGAAAGTTGATTAAAATGAAAAGTCCTATCTGAATAATGAAAGTTTAATTTATACTAGACTGTCCCTTTAAGGTTATACTTAGTTTTCCTAGTCAACAGCCTGTGATTATAACAGTAGAATTGTCAAATAATTTTGTTTTTTTATCATGATGAGATCCTCCTCCTTTTGTATTTTTTAGAATCCTCAGAAGGGGAAAAACTCTGAAAATAAATTTCTTTATTATTGAAATTATTGTCAGAAACCTCAAAGTTATCATTTTCAGAATCAGAGTCTAACTACTCAGTTGTAGAATATCTGTCAATGTCAGTTCTGCTTGTAAAACCTTTCTTAAAATAATTAATATGTTCAATTTCAGAATCTGAAGAATCAGAAGTATCTTGTTTAGGAATAGCAAAATCTGTTATGTCTGTACTGTGCAGATTTAATTTTTTTTACTTTATTTTTCTCAGGGGTTAATCTGTCACAGGATTTGGAAATGTGCTTTCTTTTTTGAGTTGCTTTTCTAGGCTTGTGAATAATTCACAGATGCTATGACAGATTGCATTTGTTGTTGAATTTGTTGCTGAAAATTTACCATAGAGGAAAATAAATGTTGCACTGTTCTGTCAGAATATGTATTAGGGGATTCTTGGGACATAATGAATAAATTATTTTAATAAATTAGGTCAAATAAGATTAAATAAGAAGAGATACTAAAATATTATAGTCTTATAAATAATCATTTACCACAGAGAATCAAAATGAAGCCTGTGATATTACTAAGAGGGAAGGGAATGGAGAAGGAAAGATGGTGAGTGACACAGAATAGCGTGACAAAGTGAAAAGAGGTTGATTAAAAACAGATTGGTTTACAGCACCACGTTATCTCAATGGTCATTCCTGATCTGACCATATTATCTGTGTTATTGGCTAATGTTTTTTTTATGTTATGCAACGATTTAAAGCGCTGTATCAGCAGTAAGGGAAAAATAATAGCAAAATGTGAGTCCTTGTAATGCAATAATTTACACAACTACTGTAGTCATAAGACAAATGGTTGCAAAAGTTTCTCTAGGATCCCCTTTGCTCGGAAATGGGTGACATGCATGGCTTTTCCATTGATTTTTGGTAATCAGAAGGCCGTTAATTGCAGCTGCGCACCACACCTCCAAAATTCCCAGCAATAAAGGAGTTAATCAGTTAGTTATTAAGGGTAAATGTATTGTAGTGGAGTGATTACCCTCCAACCTAATACCTATCACCTCCCGGACCCCTCCCAATCAGCTCTTTTCCCTCCCCCCTCTGGTCACCATCATCTTCCACCATCATAGGTACTGGCAGTCAGTCTGCACTTAGGTTTTTTTTTTTATGATTTATTTATATTCTGCAGTGTAGGGATTCCCCCCTCAACCTACATGATCTTTCAGAAATAACTCTCTTCCCTCTCCCCCCCTACTGCCCCTCCATATTTATTACTTGCAATATGCCAGTTTGCAGTCTGGTGGAAGGGGTTGTGATTTTTTAAATTTAATAATTTTTATATTTCTGTAGTGTATTGACACGTAACGCACATGAATCGCAATTTAGGACTAATGTCGGATTAGCACACATAAAGAATTGCTATCTTCATGGCTCGTTATTGAAAAATGTTATATAAACTATTACAACATATTAAAAGTATCTTAAATATTATTCATACCTCTTTTGGGGAGAATTTACTGAAGTTTTCTGCACTTCCCAGTGATTTAGGTTGTCTTTTATGTGTTTCTCTGTCCAGGTGATCCCATACAGCCTCTATAATATTCAGGTCTGTATTCTGTGGAGGCCAGTCTATGACTGTCAGTCTTTTATCAGCTGTTTTTCTCTCCAGATATGATTTCACTGCATTAGCAGTGTGCTTGGGATTATTATCATGCTAAAAAATAAAACCATTCTCAATCAGGCGCTTTCCAGAAGTAATGGCATGATGAATTAAAACCTGTCTGTACTTTTCAGCATTCATAATCCCATCAATTCGGACAATATTGCCAACACCACTGGCAGAAATTCAGCCCCAGACCATCCACCATGTTTCTCTAAGGCCGTAAGCACTCATTCTTCCATCTCTCTTCAACTCTTCTTCTCACATACTGTCACCAATTGGACTTAAACATTTCTAACTTGAATTTGTCACTCCAAATGTCCTTATTACCTAAACTCCTATACATATTCCAAACAGTACCCATGCCACTTCCAAACCACTTTATCCCCACTCTGCAATCTATCACTAACTCATACAGCTGGCGTAAAAGACCACCAAGGGTATCTAAAAACACATTATATTTACCTCCAGCAAGGGAAGGCCTGGGAGTACCAAATTTTCAAGCATATAAGGATGCTACCACTCTTCAAAGGGTGGTGGACTGGTGCTACCAGTCGGCCATTTCATCTAACGCTTGGGTTTCCCTAGAACATGATCTGACGTTGACACCCCAACTAGGGAGCTGTTGCTGGCTTCCCCCCGGGTGCCGACCCCCCCATGCCCAAAACTACCCTATCATAACGGAAACCTTTACTGGGTGGTCTAAAATGATAAAAAGACACACCTCGCTATCCAGTATACCCTCCCCTCTTACACTAATGAACCAAATGCAAAATATAGGGAATGGCTTCTTCACTACATGGCTGAGATATACACAGCTGGTTCATTTCACTAACACTCATAAAGACAAACAAGATCTACTACGTATTCATACTAGATTTGAACAGCTTTGTAGCGCACTGCATCAACCAGCTCGTACTATATCTCTCCTATATACCATACTCAACACACCCCCAAAAGATCACCTCCCTTCTTATACGCAAAAATAGCAGAGAGACCTTCTGGAACAAATCTCAGTAGAAGATTGGAATACAATCTTCAGAAATATTGCTAAATCCTCTCACTCAGCTTCTCTACTGGAGGTCAACTATAAATTCTTAATGAGATGGTATTTGACTCCACAACGTCTCCAGTACATTTTCCCTCTAACATCCAACAGATGTTGGAGAAAATGTAACCAGGAGGGAACCATGTACCATATCTGGTGGTCCTGCCCCAGTGTTTAACCATTCTGGAATTCCATAACCATAGAGACCAGCAAAATACTGGGACGTAACATTCCCCTAGACCCAGTAGTCCTACTATTCCACAATATCCCCAAAATGCAATCCAAAGCCCATACTAAACTACTATATATGGCATTAAACAGTGTTAAGCAAGTTATTCCCCGGAAATGGAAACAGGAGGCTGCCCCAACGGTAGATGAGTGGTTAGCCCAATTTTCACTAAATATAAGGTTGGAGAAATACCATTACCTTTCTATTAATCACTTGGATTTCTATTATGAGATCCTCTTTTTATGGGACTCAAGACCACAGAGTTAATCAATGACCATGGATAATTGCGCTATCCCTCTAAGGACATACCAAGGTCATACGTTAAATACTTGTAGTTAAATCCTACACCAACATATGAAGTAATTTGTCCACTTGGTTTCCTTTTTCCTGTGCTTTTCTTTCATTTTCACTCATTTATCTGACTATTTTTCCTTTTCTCTTCTCTATTAAACACTTGCAAGTATAAGGTTGGCAACTCTCCTTGAGTTAGTATGGACAGCCAATGTATTGCTGCTCCTTCAGCTGGCCTTATAGTAACTACCGACCTTAGGACCTCATATAAGTGTTCTCCACTGGTTTAGGCCTATTGACTTGTAAGAACTTAAATGTACATCAAAGGAGAAATATTGTGAATGTTTTTGACTCTCTGCTTGTAAGTGTTTGAATCTATTTCAATAAAGTCCTTAAAATAAAAAAAAAAAAAGAATTGTAAGTACCAAGACCTTAACTCTTTCTCGAAATTATCGAGGGAACCATCACCTCGAATCAAGACAGAGATGCTCCAATAGGAAAGTCTCCAGAAACTGCGACAACCTAAGTCGTCAGTAAATAAATATCCCTTGTGACAAAACATCTTCATAAAAAAAGAGTTTCCTCTTATAACCAAGAGCTAAAAATAAACTATACTTAATGGAATAGTAAAGATATAGGCAAGCGCACAAAAAGAGCTAGCCAAGTTAGGGTGGGAAACAACACAACCCCCTTATAGAGCCCGGAACTGGGATCTTAAAAAGGAAGTAGACGAAAGGGAAGAGGATCTCCATCCTTCACCAATCGTCTTTTCAAATTTGCCATCTGATTTAGTGTTCTGAGATTCGACAGGTAGATCAGTACTAGACATCTCTAATATCGACAAAACCTCTCTCAGAAGCCAGCGCAGGCGTGCAACTCTAAATCTAAAGGCGAAATCCTCCTCTTCCGGAGGAATAGAAGCAGCAGGCGCCGACCCAGAAGGTCCATACTCTGAAGCCTCAGAGAGAACCGCACCCTCAGATGACTGATCGGATACAACCGTCAATTTACATGATGCTCTCTGTACCAGAGTGCATGGATTACTTCTACGTTTGCGCGTGGCAGTACGAGGCAAAGCGGCTAAGGCTGCAGACATCGCCATACGGAGCCGCGCAGTAACGTCTGGTGGAAAAGGACCCCCTCCAGTTAGAACTATATTCTGTAGTGTTGGATCCCCCTTACCCCCCAACCTCCCTGATCCGCCCAAACAGCTCTCTAACCCTCCCCCCTCTACCTATTTGCCGCCATCTTAGGTACTGGCAGCTGTCTGCCAGTACCCAGTTTGCTGCAATTTAGGCAAATTTTTTTACAAAAAAATTAAAATAACCTTTTTTTTCTGTAGTGTAGCTGACCCCCTCAATACCACCCTCCCCTTCCAGATCCCGTTATGGCAATGGATCCCACATAGGATCCCCCTCATTGCCCCTACCTCACTCCTCCCTCCTCAATGACGTAGGTATTTATTTATTTTTACTACAACACAAATACAGTGGCACCACACCAGCAACCTTTTCTAAGTTTCAATTAGTTGACATGCAATATGTTCATGTCTTATTATTTATTATAATAGAAAAGTTGGTGCTGTGCAGTTTGTAATATATTGGACACAAGAGAGGAAAGAACCTCTCGAAAGACTGCACTTATAGCACTCTGTGCCTGGACTGATAGTGGAGAAAATTGGGAAATTAAAATATAACTTTTATTTGGTATATTAAAATAAAACACTCAATTTAAAAACAACCAAAGAATTGGTAGCCTTTCCTAAATATTAGATAAGCCTTTGACGTGTCAAATGTATAAGGAAGGAAATTGTATAGGATAGTAACTAATTGTTACCTTGTGGAACAATATGTGCTGGTTAGGGAGGATTAGTATAGCAGTATCAGATACAATGTATATGATGGTGATAGATTAAGTTAATTTATGGTGGGAGTCCTCCTAAATAGTGTTATGATACCACTTGATGTAACACCTTAATGATAGTAAAAACAAAACAGAGCAAGTTTGTTTAATCGTTTATTGGATTTTGAGAGTTGTTCTCTGTTTTATGTTAAAGGTCTTAGTTATACTTTTGTGTGTTTTACGTTTGTGTTATTTTGTTACATTAGTCATACTCAGAAAGTGTTCAGGAAATGATATACATAGTTCTGTGATATCACTTTATTACTCCATATAATAGCACGTACAAATTAGTGCTTACTTTGATCAATAAGTGATATGATTGTGGAACCTTGTATACTATCACTTCTTAGTTGCTCCCTATATATATAGTCATATGATATCCTAATTTTTCATAAGTATCTTGGTGACTACTACGTAGTATAGATTCCCATGTACTGTGATTTGATATCACACTCTTATCGGTTTTGAACAAGCCTGATACGGGCGAAACCGGTCAGGGGGTTGTAGAGCTTAGGGGAGCTCTATAGAATTTTTAAAACTTTACCTCAGATATGGTAGCCGGTATAGGAGATTATAGAATCTAAACAGCCTTAGTGATATTAAGAATTACTTTAATATTATCTTACGAAGCTTTCTACATTACTATTTACTTAGTTATCACTACATTACTACAAACGAAATGCTGTATACCTTTAGTAACTTATAGTGCTGTATAACAGCTATTTTAAAGCTGTATATTTATAACTAATTTTGTGAGGAGGAAATATTTGAGCCTCAGGTTCGTTGACTATTAGTGACTCATTATCAGAGAAAACGCCAGTGTGCTGTCAACGTGCTGGTAGCCATTAGAAATAAACCCTTTGATCATAACTATTATATACAAACAGAACAGATAACAATTGTGAATAAATACATGAAGACTAAACAAATTGGTATAATAAGCTAAAATATTTTACTGACTTCAAACTCAAACCGGATACATTCCGGCAACAGTCATTTGAACTGACTATCTGCACAGTATTAATACATGTATATTGGCATGTTCAAAACAGTATATCTAGTTGCATATGAGCTATCTATCCTGTCACATGCTGCACCTTGTATGTGAATTTAATAACTTACATATGCATTCTTATTAGATTTGAACAATTCAGTCCATCTATTTATGCAAATATATTTAAAGTGACATACATAGCCAATATAATACTTGAACAAATCAGTTCATCCACTGATGTTTATACATTTAAAGCGGTATACACAGTAAAGATACTAGACACTTGCTTACAATTAAGGATATTTCATGTCTACCAATTACATTATGGTCACAAAAAACATATGTTAACGACCTGTTTTACAATTTATACAATACAATATTTATTTAAAAACAACATCTAAGTAACTCGATATTCAGGTAAAGATACCCAATACCGATAAGAGTGTGATATCAAATCACAGTACATGGGAATCCATACTACGTAGTAGTCACCAAGATACTTATGAAAAATTGAGATATCATATGACTATATATATAGGGAGCAACTAAGAAGTGATAGTATACAAGGTTCCACAATCATATCACTTATTGATCAAAGTAAGCACTAATTTGTACGTGCTATTATATGGAGTAATAAAGTGATATCACAGAACTATGTATATCATTTCCTGAACACTTTCTGAGTATGACTAATGTAACAAAATAACACAAACGTAAAACACACAAAAGTATAACTAAGACCTTTAACATAAAACAGAGAACAACTCTCAAAATCCAATAAACGATTAAACAAACTTGCTCTGTTTTGTTTTTACTATCATTAAGGTGTTACATCAAGTGGTATCATAACACTATTTAGGAGGACTCCCACCATAAATTAACTTAATCTATCACCATCATATACATTGTATCTGATACTGCTATACTAATCCTCCCTAACCAGCACATATTGTTCCACAAGGTAACAATTAGTTACTATCCTATACAATTTCCTTCCTTATACTTTTGACACGTCAAAGGCTTATCTAATATTTAGGAAAGGCTACCAATTCTTTGGTTGTTTTTAAATTGAGTGTTTTATTTTAATATACCAAATAAAAGTTATATTTTAATTTCCCAATTTTCTCCACTATCAGTCCAGGCACAGAGTGCTATAAGTGCAGTCTTTCGAGAGGTTCTTTCCTCTCTTGTGTCCAATTTATTTATTTTTGTCTTTCCTGTAGCAAGGCGTACTGATCCCACCCGCTCCTGCCCTCCTTCCTCCTCCTACAGCGATGGGCCGCGCACTCGCCTCCCTCCTTAAACCAACAATCGGCACCACCGCTGTGGCCCCAAAGGGGCTATGCTGGCCTTTGTTTACCCTTGTCAACTCACTGAAAGGACTGTGAGCACTATGTCACCACTCTGTGGCCCTCTCTGCAAATTTATTCCTGCATCGCCCCACTCGTGGGGCATGCAGAAATAGCACAATCTCACAATTTTAAACGATATTGTGGCGCTGGTCATTAAGGGGTTAAAGGGATAGTCTAGTCAAAATTAAACTTTCATTGTTCAGATAGAACATGCAATTTTAAGCAACTTTCTATTTTACTCCTATTATCAAGTTTTCTTCATCCTCTTGGTATCCTTATTTAAAAAAGCAGGAATGTGAGGCTTCCGTTTTGTGGGCGGGTCTGACAGACGTGCTACGCAGCTCCATGGTGGCTATGAGTCGCTGAAGCAAGAGATCTTGCCCCACTGCTACTACCCGTGTACCCAGCCTGGTTCCGGGATTTTCGGGGATATTGGCCGTGTCTGTTGAGGCCAGGTGGTAAGGTACCACACTCCACACCAAAAGGAGAAGAGCGGTGGACAGTCCGGTCCAGAGGTTTGGCGCAAGAGCGCTTGAGATCCGGGAGTTGCTCCCCGAAGCCGCATCTGATATACCCGCTGGTAGGTCGGGGCTACTACACGGCGGAGGGATCCGTGTGTGGCGCCTCCTCCTCGCGGTAAAGAGCGATAATTTTCTAACTGCAGATGTCCTCTGGAAGCGGAAAAAGCACACTGATTGTCTTTGGTTCACATTTGTTATCTTTGTTTAAATAGATATATCACTTATTATTATTATAATTCACGGTATTTTGATAAGACTTATACACACATTAAAAGCCTATGGAAATGTTTATTACACAGGGGAAACAAAATTCTCCCATAATGCCTTCAAAAGTGAAAGACAGGAGGAATAAGAACTCAGATACTATTTTAGAAACTCCTATGGATATGGTTAACTCTTCTGTAGATACCCAATCCTTATTAGTCCAATTGACAGCTCTGTTTACTCCACAGTTTGACATCATTAAGAAAGAGCTAAATAATATATCATCTGAGCTTGTTACATTATCAAATGAGGTTAAACAATTTTCTTCTAGACTGAATGAGGCAGAATCCAGAATATCTGATTTAGAAGACTTACGCCTAGATTTAGAGTTTTGTCGGTAAAGACCCGCGTAGCTAACACAGCTTTTTTTCCCCAGCGCACCCTTAAAGGGACAGTCAACACCAGAATTTTTGTTGTTTAAAAAGATAGATAATCCCTTTATTACCCATTCCCCAGTTTTGCATAACCAACACAGTTATATTAATACACTTTTTACTGCTGTGACTATCTTGTATCTAAGCATCTCCTGACCGCCCCTAATCACATGACTTTTAGTTATTATCTATTGACTTGCATTTTAGCCAATTAGTGCAGTGTCTGCCACAACCCACGGGCGTGATCACAATGCTATCTATATGGTTTACCTGAACTACTCTCCCCTGTTGTGAAAAGCAAATACAAAAGCATGTGATTAGAGGCGGCCTTCAATAAAAGTAAATTGTTGATAAAAGTAAATTGGAAAGTTGTTTAAAATTACATGCCCTATTTGAAAAATAAAAGTTTTTTTTGGCCTTGACTGTCCCTTTAAGACAACGCTGGTATTTAGAGTTGTCTGAAGGGCTGCGTTAGGCTCCAAAAAGGGAGCATAAAGGCATATTTACAGCCACTTAAACTCTCAATACCAGCGTTACTTACGGTAGCGGCTAGCTGGAAAAACGTGGTCGTGCACGATTCCCCTATAGGAAACAATGGGGCAGTTTGGGCTGAAAAAAAACCTAACACCTGCAAAAAAGCAGCGTTAAGCTCCTAACGCAGCCCCATTGTTTCCTATGGGGAAACAGTTTCTAAGTCTGCACCTAACACCCTAACATGAACACTCTAACATAAACACCCCTAACCTTACACTTATTAACCCCTAATCTGCCGGCCTCGCTATCGCTGACACCTGCATTATATTATTAATCCCTAATCTTCCGCTCCGTACACCGCCGCAACCTACATTATACCTATGTACCCCTAATCTGCTGTCCCTAACATCGCCGACACCTATATTATATTTATTAACCCCTAATCTGCCCCCCCAACGTCGCCGCTACCTTACCTACACTTATTAACCCCTAATCTGCCGACCGGACCTCGCTGCTACTCTAATAAATGTATTAACCCCTAAAGCTAAGTCTAACCCTAACCCTAACACCCCCCTAAATTAAATATAATTTTAATCTAACGAAATAAATTAAATATTATTAACTAAAGTCTTCCTATTTAAAGCTAAATACTTACCTGTAAAATAAACCCTAATATAGCTACAATATAACGAATAATTATATTGTAGCTATTTTAGGATTTATATTTATTTTACAGGCAACTTTGTATTTATTTTAACTAGGTACAATAGCTATTAAATAGTTATTTACTATTTAATAGCTACCTAGTTCAAATAATTACAAAATTACCTGTAAAATAAATCCTAACCTAACTTACAATTAAACCTAACACTACACTATCAATAAATAAATTAAATCAATTAACTACAAGTACCTACAATTAAATAAACTAAACTAAATTACAAAAACAAACACTAAATTACAAAAAATAAAAAAACATTACAATAATTTTAAGCTAATTACACCTACTCTAAGCCCCCTAATAAAATAACAAAGCCCCCCAAAATAAAAAAAATTCCCTACCCTAATCTAAATTTAAAAAGTTAACAGCTCTATTACCTTACCAGCCTTTAAAAGGGCATTTTTCGGGGCATGCCCCAAAGAAATCAGCTCTTTTGCCTGTAAAAAAAAACACAATACCACCCCCCAACATTACAACCCACCACCCACATACCCCTACTCTAACCCAAACTCCCCTTAAATAAACCTAACACTACCCCCCTGAAGATCTCCCTACCTTGAGCCGTGTTCACCCAGCCGGGCACCGATGGACCAAAAGAGGGCATCCGGAGCGGCAGAAGTCTTCATCCTATCCGGGCAGAAGAGGACATCCGGACCGGTAGACATCTTTATCCAAGCGGCATCTTCTATCTTCATCCATCCGGAGCGGAGCCATCTTCTTCCAGCCGACGCGGATCCATCCTTCTTCCACGACACCTACTCGAAGAATGAAGGTTCCTTTAAATGACGTCATCCAAGATGGCGTCCCTCGAATTCCGATTGGCTGATAGAATTTTATCAGCCAATCGAAATTAAGGTCGGAAAAATCTGATTGGCTGATTGAATCAGCCAATCAGAGTCAAGTTCAATCGGATTGGCTGATCCAATCAGCCAATCAGATTGAGCTTGCATTCTATTGGTTGTTCCGATCAGCCAATAGAATGCAAGCTCAATCTGATTGGTTGATTGGATCAGCCAATCCGATTGAACTTGAATCTGATTGGCTGATTCATATAATTCTATCAGCCAATCGGAATTCGAGGGACACCATCTTGGATGACGTCATTTAAAGGAACCTTCATTCGGCGAGTAGGCGTCGTGGAAGAAGGATGGATCCGCGTCGGCTGGAAGAAGATGGCTCCGCTCCGGATGGATGAAGATAGAAGATGCCGCTTGGATGAAGATGTCTACCGGTCCGGATGTCTTCTTCTGCCCGGATAGGATGAAGACTTCTGCCGCTCCGGATGCCCTCTTTTGGTCCATCGGTGCCCGGCTGGGTGAACACGGCTCAAGGTAGGGAGATCTTCAGGGGGGTAGTGTTAGGTTTATTTAAGGGGGGTTTGGGTTAGAGTAGGGGTATGTGGGTGGTGGGTTGTAATGTTGGGGGGTGGTATTGTGCTTTTTTTTACAGGCAAAAGAGCTGATTTTTTGGGGGCATGCCCCGCAAAAAGCCCTTTTAAGGGCTGGTAAGGTAATAGAGCTGTTAACTTTTTTAATTTAGATTAGGGTAGGGAATTTTTTTTATTTTGGGGGGCTTTGTTATTTTATTAGGGGGCTAAGAGTAGGTGTAATTAGCTTAAAATTATTGTAATCTTTTTTTATTTTTTGTAATTTAGTGTTTTTTTTGTAATTTAGTTTAGTTTATTTAATTGTAGGTAATTGTAGGTACTTGTAGTTTATTTATTGATAGTGTAGTGTTAGGTTTAATTGTAATTTAGGTTAGGATTTATTTTACAGGTAATTTTGTAATTATTTGAACTAGGTAGCTATTAAATAGTAAATAACTATTTAATAGCTATTGTACCTAGTTAAAATAAATACAAAGTTGCCTGTAAAATAAATATAAATCCTAAAATAGCTACAATATAATTATTCATTATATTGTAGCTATATTAGGGTTTATTTTACAGGTAAGTATTTAGCTTTAAATAGGAAGACCTTAGTTAATAATATTTAATTTATTTTGTTAGATTAAAATTATATTTAACTTAGGGGGGTGTTAGGGTTAGACTTAGCTTTAGGGGTTAACACATTTATTAGAGTAGCGGCGAGGTCCGGTCGGAAGATTAGGGGTTAATAAGTGTAGGTAGGTAGCGGCGACGTTGGGGGGCAGATTAGGTAGGTGTCTGCGATGTTAGGGGCAGCAGATTAGGGGTTCATAGGGATAATGTAGGTGGTGGCGATGTGCGGTCGGCAGATAAGGGTTAAAAATATTTATTATAGTGGCGGCGATGTGGGGGGGGCCTCGGTTTAGGCGTACATAGGTAGTTTATGGGTGTAAGTGTACTTTAGAGCACAGTAGTTAAGAGTTTTATAAACCGCGTTAGCCCATAAAGCTCTTAACTACTGACGTTTTACTGCGGATGGAGTCTTGTCAGTAGAGGGTCTAATGCTCACTTCAGCCAAGACTCTAAATACCGGCGTTAGGAAGATCCCATTGAAAAGATAGGATATGCAATTGGCATAAGGGGATCTGAGGTATGGAAAAGTCGCGGCTTGGAAGTGAGCGTTAGACCCTTTCCTGGCTGACTCTAAATACCAGCGGGCGGTAAAAAGCAGCATTAGGAGCCCTTAACGCTGCTTTTGACGGCTAATGCCAAACTCTAAGTCTAGGCGTTAGTTAATAATCAAAAAAGTTTAGTTCAAAGTCAGGAGACTAAGATCTCGGATTTACAATTGCGCCTGGAGGATCTTGAGGATCGCTCCAGACGCAACAATATTAAAATCGTTGGCCTTCCGGAAACACCTCAATATGAGGACCTCCTGAAGTTTACCTCCTTCTTATTACCCCAAGCATTGGGCTTCCCGCCCCAGCAGCTGCCATTAGCAGTTGAGAGGGCACACAGGTTGGGTGCTAGAAAACCCAACGTAGATACTCTACACAGAAGTAGAATGTGCATCTTTAAATTACTGAGATATCAGGACAAAGTGGAACTCTTGAAACTCTACAGAAAGTCTGAGTCATTTATTTTTGACAATAATAAACTTTTATTGTTTCAAGACTTCTCACTTGAAACTTCTGCTAAGAGAAAACAAATGATACCGTATTGTTCAAAAATTGTGCAAAAAGGTGTGAAAGCATGATTAACTTACCCCGCTAAGATAATTGCAGAAGGCAAGGATAATAGACGGGCTTTAAACAACATGTTAGAAGCCCAGGAGTTTATTGATAAGATGTAGTATAAAAGGGTATTTCCTCGCTTAAATTTATTTTAAAGTCTATATGAGTAATGTTTTACCCTTGTTTTTCACAAGAGTTATGTCGAGAAGAATCATTTTTCTTATTAGAATGCAGCAGCTCGGGTTGTTTCTTTTTTATTGTGTAACAGTTTATAATATTTGTCATGTTTTTAAGTTATGTTTAATTACACAATACACAGGTATTATTCATTTTTATAGTGTGTTTTTTTTTGTCCTGCTCTCTCCCCCCCCTTCCTCCTCGCCTCTATTATTGTATCTCTTTTACAAGGTATTTTGCAGACTTGTATGCATATAGTCACAGCTAATATTAATATTCTGTCGTGGAATGTGAGAGGGAAACTTATAATCAAATACTTAGCAAAATTTAATCCCGATGTTGTTATGATTCAAGAAACGTATCTCAAGGAAATAGAACTCCCTAAACTAAAGTGTAAATGGGTAGGGGAACTAGTAGCGGCTCCTGCAGTTAAAAGGAGATCTGGGGTGGCAATTCTTTTCACAAGAATTTGGATTATAAAATTTTTAATGTCCAAGCCGATCCTGAAGGAAGATATATTATCGTTGGTGTACAGCTCAATGGTTGTAATAATACCCTTTGTAATGTATATGGTCCTAATAGTTTCTCGCCAGTCTTTTGGGACAAAATCAAATATAAGATATTCCCTTTTATTGGAGGGAATTTAATGTTAGGGGGATTTTAATATGTCTATCTGTCCTGAATTGGATAGATTATCATTAAAAAAACAGGGAATATCACAAAATTGCAAAAATGTTTAAAAATTTTTGTTATGAATTAAGTCTGGTAGATATCTGGAGATTAAAAAATCCCGACCAGCGAAGTTTTACGTGTGAATCAAAAGTTCATAAAACTTTCTCTAGAATAGATATCCTGTTTATTTCTAAACAATTGGCTATGTGCAGAACAGAGGCTAGTATTCATGATATTGTGATATCTGATTATTCACCAATTTCAGTTATGCTGTGTGCAACGGCTCTACTTCGGCTCCCTCGGTTTTTGGCAAATAACCCAAGATTTAACAATAATTTAAAAGAGAAGTGGAAGGACTATACGATATATAATATAAACCAATTTGAGAAAATTTAGACTTTTGGGAAGCTGCGAAAGCAGTTCTGAGGGGGGAAATTAAATCATATCTCTATAACTGGAGAAAAAAGGCGATGGCTTTTGAACTGCAGCTTGCTGCGCAAGTTAGAAATGCTTTTAGGAACTATTTTATATATAGATCTCCCGATAACTGGGATAAATATTGTAAAGCCAGAAGAGAAAGGGACATCTTTTTAAGACAAAGATGTCATGAAGAAGAACAAAAAATGTATCTCCAGTTTAGAGGAACTTATGGTAATTCCGCAAAATACTTGGCCAAATTAGCTAAAATCAGAAAGAATAAGAATCTTATTCTAACAGTTAAATGCAGAATCCGAGGTAGAGATGGATAATTTTACATATTTTTGGACTAAAATTAAGATTACTATGATTTCTGAGGAGGAACTTCAAGGTCTGAATCAACCAATAACAGAGGATGAGATATCAGAAGCTATTCAATCAGCTAGCAGTAATAAGGCGCCAGGCCCTGATGGCCTTCCAATAGAGTTTTATAAAATTCCATTTGAAGAAATAAAAATCCCCCTAGCTAGTTTATTCAACTTTTATTTTTATTATGGAAATGAAATGTCAAGCTATGTTACTGCAGCACGTATCTCGTTGATACTAAAAAAAGGTAAAGACCCCCTAGATCCAGGAGCTTATAGATCCATTTCGGTACTCAATGCAAATTACAAGATATTGACTTCTATTATATCTTCTAGACTAGCGGTACTTTTGGATAAAATCATTCACCCTGACCAGACAGGATTTATGAAAAATAGAAACTCATTTAGAAATATTTGACAAGTTACCTCATTGTTAGATTATGTATGGAATCTGGATCACAGTAAAGATGAGTTTAAAAAGTATAGGGAAGGTGCTATACTTACTGTTGATGCAGAAAAAAGCATGTAATGCAATTAATTGGAATTATCTATTTACAGGGGTGGAGAAATTTGGACTCAGAAATCAATTCCTTCAATTTGTTAGAAATCTTTATAAATCTCCTATATCTTATTTATGTATAAATGGTTCCCTATCTCCTAAAATCTATTTAAAGAGAGGGACCCGACAAGGTTGCCCTCTCTCTCCTTTACTTTTTAACCTGGCTTTGGAACCATTTGCTATTTGGTTGAGGGACAACCTTTTGGGTATACTTATGGGTGCCCATACATTAAAAATTCTCCTTTATGCAGATGACCTGCTTATTTCTTTCATGTAATTGGCAAGAGTCCATGAGCTAGTGACGTATGGGATATACAATCCTACCAGGAGGGGCAAAGTTTCCCAAATCTCAAAATGCCTATAAATACACCCCTCACCACACCCACAATTCAGTTTTACAAACTTTGCCTCCTATGGAGGTGGTGAAGTAAGATTTCTACGTTGATATGCGCTTCTCAGCATTGTTGAAGCCCGATTCCTCTCAGAGTACAGCGAATGTCAGAGGGACGTGAAGGGAGTATCACTTATGAATACAATGATTTCCCTAACGGGGGTCGATTTCATAGTTTCTCTGTTATCGGTCGTAGAGATTCATCTCCTACCTCCCTTTTCAGATCGACGATATACTCTCAATTTACCATTACCTCTACTGATAACTGTTTCAGTACTGGTTTGGCTATCTGCTATATGTGGATGGGTGTCTTTTGGTAAGTATGTTTTTTATTACTTAAGACACCTCAGCTATGGTTTGGCACTTTATGCATTTATATAAAGTTCTAAATATATGTATTGTACTTATATTTGCCATGAGTCAGGTTCATGTATTTCCTTCTGCAGACTGTCAGTTTCATATTTGGGGAATATAAACATTTTTTGAAGAAATTTATTTCTTACCTGGGGTTTAGTCTTTTTTTCAATTGACTACTTCTTGCAAATTGCGGGCGATTTTAGGCCCGCGGGTGCGTCAAATGCTAAACTTTATTGCGTCATTTTTGGCGCGAAAATATTTTTGGCACGAAAAAATACGTCTATGACGCAACTTTGTCATTTCCGGCGTCATACTTGACGCCGAGACCTTTCACATGGTTGCGTCATTAGTGACGCGAGTGTGTCATTTCCGGTTATTTTTGGCGCTAAAAAAGTTTAAGTTAGGTTGTGCATCATACCCCATTGATGTTTGCCTCTTGCCTTTTTCTCTATCAGAGGGCTATGCTATTTGCATTTTTTTTCCCCATTCCTGAAACTGTCATATAAGGAAATAGATAATTTTGCTTTATATGTTGTTTTTTCTCTTACATTTTGCAAGGTCTCAATCTGATCCTGCCTCAGAAGTTTCTGCTGGAACATTGCGGCCTGACATCGGTTCTACCAAAGCTAAGTGCATTTGTTGTAAAATTGTAGAAATTATTTCGCCGAATGTCATTTGTAAAAGTTGTCATGATAAACTTTTACATGCAGATAGTGTATCCATCAGTAATAGTACATTGCCAGTTGCAGTTCCTTCAACTTCTAATGTGCATGATATACCTGTAAATTTTAAAGAATTTGTTTCTTATTCTATCCTGAAGGCTTTGTCTGCATTTCCACCTTCTAATAAACGTAAAAGGTCTTTTAAAACTTCTCATTTAGTTGATGAGATTTCAAATGACCAACAACATAATAATTTATCCTCTTCTGATGAGGATCTATCTGATACAGAAGATCCTTCCTCAGATATTGACACTGACAAATCCACTTATTTATTTAAAATAGAGTATATGCGTTCTTTATTAAAAGAAGTGCTAATTACTTTGGATATTGAGGTATCCAGTCCTCTTGACGTTCAGTCTAATAAACGTTTAAATGCTGTTTTTAAACCTCCTGTGGTTTCCTATTCCTGAGGTTATTTCTGGTATGATTTCTAAGGAATGGAATAAGCCAGGTACTTCTTTTATTCCTTCTTCAAGGTTTAAAAAATTGTATCCTTTACCAGCAAAATCTATAGAGTTTTGGGAAAAAATCCCCAAAATTGATGGGGCTATTTCTACTCTTGCTAAACGAACCACTATTCGTATGGAAGATAGTACTTCCTTTAAGGATCCTTTAGATAGGAAGCTTGAATCTTATCTAAGGAAGGCCTATTTATATTCAGGTCATCTTCTCAGGCTGATGTTGCGGCTGCATCAACTTTCTGGTTGGAGAATTTAGCGCAACAGGAATTGGATTCTGACTTATCTAGCATTATTCGCTTACTGCAATATGCTAATCATTTTATTTGCGATGCCATTTTTGATATTATCAAAATTGATGTTAGATCCATGTCTTTAGCTATATTAGCTAGAAGAGCTTTGTGGCTTAAATCTTGGAATGCTGATATGACATCTAAATCTAGATTACTATCTCTTTCTTTCCAAGGTAATAATTTATTTGCTTCTCAGTTGGATTCTATTATTTCAACTGTCACTGGGGGGAAGGGAGTTTTTCTGCCTCAGGATAAAAAAACCTAAGGGTAAATCTAAGGCTTCTAACCGTTTTCGTTCCTTTCGTCAGAATAAGGAACAAAAACTCAATCCTCCCCCAAGGAATCTGCTTCCAATTGGAAGCCTTCCTCAAATTGGAATAAATCCAAGCCATTTAGGAAACCAAAGTTAGCCCCTAAGTTTGCATGAAGGTGCAGCCCTCATTCCAGCTCAGCTGGTAGGGGGCAGATTAAGGTTTTTCAAGGATATTTGGATAAATTCTGTCCAAAATCAATGGATTCAGAGCATTGTCTCTCAAGGGTATCGAATAGGATTCAGAGTAAGACCTCCTGTGAGAAGATTTTTTCTCTCACGTATCCCAGCAAATCCAGTAAAAGCTCAGGCTTTGCTTTAGTGTGTTTCAGACCTGGAGTCTTCAGGGGTAATCATGCCAGTTCCTCTTCAGGAACAAGGTTTGGGGTTTTATTCAAATCTATTCATTGTCCCAAAAAAGGAAAATTTATTCAGACCAGTTCTGGATCTGAAAATTTTAAATCGTTATGTAAGAGTACCAACTTTCAAGATGGTGACTATAAGGACTATTCTGCCTTTTGTTCAGCAAGGACATTATATGTCCACAATAGACTTGCAGGATGCATACCTTCATATTCCGATTCATCCAGAACATTATCAGTTTCTGAGATTCTCTTTTCTAAACAAGCATTACCAATTTGTTGCTCTTCCATTTGGCCTAGCAACAGCTCCAATAATCTTTTCAAAGGTTCTGGGTGCAATACTCTCTGTAATCAGAGAACAGGGTATTGCGGTGCTTCCTTATTTGGATGATATCTTGGTACTAGCTCAGTCTTTACGTACTGCAGAATCTCACACAAATCAACTAGTGTTGTTTCTTCGGAAACATGGTTGGAGGATCAATTTACCAAAAAGTTTCTTGATTCCTCAGACAAGGGTCACCTTTTTAGGCTTCCAGATAGATTCTGTGTCCATGACTCTGTCTCTAACAGACAAGAGACGTTTAAAATTGGTTGCAGCCTGCCGGTACCTTCAGTCTCAGTCATTCCCTTCAGTGGCTATGTGCATGGAAGTTTTAGGTCTCATGACTGCAGCATCCGACGCGATCCCCTTTGCTCGTTTTCACATGAGACCTCTACAGCTTTGTATGATGAACCAATGGTGCAGGGAAAATACAAAGATATCACAATTAATATCCTTAAATCCCAATGTACGACACTCTCTGACATGGTGGATAGATCACCATCGTTTAGTTCAAGGGGCTTCTTTTGTTCGGTCAACATGGACTGTGATCACAACAGATGCGAGTCTTTCAGGTTGGGGGGCTGTTTGGGGATCTCTGACAGCACAAGGGGTTTGGAAATCTTAAGAGGCGAGATTACCAATAAATATTTTAGAACTCCGTGGAATTCTCAGAGCTCTTCAGTTTTGGCCTCTGTTAAAGAGAGAATTGTTCATTTGTTTTCAGACAAACAATATCACAACAGTGACATATGTCAATCATCAGGGTGGGACTCACAGTCCCCAAACTATGAAAGAAGTATCTTGGATACTTGCTTGGGCAGAATCTAGCTCCTGTCTAATCTCTGCGGTACATATCCCAGGTGTAGACAATTGGGGGGCGGATTATCTTAGCCGCCAGATTTTACATTCAGGGGAGTGGTCTCTCCATCCAGATGTATTTTCTCAGATTGTTCAGATGTGAGGTCTTCCAGAGATAGATCTCATGGCCTCTCATCTAAACAAGAAACTTCCCAGATACCTGTCCAGGTCCAGGGATGTTCAGGCGGAAGCAGTGGATGCGCTGACATTTCCTAGGTGTTATCATCCTGCTTACATTTTCCCGCCTCTAGTTCTCCTTCCAAGAGTGATCTCCAAAATCATCATGGAACAATCATTTGTGTTGCTGGTGGCTCCAGCATGGCCACACAGGTTTTGGTATGCGGATCTGGTTTGGATGTCCAGTTGCCCGCCTTGGCCACTTCCTACGGCCAGACCTACTATCTCAAGGTCCGTTTTTCCATCAGGATCTCAAATCATTAAATTTGAAGGTATGGAAATTGAACACTTAGTACTAAGTCATAGAGTTCTCTCTGACTCAGTGATTAATACTATGTTACAAGCTCGTAAATTTGTCTCTAGAAAGATTTATTATAGAGTTTGGAAGACTTACATTTCATGGTGTTCTTCTCATAAATTCTCCTGGCATTCTTTTAGAATTCCTAGAATTTTACAGTTTCTTCAGGATGGTTTGGATAAGGGTTTGTCTGCAAGTTCCTTGAGAGGACAAATCTCCGCTCTTCCTGTTTTATTTCACAGAAAGATTGCTATACTTCCTGATATACACTGTTTTGTACAGGCTTTAGTTCATATTAAGCCTGTCATTAAATCAATTTCTCCTCCTTGGAGTCTTAATTTGGTTCTGAAGGCTTTACGGGCTCCTCCATTTGAACCTATGCTTTCTTTGGACATTAAACTACTTTCTTGGAAAGTGTTGTTCCTTTTGGCCATCTCTTCTGCTAGAAGAGTTTATGAGCTATCTGCTCTTTCTTGTGAGTCTCCTTTTCTGATTTTTCATCAGGATAAGGCAGTTTTGCGGACTTCTTTTACATTTTTACCTAAGGTTGTGAATTCTAACAACATTAATAGAGAAATTGTTGTCCCTTCCTTATGTCCTAATCCTAAGAATTCTTTGGAAAGATCCTTGCATTCTTTAGATGTGGTAAGAGCTTTGAAATATTATGTGGAAGCTACTAAAGATTTCAGGAAGACTTTCAGTCGATTTGTTATATTTTCTGGTCCTAGGAAAGGTCAGAAGGCTTCTGCTATTTCCTTGGCTTCTTGGTTGAAACTTTTGATTCATCAAGCTTATTTGGAGTCAGGTCAGGCCCCGCCTCAGAGAATTATAGCTCATTCTACTAGATCAGTCCCCACTTTGTGGGCTTTTAAGAATGAAGCTTCAGTTGATCAGATTTGCAAAGCAGCAACTTGGTCTTCTTTGCATACATTTACTAAATTCTACCGTTTTTATGTATTTGCTTCTTCGGAAGCAGTTTTTGGTAGAAAAGTTCTTCAGGCAGCTGTTTCAGTTTGATTCTTCTGCTTTTTTATTTAAGTTTTTTTCTTTCAATTATGAAAATAAACTTATTTTTTTGGGTTGTGGATTAATTTTTTCAGCGAAAAATGGCTGTTTTTATTTTATTCCCTCTTTCTCTAGTGACTCTTGAGTGGAGATCCACATCTTGGGTATTGTTATCCCATACGTCACTAGCTCATGGACTCTTGCCAATTACATGAAAGAAAACATAATTTATGTAAGAACTTACCTGATAAATTCTTTTCTTTCATATTGGCAAGAGTCCATGAGGCCCACCCTTTTTATGGTGGTTATGATTTTTTGTAAAAAGCACAATTAATTCCAAATTTCTTTTGTTGATGCTTTCTACTCCTTTCTTTATCACCCCACTGCTTGGCTATTCGTTAAACTGAATTGTGGGTGTGGTGAGGGGTGTATTTTTAGGCATTTTGAGGTTTGGGAAACTTTGCCCCTCATGGTAGGATTGTATATCCCATACGTCACTAGCTCATGGACTCTTGCCAATATGAAAGAAATGAATTTATCAGGTAAGTTCTTACATAAATTATGTTATTTCTTGATAATGTATACAAAGTTATTCCGCAGCTCCTACAACTTTTTCACTTTTTTTCATCTTTTTCTGGATACAAAATTAATTATAATAAAAGTGAACTTCTAATGCTTTCAGAAGGGAGACATAAGCCACGTTCTCACCCATTTAAAACAGTCGATTCTTTTCAAAATCTGGGTATAGTTTTGCATAGAAATCCAGAAAAATGGTATAGGATGAATTACGGTCCAATATTACAGAAATTAAATCGGATCTAGACTCTTGGGCCCCTAGTTATCAAGCCGTCAACCTCAAATACGCTGGAATTCCGCAGCGTATTTGTGGCGAAGATTCGCCTTAGTTATCAAGCCCTACACACCGGCAAAAGTAGAATTTTGTGACGTAAGCTTCGATCCGCAGGACTCAGTCCGACACAGATCAATTCTTACGTCACTCCAGATGTTCCGCACACAAGTTCGGCACAATCTGACTACTTTTGCTAGTTATAAAAAAACCAGCAGGTACGCTCGGCACTTTTCCGGCCCAGCGTACCTGGTTTTCAAACCGCCGCCCTGGAGGCGGCGGATCCCATAGGAATCAATGGGAGTCTGACCATAGCGAAAGTTCATGTTCGCTGCTGCCAGATATCCCATTGATTCCTATGGGAGCTGTCTGCAACTAACACCCTAACATTTACCCCGAGTCTAAACGCCCCTAATCTGCCACCCTACACCGCCACAACTAAATAACTGTATTACCCCCTATACCGGCGCCCCCGGAGCCCCCCGCAACTATAATAAAGTTATTAACCCCTAAACCGCCGCTCCCGGACACTGCCGCCACCTACATTATACCTAGTAACCTCTATCCTGCCCCCCTATACCGTCACCTATAATAAATTTATTAACCCCTATCCTGCCCCCCCTACACCGTCACCACCTATAATAAAGTTATTAACCCCTGTTCCAGCCAACAGAATGCAAGCTCAATCTGATTGGCTGATTGGATCAGCCAATCGGATTGAACTTCAATCTGATTGGCTGATTCAATCAGCCAATCAGATTTTTCCTACCTTAATTCCGATTGGCTGATAGAATCCTATCAGCCAATCGGAATTGAAGGGACGCCATCTTGGATGACGTCACTTAAAGGTACCGTCATTCGTCGTTAGTCGTCGGGAAGAAGAGGATGGCTCCGCGTCGGCTCGTCTGAAGATGGCTCCGCTCCGGATGGATGAAGATTGAAGACGCCGCTTGGATGAAGACTTCAATCGGATGGAAGACCTCTTCAGCGCCGCCTGGATGATGACTTCAATCGGATGGAAGACTTCTTCAGCGCCCCTTGGATGATGACTTCTGCCGCTGCGGATCTCCTCTTCGGTTCCATCGGTGGTCGGCTGGCTGAAGATGGCTCAAGGTAGGATGATCTTCAGGGGGGTAGTGTTAGGTTTATTTAAGGGGGGTTTGTGTTAGAGTAGGGGTATGTGGGTGGTGGGTTTTAATGTTGGGGGGGTTGTATTTTTATTTTACAGGCAAAAGAGCTGTTTTCTTTGGGGCATGCCCCGCAAAAGGCCATTTTAAGGGTTGGTAAGGTAATAGAGCTGGCAACTTTTTAATGTAGAATAGGGTAAGGAACTTTTTTATTTTGGGGGGCTTAGATTAGGTGTAAGTAGCTTAAAATTGTTGTAATATTTTTGAAATGTTTGTAACTTATTTTTTTATTTTTTGTAACTTTAGTTAGTTTATTTAATTGAATTTAATTGTAGTTATTTGTAGGTAATTTATTTAATTAATTTAATGATAGTGTAGTGATAGGTGTGATTGTAACTTAGGTTAGGATTTATTGTACAGGTAATTTTGTATTTCTTTTAGAAAGGTAGTTATTAAATAGTTAATAACTATTTAATAACTATTCTAACTAGCTAAAATAAATACAAAGTTACCTGTAAAATAAATATAAATCCTAAAATAGCTACAATGTAATTATTAATTACATTGTAGCTATCTTAGGGTTTATTTTACAGGTAAGTATTTAGTTTTAAATAGGAATAATTTATTAAAGTATAGTGTAGTGTTAGGTGTAATTGTAACTTAGGTTAGGATTTATTTTACAGGTAAATTTCTCTTTATTTTAACTAGATAGCTATTAAATAGTTAATAACTATTTAATAGCTATTGTACCTAGTTAAAATAAATACATAGTTGCCTGTAAAATAAAAATAAATCCTAAGATAGCTACAATATAATTATTATTTATATTGTAGCTATATTAGGGTTTATTTAAAAGGTAAGTATTTAGTTTTAAATAGGATTAATTTAGTTAATAAGAGAAATATTATTTAGATTTATTTAATTAATATTTAAGTTAGGGGGGTGTTAGGGTTAGTGTTAGACTTAGGTTTAGGGGTTAATAATTTTATTACAGTGGCGGCGGTGTAGGGGGGGCAGGATAGGGGTTAATAAATTTATTATAGGGGGCGATGGTGTAGGGGGGGCAGATTAGGGGTTAATAAATTTATTATAGGTGGCGACAGTATAGGGGGGGCAGATTAGGGGTTAATACGTTTAATATAGGTTGCGGCGGGGTCCGGGAGCGGTGGTTTAAGAGTTAAACTATTTATTTAGTTGCGGCGGGGCCCGGGAGCGGCGGTTTAGGGGTTAAACAATTTATTTAGTTGCGGCGGGGTCCAGGATCCGCAGGATAGGGGTTAATAACTTTATTATAGGTGGCGGCGGTATGGGGGGGCAGGATAGGGGTTACTAGGTATAATGAAGGTGGCGGCGGTCTCCGGGAGCGGCGGTTTAGGGGTTAATACATTTATAAGAGTTGCGGCGGGGTCTAGGAGCGGCGGTTTAGGGGTTAATAACTTTATTTAGTTGCGGGGGGCTCCGGTATAGGGGGTAGAACAGTGTAGTTAGTGTGGGTGCTTAGTGGCAACTTGTCAATAAAGCTGTCAAAAAGCCGAAGAGCAGCGAGATCCGATGAATGATAACTATCACAGTCCGCTGCTCATCGCCCCATACTTGGTGCGCGGCTTTTTGACAGATTTATTGATAACTTAGGCGAGATTTTTCAGGTCCGCGGCGGCGATGGTAGGCAAGCTTAGGCGGGGGTATTGGGCCGGCGAAGGCAGGTAAAGTAGACACGTTGATAACTAGAGGCCTTGGTCCTCTTTATTAATTTCTCTTACAGCTAGGATCAATTTGATAAAAACTATCGTTTTTCCTCGATTATTATATTTATTTCAAAATCTTCCCTTATTATCTAATAAAGATATCCTAGATTTACAGGCCTGGCAATCTAAGTTTATCTGGGGGGAAAATAAACCCCGGATTGCGCTCAAGAAACTAATGCTAAAGCGTCAGGTAGCTGGACTGGCCCTTCCAGATTTAAGATTATATAACTGGGCTTCTTTAGTTAAGGTTGCCCTGGAATGGATCACGGAATTAGAGTCTTTTCTGGTAACTCCATTTTCATTAAAGGCTGTTTTACACTGACCTTTAAAGAAACTTCCCTTGAAAATTTCTAAATTGATTTCTATTAAAAATATCATTATTGCCTGGCAGAAAATCTGTAATCTGCTTAAGGTGTCTCCATCATTTTCTGAGTTTCTTCCAATAATGGGTAACCCTGAATTTATCCCAGGTATAGCGCAGGAAGTATTCAGAAGATGGGCGGACCTTGGCTTAATATATATTTATCAAATTTTTAGCTCTAATCAAATAATGACATCTGAATCTTTGTTCCAAAAGTTTTGTCTTCCGAGATCGAATGTATATGCTTATTTTCAACTACGTCATTTTGTTGTTTCTAAGAAATGGAACACTGTAGTATTGGCTGAATGGTCTGATATCATGAAAATCATTTGTAGATTCTCCTTAGGAGGTACATCTATATCCCTGATATATGATATTATGTTGGCCAAGCAGGGAAAAAACAGGATTAAGCAAGTTTCTTGATGGGTGATAAATTATTGATATCAACATCTTGGAAAGAATAACATATGAAACTTATCAATAATTACTATTTATCACCAGATAGAATGTCAAGATTTTATCCTTCTCAAAGTTTCCTATGTTCTCGTTGTTCTCTCCCCAATGCGGATATTAAACATTTATTTTGGTCATGTTCGAAAATATTTCAGCTGTGGCAACAGATTTGGTTCTGGTATAGTAAACTGTATCAAGACCATAATGTCTATACTCCAGAAGATATATTATTTCTTATATGTTCTAATTCCAGATCTAAAAAAATTACCAAAGCTTTAAATACTATTATTCTCACTACTAGACATTTAATATTGAAAAGCTGGAAAGATCATGTTGCTCTGAGCTTCTCAATATTTATTAAAGAAATACAATATCAGATATTATTTGAATCTCATTATACAAACTTTTCAGCTGAACCTAGGATAAGATCCTTCCTTCTGGACTGGCTCCCACTTATTAAATTCTTCCCACTACATATCCAAAGATGCATATTATCTCCGTTTTTAAATTCTATTTCATTTGCTGAGCTAGTGATTGCCAACCTTTTTCCGTCATCATGGTTGACGTGATGTAGGGAAACTGATTCCTTAGTCCCAACAAGGTAGGATAAGTTCGAATGAAATTTGTAGGGATAGACCAGGAGTATGGTGGGTAAGGGTCAACTTTTCTCCATAAGGGGATTACTATGATCAGGGGTAGGGGGGGATGGGGAGCGAACTGAGAGAACATTCTTTTTGTTTTTTATTAGTTTTTTGGGCGTCTCTTTTTTTTTCTTTCTTTCTCTCTTCCCTTTCAGACCACCCAGCATTAGAATGTCTAGTTTGTTTATTTAAGAAAAAAGCTCTAAAAATCCCAGCAGGATTTACAATATAGTTTGGATATTATATATGGGCATCATTTTCTGTAATATTGATAATGTTCCAGTGTGCCTGTTTTCCTCTGTTTACGTTGTTATTTACAAATATGTGATATTGGGCCCTGCGTGGCGTAAGATGTCTAATCTGATTTCTCTTGTATTTTCTGCTGGTTATAAATAAAATATATAAAAAAAAAAACTTGTAATGTCTGGTTATTTATTGCGCGCCCGCAAACAGGCAATGAATAAGCGATACACTATGGCTAAAGTGATTTAGCTCTTAATTTTTTTTAAAAAAGACTACACCATTCTACAAGCAACCCCCCCCCCCCTCAAAAAAAGGCTATCTAAAGAAAAAAAATACTCTAAAAATTTCCCTTTCATTCCATTGGCTGATTTAAATTTGAAAAAAAAAAAACATAATTTATGCTTACCTGATAAATTCCTTTCTTCTGTAGTGTGATCAGTCCACGGGTCATCATTACTTGTGGGATATTAACTGCTCCCCTACAGGAAGTGCAAGAGGATTCACCCAGCAGAGTTGCTATATAGCTCCTCCCCTCTACGTCACCTCCAGTCATTCGACCAAGGACCAACGAGAAAGGAGAAGCCAAGGGTGTAGTGGTGACTGGAGTATAATTTAAAAAATATTTACCTGCCTTAAAAAACAGGGCGGGCCGTGGACTGATCACACTACAGAAGAAAGGAATTTATCAGGTAAGCATAAATTATGTTTTCTTCTGTTAAGTGTGATCAGTCCACGGGTCATCATTACTTGTGGGATACCAATACCAAAGCAAAAGTACACGGATGATGGGAGGGATAGGCAGGCTCTTTATACAGAAGGAACCACTGCCTGAAGAACCTTTCTCCCAAAAATAGCCTCCGAGGAAGCAAAAGTGTCAAATTTGTAAAATTTGGAAAAAGTATGAAGCGAAGACCAAGTTGCAGCCTTGCAAATCTGTTCAACAGAGGCCTCATTCTTAAAGGCCCAAGTGGAAGCCACAGCTCTAGTGGAATGAGCTGTAATTCTTTCAGGAGGCTGCTGTCCAGCAGTCTCATAAGCTAAACGAATTATGCTACGAAGCCAAAAAGAGAGAGAGGTAGCAGAAGCTTTTTGACCTCTCCTCTGACCAGAGTAAACGACAAACAGGGAAGACGTTTGTCGAAAATCTTTAGTTGCCTGTAAATAAAATTTAAGGGCACAAACTACATCCAGATTGTGCAAAAGACGTTCCTTCCTCGAAGAAGGATTTGGGCACAAGGATGGAACAACAATCTCCTGATTGATATTCCTGTTAGTGACTACCTTCGGTAAGAACCCAGGTTTAGTACGCAGAACTACCTTATCCGAGTGAAAAATCAAATAAGGAGAATCACAATGTAAGGCTGATAACTCAGAGACTCTTCGAGCCGAGGAAATAGCCCTTAAAAATAGAACTTTCCAAGATAACAACTTTATATCAATGGAATGAAGGGGTTCAAACGGAACACCCTGTAAAACGTTAAGAACAAGGTTTAAACTCCATGGTGGAGCCACAGCTTTAAACACAGGTTTAATCCTGGCCAAAGCCTGACAAAAAGCCTGAACGTCTGGAACTTCTGACAGACGCTTGTGTAACAGAATGGACAGAGCTGAGATCTGTCCCTTTAAGGAACTAGCGGATAACCCCTTTTCTAAACCTTCTTGTAGAAAAGACAATATCCTAGGAATCCTAACCTTACTCCAAGAGTAACCTTTGGATTCGCACCAATATAGGTATTTACGCCATATTTTATGGTAAATCTTTCTGGTAACAGGCTTCCTAGCCTGTATTAAGGTATCAATAACTGACTCAGAAAAACCACGCTTTGATAAGATCAAGCGTTCAATTTCCAAGCAGTCAGCTTCAGAGAAGTTAGATTTTGATGTTTGAAAGGACCCTGAATCAGAAGGTCCTGTTTCAGAGGTAACGACCAAGGTGGACAGAATGACATGTCCACCAGATCTGTATACCAAGTCCTGCGTGGCCATGCAGGCGCTATTAGAATCACTGATGCTTTCTCCTGTTTGATTCTGGCAATCAATCGAGGAAGCATCGGGAAAGGTGGAAACACATGAGCCATCCTGAAGGTCCATGGTGCTGTCAAGGCATCTATCAGGACCGCTCCCGGATCCCTGGATCTGGACCCGTAGCGCGGAAGCTTGGCGTTCTGTCGAGACGCCATGAGATCTATCTCTGGTTTGCCCCAACGTCGAAGTATTTGGGCAAAGACCTCTGGATGAAGTTCCCACTCCCCCGGATGAAAAGTCTGACGACTTAAGAAATCCGCCTCCCAGTTCTCCACTCCCGGGATGTGGATTGCAGACAGGTGGCAAGAGTGAGACTCTGCCCAGCGAATTATCTTCGATACTTCCATCATTGCTAGGGAGCTTCTTGTCCCTCCCTGATGGTTGATATAAGCTACAGTCGTGATGTTGTCCGACTGGAACCTGATGAACCCCCGAGTTGCTAACTGGGGCCAAGCCAGAAGAGCATTGAGGACTGCTCTCAATTCCAGAATGTTTATTGGAAGAAGACTCTCCTCCTGATTCCATAGTCCCTGAGCCTTCAGAGAATTCCAGACAGCGCCCCAACCTAGTAGGCTGGCGTCTGTTGTTACAATTGACCAGTCTGGCCTGCTGAATGGCATTCCCCTGGACAGATGTGGCCGATAAAGCCACCATAGAAGAGAATTTCTGGTCTCTTGAATGGAATGAAGGACACGGCATGCACTTTGAAGTTTTGTTAACCTGTCCTCTGTCAGGTAAATCTTCATTTCTACAGAATCTATCAGAGTCCCCAGGAAGGGAACTCTTGTGAGTGGAAAGAGAGAACTTTTCTCTTCGTTCACTTTCCATCCATGCGACCTTAGAAATGCCAGTACTATCTCTGTATGAGATTTGGCAGTTTGAAAGCTTGAAGCTTGTATCAGTATGTCGTCTAAGTACGGAGCTACTGAAATTCCTCGCGGTCTTAGTACCGCCAGAAGAGTGCCCAGAACCTTTGTGAAGATTCTTGGAGCCGTAGCCAGTCCGAATGGAAGAGCTACAAACTGGTAATGCCTGTCTAAAAAGGCAAACCTTAGATACCGGTAATGACTTCTGTGAATCGGTATGTGAAGGTAAGCATCCTTTAAATCCACTGTGGTCAAGTACTGACCCTCTTGGATCATGGGCAAAATTGTTCGAATAGTTTCCATCTTGAACGATGGAACTCTTAGGAATTTGTTTAGGATCTTTAAATCCAAGATTGGCCTGAAGGTTCCCTCTTTTTTGGGAACTACAAACAGATTTGAGTAAAACCCTTGTCCTTGTTCCAACCGCGGAACTGGATGGATCACTCCCATTAATAAAAGATCTTGTACGCAGCGTAGAAACGCTTCCTTCTTTGTTAGGTTTGTTGACAACCTTGACAGATGAAATCTCCCTCTTGGGGGAGAGGATTTGAAGTCCAGAAGGTATCCCTGAGATATGATCTCTAACGCCCAGGGATCCTGAACATCTCTTGCCCAAGCCTGGGCGAAGAGGGAAAGTCTGCCCCCCACTAGATCCGGTCCCGGATCGGGGGCCCTCAATTCATGCTGTCTTAGGGGCAGCAGCAGGTTTTCTGGCCTGTTTGCCCCTGTTCCAGGACTGGTTAGGTTTCCAGCCTTGTCTGTAGCGAGCAACAGCTCCTTCCTGTTTTGGTGCAGAGGAAGTTGATGCTGCTCCTGCTTTGAAATTACGAAAGGAACGAAAATTGGACTGTCTAGCCTTGGCTTTGGCCTTGTCCTGAGGCAGGGCATGACCTTTACCTCCTGTAATGTCATCAATAATCTCTTTCAAGCCGGGCCCGAATAAGGTCTGCCCTTTGAAAGGAATATTAAGCAATTTAGATTTAGACGTAACATCAGCTGACCAGGATTTTAGCCACAGAGCTCTGCGTGCCTGAATGGCGAATCCTGAATTTTTAGCCGCAAGTTTAGTTAAATGTACTACGGCATCTGAAATAAATGAATTAGCTAACTTAAGGAATTTAAGTTTGTGTGTGATGTCATCTAGTGTGGATGATTGAAGTGTCTCTTCCAGAGACTCAAACCAAAATGCTGCTGCAGCCGTGACAGGCGCAATACATGCAAGAGGTTGCAATATAAACCCTTGTTGAACAAACATTTTCTTAAGGTAACCCTCTAATTTTTTATCCATTGGATCTGAAAAAGCACAGCTATCCTCCACTGGGATAGTGGTACGCTTAGCTAAAGTAGAAACTGCTCCCTCCACCTTAGGGACCATTTGCCATAAGTCCCGTGTGGCGGCGTCTATTGGAAACATTTTTCTGAATATAGGAGGGGGTGAGAAAGGCACACCGGGTCTATCCCACTCCTTAGTAACAATGTCAGTAAGTCTCTTAGGTATAGGAAAAACGTCAGTACTCGTCGGTACCGCAAAATATTTATCCAACCTACACATTTTTTCTGGGATTGCAACTGTGTTACAATCATTCAGAGCCGCTAATACCTTCCCTAGTAACACACGGAGGTTCTCAAGCTTAAATTTAAAATTTGAAATGTCTGAGTCCAGTTTATTTGGATCAGAACCGTCACCCACAGAATGAAGCTCTCCGTCTTCATGTTCTGCAAACTGTGACGCAGTATCAGAGATGGCCCTTGCATTATCAGCGCACTCTGTTCTCATCCCAGAGTGATCACGTTTACCTCTTAGTTCTGGTAGTTTAGCCAAAACTTCAGTCATAACAGTAGCCATATCTTGTAATGTGATTTGTAATGGCCGCCCAGATGCACTCGGCGCTACAATATCACGCACCTCCTGAGCGGGAGATGCAGGTACTGACACGTGAGGCGAGTTAGTCGGCATAACTCTCCCCTCGTTGTTTGGTGAAATATGTTCAATTTGTACAGATTGACTATTTTTTAAAGTAGCATCAATACATTTAGTACATAAATTTCTATTGGGCTCCACTTTGGCATTAACACATATAGCACAGATATCTTCCTCTGAATCAGACATGTTTAACACACTAGCAAATAAACAGCAACTTGGAAATACTTTTCAAAGTAATTTACAAATAATATGAAAACGAACTGTGCCTTTAAGAAGCACAGAAAAATATTATAACAGATAAAATAATTAAGTTATAGCATCAATCTTTGTCAGAATATACAGTTTTAGCAAAGGATTGTTCCCCTCAGCAAATGATAACTAACCCAGGCAGCAGAAAAAAAATACACAAATAAACATTTTTTATATCACAGTCAATACAATCAGCACAGCTCTGCTGTATGATTACTTCCCTCAAAAAAGACTCTTGAGATCCCTGAACTCTGTAGAGATGAACCGGATCATGCAGGAAGAAAATGAACCTCTGACTGAGTTTTTCTGATGCATAGTGAAAGCACCAAAATGGCCCCTCCCCCACACACATAACAGTGAGAGAGATCAGTGAACTGCTCTAATTTAAATCAAAACTATTGCCAAGTGGAAAAAAAGTGCCCAAAACATTTTTTCACCCAGTACCTCAGAGAAAAAAACGTTTTTACATGCCAGCAAAAAAACATTTTACCTCAATAATTAATTGTCATTTAAAACCTATTGCAAGTCCCTGCAAAATAGGTTAAGACTATGTATACAGTTTAAAAGCCAGAGAAGTACCATTTCCCAGAAAACTGAAGTGTAAAATATACATACATGACAGCCTGATATCAGCTACATCTACTGCATTCAAGGCTGAGTTTACATTATAACGGTATGGCAGGATTTTCTCATCAATTCCATGTCAGAAAATAATAAACTGCTACATACCTCTTTGCAGATTAATCTGCCTGCTGTCCCCTGATCTGAAGTTTACCTCACTCCTCAGATGGCCGAGAAACAGCAATATGATCTTAACTACTCCGGCTAAAATCATAGAAAAACTCAGGTAGATTCTTCTTCAAATTCTACCAGAGAAGGAATAACACACTCCGGTGCTATTATAAAATAACAAACTTTTGATTGAAGATATAAAAACTAAATATATCACCATAGTCCTCTCACACATCCTATCTAGTCGTTGGGTGCAAGAGAATGACTGGAGGTGACGTAGAGGGGAGGAGCTATATAGCAACTCTGCTGGGTGAATCCTCTTGCACTTCCTGTAGGGGAGCAGTTAATATCCCACAAGTAATGATGACCCGTGGACTGATCACACTTAACAGAAGAAACAGCCAATTGGAATGCAAGGGTACCCCTATATAAAGGGGGTACCTCACATTAAAACTTCAGTGTGGCAAGGTAAACGTATGAAGAGGACGTCAGCAACAGAAGATCTGAAGTTAAGAAAATGGATGAAGATACAAGACTGCTGCTGAGATGAAGATAGAAGACCACCACTGGGATGAAGATGGAATGCCACCACTACATAGAAGCCAGATTCAACTTTGGTGAGTACCATCTTTGAGGTTTAGTGTTAGTGTTACTGCTTGCTAATGATCTGTCCCTTTAAGAGCCTCCTATATCAAGCACTTCCCCCCAGCATTCATTGCTGGTTAATTGAGAAAAGATTCACAGCACAAGCGTTACACTGAGAGTTTTCCTCACTCTCCAACAGCCTCATAAATTCTTATTTGAAGAGTTCTGATAACATCTCTTATTTTTCATTCCTACATCTAGCAGCTCTTCTACTCAATTCAACACCGGAAGATATTTCATACTACAAGGAAATCAAACTAACTCGACATCAAACCCTGAAGCATTTACAAGGTAACAGGATTCAAGCAGCTTCATACACAGCACAGCAAGTAGCGGTGACGTCATCAGCTGCAGCCGCAACCGCTCTCCCTCTGAGTACCACGCTGCTGTTCATAACAAACGGACAAGTAACAATTCCTGTGTTCTCAGGTCAGACCCAATTATTTTACTATTAATCGTTATCCTTACTTATTTTGATGAACTTTACCTGCCTAATTAAGGAATACTATATTTTATGTTACTGCTTAATTTGAACTGTTTGCATTATCAAATGCCCTGAAAGTAATACAGTTTATGAAGTTAATAAACTGTCACTTATTGGGCAGATAGTAATACATTATATGAAGCACTGACAACGAATTCATCAAGCTTCTTTTATGTTACAAACCTACTTTTGAGGAAATTGTTGGTTCTTATTTATAAAACAAAATTAAATGCTTGTTCAAATTGCTACAAATAAAGACTATTACAGAATTAACCAGCCATAAGGAAGAAAGGATTTAGTGTTTGTGTACACAGAATTATCCTATACTAAACATATACTTTCAACAGCAATTATGGAACAAGATCTTTTAAGTGATAAAGTTCAAGTCCTGTCAGACAGATTAGAAGCTTTATCAGGTTCTTTCCATGAATTACAAGTGGAAAATCAGGCTTTGAAGGCCTGCTTAAGAGAGACTCTGGCACCTAAACCTGCAAGTGCAGATTCTATCCCTGAACCTATGGTCTCCCCCCCAGAAAAATTCTCTGGTGACCGTTCAAGATTTAGAGAGTTTAAAAACTCCTGTTTGTTGCTTTTTCAATTAAAGCCACGTACTTATCCCACAGAAAGATCAAGAGTGCTCACTGTGATATCATATTTGAGGGGGGAACCTAGGGCTTGGGCTGACTCTTTTTTTGAAAATGATGATGCAATACTGGGATCTCTAGATGAATTCTTTGATCAAATGTCAGCATTATATGATGACCCTTTCAAACAGGTCACAGCTGAAAACTTACTTAGATCTTTAAAACAAAGAAAGAACCCAGTGGAGTCTTACATCACACAATTTAAAATTTCTGCCCGTGATTCGGGATGGAATGAGGTCTCCCTTAAAACTCAATATCGTTTAGGATTATCTGAGGATATAAAGGATGAGCTTTCACGCACAGGTATTCCAGATTCATTGGAAGATTTCTTTTCTCTCACTATTAACATAGATAGACGGCTTAGGGAACGCCGCTCTGAAAAGGTTAGCGGTACAAAAAGCTTTCTCTCCACACCTGTTTATCAAACTAAGGAATCACCACAACCTATGGACATAGGCTTCATAAAGGGTCCCCTCTCCTCTCAGGAAAAGACTAGGAGGAAGTTGCATAGTTTGTGCATGTATTGTGCCTGCCCTACACATGAAGTAAAGGACTGCCCAGTTCTGGCTAGGAATAAGAAGGGTAGGTTGCCTAACATCTCTGAATCCCTGTTAATGAAAACCATTAAACCATCATATTTAACTATCCCTATTATTTTACAGTGGGATCAAATCAGGATAACAACTGAAGCTATCCTGGACACCGGCTCATGTAGAAATTTTGTTGATTTTTCTTTTGTGAAACAGAATAAAATACCTCTGGTCTCTAAGAAAACTCCAGTCTCTGTGAAGGTCATTGATGGCTCTTTTTTAAAATCAGGTCCTGTCACACACCAAACTATACCATTACAGGTAATATCTTGCACACACATCACAGAAACACTCACTTTTGATGTCATATCTTCACCAATGTTTAATGTAATCCTTGGTATAAATTGGTTTTGTAAACACAAACCAACTATAAACTGGAATGACCTCAGTTTATCTTTTCCTCATCTCACTCAAAATAGTGAGACATCATCAGATTTAATTATGCTACAGGTTGAGGATAATATTTTACCCAAACAATATGTAGACTTCTCAGATGTTTTTAATAAAAAAGAAGCTGAATGTTTGCCCCCTCATAGGGATTACGATTGTCCTATTGATTTACTCCCAGGAGTTTCAATTCCCTATGGACATATCTACCCCCTTTCTAAACCAGAACTAGAACACCTTAAAAACTATATCGATGAGAACCTCCGAAAAGGTTTTATAAGACCTAGTACCTCTCCTGCAGGTGCAGGCATATTTTTTGTTACCAACAAAGATGGCACGTTAAGACCAATCATTGATTACAGGGAATTGAACAGGCGTACCAGAAAAAACAGGTACCCCCTACCTTTAATCCCTGAATTAATTGAAAGATTAAGGGGGGCCTCAATTTTCATTAAATTGGATCTTCGAGGTGCCTATAATCTTATACGAATGAGAGCTGGCGACGAATGGCTCACTGCTTTTCGGACTAGATATGGGCTATTCGAATATACAGTGATGCCATTCGGTCTGTGCAATGCCCCAGCAACATTCCAATGCTTAATCAATGATCTTTTCAGAGATATTTTGGATGTATATGTTGTTGTCTATTTGGACGATATTCTAGTTTACTCACAAAATTTAGATCAACATAGAATGCATGTTAGAGAGGTTCTCACTAGGTTACGAAAAAATAACCTATACGCTAAACTAGAAAAATGTATATTTGAATCAAATAATATCTCTTTTCTGGGGTATAACATCTCTCCTGAAGGAATCAAGATGCAAGATGACAAGGTTCAGGCCATTCATAATTGGCCGACTCCTCAATGTAAGAAAGATGTTCAACGTTTCCTTGGCTTCTCAAATTATTATAGGAAATTCATTCCTGGATTTGCTGCTATTACCAAACCTCTTACTGAACTCACCAAATTGAATCATCCTTTCAGGTGGACAAGCCATACTCAACAGGTATTTGACCTTTTAAAAAATAAATTCACTACAGCACCCATTCTCCAATACCCGGATTTAGAAAAGCAATTTATCCTGGAAGTTGACGCTTCTGAGTTCGCAATAGGGGCAATCCTCTCTCAAAGGAAATCATTCAAAGAACCCTTACATCCGGTCGCATTCTTCTCTAGATTGATGCAACCAGCAGAGTTAAATTATCCAGTTGGCGAGAAAGAATTACTTGCAATAAAGTGTTCCTTCGATCACTGGAGGCACTTGCTTGAGGGTGCAACACAACCAACTGTCATATATACTGACCATAAAAATCTGCAATATCTTCAGTCTAATCGAACTCTATCCTCCAGACAATTACGCTGGAGTCTTTACTTCTCTCGTTTCCATTACATCATTACCTACAGGCCTGGTACAAAAAATGGCAAGGCTGACGCCCTCTCTAGACAAGGTCCTAAACCTATAATACCATGCATTCCTACTACTATTGTTCCTAAGGACTCTATCATTGGAGTTATAACAAGTCTAACTACAGTGATAAAAGATGCTACTGCTATTGATCCATCAGTACCTCATACAGATCTTACTTACAATTCTGATGGCTTACTCTATAAGGATGGGAAGCTATACATACCTCCAAATCTTAGATCTTCAATCTTGAAAACAGTTCATGAATCTCCCCTTGCTGGACACATGGGAAGGGATAAAACTTTGGATTTACTTAAGAGATCTTTTTGGTGGCCTACTCTTAACCTCGATCTCAAAGAATATATTTCTAAATGTGTTATATGCGCAACCTCCAAACCTTCTAAACAACTCCCTGTGGGTCTTTTACAGCCTTTACCTGTACCTCAAGTACCTTGGGAGGCGGTATCCCTAGACTTTATCGTGGACTTACCTCTCTCTAACAAATATACCACTATAATGGTTGTCACCGATCTATTCTCAAAGATGGCACATTTCATACCGGTTACCTCCCTACCCACTTCCAAGTTCACCAGTGAATTGTTCATTCAAAACATTGTAAGACTGCATGGAATACCTAAAACCATCCTTAGTGACCGTGGAACCCAATTCACATCTAAGTTCTGGAGAAATTTGTGTGCTGCTCTGCATATAGAACAAAAACTCACCACTGCTTACCATCCTCAGACGAATGGGCAGACGGAGAGGGTGAACCAGTGGCTAGAGCAATACCTACGTTGTTTCTGCTCTCACCAACAAGATTCTTGGGCCACCTACTTGCCCCTAGCAGAATTTGCCTATAATAATAATAAGAGTTCTACAACTGGCACATCACCATTTTTTATAAATTATGGTTTACATCCAAATTTCACACTACTTCCGAAGATTGACACCCCATGTCCTCAGGTGAATGATCTGGTTAATGACATTTCTGCTAACTTTTCTTCAATTCGTGAACATATTCTTCAGGCACAGGCATCACAACGCAGGTACTACGATCTTCGCCACAGACCTAGTCCTCAATATTCCGTAGGACAACAAGTATGGCTCTCCACTAAGAACCTCAAGATACCTTATCCTTGTAGGAAACTAGGTAAACTCTTTTTGGGTCCTTACCCTATCGTCAGGGTAAATGGTCCAACAACAGTTACACTCCAACTACCATCAACTTTTAAGATACATCCAACTTTCCATGTGTCTCTTATCAAACCTTGCAACCTACCCATAACAAATATTACATCAGAAGACCCAATACCTTCTGCTAATCTTGATTGCCAGTATGAGGTTCATAGCATTCTGGATTCTAGACTACGTCGTGGGAATCTTTTCTATTTGGTTCATTGGAAAGGTTTTGGCCATGAGGATGATTCCTGGGAGCCTGCCTCGAACATATCTGCTCCACGTCTGATTTCCCTCTTCCATAGACGTAACCCTGATCGTCCTAGGCCTTGAACCTCGCTGTGGTTCTTTTTGTGGGGGGCTCTGTTAGGGTTACTGCTTGCTAATGATCTGTCCCTTTAAGAGCCTCCTATATCAAGCACTTCCCCCCAGCATTCATTGCTGGTTAATTGAGAAAAGATTCACAGCACAAGCGTTACACTGAGAGTTTTCCTCACTCTCCAACAGCCTCATAAATTCTTATTTGAAGAGTTCTGATAACATCTCTTATTTTTCATTCCTACATCTAGCAGCTCTTCTACTCAATTCAACACCGGAAGATATTTCATACTACAAGGAAATCAAACTAACTCGACATCAAACCCTGAAGCATTTACAAGGTAACAGGATTCAAGCAGCTTCATACACAGCACAGCAAGTAGCGGTGACGTCATCAGCTGCAGCCGCAACCGCTCTCCCTCTGAGTACCACGCTGCTGTTCATAACAAACGGACAAGTAACAATTCCTGTGTTCTCAGGTCAGACCCAATTATTTTACTATTAATCGTTATCCTTACTTATTTTGATGAACTTTACCTGCCTAATTAAGGAATACTATATTTTATGTTACTGCTTAATTTGAACTGTTTGCATTATCAAATGCCCTGAAAGTAATACAGTTTATGAAGTTAATAAACTGTCACTTATTGGGCAGATAGTAATACATTATATGAAGCACTGACAACGAATTCATCAAGCTTCTTTTATGTTACAAACCTACTTTTGAGGAAATTGTTGGTTCTTATTTATAAAACAAAATTAAATGCTTGTTCAAATTGCTACAAATAAAGACTATTACAGTTAGGATTATTTTTGCTGTTGTCTTTGGGCTGCAAAATAACTAAATTCCTTTATATGGACAATGCCCATCCAAATGCCCTTTTCAGGGCAATTTTTAGAATAGTTTTTTTTAAGATAGCCTTTTTTGGGGGGGATTACTTGTAGAATGGGGTAGTGTTTTTTTGGGGGGGTTTGTTTGAAAAAGAGCTAAATCACTTTATGGCAATGCTCTACAAAAGGCCATTTAGTTTAGTGTTAGTTTAGTGTTAGTATAGGTATAAGTGGGGCTTCAGTTTCAGAAAATGTTTAACTGTTTATTTTTTATTTTTGGTAATTTGGTTTTCTGTAATGGTAGGTATTTTTATTTTCTCTAATGGTAGCTTTTTTGTGTGTGATTTTTTTGGTTTTTATTTTATAAGGTATGGTTAGGTTGTTTCTTTTTCATGTAAGGTTAGTTTTTCTTTTTTCAGGTAAGGTGAGTTTTTTTGGGTAACTTAGGGGGTGTTAGCTGGTTAGGGGTTTAGATATAAGTGGGTATTTTGCAGTGGAGGTTGTGGCAGTTTAGGGGTTAAACAGAGAATTGGGGTAGTTTGTGATGTGGGGTGTGGCGGTTTAGGGGTTAATAGTGTAGACGGGTAGTTTGCAATGGGGTTGTGGCAGTTATGGTTTTCAAATAGTGTAGAGAGGTAGTTTGTGATAGGGGGGTCGACTGATAATTGGTCCCGCCGATTTTTTAGGCCGTTATCCCTAATTTCCACCGTTACTGATGTCACTACGCAGCACCATGTCTTACAAACTGCTCCTGTGGATAGCTTTCATGGAGGGAGGAGCCGCACCACGTCATGACATCACCACTACGAACCCTGCAGGCGGAGCTCACAGCGGTAGAGGTAAGACGTGTTGTACCTCTGCTGCACGCCCGGCCACAGCTAAATACTAAATGTACACTGATTATACGCAGTCCAGCATTATTTATTTGATCTCAATGTATATAATATAATATTTTGGTGTTTATCATGTTAGTATATTTAATTAATTGACTACTTAGTCTCTCCAAGTATTGTACATGACGATGGTTGTAGGCAGCTGAAACATAGTGTGGCGCAGAAATAGAGCCTCAGCACATACAATAATTACTAGACCTGGGTCTGCAACTAAAACCGATCTTGACATATAGAAATAGATGCAAGGTAATTAAAAGTTTTTAAAACTTTTCTGACCTGATACTTGATAATATCTGGGCACAGTTCAATCCATGTGATTTACGGTGATGAAATCTAAAAGTTGAGTTCAACACTGTTTGCAGCAACTTCAAAGAGGTCTCTTTTTCAGTGCAGTGCATTTGGTAAAATATCTCACTGCCTAGTTTGGGGCTCTCACACTCACTCCCTGTGGACCTGAGTATTAGGCTGTGATAGAGGCTTAAATAAAATACTTACGCCTAGATTACGAGTCTTGCGTTATGAGCTGTGCGGTACTAACGTGCAATTTTTTTCTCACCGCTCACCTACCTGCAGCGCTGGTATTACGAGTTTTTACAAACCCGGCATTAAAAGGCAAGAAGTGAGCGTAGAGCAAAATTGAGCTCCATACCACACTCCAATACCAGCGCTGCTTAAGTCTGCGGTGAGCTGGTCGTACGTGCTTGTTCACGATTTCCCCATAGACATCAATGGGGAGAGCCGGCTGAGAAAAAGTCTAACACCTGCAATAAAGCAGCGTAAAACTCAGTAACGCAGCCCCATTGATTCCTATGGGGAAACATATTTTATGTTTACACCTAACACCATAATATGAACCCCGCGTCTAAACACCCCATATCTTACGCTTATTAACTAGGGGTTAATAAGCGTAAGATATGGGGTGTTTAGATCTGCCGCCCCCGACATCGCCAACACCTACATTATATTTATTAACCCCTAATCTGCCGCTCTGGACATCGCCGCCATCTACATTATACTTATTAACCCTTAATTTGCCGTCCCCAACGTCGCCGCCACTATATTAAATGTATTAACCCCTAAATCTAAGTCTAACCCTAACACCCCCTAACTTAAATATAATTTAAATAAATCTAAATAAAATTACTATCATTAACTAAATTATTCCTATTTAAAACTAAATACTTACCTATAAAATAAACCTTAAGATAGCTACAATATAACTACCTAGCTAAAATAAATAAAAATTTACCTGTAAAATAAAACCTAACCTATGTTACAATAACACCTAACACTACACTACAATTAAATCAATTCCCTACATTAAATACAATTAAATAAATTAAATTAGCTAAATTACAACAAAACCCCCCCACTAAATTACAAAAAATAAAAACAAATTACAGATCTTTAAACTAATTACACCTAATCTAAGAGCCCTATCAAAATAAAAAAAGCCCACCGAAAAAAAAAAAACCTAGCCTAAACTCAACTACCAATAGCCCTTAAAAGGGCCTTTTGCGGGGCATTGCCCCAAAGAAATCACCTCTTTTACCTGTAAAAAAAATATATAAAACAACCCCCAACAGTAAAACCCACCACCCACACAACCAACCCCCCAAATAAAAGCCTAACTAAAAAAAACTAAGCTCCCCATTGCCCTGAAAAGGGCATTTGGATGGGCATTGCCCTTAAAAGTGCATTTAGCACTATTGCTGCCCAAAGCCCTAATCTAAAAAATAAACCCACCCAATACACCCTTAAAAAATCCTAACACTAACCCCCGAAGATTCACTTACCGGGAGAAGTCTTCATCCAAGCAGCAAGAGGTCCTCAATGAAGCCGGCAGAAGTGGTCCTCCAGACGGGCAGAAGTCTTCATCCAGACTGCATCTTCTATCTTCATCCTTCCAACGCGGAGCGGCTCCATCTTCAAGACATCCGGCGCGGAGCATCCTCTTCAAACGACGTCTTCTTCCGAATGAATATCTCTTTAATTGACGTCATCCAAGATAGTGTCCCTTAGATTCCGACTGGCTGATAGAATCAATAGAAAATAAGTAAATAGCCATGTAATATTTTTACTTTACTTTTACTTTAACCCTTATCCTCTGTACCCTCTCTTTCAATGTTGTAGATGGCTGCAGAAAGAAAAAGTAAAAGTGTGATCTTGGACTTTATCACTCAACCTTCCCCAGGAAAGGCAGTGTGCAACACATGCACAAACTATCAGCTAGATTACGAGTTCTGCGTTAGCCTTAAAAAGCAGCGTTGAGAGGTCCCAACGCTGCTTTTTAACGCCCACTGGTATTACAAGTTTGGCAGGTACAGGTGTACCGCTCACTTTTCTTCCGCGACTTTTGGCTACCGTAAATCCCCTTACGTCAATTGCGTATCCTATCTTTTTAATGGGATTTGCCTACGCGGTATTATGAGTCTTGGAAGAAGTGAGCGGTAGACCCTCTCCTGTCAAGACTTCTACCGCATTTAAAAGTCAGTAGTTAAGAGTTTTATGGGCTAACCCCGGAACATAAAACTCTTAACTAAAGTGCTACAAAGTACACTAAAACCCATAAACTACCTATGAACCCCTAAACCGAGCCCCCCCCACATCGCAAACACTATAATAAAAATTTTCTGCCGACCGGACATCTCCGCCACTATAATAAATGTATTAACCCCTAAACTGCCGCACTCCCGCCTCGCAAACAATAGAATAAATTTTATTAACCCTAATCTGCCATCCCTAACATCGTCGCCACCTACCTACAATTATTAACCCCGAATCTGCCGCGCACAATGTCGCCGCTACTATATTAAATGTATTAACCCCTAAACCTAAGTCTAACCCTAACACCCCCCTAACTTAAATCTATTTTTAATAAATATAAATTAAATTACTATAATTAAATAAATTAATCCTATTTAAAACTAAATACTTACCTATAAAATAAACCCTAATATAGCTACAATATAACTAATAGTTACATTATAGCTATTTTAGGATTTATTTTTATTTTACAGGCAACTTTGTATTTATTTTAACTAGGTAGAATAGTTATTAAATAGTTATTAACTATTTAATAACTACCTAGCTAAAATAAAGACAAAATTACCTGTAAAATAAACCCTAACCTAAGTTACAATTACACCTAACACTACTCTATAAACAAATAAATTAACTAATCTAAATTAAACTAATTACAATTAAATTAAATAAACTAAATTACGAAAAAACAACAACACTAAATTACAGAAAATAAAAAAGAAATTACAATTTTTTTTAACTAATTACACCTAATCTAATCCCCCTAATAAAATAAAAAAGCCCACCAAAATAATAAAATTCCCTACCCTATACTAAATTACAAATAGCCCTTAAAAGGGCCTTTTGAACGGCATTGCCCCAAAGTAATCAGCTCTTTTACCTGTAAAAAGAAAATACAATACCCCCCCACCATTACAACCCACCACCCACATACCCCTACTCTAAAACCCACCCAATCCCCCCTTAAAAAAACCTAACACTAACCCCCTGAAGATCACCCTACCTTGAGCCGTCTTCACCCAGCCGGGCCGAAGTCTTCATCCAATCCGGGCCGAAGTCTTCATCCAATCCGACTTCGGCCCGGCTGGGTGAAGAGGGCTCAAGGTAGGGTGATCTTCAGGGGGTTAGTGTTAATTTTTTTAAGGGGGGATTGGGTGGGTTTTAGAGTAGGGGTATGTGGGTGGTGAATTGTAATGTTGGGGGGTATTGTATTTTCTTTTTACAAGTAAAAGAGCTGATTACTTTGGGGCAATGACCCGCAAAAGGCCCTTTTAAGGGCTATTTGTAATTTAGTATAGGGTAGGGAATTTTATTATTTTGGGGGGCTTTTTAATTTTATTAGGGGGATTAGAATAGGTGTAATTAGTTTAAAAAATTGTAATTTCTTTTTTATTTTCTGTAATTTAGTGTTTGTTTGTTTTCGTAATTTAGTTTATTTAATTTAATTGTAATTAGTTTAAATTAATTTAGTTAATTTATTTATTTATAGAGTAGTGTTAGGTGTAATTGTAACTTAGGATAGGGTTTATTTTAAAGGTATATTTGTATTTATTTTAGCTAGGTAGTTATTAAATAGTTAATAACTATTTAATAACTATTCTACCTAGTTAAAATAAATACAAAGTTGCCTGTAAAATAAAAATAAATCCTAAAATAGCTATAATGTAACTCTTAGTTATATTGTAGCTATATTAGGGTTTATTTTATAGGTAAGTATTTAGTTTTAAATAGGATAAATTTATTTAATGATAGTAATTTTATTTATATTTATTTAAATTATATTTACGTTAGGGGGGTGTTAGGGTTGGAATTAGGTTTAGGGGTTAATACATTTAGTTATAGTGGCGGCGACATTGGCGGCGGCAGATTAGGGGTTAATAAATTTAATATAGTTGCGGCGATATTGGGGGTGGCGGATTAGGGGTTAATAAATCAAATGTAGGTGGCGGCGGTGTTAGGGGCAGCAGATTAGGGGTTCATAGGTATAATGTAGGTGGCGGCGGTGTCTGGAGCGGCAGATTAGGGGTTAATATTAGGGGTTAATAGTATAATACAGGTGGTGACGATGTCGGGGCGGCAGATTAGGGGTTAATAAGTATAATTTAGGTGTCGGCGATGTTAGGGGCAGCAGATTAGGGCTTCATAGTTATAATGTAGGTGGCGGCGGTGTCCAGAGCGGCAGATTAGAGGTTAATAAGATTATGCAGGTGGCGACGATGTCGGGGGCGGCAGATTAGGGGTTAATAAATGTAAGACTAGGGGTGTTTAGACTTGGGGTTCATGTTAGGGTGTTAGGTGCAGACATAACTTTAATTTTCCCATAGGAGACAATGGGACTGCGTTAGAAGCTGGACGCTGCTTTTTTGCAGGTGTTAGGTTTTTTTCAGCCCCATTGTTTCCTATGGAGAAACCGTGCACGAGCACTTTACACCAGCTTACCGCTACCGTAAGCAGCGCTGGTATTACAGTGAGAAGTGGAGCTAAATTTTCTCAACGCTCACTTTTCAGAGGCTAACGCAGCCATTCAGAAAACTTGTAATACCAGCGTTGTTTAACGTGAGCACTGGAAAAAAAAGGCTCGTTAACAACTCACCCTTGTTACCGCAAAACTCGTAATCTAGGCGCATGTGAGCATGGGATCAGCAACTGCAAAAAACAAAAATACGTCAAATCTTTGGGCCCATCTAAGAGTTCATCATGTTGAATTATATAATGTAGGACAGAGAAAACAAACTGAATCACAAAGTGAAACATCATCTCTATCCCAGACAACAATAAAAGATATGTATCAGAAAAAAGCTAAGTGGCAAAATTCGGATAAAAGATCTCAACTGCTGGATAGAGCAATCACTGAGATGATGGTTACTGATAACCAGTCACTTACAATGGCTTCTGACTCTAGATTTAAGCGGTTGGTGTCTATAGCTGAGCCAAGGTACAAAGTGAAGAGTGAAAAGTATTACTGAACTGAAATGCTGGTAAAGATTCACGAAAAGGTACTTGAGAAAGTAAAGACTATGGCCTCTATTTAACAAGCTCAGTATGGAGCTTGATGGCCCCTGTTTCTGGCGAGTCTTCAGACTCGCCAGAAATAGCAGTTATGAAGCAGCGGTCACAAAGACCGCTGCTCCATAACGCTGTCCACCTGCTCTGAGCAGGTGGACAGGAATCACCAAAAATCAACCTGATTGAGTACGATCAGGTTGATTGACACCTCCCTGCTGGCGGAATGCTGTGAGCTGCTGGTGCAATGCTGAATATGGAGAGCATATTGCTCTTCGCATTCAGCGAGGTCTTGCGGACCTGATCCGCAGTGTCGGATCAGGTCCACAAGACCTTTAGTAAATAGGGGCCTAAGATGCAACCAGAGAATGCTGGCAACTCATTCTCATTCACGACTGATTGCTGGTCAGGATCAACAAAGTCACTAATGAGTATTATATGCCATTTCATTGACAGCGGATGGACAAAAAGGAAATTGTTGTTGAATACAAAAGCTATGCAAGGATCCCACACTGGGGAGTACATTAAATAAATGTTTCTAGGCATGCTTGAAGATTGGGGAATAAACAAAGACCGAGTGATGCTTGTACTTCGAGACAGCGGAGCAAACATGGTGAAAGGCATGGCACACACCCTGCAACTTGTAGTAAATGATGGCCTGTCAAGCCAGAGAGCTTTGATTGATATAATTGCCATGCTAAAGAGGTGCGCAAGCCATTTCCACCATTCAATCCTTGCCAAGCAGCGACTTAGGTGCATTCAGGAAGACCTTGGCCTACCCAAAAACAACTTGATTCAGACTGTTCCAACACAATGGAACTCAACACTTCACATGCTGCAAAGAATGCTGGAACAGAAGCGAGCTCTTAGCATCTATTTAGGTGAACATGGAGGATATACTTGTCCTACTGCTGATCAGTGGGACATTGTAGCCAATGTCATTGAGACTATCATCCCCATAGAGGAAGTGACAATAGAGGTGAGTCATTATGACTCATCTGTGTCATCTGTAATTGTGTAAGAGTGCTGAAGATGCTTCTTCAAGATGAAGGACCAATACACGTGGCATTAAAACATGCAGGCAGGTCATCAGGGAGAGCCTCACCAAACGCTTTGAGAAGCATGAAGAGAATAAAAATGTTGTGCTGCCATGTCTTTTGGATCCTCGATACAAGAACCATGCTTTTTACTTCTGATGCCGTATTGGCCAAGGCAAAACAATGGCTGACAGAAGATATTCAATAGGAGGTGAAGGTCAAATCAGGAAGAGCAAGATGTTCCTAATCTGGAAGAGCAGGATGCTGCAAAAACAGACGAACGTCCAAAAAGGCCACGGACAGAAAATCTTCATTGTGGTCGAATTGATGCCATTTTCAGCGTTTTATTGGGGCCTCATGTGGAGGATTCTGAATCTGGAGCAATCAGTCTGGATGATGAACTTCATCTCTATTTGAAAGAACCAGTAATTGACAGAAAAAGTAATCATCTACAGTGGTGGAAAAAAAATGAGGCACGCTACAAAAGACTTGTCTCTCATGCTAGAAGATACCTCTGTTCTCCTCCTTCCTCTGTACCAAATGAGCGTGTTTTTAGTGAAGTGTCAGCAATATATGAAAAAAACAGAAGCCGTTTAACAGGAGAACATGCTGAAAGGTTATGCTCTCTGCACTATAATGTTGTTCTACTTAACTGGCTAGCTTTGTTGCAGTAGTTACTTCAATTTATTTATCAGACTGTGCACTTTAAAAGGTTATTTATGCAATTTTTCTGTTTTTTGAAGACATTTAATAATTTATTTTTCAAGCACTTTTTTTTCACAATTGTTTGCTTTTAAAGTTTTAATGTTTAAAATTGTAATAAACATGTTCAGTTTATACCATATTTGTGTAGAAATTGTGTTGACTTTTCAAAATATTAAAGGGATAGTAAACACTAAAAATGTTATTGTTTAAAAAGATTGATAATTTCTTTATTTACCATTCCTCAGATTTGCATAACCAACACTGTTACAGAAATATAATTTTTACCTCTATAATTACCTTGTATCTAAGCTTCTGCTGACTACCTCCTTATCTCAGATCTTTTGACAAACTTGCATTTTAGGCAATTAGTGCTGACTCTTAAATAACTTCATGTGCATGAGCACAATGTTATCTAATATGAAACACATGAACTAATGCCCTCTAGCTGTGAAAAACTGTCAAATGCATTCAGATGAGAGGCGGACTTCAAGGGCTTAGAAATTAGCATATGAGTCTACCTAGGTTTAGCTTTCAACTAAGAATAACAAGAGAACAAAGCAAATTTGATGATAAAAGTAAATTAGAAAGTTGTTTAAAATTACATGCCTTACCTGAATCATGCAAGTTTAATTTGGAGTTTACTATCCCTTTAAATGTACATTATATCGGCCCCTAATAACGGTTATTGGCCTGAAAGGCGGCTGATAATCGGTATCGGCCCTGAAAAAACTATATCGGTCTATCCCTAGTTTGTGATGTGGGGGTGTGGCAGTTTAAGGTTAATAGAGTAGTTTAGTGCAACTGTTTCAAAAGTAGGAAATTAGGCAGGCACAACTTCAAGACCGTTTAAAGTTGAAAACAAAAAGTGCTTTTATTGGTACTTTTCAGATTATAGACATAGCTAAAATACCCCCACGGGGTGGAAATAGAGATAAAATATTGGAGAAAAAGGAACTCTACTGGATCCTAAAATTGTGTACACGCTCACCATATGGAATGAATCGTGAATGCGATATAAATTATTTTATAGATAACTGAGTTTTTTGTAGACTACATATGGCCAGCGTATATTGAACCACTATTCACATTATTCATATATTCTTTATCATATTGAATTTAGTGTAGACTAACTTTTTCCCTTTTTCCCTCTTTCGTATCTGCATTTTGCATAAATATTTATGTATACACCATTTTTATTGTCTATTATGTCAATAGGTTTCTATACATTCTTTTTGTGTTTGACCATCATGAAGAGTTAATCTAAGTATACTACTACTTTGTAATATGGCAAATTTGTCTCAGTGTTACACCAGGTTGTTGTTGTTTTTACTCTTTGTTTATTTCCCTTTAGGGCATGAGGTGGTTAATTTTGGCTGCTTCCTGCCCTATAAAGGGTTGGAGTTCAGACACTGACTTTAGTCTATGAGTAAGCATCCCTGGTGGTGCGAAACATGTTAGACCTTTTGTCCACCTATGCCTGTCTGCATGTATTAACTTTTTTTATGTACCAATAAAAGCACTTTTTGTTTTCAACTTTAAACGGTCTTGAAGTTGTGCCTGCCTAATTTCCTACTTTTGTACCTTTTTGCGGTTTTGATCCGCCGCAATTGGCTACGGCACACCAGCATGTCAGGTTGAGTCCACTCTGTGTTTTGGACTTCCGGTTTCAACACTGCCTGTTCCAGTTGCAGCTTCCTCTCCTCTCACTAGTGCAACTGTTTCCTCTGGCCAAACTAAAGTTTGAGTATTAAATGCAATTGCGCTTCAGCGATCACATTTACTTTGAAAGGGACAGTAAAGTCCAATTAAACTTTCATGATTCAGATAGGGTATGTAATTTTAAACAACTTTCCAAATTACTTTTATTATCAAATGTGCTTTGTTCTCTTGGCATTCTTAGTTGAAAGGTAAACCTAGGTAGGCTTATATGCTAATTTCTAAGCCCTTAAGGGCCGCCTTTTATCTAAATGCATTTGACAGTTTTTCCCAGCTAGAGGGCATTAGTTCATGTTTTGCATATAGATAACATTGTGCTCACGCCCGTGGACTTATTTAAGAGTCAGCACTAATTGCCTGAAATGCAAGTGTTGAGATAAAAACTGAAAGTGCACATACAGTGTTGTAGCCTATATATTGTATGTTAACAGAAGTGGTAAATAAAGTTTATTTTATGTTGTTACCTCCGTCCTCCTGACACAGGAAGCAGAAGCAGTGTAGTATAATAAAGACATAGAAGCAACAAGTGCCTGTGCGATTTTTCCTCCATCTTTTTTTTTTTTTTTTTTTTTTTATAATAAATGTTTTTATTGAGTTTTCCATTTTCTTGTGTACAAAACAAATTATCTGAATACACATATACAAGCATCTTACAATAAACATAAACATATATATATTTGTGGAGCAACCAGTTCGCCCTAGAATGATAAAATATTGTAATTATTTAATGACCTCATATAAATGAAATATCTGCAAGTTCTATTATCCTACAGAAAGAGCAAGACCTTATTTATTTTCGTATTAATGACCTTAGTACAAGATTAAGTAACATTAGTAGGATCTAGCTCCCACAGGAATATGACCTCTAGTATAAAATCTTTTTTCCCTAAATAAGTATAATGCATTTTTTCTAACTTTAGGACCATGGTAACTTCATTAATCCATTGTGTTAAGGTTGGGGTTTCTTGTTTCTTCCATAGCCTAGGGATTAGCCTTTTCGCACAGCTCAACATACAAGACAATAGTTTTCTTCTATATGCACAGCCAAGGTTGGGTAATTGATTCAGTAGAACTATAGTGGAGTTTAGCGTGAGGTTGAGTTGTATTTTATTTTTTATATATGCAGTGATCTGGTCCCAGAACGGTTTCAGTTTGGGGCATGACCACCAAATATGGGTCATGTTCCCTATTTCTCCGCATTGCCTCCAGCATAGAGGGGACGCTGATGGAAAAATCTTGTTTAATCTATGTGGAGTGAGATACCACCTGGATAGTATCTTATAATTAAGTTCTACTAAAGTGGTTGAAATGGAGGATTTCCTAGTAGAGGAAAATGTGTAAGCCCATTGTGTTTCAGTAAATTCTAATTGCATCTCCCGTTCCCATTGCTTTATGTAGGACGGTGTTGTTTTGGGAATCCTTTTACACAATATGGCATAGATCAAAGAGACATGTGATCTTGCTATACTCGTAGTTGTGCACAGTTTTTCAAATGGCGTAAAGGGTCTTAAGAGTTCGTGTTTTTGTGTATCTGTCATGACTGCATGTTGAGCTTGTAGATATATATACCATTTGTCAAAAGGAGTCCCCATTTCCTCTTTTAATTCCTGTTGATTCCTGAACAAGCCCTCCCGTGTAAGTGTATGTATTGGGACACTTGCGTGAGTAGGGGTAGAGTACGCCCTCTAACTTATCTGGAAAGAAGTAAGGATTTTGAAATAGGGGGGATAAGGGAGAGACCGTAGTTGAAAGGTTATTCTGTTCTTTAAGTGTTTTGTCCCAGACATCTAATGTGGCTTTTATTAAGATATTAGTCCCTACCTGATTTGGTCTGTGTTTTTTCAATAGCCAGGGTAAATTGGATAAATTTAGTATTCCTGTTAATTGAGATTCCATCTGAACCCATGGTTTTGATGGGCTGTTGTGGCACCAAGCTACGATTCGTGCTAGTAGGGATGCTGTATAATAGTTTCTAAGGATTGGGACACTCAATCCCCCATCCTCTTTAGCCAGGTACAAGGTTTTTCTTGCCACTCTTGGCCTACTATGTGACCATATAAACGACTCTAGTAACTTTTGATGAGAATTAAAGAAGTGTTGGGGTAGACTAATGGGCAGCGTTTGAAACAAATAGAGGTATTTCGGTATGATAGACATTTTAATCGCATTTATACGGCCTATCCATGACAGGTGTCCCTGCTTGTGTCATGTGTTTAACAGTTGACTTATTTCTAAGTATATAGGTACAAAATTCTTTTCATATATCTCTGATGGCTTGTTTGGGATTATTGTCCCTAGGTATTTAACTGAGTGGACTACATCAAATTGTGTATGTGCAGTCAGATACTGGATAGATGGCTGGTTTAGATTAATGGGCATCAACATAGACTTATCCAAGTTAATTGAGAAATTTGAGACCTGCTTATATTCCTGGAAAGTTTGTAGTAATTGAGGTATTGAGGATTTAGGCTCTGTCAGTGTGAATATTATGTCGTCTGCGAAGAGTAAACATTTCTGGGTGTGTGGGCCATATGTGAAGCCTTTGATTTCAGGGTGTGTCCTGACCATAGTCGCAAGAATTTCTACTGTTAAAATGAATAGTAGGGGCGAGAGGGGGCATCCCTGCCTTGTACCATTCCTAATTGGAAAGGTGTGTGACTGGGTGCTGTTGACTATTACTTTAGCAGAGGGGGTTGAGTAGAGGGCTTTGATCCTATTTATGTATCTACAGGGAAAGTTAAATTTCGTCAATGTCGCCCACATGAAGTCCCAGTCGACCCTGTCAAATGCCTTCTCGGCGTCCGTGGAAAGGAAAGTCATTGGGGTATTGTTGTCCGTCGCGTATTGTAGTGTATGTAGTATTCTAGTGGTGTTGTCTTTTGCTTCTCGTCCTTGCACAAATCCTACTTGATCGGTATGGACAATTTGGGGTAATATATTATTTAGTCTGGTGGCTAGTAGTTTTGCATATATTTTCATGTCTATATTGATTAGGGAGATTGGGCGATAATTTTGGACTTTGTCGTCTGCTTTTCCTGGTTTTGGGATTACTGTAATGGATGCTTCTAATAGTGGTTGAGAGAATTTTGAGCCCTTATCTATATCTTGGTATAGTGTTAAGAGATGTTTACTTAATTGGAAATTGTATAGTTGATAAAACTTAGATGTAAGACCGTCTGGGCCCGGTGCTTTACCTATTGGCAAATGTTTGATTGTATCCAGGACCTCTTGTAGAGTAATAGGGGAGGCTATCTTTTCCCTATCTGTCTCGGTCATCGTTGGAACCTGGACTCTGGAGAGATATTGTTGTATTAGTTCTAGTTTATTAGAGGTGTTGTGTGTATTTAGGTTATATAGAGATCGATAATAGTCTGCAAAGCTGTCAGCTATACTTTCATTTTGGTTTTGAGGAGTACCATCTTGACCTCTGATCATACGAATATGGGTCCGTAATTTTTTCTTTTTTAACGATCTGGCTAACATTTTCCCTGCTTTATTATTCTCTATGAAGAATTTAGCTTTAGTGGTCAATGCTCTCATGTGTGCATTGTGAATTAAGTGCTCGTTTAGTGCTTTCCTGGCTGCGTTTAAAACCGTCAAGTACTGGGGTGATTTTGGGTCTGATTTATGGGATGTTTCTGCTTTCTTTAAGTCAGCTATAAGAGAGAGATATGCTGTGGCCCTCTGTTTACGTAGTCTGTGTGTATGTTGGATTATTTCTCCTCTAATGGTGCATTTAAATGCCTCCCAATTGTTAGTTGTCGATGTAATCAGTGGGTCATTATGTAGGAAAAATTCCTCTGTGCGTTTGCCAATTGTCTCTACTACCATAGGGTCAGTGAATATATTGTCGTTAAGTCTCCAGTTATTTTGAGGTTTGGGTTTAGAGGCCCATGTAAATGACGTGATAACCATACTGTGATCGGACCATTCGGTATGTGATATCTTTGAATATTTAAGATTTGTCAGCATATTTTGGGAACATAGAATATAGTCTATTCTAGAGTAACTACGCTGAGGGCTGGAGAAGAATGTGAAATCTTTGGTCTCTGGGTGAACCAGTCTCCAGGTATCGAATAATGTGGGGATTTGGAGTGTCTTATAGTTAGTTTTAATGTGTCTAATGGAGATGTAGGATTTCCCTGAAGAAAAATGGGGGTGTGGGCTTGTTGGGTGCATAAATATTCGCAATGGTGATAGGCCTATTGTACAATAATCCCACCAGAATCAGGATCCTACCTTCTTTGTCTCGGAAGTTGTCTAATAATTCAAAGGGAATTCCTTGTCTAATGGATATGCATACCCCATTTTTCCCATCTAGGCCTGAACTAAAATAATGTTTGGCGTAGTACCTGTTTGTGATAGTGGGTTCTTTGCTTCGTCTGAAATGTGTTTCTTGGGACAATATAATATCTATCTTTTTCTTGGAAAAATCGTGAAATGCTATAGATCATTTTTCTGCGGACAGAAAACCCTTAACATTTTGTGTTGCGATCTTAAACTCTCCTGAGGTGTTCGTAGTGGTCATTTTTATCTGTGCCATGAGTATAAATATTTATGCTCAAGTTGAGGACGTATAGCTTATCCTGTTTGGTGGTTGCGTCAGTACAAGATGCTGTTTATCAAATGGAAGTCAAACTATGAACGTGTATGTGTGGGTGTTTATGATATGAATGTGGTGGTGTTCGTGTGGTGTCTGAACGTTACTACTTGTAACTGTGTGTTAGTATAATAACTAAACAAACTAAAGTGAATAGAACAATAAATTAAAAAAAAAATGAGGAACAAATCACAGAATTAAGGCTGATATCCGTAATCAATACTAGTTAGGTCATATTTCTTACCTGTGATATATAGGAACATAAACTGGTAAACAAATTTAGGTTAACAATCAACAATATAATAACAGTGCAGAGTTTAAAGGCATCTCTAACTTATAGGTGAGATGATAAAACATATAAAGTCTATCAAGAAGTGATTACCTGTATAACTTAGGTATATCTATGTCCACAGGTTATCATTCGTTTAGCCCCCCCAATTAGTCATTTTACCTGTTGGCTTTCTACATGAAAGTTTCTGGGAGGTTAAGACTTAAAGTTTATATCTGGGGTCTACGGCTTTAATGCCGTTCATCAGTTGTTGGTGGAGAACTTCTATGTTCGCAGCTGACACGCTGTGGTACAGGAGCAGCAAGTCATTAATCAACTCATCGGTGTTTTCAGCGGATTTCATGATTGTCAGACGGGTCAGGTATCTGACGTTTTCGTGGAAGTCTTTTTGTGGAAGCTTGCCAATTTTTTCGTTGCCCTTTGGGAAGGTGCACATCTTCCTGATGGAGTTGTGGGGTCTCCGAACCACCCAGTGGTGGAGCGGTTATCCCCAGTTGTTTGCAGAATTGAGATGCGTTGAGTGGATCTTTGCATTCGTACCGACGTCCTTCTTTCTGAACTATTAGGGACACTGGGAACCCCCACCTGTAGGGGATCTTTAAGCTGCGGAGGTGTGAAGTCAGCTCATTATATGTTTTCCTCTGTTGAAGTGTGCGAAAGGAAAGATCTTGGAATATTTGGATCTTTGAGCCTTGATGTATTAGGTGAGCTTGTTTTCTAGCGAGAGATAGAATCGTCTCCTTGTCCTGGTAACTTAGGAAACACACTATAATGTCCCTGGGAGGTTGGTCGCCTTGCGGCTTTGGTCTCAGAGAACGGTGTGCCCTTTCTAGAGGGATGTGTCGGTCTTCTTCATGGTCTGATGAGAGTAGCTGTCAGGCTACAAATATGAAGTTAACGATGGAACACAATTCACAGATCTTAATTTATTAATAATTGTTTTGTTTCACTATTGTAAAGGAATATCACTATGGCTTAGTGATATTCTCACCTAATAGTGATAGTTTAGTGGTTTATTTTGCCACACCCCAGATTATGCAGTTAGGGTTAAGCAAACTTGAATAGGATTTGTAGAAATTGTTCTCAATATTAAGTTAGCTTTAGTTCTTAACTTGCAGGTGTAGTAATGGTTCTATTAACTCTCAGAGTCTTATGCAGTGTAACACATAAATATTTAACTAGTAACCAGGTTCTGTTAACAGTTATACATATGCTCATGCAGTATTGCTATTTTATTTGCAGAGATTACTTGTACCTTGTCTTGTGTTGCACTTGTAGTGTGGCAGAGCTGTAATGAATGCACAGCCTGTTCTGTGGAAGTTCCAGTTTCACTGTGGAAGCTGTGTTGTTTATTAATCTGCAGTCAGGATGTTTCAATAAGGGTTAAAGCCAGATTTTCAGTGACAAGTTCTGTGGTAACTCTCCTTTAAATACAAACTACACAGTGAAAGTTCTCCAAGTAACAAAGCATTAGAACACATAGAATAATACTTGCAGTTTGGTTCAGGCAGTTCATTCAATTGATTGCATGTCAGCTCCTAAGTTAATGAACACTGCAGTTGTTTGGATGAATTCCAGTTAAAGTTGAACAAAGTATGAAAAAGTTCCTGTGAGGAAAAAAGTTCAGAAAACAAGTTATTCAAAGTAGTTAGGCTCAGGTAAATAGGGTAGCCTTGTACTCCAAATTACTAAGCAAAGAGAATTGATTTGGGGTGGTTTTTAAAGGCAAGCTGCAAGTTTGTTGCTTGAAGGATTCCGCTGGGTCCTAGAAGGAGCTAGGTTCCTGACATGACCCCCCACTCAGGGCAACGGTCCCACAGTTGCCGGTCTGGGACGATTTGGATTTCTGCGATGGAAGAGAGTGACCAGCCGTTGAGCTCTAAGATTGGTTGCAGGTTCCCATGTGTCGTCATCAGCTGAATAATTTTTCCAGCGTACCAGATATTGTAATTCACCTCTATGGAACCTGGAATCCAGCAGGGAATGCACTTCATATTCGTCTGGATCCAGTGCCTGAGGAGGTGGTGGAAGAATGAGTTGAGAGTGACGAGTGGCTCTGTATGGTTTCAATAGTGACACATGAAATGTGGGGTGGACCTTAATACTATCAGGTAATTTAAGAGTCATTGCGTTTTCATTGACAATTCTAACTATAGGGAATGGTCCTATGAACAGACCCGAGAGTTTCTTACTCGGTATCTGTAATTTCATGTTTTTGGTGGATAGCCAAACGAGATCACCTATGGCGTATATAGGTGGTGGTCTTCTCTTGAGGTCGTAATAATGCTTTTGAGTGAGCTGAGCATTTTTTATGTTCTCCTCAATTAAGCGGAAATTGTCTTGTAAGGAATCATGTAGATCATCGATTAAGGGTGAATTTAAGGTGTCTGTTGCAATGAAAGATATTGTTGGATGGTAGGCATAATTTGCATAAAATGGTGTAGATTTTGTAGATGAGTTTACAGCATTGTTATATGCAAATTCAGCCATGGAGAGGAAGTTCATCCAATGTTCTTGATGGTAGGAACAATAGCACCGAAGATATTGTTCCAGCCATTGATTCAGTCTCTCTGATTGACCATTGGTCTGAGGGTGAAATGATGTCGAGAAACGATGATCGATCTGTGTTAAGTCACAAAGTTTTGTCCAGAAATGTGAGGTGAATTGTGTTCCTCTATCGGTGGTTATTATCTTTGGTAACCCATGTAGCTTGAGTATGTTATCTATGAATAAATGTGCTGTCTCAGAGGATGTGGGTACTTTGTGATACGGCACAAAATGGGCCATCTTAGTAAATATATCTATGACCACTAGGATTGTTGTCTGTTTATTTGATTCAGGTAAATCCACTATGAAATCCATCGATAGATGGTACCAGGGTCTCTTCGGTACTGGTAATGGAGTTAATAATCCATACGGAGCTCTTCTCTCAGATTTCGAAGTGGCACAAATGGCACAAGTTAAGATATAGTCTCGGATGGATTCTTTCATTTTTGGCCACCAACAATCCCGTGAAAGCTGTTCCAAGGTTCGGTAAATTCCTGGGTGTCCGGCTAATGGAGAGTCATGGTATAACTTGAGCAAATTTATTCGCAATGCTTTGGGAATGTATAATTTCCCTTCATGGTAGTACAGGTCATCAATCTTATGCACAGAAGAGTGAGGTAGCTCCGGCTCCTTGAGACAATGACGTTTGATTTCGGTTATCACATCGGTGGTTAGACCTACAAAACATTCGGTAGGTAAGATAGTGGTATTTTGGGTTGTTGTTTTAGGTTTCTCAGGTAGGCGAGACAGAGCATCTGCTTTACCATTCCTGGAGGCAGGTCTATATACAATATTGAAGTTGAAGCGCGAGAAGAATAAACTCCAACGGACCTGTCTTGCTGAAAGAGTTTTGTTGTTTTCTAAATAAAGTAGGTTCCTGTGATCTGTGAAAATGGTAATAGGAAACTTGGTACCTTCGAGAAGATGCCTCCAGTGTTCCAGTGATCTTTTTATTGCGAGGAGTTCTTTATCTCCTATGGAATAATTTCTTTCAGCTGTTGACATCATCTGTGAGAAGTAAGAAACTGGATGGATGGGATCGTTTGGTGTTTCCTGTTGAGAGAGAACTGAGCCTAAGGCAAAATCAGAGGAATCAACTTCCAACACATAGTGGTGTTCGGGGTTCGGAAATCTTAGAATGGGTGCTGATGTAAAACTATCCTTTAAATATTCAAAAGCTGAATTAGCGTCTGGATCCCAGTTATAAGATGAGTTAATGCTGGTTAATTTCGTCAGTGGTTTTGCTATCTTGGAAAAGTTTCTAATGAATTTCCTGTAGTAGTTTGCAAAACCTAGGAATTTTTGGAGTTCCTTTCTGGACTTGGGTATTAACCAATTTTTGACAGCGTCTACTTTTTGTTTTTGCATAGTGATACCTGTTGGTGAGATATCATATCCAAGGAATGACACATGCTTGGTATGGAATATGCATTTCTCCAACTTAGCATACAGTTTATGCTCTCGGAGCCTAGACAGTACCCATCGCACGTGTGTTTTGTGTTCTGTTTCATTTTTAGAATAAATCAAAATATCGTCTAGGTATATCACAAGACAGATGTCTAAGAGATCTCTGAACACATCGTTTATGAAGTGTTGAAAAGTGGCGGGTGCGTTGCACAGTCCAAACGGCATGACAAGGTACTCATAAAGGCCATACCTTGTCCTGAATGCGGTCAACCATTCGTGTCCTTCTTTTATCCTAACTAAGTTATAGGCTCCCCTTAAATCGAGTTTCGTGTATATAGTTGCCTCAGATAACCTTTCGATTAGTTCTGGGATTAATGGGAGTGGGTAACGATTTTTTATTGTGCGTTTGTTGAGTTCTCTGTAATCGATTATGGGACGTAATGATGAATCCTTATTCCGCACAAAAAAAATTCCGGCACCTGCTGGTGATGTTGATGCTCTGATAAATCCTTTCCGTAAATTTTCTTCGAGATACTCCTTTAAATGATCCAATTCTGGCTTGCAGAGAGGGTACAAGTGTCCATAAGGGATGGAAGAACCAGGTTGAAGTTCTATTGGACAATCGTATGCACGATGAGGAGGCAAGTTCTCAGCTTCTACTTTACTGAATACATCCTTGAAATCTGCATAAGGTGAAGGAATTTGCAACTCAGGTTTTTCTGTAGCTATTTCGGTCTGGAGTAGAACATGTTTGTGGAAACATGTTGTTTTACAATAGACTGAATCAAATTTTATGGAAGATAGTGACCAGTGGATAACTGGATTATGTAATTTGAGCCAACTAATACCCAAAACCACTGGGAAATGTGGTGACGAGACAACATCAAATGAGAGGTGTTCTGTGTGTCCTGCTGTAGTAACTGTTAACGGTGTGGTATGGTGTGTGATAGGGCCAGTTTTAGGTTCTGAACCGTCAATCATATGAAAAGAAAATGGAGTATGCTTTTTTATAAGGGGTATTTTATTTTGCTTTACAACATTATAATCAATAAAGCATCCATAAGCTCCCGAGTCTATGATGGCTTCAGTAGTCAGCTGATCTTGGTCCCACTGTATGGAGAGAGTTAACATGCAATAAGTTTTAGTTTTAGTGGTGTTTAATAAATAACTTGTAACTTTGAACTTACATTTCTTGTTTTTCTGTAAAATGGGACACTCCTGGACTGAATGTGTAGGATTGGCGCAATACATGCACAGATTATTACTCTTCCTGCGGTATCTTTCTTCTGTTGTTAAAGGACCACGGGCTATTCCGATATCCATGGGAACAGCTGTTTGTTTACTATGTTGGGTTGGTTGAGGTGGGGAATAGATAGAAGGTTTTGGTCGGACATCTGCAGAAAACCTTTCTGCCTTCCTTTCTCGCAGTCTGCGATCCAATTGTTTTGCAGCATTCATCATTCCTTCTAGGGTTTTTGGGAGTTCTATCCTGGCGATTTCATCTTTCAAGCTCTCCGAGAGGCCTAAACGGAACTGGTTTCGAAGTGCAATCTGACTCCATTCCGAATCAGCTGCGTATAATTTGAATTCCGTGATGTACTCCTCCACGGGTCTCTTGGCTTGCTTAAGGTTCCTCATGGAGGCTTCAGCGGACATTTGTACATCAGTGTCGTGAAAAAGATCATCCATACATGTGAAAAAATCAGAAAGGGATCCTAGCACTGGGTCATTATGTTCGCACAGATTGTCAGCCCAGATTCTTGGCTCACCCCTCAGGAATGAAATAGTACTGAATACCTTGATCCTCTCTGTGGGATAACTGTGAGGTCGTAGATTATAAAGTAAATGACATGAATTCTTAAACTGCCTATACTGCTTCCTGTTTCCAGAAAAGAGCTCTGGTAGTGAAACTGAAGGTTCAGGTGTTTGCTGAGGTGGTGCAGTATGAGTAGTAAGTGAGTCTCTTATAATTCCCCTTAAAGACTGATTTTCAATTTGTAAATCATGAACCGCCTGAGCAAGCTGATCAACCTTTTGGGAGAGGTTGTAAACTATCTGTGGTAGATCTGGTGGCTCCATTTTTAGGGCTTAGTAATATGTCAGGCTACAAATATGAAGTTAACGATGGAACACAATTCACAGATCTTAATTTATTAATAATTGTTTTGTTTCACTATTGTAAAGGAATATCACTATGGCTTAGTGATATTCTCACCTAATAGTGATAGTTTAGTGGTTTATTTTGCCACACCCCAGATTATGCAGTTAGGGTTAAGCAAACTTGAATAGGATTTGTAGAAATTGTTCTCAATATTAAGTTAGCTTTAGTTCTTAACTTGCAGGTGTAGTAATGGTTCTATTAACTCTCAGAGTCTTATGCAGTGTAACACATAAATATTTAACTAGTAACCAGGTTCTGTTAACAGTTATACATATGCTCATGCAGTATTGCTATTTTATTTGCAGAGATTACTTGTACCTTGTCTTGTGTTGCACTTGTAGTGTGGCAGAGCTGTAATGAATGCACAGCCTGTTCTGTGGAAGTTCCAGTTTCACTGTGGAAGCTGTGTTGTTTATTAATCTGCAGTCAGGATGTTTCAATAAGGGTTAAAGCCAGATTTTCAGTGACAAGTTCTGTGGTAACTCTCCTTTAAATACAAACTACACAGTGAAAGTTCTCCAAGTAACAAAGCATTAGAACACATAGAATAATACTTGCAGTTTGGTTCAGGCAGTTCATTCAATTGATTGCATGTCAGCTCCTAAGTTAATGAACACTGCAGTTGTTTGGATGAATTCCAGTTAAAGTTGAACAAAGTATGAAAAAGTTCCTGTGAGGAAAAAAGTTCAGAAAACAAGTTATTCAAAGTAGTTAGGCTCAGGTAAATAGGGTAGCCTTGTACTCCAAATTACTAAGCAAAGAGAATTGATTTGGGGTGGTTTTTAAAGGCAAGCTGCAAGTTTGTTGCTTGAAGGATTCCGCTGGGTCCTAGAAGGAGCTAGGTTCCTGACAGTAGCATACCTTGAAACAAACCCTGTAGGAAATCTTTTATCTCTGTACCTTGAACCTCTTCTGGGATGCCTCTGAATCTTAAATTACAACGTCTCGTTCTATTTTCGAGGTCATCCAGTTTATTTTCAAGGTCCTTTATGAGGGTGTCATGCTGGGTCACCGTGTGGTTCATTTCTGCCATGTTGTTGCAGATGTCTTCGTGATCTCCCTCTAGTGTTTCTACTCTGGCCCCCAAATCTGTGATGTCCTTTTTGAGGTCAGCACATTCTTGTTTGATACAGCATTTGACTTGATCTATCAGTGTGACTATCTCTTTAAGGATAGCTGGTTGATCTGCCTCTCTATCTTTGCCATATTGTGGTGAGTTTGGGGGACTGGACTGTGAATTGAAATGTTGCTCTGTGTCTTCTTCCTCCCCTAAAGAATGTTGTGGGGACTTTTTCTTTTCTGAGTTTTTAAAGAAGTTTGAAACTGTATTCTGAGAGGAGCTGTGCCCTTTTAGTTGTTTGTCTGGTTTTGACGGTTTGCGCAGAGCCATCTTGGATTCTGGCTTGAGGTATCTCTCTCTTTATATATATAGAAGAGGCCTGTATTACAGTAATAAGGCTTAAGTGAGGCCTTTCTACGTAGTCCTGTGACAACGTTGATATTTTCATATAATGAGGCTAGGAGACAGGTCTTCTGTGTCTATATTGGGTGTAGGGCTGAGATCAGTGTTTATATATACACTATTTGCCCCTCATGTGTGTGGGTATTGATATTGTTTAGTCGCCTCTTTGGATATGGGATACGCTCAGCGTGGAGCTTAATTAATGTCCTGTGTTGTAACTTGTGGATCGCTATATAGTCAGCGCATCGCGCTGTGACAGTCTGACATCTAATGTTCCGTACTCACGGTTTACTGATGGAGTCGTGCAGCGTCGACATCTGGGGTCTCTCAGTTGCACCTTGCAGGGGATAGGAACCCGATCGCCACACTGTGGATTCTGCGTGCAGTTAACGGTATGCTCGGCTTTTCTGCTTGTTAACTTTTGTCCGTTGTTGTTTGGCTGTAGTTTGGCGCCTCTATTTAGGCCTTACAATTTGCAGTATCGGGATTTGTATAGTCTGTTTCCCCATTTGCCAGGTCAAACTAGCACCATTAGTTCCTGGGGTCTTTAGGTATTCGATGCACTGTCGGATGAAAAACTTGCACGAATATGACCTTTGTTTCTAAAGAAAGCCCTTTCTCTGTGTAAGGAGCTCTAGCAACTCACAGCCATCATGGATGCCTGCAGGCTCCGCCCCTTTTCCTCCATCTTTATATAAAATTATTTATATATCTGGTTATCATACCCTAATAATAACAGAATGGCAACAGGTTATGGGCCCAGGAGGGATGCTGGAAACCGATGGAGCAGACTTTGCTTTGAAGGAGATGAAAATAATTATAAACTTTGGGAGACTAATTCTTGGGACATCTGAGATTGCTGAAGCTGAAAGAAACCATCCTGAGTGTGCCTACAGACACTGAAGAGGAGGATGAAGATCACAGTAAGAAGCCCATTTATCAAGCTCCGAATGGAGCTTGAGGGCCGGTGTTTCTGGCGAGTCTTCAAACTCACCAGAAACAGCAGTTATGAAGCAGTGGTCTAAAGACCGCTGCTCCATAACCCTGTCTGCCTGCTCTGAGCAGGCAGACAGAAATCGCCACAATTCAACCCGACCGATTACGATCGGGTTGATTGACACCTCCCTGCTCGCGGCTTATTGGCCGCGAGTCTGTAGGGGGCGGCGTTGCACCAGCAGCTCTTTTGAGCTGCTGGTGCAATGCTGAATACGGAGAGCGTACTGCTCTCCGTATTCAGCGATGGCTGTCAGACCTGATCCAGACTGTCGGATCAGGTCCGACAGACATTTGATAAATAGGCCTCTAAGAATGAGGAAGCTTATGCTGAATTAATTCAGTGTTTAGATGATAAAACTATGACTATGAGAGAAGCAGCTGATGATGGAAGAAAGGCTCTTCAAATATTGAGAGACTATTATGCAGGTAAAGGAAAGCCCTGCATAATTAGTTTATACACTGAACTGACACCTCTTCAGAAAACTGTAAATGAGAGTGTGACAGACTATATTATACGTGCAGACACAGCCATTACAGCACTGAGAAATGCTGGAGAAACATTAAGGGGCATATTTATCAAGCTCCGTACGGAGCTTGATGCCCCTTGTTTCCGGTGAGCCTTCAGGCTCACCGGAAACAGAAGTTATGAAGCAGTGGTCTAGAGACAGCTGCTCCATAACTTGTCCCCTGCTCTGAGGCCACGGACAGAAATTAACCCGATCAAATACGACCGGGTTGATTGACACCCCCTGCTAGCAGCCGATTGGCCTTGAATTTGCAGGGGGCGGCATTGCACAAGCAGTTCACAAGAACTGCTGGTGCAATGATAAATGCCAACAGCATATGCTGTCTGCATTTATCGATGTGCGGCGTACATGATACGCTACTTAGTATCATGTCCGCTCGACATTGATAAATATGCCCCTAAGTGAAGGATTGTTGATTGCAATGATTTTTAAAGGTTTGCCTGAATCATTTAAACCGTTTGCCATCCACATTACACAGGGTGATGGAAAAGTAACTTTTGCAGAGTTTAAAACACAGTTGAGAAGTTTTGAGGATACTGAAAAATACTGTGTACAAATGAAGATAATGTGTTAAAAGTGAGTTACACAACTTCAAGATTTAAAGTGAGAAGTGACTCTAACATTGTTTGTTACAATTGTGGCAAAACGGGACACAGGGCCAGAGAGTGTTCAAACAATACAAATAAAAGTCAATCAATGTGGTGTAGCTATTGCAAGAGCTCAACACACAAAGATGCAAATTGCAGGAGCAAAAAGAGAGACAATGTCAGACAAGCAACAGATGACGCAGAGGACAGACACTCATTTGCTTTCAAAAAAAAGATAACCAGCTAGATGGGATAATACCAAAATGACTAATGGTTGATACAGGAGCAACACCCCATATAATTACTGACATTGGAAAGTTTAAGAATTTTGACAAAACGTTTAAACCGGAGAAACATACAATGGAGCTCACAGATGGGAAAAAGACAACAGGCGTGGCACTGAGAATAGGCGATGCGGAGGTTTGTCTACTTGACAGCGAGGGGAACCGAATGATGATGACACTGAAGAATGCGTTGTACATACCTACATACCCTCAAGACATCTTTTCTGTAGAGACAGCAACGAACAGTGGCGCATCAGTTAACTTCCAGCAAGACAGGAATGAAATCATTCATAAGAACGGTACCAAATTCATAATCCAGAAATACAGTAGAGTTTACTATCTGAATACTTTTGTTGAAAATGATGACAGTTGTCATAGATGTTATGATATCCAAATGTGGCATGAAATTTTAGGTCACTGTAATTATGATGATATTGCAAAACTACATAATGTGGTAAAAAATCAAAACAGAGTGTATAATGAGCGCAGGGTGAGGCCACCAAACTCCTGAAGCACCTAGGAGTCGCTATCATAGGTTCAGACAGTAAATACAAAGTAAATTGACAGGAGCGCTACAGCTAAAGGTGGATGAAGCAATGACTAATCATATACATATATGTGGAAAATATAAATCAATATAAATGTCTAGAAATGTGTCTAGAACTGTATAAACAATGAAAAACTAGTGAGATAATAGATGCGTTAATAAATGTGTTAATAAGTGAGATAATAGATGTGTTAATAACAAGATATATAACGTGACAATAATGAATACTATTAAAGTCAGTAGAATTTTATCTAAACAGTGATAATGAAGTGATAGTGATAAATATAATGAATCAATACCAATCGTATGTGTGAATTAATATGGCTATGCCAAGGTTTAATAAAAGCAACATATAAAAACAAATAATAGAATCAATCTCAGTGTTAACTAAAAAACTGACTAAATTTACCAAACAATGTCAATATGAGGCACTTGCAAACCAATTAGCAATACGTCTGAGAGATGAGGATATAAGGAGAACATTATCCAGAAGGCAAGAAGTGAGGTAGGAGCCAGTAAAAGACAGGATTTACTAAGCAACAAATGTAAAAAATCTTTCTATGACAAGAAAGGAGCATACTTTGTTACCGACTACAGCGATCAGTATAATCAAATTTGTGGTATAGTGCAGAAGCATTTCAGCTTGTTAGCTGCAGACAATGCTTTAGCGGAACCATGCAAAAATGATGTAAATGCTCATTTAGGAGAGGTGCAACAATAGGGAATATTTTAGCACCCACACAGTTAAAGCCTAAGAAAAAGGAGGAAGGGAGCTTGTGGCTTAGATTTAAAGGCGTATACAGATATAGAAATTCTACATGCAAGGCATGTGATCACCTCCTATCTGGGGACGGTTTTAAAAGCACTGTTACTAATTGAACGTATAACCAAAGAACTTGTTTGAACTGCAGATCTGTATATGCCATATATCTAGCGGGTATATCTAGCGGGGTGTACAATCTGCCAATTACAGTATGTTGGTTTAATGACGAGAGAGGTACACTCAGGGAGCACCTCACTAATATAAAATCTGGCACTTTAACCACCCAACTGGTACAGCATTTTAATAGAATTCACAATAAGGATCCATCTAGTTTTGGATGGACCATAATTGAAACTGTAAATGTAGGGAAAAAAGTGGGTGATAGGGACCTGCTATTGGCCAAAAGGGAGGTATTCCAGCTACAGACCAGACAACCAAAAGGCCTCAATTCAGAATATGACCTGATCAATTTTTGGAATTAGAACTATGATAAGCATACTCTTTTATGTCTGGTTAAGGGCATGGCTCCTTCGAACTTACAATTTATAATTCATAGTGTATTGATAGTATAGTGGGGCACATTACTGAATAATGCATCATTCTTTAGAAATTTTCCTAGGGGACTTCTGTGCATTAACAGAGCTAATATAACAACTAGAAAATAGTATGCCACATAATATTATATCCAGAATTGAATAACACTGCAGCATAACTGTGCAGAAAATTGCACTTTTGGGTACTTCTTGCAATATAAGCCAAAGGGAATATAGTAAAACAAGTAAGAACTGTAGGGGGATGAATTTCTATATACTGAAGGTTTTTTATATACTGAAGGTTTATTCAATTTATAATAAATAGAATACCATATACCATTGGAGCACCAAAAATAGTATGTTAACTTCATGTAAAAGTGTTACAACAGTTAATTAAATGATCTTTATACAATACTAAAATGGGTTATTGCACTCTAACTATATACAGTTGTGCTCATAAGTTTACATACCCTGGCAGAATTTATGATTTCTTGGCCATTTTTCCGACAATATGAATGATAACACAAAAACTTTTCTTTCACTCATGGTTAGTGTTTGGCTGAAGCCATTTATTATCAATCAACTGTGTTTACTCTTTTTAAATCATAATGACAATAGAAACTACCCAAATGACCCTGATCAAAAGTTTACATACCCTGGTGATTTTGGCCTGATAACATGCCCACAAGTTGACACAAAGGGGTTTGAATGGCTATTAAAGGTAACCATCCTCACCTGTGATCTGTTTGCTTGTAATTAGTGTGTGTGTATAAAAGGTAAATGAGTTTCTGGACTCCTGACAGACCCTTGCATCTTTCATCCAGTGCTGCACTGACGTTTCTGGATTCTGAGTCATGGGGAAAGCAAAAGAATTGACAAAGGACCTGCGGGAAAAGGTAGTTGAACTGTATAAAACAGGAAAGGGATATAAAAAGATATCCAAGGAATTGAGAATGCAAATCAGCAGTGTTAAAACTCTAATCAAGAAGTGGAACATGAGGGGTTCTGTTTGATAACATACTGCATTCATCTTGCCATTAATTCTGACCAAATTTCCTGTGCATTTGTAGCTCACACATCCCCAAAACATCAGCGATCCCCCACCGTGTTTCACAGTAGGAATGGTGTACCTTTCATCATAGGCCTTGTTGACTCCTCCCCAAATGTAGCGTTTATGGTTGTGATCAAAAAGCTCAATTTTGGTCTCATCACTACAAATGACTTTGTGCCAGAAGGTTTGAGGCTTGTCTCTGTGCTGTTTGGCGTATTGTAAGCGGGATAGTTTGTGGCATTTGCACAGTAATGGCATTCTTCTGGCGACTCGACCATGCAGCCCATCTTTCTTCAAGTGCCTCCTTATTGTGCATCTTGAAACAGCCACACCACATGTTTTCAGAGAGTCCTGTATTTCACCTGAAGTTATTTGTGGGTTTGTCTTTGCATCTCGAACAATTTTCCTGGCAGTTGTGGCTGAAATTTTAGTTGGTCTACCTGACCGTGGTTTGGTTTCAACAGAACCCCTCATTTTTCACTTCTTGATTAGAGTTTGAACACTGCTGACTTGCATTCTCAATTCCTTGGATATCTTTTTATATCCTTTTCCTGTTTTATACAGTTCAACTACCTTTTCCCGCAGATCCTTTGACAATTCTTTTGCTTTCCCCGTGACTCAGAATCCAGAATCGTCAGTGTAGCACTGGATGAAAGATGCAAGGGTCTGTCAGGAGTCCAGAAACTCATTGACCTTTTATACACACACACGAATTACAAGCAAACAGGTCACAGGTGAGGATGGTTACCGTTAATAGCCATTCAAACCCCTTTGTGTCAACTTGTGTGCATGTTATGAGGCCAAAATCACCAGGGTATGTAAACTTTTGATCAGGGTCATTTGGGTAGTTTCTGTTGTCGTGGTTTGAAAAGAGTAAACACAGTTGATTGATAATAAATGGCTTCAGCCAAACACTAACCATGAGTGAAAGAAAAGTTTTTGTGTTATCATTCATATTGTCTGAAAAATGGCCAAGAAATCATAAATTCTGCCAGGGTATGTAAACTTATGAGCACAACTGTACATGATTAGGTAACAGAATTGGGTCACAAGTGAATATGTAGAATATACTGCAGCAGCAGTGTATGATGTATTTAATCATAGATCTAATATATGCAGGATTGTATCAAAATTGTACTGTGGCTTTAAAGTTAATTTTTAGGCATACCCATTTCAATGTAATTTGGCAAAGAACCAATAGGATGTAAACACTTATTTTAAATAGTAAGCATGTCTTGGGGAACACTAAGCCAGCTATGAGTATGGCGTAAAGCCGAAACGCATAAGCTGTGTTCCTGAGGACACAGGTTTTGTTTTTGCTGCACTACGCTTTTAATATACATGGAATAAAGACTAAGTTTTATTATACATTGCTCCTCCCGTCTTCTTTTCTTCTACCATTACCCTTGTCTAGCCACATCTGGTCCCCAGTTTGGACCAAACCAGGAAATCTGTTACAGTTCGTGTGGCTGGGGCTGTTCCGGATCACCACAGCAAGAGTCCACTTGGATTGGGGTGCCGGCTCCCGTGCTGTGGAAGTGGGAGTCATGGCCCACTTGCCAGCGGAAGTTCTGTTAGGGAATGACTTGGGACATCTTGCACCCTCTTCGTTATAGATGGCCCTACGGATGCTTGACCCGTAACCACCCACCAACAAGCCCGGGTCAATGCTGAAGCACTCGACGATGGGACCCAGGTAAGCCACCACCACCCGACCACTACTCTGACAGATTACCTCGTCTCCTGGGCTTCCCCCTCCGATTTTGCCCAGGAGACGTTAAGTGACCAGACGATAGCCCCCTACCATGCCCAGGCAGGGACTGACCCAGGTGGGTTAGGAGGGGACCACTTTAAATGGGACAGAGGACTTCTGCACTGGGTTACAGAGGGTGGCGGAAGCAGGCAGATGCCAAAGCGGCAGTTAGTGGTACCACAAAAGTATCAGTACGACCTTCTCCGCATAGCGCACGACATTCCACTTGTCGGACATCTAGGGATTACTAGGACCCGACACCAACTTACCCAGACTTACTTCTGGCCCGGGATAACGAGGGATGTTAGACAGTACTGCCGTACCTGTGACATCTGTCAGAGAGTAGGGAAGACCGGTGACCACTCTAAAGCTTCCCTGCATCCCCTCCCTATCATCGACAAACCGTTTAGCAGAATAGCTGTTGACATCGTCAGACCATTGCCCTGTCCCAGTCCCTCGGGGAAGAGATCCCCCTGGCCAACATCCAGGCAGAGACGGTAGCCGATGCCATGCTCAGTATCTTTGCCAGAGTTGGTTTCCCCTGAGAGATTATCTCGGACCAAGGGACTCAGTTTGATGAGCTCACCCAGCAGCTATGGAGGCTCTGCGAGATAAAACCCCTGCCGAGCTCCCCATCCCACCCCCAGACTAACGGGTTACGCGAGAGGTTTAATGGGACACTGAAGCAGCTGCTTCAGATGTTCTCTGTCTCTCACAAAGACTGGGAGAGATACCTGCCGCACCTCCTGTTCGCTTACCGGGGGGAGCCACAGGAATCCACCAGATTTTCCCCCTTTGAACTAGTATATGGCCGGAGGCTGAGGGGGCCCCTAGACCTGCTTAGAGCCCACTGGGACGGGTCACTTGGGGAGGAGGAACCCTCCATTGTAGGATATCTCCTAGAATTCAGGGACCGACTGAAGGACCTCACCGCCACCGTGCGGGAGAACCTTTAGATCGCCCAGGGTAGGCAGAAGAGGTGGTACGACCGTACCGCTCGCAACAGCACCCTGAAGGTAGGGAAGAAGGTTCTTGCCCTAAAATCCACCAAGACGGATAAGCTGTAGGCCGCTTGGCAGGGAACCTATTGAGTAGTTGAACAGCTCTGTGATAGTACCTACCTGGAAGCCAAATGTCCAGATGAACGAGTCCGCCGGACCTTTCATGTGAACATGCTGAAGGCTAATCAGGAGAGGCCAGAGGAGGTAGCCGCCATATGTGCTCAGGCTATGGAGGACTTGGAGAGTCTCAAATAAAAGTGTGGAGGGCGCTTAAAGCAGAAGGGCTTAAGCAGAGTGGAAAAATAATATAAAGTGGAAAAATAATATATTTTTGAAAAAATATATAATTATATATAAAAAATATATATTGACACAAAAAAATGTTTTATTAACTTCACCGTGAGGAAGTCTCAGCTTATACTTCACACTGTATAAAATAAGTTTGTTGCACAGTGATAAATAATATATCAAAATATAATGTGAAAATAGCGTGTTGGTTAAATATTTATATTATGTTTGCGAATGAAGTAATCTCAAACTTTCAGGAAGTTATAATATAAGATGTTTTAATAAACAGAATTAAATACACAATTTATAAAGACTCAGAATAACAGATGAATCCATATAATACTGGGATTTAGATATATCGCTGTTTAGTATTATCTCACTAATAACCAGCGTTAGCTAAGCGTAAAAATATACGGCTAGATTTAGAGTTGGGCGGTAGCCGTCAAAACCAGCGTTAGAGGCTCCTAACGTTGGTTTTTACCGCCCTCTGGTATTTGGAGTCAGTCAGGAAAGGGTCTAATGCTCACTTTGCAGCCGCGACTTTTCAATACCGCAGATCCCCCTACGCCATTTGCGTATCCTATCTTTTCAATGGGATCTTTCTAACGCTGGTATTTAGAGTCGTGGCTGAAGTGAGCGTTAGAAATCTAATGACAAAACTCCAGCCGCAGAAAAAAAACAGTAGTTAAGAGTTTTCTGGGCTAACGTCGGTTCATAAAGCTCTTAACTACTGTGCTCTAAAGTACACTAACACCCATAAACTACCTATGTACCCCTAAACCGAGGCCCCCCCACACCGCCGCCACTCTATTAAATTTTTTTAACCCCTAATCTGCCGCTCCGTACACCGCCGCCAGCTACATTATCCCTATGTACCCCTAATCTGCTGCCCCTAACATCGCGAACACCTACATAATATTTATTAACCCCTAATCTGCCCCCCCCAACGTCGACGCTACCTTACCTACACTTATTAACCCCTAATCTGCCGACCGAACCGCACCGCTACTATAATAAATGTATAAACCCCTAATCCGCCTCACTCCCGCCTCAATAACCCTATAATAAATAGTATTGACCACTAATCTGCCCTCCCTAACATCGCCGACACCTAACTTCAAACATTAACCCCTAATCTGCCGACTGGAGCTCACCGCTATTCTAATATATTTTTTAACCCCTAAAGCTAAGTCTAACCCTAACACTAACACCCCCCTAAGTTAAATATAATTTTTATCTAACGAAATAAATTAACTCTTATTAAATAAATTATTCCTATTTAAAGCTAACTACTTACCTGTAAAATAAACCCTAATATAGCTACAATATAAATTATAATTAAATTGTAGCTATTTTAGGATTAATATTTATTTTACAGGCAACTTTGTAATTATTTTAACCAGGTACAATAGCTATTAAATAGTTCATAACTATTTAATAGTTACCTAGTTAAAATAATTACAAAATTACCTGTAAAATAAATCCTAACCTAAGTTACAATTAAACCTAACACTACACTATCAATAAATTAATTAAATAAAATACCTACAATTATCTACAATTAAACCTAACACTACACTATCAATAAATTAATTAAATACAATACCTACAAATAAATACAATTAAATAAACTAACTAAAGTACAAAAAATAAATAAGAACTAAGTTACAAAAAAATAAAAAAATATTTACAAACATTAGAAAAATATTACAACAATTTTAAACTAATTACACCTACTCTAAGCCCCCTAATAAAATAACAAAGCCCCCCAAAATAAAAAAATGCCCTACCCTATTCTAAATTAAAAAAGTTTAAAGCTCTTTTACCTTACCAGCCCTGAAAAGGGCCCTTTGCGGGGCATGCCCCAAAGAATTCAGCTCTTTTGCCTGTAAAAATAAAACATACAATATCCCCCCCCCAACATTACAACCCACCACCCACATACCCCTAATCTAACCCAAAACCCCTTAAATAAACCTAACACTAAGCGCCTGAAGATCTCCCTACCTTGTCTTCACCTCACCGGGTTCAGCGATCGGTCCAGAAGAGGGTCCGAAGTCTTGATCCAAGCGGCGGCTGAAGAACTCCATCATCGGGATGAAGTAGGAAGTCCATCATCGGGATGAAGTCTTCTATCAAGCCGCATCTTCAATCTTCTTTCTTCCGGAGCGGAGCCATCTTCTTCCCAGCCGACGCGGATCCAACCTCTTCAAGCGACGCCTACTCGCCGAATGACGGTTCCTTTAAATTACGTCATCCAAGATGGCGTCCCTCGAATTCCGATTGGCTGATAGGATTCTATCAGCCAATCGGAATTAAGGTAGGAATATTCTGATTGGCTGATGGAATCAGCCAATCAGATTCAAGTTCAATCCGATTGGCTGATCCTATCAGCCAATCAGATTGAGCTCACATTCTATTAGCTGTTCCGATCAGCCAATAGAATGCGAGCTCAATCTGATTGGCTGATTCTATCAGCCAATCAGAATTTTCCTACCTTAATTCCGATTGGCTGATAGAATCCTATCAGCCAATCGGAATTCGACGGACGCCATCTTGGATGACGTCATTTAAAGGAAACGTCATTCGGCGAGAAGGCGTCGGTAGAAGAGGATGTTCCGCGTCGGCTGGAAGATGATGGCTCCGAAAGAAAGAAGATTGAAGATGCTGCTTCATAGAAGACTTCATCCCGATTATGGACTTCTTCAGCGCCCGCTTGGATCAAGACTTCAGCCCGATGATAGATTTCTTCAGCCGCCGCTTGGATCCAGACTTCAGCCCGAGGATGGACGTCACTCTTCAGCCCCCCGCTTGGGCTTGGATCAAGACATCGGAGGCTCTTCTGGACAGATTGGGACCCGGTGTGGTGAAGACAAGGTAGGGAGATCTTCAGGGGCTTAGTGTTAGGTTTATTTAAGGGGGGTTTGGGTTAGATTAGGGGTATGTGGGTGGTGGGTTGTAATGTTGGGGGGGGTATTGTATGTTTGTTTTTTTACAGGCAAAAGAGCTGAATTCTTTGGGGCATGCCCCGCAAACGGCCCTTTTCAGGGCTGGTAAGGTAAAAGAGCTTTTCTATTTTAATTTTAGAATAGGGTAGGGCATTTTTTTATTTTATTAGGGGGCTTAGAGTAGGTGTAATTAGTTTAAAATTGTTGTAATATTTTTCTAATGTTTGTAAATATTTTTTTATTTTTTGTAACTTAGTTCTTTTTTATTTTTTGTACTTTAGTTAGTTTATTTAATTGTATTTATTTGTAGGTATTGTATTTAATTAATTTATTGATAGTGTAGTGTTAGGTTTGATTATAGATAATTGTAGGTAGTTTATTTAATTTATTTATTGATAGTGTAGTGTTAGGTTTAATTGTAACTTAGGTTAGGATTTATTTGACAGGTAATTTTGTAATTATTTTAACTAGGTAACTATTAAATAGTTCTTAACTATTTAATAGCAATTGTACCTGATTAAAATAAATACAAAGTTGCCTGTAAAATAAATATTAATCCTAAAATAGCTACAATATAATTATAATTTATATTGTAGCTATATTAGGGTTTATTTTACAGGTAAGTATTTAGATTTAAATAGGAATAATTTATTTAATAAGAGTTAATTTATTTTGTTAGAATAAAATTATATTTAACTTAGGGGGGTGTTAGGGTTAGGGTTAGAATTAGCTTTAGGGGTTAAAAAATTTATTAGAGTAGCGGTGAGCTCCGATCGGCAGATTAGGGGTTAATACTTGAAATTAGGTGTCGGCGATGTTAGGGAGGGCAGATTAGGGGTTAATACTATTTCTTATAGGGTTATTGAGGCGGGAGTGAGGCGGATTAGGGGTTAATAACTTTATTATAATAGCGGTGCGGTCCGCTCAGCAGATTAGGGGTTAATAAGTGTAGGCAGGTGGAGGCGACATTGAGGGGGGCAGATTAGGGGTTAATAAATATAATATAGGGGTCGGCGGTTTTAGAGTGCAGCAGATTAGGGGTACATAGCTATAATGTAGCTTGCCGTGGTGTACGGAGCGGCAGATTAGGGGTTAATAATAATATGCAGGGGTCAGCGATAGCGGGGGCGGCAGATTAGGGGTTAATAAGTGTAAGGTTAGGGGTTTTTAGATTCAGGGTTCATGTTAGCGTGTTAGGTGCAGACTTAGGAAGTGTTTCCGCATAGCAAACAATCGGGCTGCGTTAGGAGCTGAACGCTGCTTTTTGTTTCAGCTCAAACAGCCCCATTGTTTTCTATGGGGGAATCGTGCACGAGCACGTTTTTGAAGCTGGCCGCGTCCGTAAGCACCGCTGGTATCGAGAGTTGCAGTGACGTTAAATTATGCTCTACGCTCCTTTTTTGGAGCCTAACGCAGCCATTCTGTGAACTCTAAATACCAGCGGTATTTAAAAGGTGCGGGGGGAAAAAAGCACACGTAGCTAACGCACCCCTTTGGCCGCAGAACTCTAAATCTAGCCGTTAGTGTTCTACATGCACAAATCATAAAAATCGATTATATGGGACGTCTCCCAATATTAGCTTAGCACATATACCACCTTTTATAAAATGTAAAAAAGTCGTGAAAAAATAAAAATAAAATTTAAAAATATCTAAAAAACATGTGTATATTGGAACTTGAAATATTTCCAGTCATTTGGCAAGGGAGTGAATTAGAACTGATAGAAATGTTTAACAACATGAATAAAAATAATAAGGGATTATCATTTACTTATCAGTATAGTAGAGAGACCATAACATTCTTGGATCTTGAAATCACAGTAAAGGAAAACAAATTTGAAACCAAAACGCTCTTTAAACTGGTTGATTCCAACAATTATATTCACGGAAAGAGTTGTCATTTGAAAAGATGGATTAATAACTTCTTAAGAGTAAGAAAGAACTGCACAAAATATAGCGATTATGAAACCTAAGTTTCCATTCTAGAAAGAAGATTTCAGGAGAGAGGATATGAACAGAGTAACATTATTAAAGCAAAAGAAAGAGCTAATAATTTAGATAGAGATACCCTAAACAGCCAAAAGAAAATTAGAGATAATACAAAGAATGATATAATAAAAGTTCCATTCATAACACAATACAGTAGTGAAAATCAGGTGATTAGAAAAATAATTAACAGACGTTGGCATCTTGTGAAATCTGACCCAGTTACTGGAGATAACATCACACCTACACCAACAATTATTTACAGAAGAGCTAAGAATTTTAAGTCAGATCTGGCCCCCAGTAAGTTCAAAAAGAAAATAAATATAATGAAAGATGTTGATCTTACAGGCAATTCTTTAAAAGGCTATTTTCCATGTTTTACGTGCAGAGCATGCAGGTATAGTTCCAAACTTAAACAATTTGTAATCCCCAATACTGGTAAAGATTTTATAATCAAAGAGACAATCAGGTGTACACGGAAAGCAGTAATATATATACTAAAATGTAGTTGCAATTTGATATATATATATAGGAGAAACGACCAGAAGTCTCCGAGATCGAATCAGTGAACACCTTTGGTGTATAGAAAAGGGGAATAAGGACACACACCTATACAACCATTTTAGAGAAGTCCATGGGAACAATCTAAAAGACCTACAATATTGGGGTATATGTACAGTCAGACAAGATTGGAGAGGGGGAAACTATGAACTGAAATTGCTTAGAAAAGAGGCAGAGCTCATATATTATATGGACACGCTGTTCCCGAATGAACTGAACTCAGAATTGGATCATTCTCCTTTTCTTCCAGTTTAAAACATTTGAGGAGCAGCATGTAGACCCATTAGATATGTGAGAGAGACATAGTTTCAGACCCTCAATGCTTGTATAATTCATCACCAACATAATAGGAATATCAGTATCTCATGAACATAAACTTCCCCAAAGACAATCCCATAAATGTGAAGTTTTTAAAAATAATTTTGAATGACTACAAGGTAAAAGGATGCATCTATGTGTAGTTGTGGCTTATATTCTGTATAAAGTGTTATGAATTATACCTAATACTTTCCCTGAACTAACATGATAGGGGATATAATGTAATAACACCCATTTGCTTATAACCTATGATAACATTCCAATTTTTTAATTTCCCTTTGCTTATAACCTATGATAACATTCCAATAATTTCCTACATTATTTTCTGCCATAAATAGACACCCCTATATATATCCATTTATATATGTATGAGCTATGTTAATTATACCTTACCATTATGATAGGGTCTATAAGATGTAGTATAATGGAACAAAATCTGTGTATAACTATCTGTATATTTGAGGAAGGAAGTTTAATGTATTGCATTCTGTTTTCTTAGGATATATCGCTTATATAATAGGTAGCAGATACCACCTTTAAATATACCACCTTTTAAAGAACAGTATATATTTTCAATATACTATATATATATATATACATATTTTTCATTTTCTACATATATATCATATATATTATATATTTCTATTTTTTTATAATTTACTATATATATCCTGGAATATTGCATACAGTAAATACTAATAAAAATGATTACTACTTTTAAGTTGTGAAATCAGCCGAATATTAAAGAAATACCATCTTAAAAGACTATCTCAAAATATCACCTTAAAAAATCGCAACTGAATTTGATCAATAAGAAACAGCACACAGGTATTTAAAAGTGAGCTATCACAGCGGGCAAATAATCTTGAAAAAGCCCCATTAAAGGGTGAAAAGCGTTGAAGAACTGCCAGCATTTACCTTTGACCCGTTCAAGCAACATTTACATCATCTTAAAGGAGAGTTTAGCCAAACTCGTGACAAGTTCTCTGCAAAACTCCATACAACCTGTAGTGCATCTGGAACACAGTGAAAAGCGATCTGAATCAGGTATTTGCCTCAGCCTGCGTGCATCACGCACTAAGTGCAGGGATCAACAACCTGGGAACCATACGCCACTAGAAGTTTTCAGAAAATCCCCAGAGTGGGACAAGTAAAGTGAAAACGGCCTTCGGGGTTCACAGCATTTAGTTCAAGGTACCCCTTATTATCTATACATTTATGAAAGGGTGAGCACCTTCTACTTATATGACTGTGGATTATTATAAAGAAACAAAATTACTAAAAAATATTGCTTCAAGGAACTGTGAGTCAATTTGCGGACACTAAAGTAACTAACAGCACACAAGTATCTATTTTGAACATCTACCTAAATGAAGGCATATATATATATATATATATATATATATATATATATATATATATATATATATTTGCTTTAGAAAGCACAAACACCTTATGCAGTAACCTAAAGAGACATTTTAGGACTGAAATATTTCAAGTTCAAATATACACATTTTTTTTAAGATACTTTTTTTAAAAAAAATATTTTTTCACAAGTAAAGTCAACTTTTTTACATTTTATAAAAGGTGGTATATGTGCTAAGATTGGGAGATGTCCCATATAATCGATTTTTATGATTTGTGCATGTAGTACACTATATTTTTACGCCTAGTTAACGCAGCTTATTAGTGAGATAATCCTAAACAGCGATAGATCTAAATCCCAGTATTATCTGGATTCATCTGTTATCATGAGTCTTTATAAATCGTGTATTTAATTCTGTTTATTAAAACATCTTATATTTTAACTTCCTGAAAGTTTGAGATTACTTCATTCGCAAACATAATATAAATATTTAACCAACACGCTATTTTCACATTATATTTTGATATAGTATTTATCACTGTGCAACAAACTTATTTTATACAGTGTGAAGTATAAGCTGAGACTTCCTCACGGTGAAGTTAATAAAACAATTTTTTGTGTCAATATATATTTTTTTATATATAATTAATGTATATATTTTTTCCCAAAATATATTATTTTTCCACTTTATATTATTTTAACACTCTGCTTAAGCCCTTCTGCTTTAAGCGCCCTCCACACTTTTATTTGACATTTTGTATTTATCCTGGTAACCTGGTGGAAGGTTGCTAAGGAGTGGCACTGAGTGACTTAGCGCAACAATTACACTTTTTCTTTAGGACTTGGAGAGTCTCCCCATGCCAGAGCTGCCCGGGTGGAGTAGGGCGCCAGCAGGCATAGGGGACATGCAGCAGGAGCAAGTCAGACAAGTACTAGAGAGCCGACAGGACATGTTCTCCACAGACCCTGGGTGCACCACAGTAGCAGTGCACCGGGTGGAGACCCCGGGACAGGCGCCCTTACGGCACCCAGCGTACCGGGTGCCTGAGTCAGTTATGGAAGACATGCGTAGTGAGATTAGGGAGATGCTTGATACGGGCGTTATCGAGCCCTCTAACAGTCCCTGCCAAGCAGAATGGCATGACTCGCTTCTGTGTAGACTACCATAGGCTTAACGACCGGACCACAACCAACACTTATCCTATGCCCCGGGTGGAGTAGCTTTTAGACCGCATCGCACCGGGTAACTTTCTGACAACGTTAGATCTCTGTAAAGGTTACTGTCAGATTCCTCTGAACCCAGAATCTATTCCGAAGTCGGCATTCATCACTCCATTCGGCCTGTACCAGTTCAAGGTCATGCCGTTTAGGATGAAGAATGCTCCGGCGACCTTCCAGGATTATGCCTGTGCATACCTGGACGACATTGTGATCTAGAGCAATGTCTAGAGTGGGAGGAACACTTGGTTCACCTGGGTACCGTCTTAGACCACATCAGGGATGCTGGTCTGACTCTGAAGCCAGACAAGTGCACAGTAGGGAGGTCGGAGGTCAAATACCTTGGTCACTGAGTGGGATGCGTGAAGCAGAGGCAGGAGCCGGCCAAGGTTGATGCAGTCGCTAACTAGCCGACCCCCAAAACCAAGACCCAAGTCTTAGCCTTTCTTGGCACAGAGGGGTACTACCGCAAGTTTGTCCCCAACTATAGCACCCTGGCCCTAAACCCCTGACCAACCTGACCAGGAAACACCCCGGCAAGTCCTGTGGTCCCCCGAGTGCGAGGCTGCCTTCCAGCAACTGAAAACAGCATTAGTTTCTGCCCCTATCCTGGCGGCTCCTAACCCATCCAAACACTTTTCTGTCCATACAGATGCCTCCATGTTTGGGTTGGGAGCAGTGCTAAACCAGGTGGATGAGGAGGGCCATGAGCCCCCCGTAGCTTAGATCAGTCGGAAACAACTGCCTCTGGAAGTGGGCTACGTGGCAGTGGAGGAGTGTTTGGCACTGGTGTGGGAAAATTGTAACTATACTTATATGGAAGGTCTTTTACAGTGCTCACAGACCACAACCCCCTGGTATGGCTTAATAGGGTTTCCAGGGACAAGGGACGCCTGTTGTGGTGGAGCTTAGCCTTACAGCCATTTATCTTCCCAAATCAGTATCGCCCGGGGTTTTGGACACCTTTCTACCTCATGCTGGCCCGGGGTGCCATTTGCCCGGCTGCCGCTCAGGCCCCCGGCGGCATTACATGGCGCTTTTTGGACTGGGACTTCTGGAGCCCCGAAGCTCTCCAACGGTGCCCGGGAGTGGCTGCTGCTCCCTCGGGATCGCTCCCTCAAGGCTGCAAAATAGCTGTTGTGGGGTTTCTATGTGACTGTGGCTCCTGTGGAGGCACCGGCCTGTGTGGAGGGGCGGGGATCTGTTGATCAGATAGGCTCTTGTCGAGGTGGCAGGTGTGTGTGTGGGCTGTGTGCTTGTTCCAGTGGGGTCTGTTCGTGTTTCACCTTAATACTGGTCTTGTCTGGTTATTAGGGTGGGCTACATGCTAAAATCACTTTTCCGCTCTAAAGCTACAGGTTCCAGGGTAAAGAAGGATCATTTTGGCGGAGATACCCAGTCGGAGTATCTGTAGTCCGTCACATCAACAATTTGATTAAATCAGTATCAAAGAGCCTACCTAAAGCACTGGAAATGCCTTCATTGAAATATCCAATAGCTATAGAGAGGACCCACAGAATACGTCTGCTAAATAAGAAAAGAAGAATAAAGAATAGGCCTAAGCCAATAATTGCCAAAATTTAAAATTTTCAAGATAAGATGACTTTATTTCAGTATTACAGAAAAATCAAACAATATATGTATGTGATAATAGAATATTCATGTTTCTAGATGTTTCCATAGAGAATAGAAACAAAAGATAATAAATTGCCCCTGTATGTACTTAGCTAATTAAAGAAGGACTTAAAGAAACTATGATGTATCCAGCCAAGCTCAAAGTATAGATGCGAACAGATTCAAAAAAACAATTTACTAGAGACAGAAGCCTCTCTATGGCAAATAAATGTTAAGAGTAGATGGATTAGGTGGAATTATTTTTTCTCTCTCACATATGTATTTGTCTGGGAGGAGCTAAATGTAATTATCAAAAAAAAATTATTGTCGCATACAAATATGTACATGATATGTAGACAGTGGATATGTTGGAAATACTTTTTTTGTTTGTTTTGTTTTCCATACCCTTTTCTCTTTACTTTTGTTTTTTGTTTTGTAATATTATACCCTTAAGGACCGGGAATTTCAGAGCAAAACTTGCCCAAAAGACCAGAGCATTTTTAGCATTTTTCCTATCATTCCATTTAAACAGAAATAAAGCCTTGTTTTTTTTATTTGCCTATCAAAATAATATTTTTTTTAGTAGACAACCCAAGGTATTGATCTAGCCCCATTTTGGTTTATTTCATGACATTGCAGCTAGGCACCACACTTCTGAAATTCCCAGCAGTGAAGGGGTTAATCAGGTAGCTTACAAGGTTAAGTTTAGCTATAGTGTAGAGATATCCCTCCTGACTGGCACTTCCCACCCCTTGATCCCTATCTGATCCTTTCCAAACAGCTCTCTTCCCTCCCTCATCCCCCAGTGGTCATCACAACCATCTTAGGTACTGGCAGATAGTCTGCCAATATGAAGTTTTAGGGCAATATTTTTTTTTCAATTAATTTAAAAAAATATATATTTTCTGTAGTGTACGATCCCCCCTTACCCTCCAACCTCCCTGATCCCTCCCAAAGAGCTCTCTAACACTCCCCCCTAACTAGTGTCCACCATCTTAGGTACTGGCAGCTGTCTGACATTATCCAGTTTTTATATATTTTAGCTACTTTTTTTTATTTATTTAAAAAAAAATTCTGTAATGTAACGGTCCCACTCAAACTCCCCACCTCCCCGATCCAAGAGATTGTTTAGTAGGACCCCCCTCTACCCTTTTCTGCAGTGTAGTGGTCCCTCTTGTATCTGTCCTCAATTATCCTCGGAAGTAGACGGTAGATAAGGGGAGACTACGTTTCAAGATAGGGGTGCACTTTAGAGAAACTAAAACTTTACAGTCATTTCTTTGACAAACAAAGAATATCATTTTTACATGCGTTACTCTTAAATGTATTAGAGCATGTAGTTTTATCACTAGCAATGTTAAAGGTACATGCCACACACAATTTTTCTTTTATGATTTAGAAAGAGAATGCAATTTTAAACATCTTTCTAATTTACTTATATTATCTCATTTGTTTTATTCTCTTGATATTCTTTGATGAAAAGCATATCTAGATATGCTCACTAGCTGCTGATTGGTTGCTGCACATAGAAGCATCATGTGATTGGCTCACCATGTGCATTGCTTTTTCTTCAAATAAGGATATTTAAAAAATGAAGCAAAATAAATTATGGAAGTAAATTGTAATGTTGTTTAAATTTCTATTCTCTATCTGAATTATGAAAGAAAGATGTTGGGTTTAGTGTCCCTTTAATAATTGGACTGGATAGGAAAAAAACTAAAACAACTGTGTGCGCCAAAAATGCTTCAAATAATTCAAAGACAAAAATAAGAATAAGTTCACAAGAACTATATACATGTGATACAAAGTCCCAAATAAGAGTAGGTGCCACTTCCTCTTCAAATGAAAGATCCCAAGCTGGGAAAGGAGTGATTTGTGAAATAGAAAGAGGGCGCTCCAATAGTGAAATACGTTGATGTAATGCAGCAATCCACAAAAGCCTCCAATATAGATATCCTTACAAATGAGAAGCACTCAAAAGTGCACTATTGAGTGCTTTTTGTTTGTGAGTATATCTCCATTGGGGGCTTTTGTGGATTGCTGCATTAACTATGGGTTAAATAGGGGGTTCCTTGGACATGTATGAAGTTACCTCAAAATTTATATTGGTATCATCTAACAGTGTTCTCTACGGAAAATGCCACCTATGGGGGGGGGGGGCAATGTACATCCCCAATTTCCCAAAAAAGTTGGGACAGTATGGAAAATGCAAAAAAAACTAACTAAAAGAGTCATTTGAAAATTCAATTCACCCTGTACTACATTGAAAACACATTATTAACACATTATTTGAAGTTTTACTTTGTGAATGTAATGTATTTTTGAAAATAAACACTCATTTCAAATCTGATGAATGCAACACACTCCAAAAAAGTTGGGACAGTCGACTGTTTATTGTTTACCACTGTGTAACATCAGTTTTTCTTTTACTAACATTTATTAAGCGTTTAGGCACTCAAGACACCAGTTGGTTAAAGGGCCATTATACACTCATTTTTTCTTTGCATAAATGTTTTGTAGATGATCTATTTATATAGCCCATAAAGTTTTTTTTTTTTTTTTAATGTATAATTTTGCTTATTTTTAAAGAACATTGCTCTGATTTTCAGACTCCTAACCAAGCCCCAAAGTTTTATGTGAATACCGTCAGCTATCTGCTCCAGCTTGCTCCTGTTTGTGTAAAGGGTCTTTTCATATGCAAAAGAAGGGGGAGGGGGGGGGGATCTTATTTGCCACTTGCAGTGGGCTTTCCAGCTACCTTTTCAACAGAGCTAAACTAAGAGGTTCTAAGTAAGTTTTTAAACCATTTTATACTGGATTTTTATAGCAGTATCTGTGCATCTTATTCTTTATAGTAGTCACACTTTCTCAATAGAAGACAGGTCAGAACTGCAGTCAGGCCATGCTAGCACCCACACTCTCTGCTTATGCAACCCAGCCAAACCCGCCCTCGCAGTCCCGCTCTCCCCGCTCCCCCCACCTGTTACCTTTTGGCTTCCAAGAGCAGCCATGAACAGATATGGTATGCTGCACACAAGGCTTGCTCTGTATCCTGGTTGGGAAGTTCCCTCAGCACCTCTGCCCAGGATGTGGCCCTGCAGTGCAGGTGGCCCACTGAGAAATCTCCCAGCATCCCGGTGGGCCAGTCCAACACTGAAAAAGAATAACAAAGCAAGTAGTTACCATGCTACTTTAGTTGTACCCAGCAGTTAACAACCCTTTAATTTTGACTTCAATGTGTCTTTAAAGGGACATTATGGTCAAAATTGGAATGCAGAATGATGAATAAAATCTTTGAATAGAAACACTTTTGAAATATACATGTATGGGCAAAAATTATTCTAGCAAATTTATTACTGTTTAAGTGTTATCATTTTTCTCTTTGCGTGCATGTGAAGCACAGCTAGATATTCTCTGTGCACCAGCATTGTAAATACTGCAGGAGCTCAGAACGCCAGTGGGGCTTGTATCATGTCAGCCATTAATAAACTGAGTCATTAGCAAATGGCATAAGCACCTTAGGCTCACTGAGTAAGTGCTGTGTTGAAAATGCTGGTGCACAGTGTATACTTAAAGGGATATTAACCCCACATTTTTTTATTTCAGGATTCAGATAGAGCATGCAATTTTAAGCAACTTTCTAATTTACTCCTATTATCAATTTTTGTTTGTTCTCATGTTATCTTGATTTAAAAAAAGCAGTAATAAAAGGTTAGGAGCCGGACCATTTTTAGTTCAGCACCTTGGTAGAGCTTGCTGATTGGTTTGCTACATTTAGTCACAAATCCGCAAGTGCTACCCAGGTACTGAACAAAAAATGATCCGGCTCTAAAGCTTACAGTACTGCTTTTTCAAATCAAGATAGCATGAGAACAAAGAAAAATTGATAATAGGAGTAAATTAGAAAGGTGCTTAAAATCGCATGATCTTTCTGAATAATGAAATTAAAAATTAGGTTTAGTATCCCTTTAAAGGGACATTATACTCGAGTCTAGATTTTTCTTTGCATAACTGTTTTGTAGATGATCCATTTGTATAGCCCATACAGGTTTTAATGTATAGTTTTGCTTATTTTAAAATAACATTGTGCTGATTTTCAGACTCCTAACCAAGTTTTAGGAGAATACTGATGTATACCTAGTCCAGCTTGCTCCTGTTTGTGTAAAGAGTATTTTCATATGCAGAGGAAGGGGGAGTGTCTGCTTTCACTGGGTGTTCCAGTCAACCTAATCAAAAGTGCTAAACTGGGAGCTTCTAAGTAAGTTTTTAAAAGGTTTTATACTGGATTTTTAGCTCAGCATAATATTAATTATAGTTGTATCTATTACATGCAGTTATATGAAAATTGGTGTATACTGTCCCTTTAAATATACTTTTGAAATAGCTATAGCTTTTATTAAAGGCATTTTGCTAATACATGTACATTACAAAAATACTTTTATTCAAAACTGAAAGGCATACATGTGGATAACAATTTTGGCTCGAATGTCCCTTTAACCTGTCAGAACCATGTATTATGATTTTGTCTCCCTCCCAATAAAGTCTATGGGCCTTTCATTCTGTCACTCTCAACTGTCATTTGTTTGTTTAGTCTGTTATGTTTTTGTATCTTATCACAAATCATTGTCATTGTATACCCTTATCTTTGTACCCAGCGCTATACAAATTATAATTATTATAATAATAATAGCTATAATAATAATAATGTTGTTTTCTAATTTCTACTTTGATGTATTCTATCTCCAAAACCCTGGTAATTTTCTCTCCCATCAATGTCTATGGCCATTACATTCTGACATAGTCTCTTGTCACTCTTGTTAGTATATCCCTATTATCAATGGCATTCCTTCTCTGATCATTTAAAATATATATTGGATTAGTATATGTGTTTTTTAAATGTTATTTCTCCCACAAAATCAAAATCTTTAGTTAATGTATTGCTTTTTAATATGGCGCAAATCTAATTGTAGATGTAGGCATACCATTAGAATTATATATTCTTTGATAAACTATCCTGTACCTGTACCAGATTAACATATACATATTAATGTGCGATAGCTAAAAATAAAATATATAGATACATAATAGATGTACAAGGGTTTTAACTAATGTACTGCATAGTATAAAATTGTTTGCATGTTGATGTTTTATGGAAAAATAAACCAAACACAAACACGATACTATTTACTTGTTAACACTTGTTATGTAATGATGATAATGGTGGTTTGGGTGAGGTAAAGGGAACGCATACATAATAATCCAGATATTTTGAACATATGTGGTAGAATAATATATAAATATGACAAACCTAAAGAATGGACTTTGAACAAGAGGTTCGTCGATGGACACTACCAATGAAACAGTTAAAAACTTCGTTCTCTGTCTGACAGAAGGAAACGGAAATTACATTAACAAGCCGAAGCCTGTCACTACCCAAAATGTATAGCGGCTAATAGGAACTTTATGCCCTCAATTAAGATGGCATCCGTGAACTGAGGGCAAAGGGGGTGGATTCAAGGCGCAGTGCTCGACGGGAGCCGGGGATTTCCCAGCACGAGGAGAGAGACAGAGTGTAACATTTTTATCAAGTGCAGGGGCTTAAATATTCTAGGAAAAAAAATAACAAAAACTTCCGTCACAACAAGGTGAGTAAGCACTGACTGAGTGCGTTACTAAGTGGGTTTGGTTACGCGTGTTTCCATGAGTGTTGTATGTTGTGCTATTGTAAAAGTCATGGCGATAATTTAGTACATGAACCGTACGTATATAGAGCGATCCGAGCTAGTGTTCAGGGTGTATAAGCGTGTGTGATTTAACAGACAGCATTGCAACTCATTGTTGTGTATGTACAGTACTATTTGTGGTCTATGTACAGTACTATTTGTGGTCTATGTACAGTACTATTTGTGGTCTATGTACAGTACTATTTGTGGTCTATGTACAGTACTATTTGTGGTCTATGTACAGTACTATTTGTGGTCTATGTACAGTACTATTTGTGGTCTATGTACAGTACTACTTGTGGTCTATGTACAGTACTATTTGTGGTCTATGTACAGTACTATTTGTGGTCTATGTACAGTACTATTTGTGGTCTATGTACAGTACTATTCGTGGTCTGCAGAACCTGTGTGAGCTGCTTCTGTTGCTGGACCCTTTGTTAATAACTAATAGTAGTCATGTATTCACATTTGTTATAGAATGGTCGTGTGTTTCAGTTTTAGCCCCATATAGGGTGTTTGACTAACTGATGGTGTAATTGTTTTCTGGGTCTGAAATAAGTTTATTTCGTGCAATTTGCTGCAATGGGTTTGCTTTCTCTATAATGGAATATTATCTCTTGCTTACTGACTATTGACTAATTGTAGTTCTAATAGTGTACTGTCTACTGATTATCTAGTAAGTTATGTTTCGGACATAGTTACGCTTTCTTTAAACGCAAATTTACGCGTTTGTTTGAATTTACAACCAAGTTGAAATCAGTTATGTATTGGTATGGTAGTGCAGTGAAGTGCACAGCTTATATTGTCACTGTACGAACATAATATACATAACATTGATGCAGTTGGTAAGAAGTTCTGAAATTTCTGAATGTTTATACTATTTGTGAGCCCCTCCCATCCGAAGACAAACTTCCATTAGTGAGTTTATGCCTTTAAGCGGACTGTTCCATTTTCCCAGGCTATGGGGGTGTTACTTGGTTTGCTACTGCGGATTTTCACTGTTCTCGGCGAGACTTGCTCATATCCCACACCCTCCTATTCGATGTTATTGTCTTCGTTTGTTTGTTTTGCTCTATGAACCCTTCCCATTCCATTATCGCGTCATCTGTGCCCCCTCCCCTTGTTTCCTGTTTTGAGATCTTCCAGCGTGGAGGGTTTTGTGCTTCCTTATTGTCGACAGGTGGACCCTCCCATTGACGTCACTTAAACGTCAGCTTTCCTTTTGGCTTTGCCAGGACAAGTCCATGCATTTGCTTTAGTGCATTGTAATGACCCTGATATTAGGGAGCCTGGGAAATGAGGCATTGGGTTACACAGGTCCCTTGAATCTGGGTACACAGCACTGCTACCCCATGCATAGAATAGGCATTATGGGGGGTATAATTAACTGTAAGAACTTGTTAATTGTTATTAAAGTGATATTTTTTTCAAGTTTGAGATTACTGAGTAAAGATTCCATAATGTTATTGAAACAACATAACAGCTTCTCCTTTATTTAAAAAGAAACTGATTAAACCTCCTGGATGATAGAGGCACCTACAACCATTGTATAGCAATGTGTTTCCTCTTTGGCAGTCAGAGGGTTAAGATTGAAATTCTTTTGTTGATTAGATAGTTACCAAGGGGTTAATATATAGGATAGTTTGCAAACCCCAAACATTGTTGAAAATTTCCATTATATTTCCTGTACCATATCTGCATGCTAGCTCTTCCATGTATCCACTACGTTTTAATGTAATACAGTGACAAATTCGGAATGAATAAACATGCAATCAAAAAAAACTATCTTTTTGTTTTAGAATTTCTTTGTATAATTGACATTATACAAATCATCCAACATCATTCTTCTTGTTTGTGTCTTTTTGTAGGTTCACCTTTGTTGATTTTATGATGGAACCAATGTCTGATACTGGCATGGAGCCGCCTATGAGCCAGGAGACCTTTGAGGAACTCTGGGGGCTGTGAGTATTAACATGCAGATGTGTGGACCAGCATTCACCACTTTGGGGAATTTATAGTAAAAAAAAATCTAATTGTTTATGACTTTTGGGAAAAAATCTTCATAGTTTCTTGAACATTCAAACCAGTCTGACTTCATTGCTATAAAGGGTCACTGTAACTCAAATCAAAACACAGTAGGGTTGATTAAACACATTAAAGTAAATTCAATATTTGTGTTCATGTGTCTACCCCTATGTGGTGTTCTTTTCCTGTGCCAGTCACATACTCATTGTGATAAAAAAAAAAATATATATATATATATATATATATATATATATATATATATATATATATATATATATATATATATATATATATATATATATATATATATATATATATTCAGATAATGCTTGTGTCTTCTTTATTTCGTTTTTTTTAATAGCTAACCTTAAGAAACAGTCTTTGACAGCCTGGATGGAGTAGCTAATCCCCACCCAGACTGAAACAGAAAAGCAGTTTGTAGGTGGAGAAACAGCATAGATCTTTCATTAGAAAACTAATGCAGGAATAACAAGTGCATGTTTTGCTGCCTGTAACCCTATTCACTCTGCTGACAGTTGCTTGTGATAATGTTGTTGTCTCTTTATCATAGCTTGCCTGACCCTCTGCAAGATGCAACTTGTGCTCAAGATAATATAGCGGTGAGTGTATGTGTATATATATGTATGTGTATGTGTATATATGTATGTATGTATATATATTTTATCGTTTGTCCTTTTTTTTGTTTTAAATAGCACATGTTGCTTGTCGCCATTCTCAGGTGTCTATATTCTATATATGGCTTTCCGGGGTGTGTCTTGGGCAGGGGGGTTATGGGGTCTTGTACTGCTAGTGGGTTTGTGCGTTTCATTCTTCTTTTGTCGTGTTTGCCGCCACCGCTCCTTTACTTTTTTTTTAGATTTGCGCTTTTATTTTATTTTTTTTAGTCCAAGCTTGTATTTTTCTTCACAATTTTTTTCATTTTTCCCCTTTTGTACATTTCCTTGTTCTACATTCTAATCTTTTGTACTTTCTTTTGCTTCTCACATACCCTTTATTTTCTTTTTATTTCCCACCAAGGATTTTGGGGAATACCCAATAGTTAATACCATGTATGCCCCACAAGAGGAGGGAGTCAGCAGTTCTGTTGTTTCAGTCACATCATCTGCTGTCCCGTCTACTGATGACTATCCTGGAGAATATGGGCTACAGCTGGAATTTCAACAGAATGGGACGGCAAAATCTGTCACCTGCACAGTGAGTGTCTGAGTAACTTTTTTTCTCTAATTACAATTTTAACCAGTGTTTAGACCACCCGAAGGGTTCAATGTTCTAACTGATTTAGTGTCATTTTGCATAATCACTCAGTGGTTGCCTGCATGTCCCGTGTTTCAGTCTCTGTAACATGTCCAGGCAAGTTGGTTGCTTGCAGTACTACTCTAATCCTGCCCATTTTTTCTATTGGATCTTTGTTTTTCCAAATGACTAATCTGTAGGAGGAGCATATTGTAAGTAGTGACTTAATAAAAGTTTTTGGCAGTGACACTGTAGGAGAGACCAGGAGTGGAGTGAAGAGTTCAAAACCATCTTGGGCATGGAGTTTAAAAGCATGTATTTTGAGGTCTTTTGCCGACGAAGGCCTGAGATGGATGATATGCAGATCTATATCTGGATCTAGATAGATTAATCTTGTCTTTACTGCAAAACTAGTAGAAGAAGGGTTAATAGAGTTGTAGTGTACAGGATGTCTACAGTAGAAGAGTAAGGTTCAAATCTGAGGGACTTTGGCGTTAAAACCCTGTTTGCACCCCTAGATTTCTCCTTGCCTTTGTGTTTCTGTGGAGCTTCCCATCTTCTGATCCCACTGCATATGTTTCCCCAGTACTCTAAGGATTTAAACAAGCTGTTCTGTCAGTCTGCAAAGACCTGTCCTGTTCTTATCCGTGTGCAAAATCTTCCACCATGTGGTGCAATGCTTCGTGCCACTGCAGTCTATAAGAAATCTGAGCATGTTGCCGAAGTGGTGAAAAGATGTCCACACCATGAAAGGAGTTTAGAGTCAGGCGATGGTAAGTTCATATGCTGGATTTTTCTCACTTTTGATTATTTTAAAACTTGTGAAGAAAAAAGGGTAGGATGCTGATACTTGTGTTTAGATATAGAGCCTTTAAGCAATAAAGCATCTAGGCAAGGTTGTTTTATATAAAGATGTTGATTGATCTGAAAAAGTTATCAGATTATTTTTTTTATTTTTTTATTCCCTGAATATCTAAAGGCTTACCTTGGTGGAAATAAGCTATTTTACATTGTGAAAAGTGTTCTATGCATCCTTAACTAAGGTTACTTTTGTTGCCCCTGAGTGACTCTTAAACAAAAAGTTTTAAAAAATTACAAAAATAAAAAGTACATTTGCTTTAATTTTTAAAGGGATATGAGACCCAAATTTGTTCTTTCATGATTCAGATAGAGCATGCAAAGTTTACTCCTATTATCAATTTTTCTTTTTGGTATCTTTATTTGATAAAGCAGGAATGTAAACTTAGGAGACGTCACATTTTTGGTTCAGCACTTGGGTAGTGATAGGTGGATATAGATATAATTATTCAGTCAAAATAAATATAAAAAAAATACAAAATATCAAATAATGTGTTATGCAAAATGGGGATAAAAACTTGCAGTATCAACATGATTATATTTTCCAGAAGAGTCATGCTATCACCTGTATGCAGGAAAATAGTAAACGGTGTACTGTAGTTTTTTTTCCCCCTTTTACAAAAAGCTCCTTTTACCTTCATTTTGTTATTTGAAATAACTGATTTTGGCTGTATCACCACCTATACTGATAATGTCAGTAACCAAATACTTGTCATAGAAAATCTATGTATACAAGAAGGTTGTGATGAAATTCTGATCCCAGTGTGTGTGGTGTAACAAAGAGGCCCTAAAATGTTCATTTTCCATTGTTGTGTCTAAGTATTGGCCTTTGAGTAAACCGTGAGAAATAAGATAAAGGTTATTTTGTGTAAATTATTAGACAAGATATAGAGGTCTGCTCTCCCTAAAAGTTCAGTCCAGTTGTTTTGAGTTGTGGTTTTAATTAGCAGAAGCAGCTATTTTCCTATATAAAAAAAATAAACCTATATGCATAATTTACCATACATTTTAAACTCTGCAGCTGGTATATTACATTGAAGTGAAACCTAGTTTTACAGTACATTGTCACTTTAAGATGGGTTAAGATAGATTTAAAAAGTAGACAAAATAAGAAAGTCCACTGCAATTTTATTTTCTGAATTAATGTGATCAGTGCTTTGTTTAACACACTTTTTTTTTTTTTTTTAAATAACTGCTTTTGAGTAATTTGTGCCCGGTTTTTAAAAATCCTATTAAAAACGGGGTCACTTTTATTCATCAAAGTTCACATTTTAGCAGTTTTGTTTAAATACCCTTTTCTTCTTGCAAAGCAGGAGCAGCGCTTTCCCTGCCCGTCTCTAGTCTCTTTATAGGTCAGCAATGACGAATCCGGCTTCCTCCAATCACGGCATGGCCTCAGGCAATGTTTGCTTTGAGGGGGAGCCGTGATTGGAGGAAGCCGGATTTGTCATTGCTGACGTAAGAAGAGACGAGCGGGGGAAGTGCTGCTCTGGCTTTGCAAGAAGAAAAGGTATTTTAACAAAACGGCTAAAATATAAACTTTGATGAATGATAATGCCCCTGTGATTAATAAGATTTTTTTAAAAACCAGGCACACATTCCTCAGTTTACCTTCACTTTTAAAGGGACTATCCACTGGAAAATGACTTTCCCCTTAAAGTCCAATAGGTCACCTATCACTTATGAAATGTTTTGGGTTTTAGAGAAGCCCATCAAAGCCAAATATCATGATTTAAGTTACCATGTGCGATTATATACGTGGTTTTTTTTTCTTCCCAGAATTAAAAAAAAAAAAAGTGTGAATTGCTACTTCTATTTGGCTGGTTCCCATGTTTCATATAAATTTATCAACCCTGACTTTTAAAACATTTTTCCCAAATGCTGCTCCAACTTACATTCTTCTCTTCTCAAATTCTTAAGCCTCAACTATATCTGCTCAGTGCCTTGTTTGTGTTTTAAAGGGACATTCTATTGTTTAAAAAGATAGATAATCCATTTATTACACATTCCCCAGTTTTGCATAACCAACACAGTTATATTATACTTTTTACCTCTGTGATTATCTTGAATCTAAGCCTCTGCAGACTGCCTTCTTATTTAAGTTCTTTTGACAGAATTTGATTTTTGTTATGCTGGATTTGTGCAATGTGTGGGGCAATATTTTAGGCGTGTGATTAACTTGAAACTCCCTCTTCCCCCTTCTTTTTTTATCATATGTATTGTATGTTATTGTTTAGTTATTATGCAATTTTTTTGCAATGCAGTTCTTTATTGATGATATACTATGCATATAAAAGATGCCCCTTTTTTAAAAATGTATTCATTATATAGTCTTACCCTTGTTAATAATTGTATTTATTAATTTAATAAGAGGACTCTATACCCCCTATAAGGATGGTTAAACATAGGACAAAGTGATGTTTTAATCCATGACCTTGGTTGATAAATCTTTTTTTTTTTTTTTTTTTTTTTTTTAATGTCCAACTGCGTACATGGCTTTTTTTGTTTTTTTTCCTCTCATTTGGTTATCTTTCTTAATATCTGATTCTTATTTCTTCATTTGCCACAGATAATGCACCACGCAGCCATCTGATACGTGTTGAAGGAAACATTCAGGCTATCTACGCTGAGGACATGAACACTGGCCGCCACAGCGTCTATGTCCCATATGAGGGGCCACAGGTAACCAGTTAGTTTTACACAAGATTAGGTGTGTTTTATATATTAATATTTTCATAATAAACTTATGAGGATATATTTTGTACAGGTGGGGGCTCAGTGCACTACAGTTCTGTACAATTACATGTGCAACAGTTCTTGTATGGGAGGCATGAACAGACGACCCATCTTAACCATCATTACCTTAGAAACAAGAGAGTGAGTATATTGGGCCCCTAATCCTGGTCACCCCGCCCTTAATTTTTCTTATGACTTCCTTTTGTCTCTTGAAAATCCATTTGTCCTTTACCATTACACCTCTCTAGAACACCTCTGATAAATCTCTTATCACTGCAGACAGTGATTTACCTCACTGACCTTTGACCTCTCTCAGGGGACTCCTTCTGGGGCGTCGTTGTTTTGAAGTTCGTGTCTGTGCCTGCCCTGGAAGAGATCGCAGGACTGAAGAGGAAAACTATTTGAAGAAGAAAGGGCTGAAGACCAATCTTAAAAGAGGTGGGTAAAGTACTGCAGAAAATATATACAGTACTGTGCAAAAGTCTTAGACCACCATTAGATTTGTTGTTTTAGCAATAGTATAATGACCATATATAATTATTTATAAATCTCTTTATTAAAATACAACCAGAAAATGCAGGATATTTGTATGCAGTGTTAAAAAAAAAAAAAAAAACAGAATAAAATCAGAAAAACAGCTTCTATAGGCTAAAGTGGCAAGTATTTAGTGTGACCTCCCCTTACACTTGAGCAATTGCAGGAACCTGGCTCTCGTAAACCCAAATGGAATGGAACCCTAATTATTGTCATTGCTAACACCTGTATTTGTCCTATTTCATGCCAAAATGACTGCTGTGAAAAAGGTCTATTACACCAGAATTGTGCAAGACATGCTTGAGCATTGCATACACATGAGTTTAATTCATTGGAAGCTTGCTAATAAGACCAACTTTTAGTCACATAATTCCATTCAAAATGCCAAAGATCACAGAATTTGACAGCCCTGAAATCAATAAGGCCAATCCACTGAAAATCAGCAAACTGGATACTCAAGAAGTGGTATTTAAAGCTGTTATAAAGAAATTGAAAGGATCAGGAGAGGTCAAGGACAAAAAAAGGACTGGAAGGCCAAGAAAACTTTCAAAATCTGATGAGAAGTTTAGAGTTTCTTCTTTGAGAGACCAAAAGAAGTTCAGCAAATGATCTGGCAGCTTCATAGGGATGCCAAGTTGACCATTCTACAGTCCAAAGAAGGTCTTTGTGGAAGGGGGTAGCAGCCAAGAAACCACTTTTTCTGAAGAGAAACTGGGTTAAAAGGCTATGATATGCTCACAAAGATTGGAATGAAGATCAGGAAAAGAGTATTATGGAGTGACAAATCCAAGTTTGAACTTTTTGGGTCCAATTGACTATATGAGAAGAATTGGAGAGAGATGTAAGAATGAGTGCTTGCGGCCTTCAGTGAAACATGGTGGTGGGTCTTTCCTGGTTTGGGGCTGCATTTCTGCTAGTGGTGTTGGCGATATTGTCCAAATTGATGGGATCATGAATCCTGAAAAGTACAGACAGGTTTTAATTTATCATGCCATTCCTTCTGGAAAGCATCTGATTGGGAATGGTTTTATTTTTCAGCATAACGATCCCAAGCACATCGCCAGTGAAATCCTATTTGGAGAGAAATGGCTGCTTAAACACTGTCAGTCATGACCTAGAATATTATGGCAGTATGGGATCACCTGGAGAGAGCGAAATAAGACAATCTAAAAGAGAACTCTGGGTAGTGCTGAAACAAGCCTGGTATAATATACCAGAAGATTACTTCAGGACAGTCTCTCCAAAAGAGTTCAAGATGCTCTTGGTGCCATGGAAGGTCACACTAAATTTTGTTTTTTTATATATATAATTTCCTGTATTTTCTTTTTGTATCTTTAATTAAGAAACCAAAAAATAAATATGGATGGCCATTAAAACTTTGCTGAAACAACAAATCTAATGGTGGCCTAAGACTTTTTGCACAGTAGTGTGCATATAGTTTGGGAGCGGAGCATAGTGGATTTGAAAAACTCTACAGAATGGAAACTGGTCAATTGTTCATCCTCAAGATTTCCACCAATTAAAAACCTTGGCTCATGCATGTCCTATGTATTGTTTGTATTTAATGGTCTAAGTTTATAATATTTTTACTAATTTCTTTGGCTTTTTACAGCTCTTCCAAATTTACCAGTCACTGATGCTGTTCTTCCCAAGAAACATGTTGTTGCAGAAGAGGAAAGATTCACTTTACAGGTATATTAAAATAAACATTGTTTACTATCTGTGTCTTATGTGCGCTCCTCCCAGTATGAGTGCTTCAGTGTTGGACCCTCCCTAGAATATTTCTGACCAATAATTCTGGATTTACCAAGATGTTACATCCATCAATATTTATCTATTTTACTGTCATTCAGATCAAAGGTCGTGAACGGTACGAGATGCTAAAGAAGATAAATGATGCACTGGAGCTTCAAGAGAGAACCGAACAGCAAAAAATGTAAGTGTATATGTTTGGGAGCTTAAAAGGACATGGAATCCCAAATTTTTCTTTCACGTTTCAGCTAGAGCAGGGCTATCAAACTCATTGTATCTGGGGGGCCACTGTCCAAGTGTTCTTCCCCTATGGGGGCCAGTTGAACAGAGTGAGTGCTTTTGAACTGGATATACTAGGAACTGGTAGTGATATTTACTCAAGTAGTAGTGCATGGCAGGATCTGTAGTCCACAATAGACATACACAGTGTGTTTATCTTCTGAGATCCAAGTGAAGTGATCATTCTGGAACTGAAAAAAAGTGACAAAGCAGTGCATAATGGGAGTCTACACTGGACAATGCAATGCTTTGTCTTTTATATTTATCTTCTGTTTGTCTATTTAGAACATCAGCTTGTTGCACCTCTTAGAACCCTAAAAAAAAGTATGGGGTCAAATTAATAATTTACCTAATAAGCAAGGGAGGGCCAGATAACACTATCTTGAGGCCCCATTTGGCCCCCGAGGCCTGTACTTTGAGACCACTGAGCTAGAGCATACAATTTACTTCTATTATAAAATTTGCTTCATTATTATGATATTCTTTGATGAAGGAGCAGCAATGCACATCGGTAAGCCAATGACAAAAGGCATATATGTTCAGTCACCATTCAGCAGCTAGCTTCTGGGCCTACCTAAGTATGCTTTTTAAAAAAAGACACCAAGAGAATGAAGCAAATTAGATAATGAAGTAAATCAGAAATTTGTTTTAAATTGCACGCTCTATCAAAATGGGCCTAGATCAATACCCTGGGTTGTCTAATAATAATAAAAAAATAGATCTATCTAGCATCTATCTATCCAGCCTTGTACCTGGGTGCTCAACAAATACTTGCATAGACCAAAAAGAAAGGAGGCACTCTCCGGATTTACTTTGGGGTAATCTTTTAATCCCTTGTGACGTTTCGGGGTGTAATCCCCGTCTTCAGACCAACAATGATACCTACACCGTACAACAAACTTAAATACAACTCACCTCATGTGCACATTACCCTTGAGTAAAACGGTGCGCACTTCATCAGGCGGTGCCCGTTGCCTAGCAACCTGCCGCAAACACTTACAACGACTAAGACATGTCAATCAATACGTGACTATTACCATAGTGCAAATTTAAAAACAACCGGTAAGGCTAAGTACAGACTTTACTGAAATACAGCCTATATGCATAGGATACATACAATGTTATTAAATGTGGTGGTTTCCAGGCTTTTGGAATGTTGTCATAGTTTATTTTACTATTTCAGACTGCATATGACTTTTATCCTTGTTAATTATGTACCAATTCTCAATTTCACTACGAGTTGTTGTTTTTTTTGCAGTCCACTAATTGTAATTGTCCAGTTTACCTTTTCAAATACTGTACTTAATTTCTAAGCTTCTTTCGTTTAACAAGGCATGCACAAATATCCTTCATACCAGAACTAAATGCTTCCAATAAATGTTATGTTAGAAGAAAACTTAAAAAAAATATATAACACACATTTTCAGATTTTTCAAAGCATATCATTTTTAAAGTTTACAATTTATTGAAATGTGCTTTGTTGAAGAGATACTTAGGTAGGTATCTGGAGCCCTACATGGCAGTAAATAGTGGTGCCATCTAGTGCTCTTGAAAATTATTAACATTCTTGCAAAACTGCTGCCAGTGCACCAGACATGGGCAGGCTATTGAGCTTACATCCATGCTTTTTAACAAAAGCTATCAAGAGAGCAAAGATAAAATTAATAGATGTAAAATAGAAAGTTGTTTAAAATTACATGCTTTATCTAAATCCCAAAATATATATATTTTGTGGTTTCATATACCTTTTTTAATTTCTTGTGGTTTTTTTTTTTTTTTTTGGTTTTTTTTTAAAGTTTCTTTTTGGGCCATCTTACCTCTTGGCCATTGGATAATCCCTACATTTCTTTTGAGAATTGCAAAATTGTTTTAAAAATAACGCACATAAAATAGTCTCACACTCTATATATCAGGAGAATATTCAAAGGTTATTAAAGGACCAGTAAATACAGTAGATTTGCATGATAAAAAGGCAATGCAATAGCCCTTAGTCATGCTAATCCGATCCTCCTGGGCACATTAACAGGATGGTTAGTGAGTTTTGGCTCCCAGGACCTGAACTAAACTTGGTGTAGGGCCTGGGTGTTGAGCACACTAAGCCAAGCCTCCTGTTAGCATGGCTGTGACCTGTAAAGAAGAGGATCGGGTTTGCGCATGCCCCAGAGTGCGTTAAAGGGACACTAAACCCACATTTTTTTTCTTTAATTGGTCAGAGCAGTGTTTCCCAAACGTAGTCCTCAGGACCCTTACTCAGGCCACATATTCGTTATATCTTAACTAGAGCACAGGTGAAATAATCAGCTGATGGGTGAGCTGATTGTTTCACCTGTGCTCTAATTAAGATATAATGAATATCTGGCCTGAGTAAGGGTCCTGAGGACTGCGTTTGGGAAACACTGAGCGCATGCAAATTTCTAATTTACGCCTATTTTTCTTCGTTCTCTTTCTATATTTATTTAAAAAGTAGCAATGTAAAGCTTAAGAACCGGCCCATTTTTGGTTCAGACTTGGGATATGCTTGCTTTATGGTTTGCTAAATGTAGCCACCAATAAGCAAGTGCTATCCAGGGTGATAAGCGTGTAAAATGGGCTGGCTCCTAAGCTTTACATTCCTAATTTTTAAAAAAAAGATAGCAAGAGAACAAAGAAAAATTTAATAGGAGTAAATTAGAACGTTGCTTAAAATTGCATGCTCTATCTGAATAATTAAAGAAAACATTTGGGTTTAGTATCCCTTTTTAAGGGAAGTATTTTACCCTTCAAAGTAATTTTAAAGGAATCTAATAAATACTGACACATTTTGTCAGTATTTTTATGTTTCCTTTAAAGTGAAGGTAAAGTTTGATGAATGAAAGCCTGTGTTTTAAAAATACTATTAAAAACGGGCACTTTCATTCATCAAAGTTTACAAAGCAGCCGTTTTGATTAAAAACTTACCTCTCTTTGCACAGCCAGAGCAGCTTCCCCCACCCGGAGATCCTCTCTTCACACGTCATCAATGACTAATACAGCTTCCTTCAATCACGGCTTTCCACCCAGGGTAGTCATTGCCTGAGGCCATGCCGTGATTGGAGGAAGCTGGATTAGTCATTGACGTGTAAAGAGAGGATCTCCGGGTGGGGGAAGCTGCTCTGGCAGTGAAAAAAACAAAGGTAAGTTTTTTTTTTTTTTGTTTGTTTTTTTTTTTATCAAAACGGCTGCCTTCTAAACTTTGATGAATGAAAGTGCCCCTGTTTTTTAGTATTTTAAAAAAACGGGCTTTCATTCATCAAAGTTTACCTTCACTTTAAATTTCGTTCGTGCATTCATTCGGGTATCTATTTTCGGTACGATTGCACATCCCTAATCTATAACCATACAAAGCTCCACCTACTATATACTGTATCATGCTAAACCTTAAAGGGACACTGAACCCAAATTTTTTTTCTTTCAGGATTCAGATAGAGCCTGCAATTTTAAGCAACTTTCTAATTTGCTCCTATTATCAAATTTTCTTCATTCTCTTTGTATCTTTATTTGAAATGCAAGAATGTAAGTTTAGATGCCGGCCCATTTTTGGGGAACAACCTGGGTTGTTCTTGCTGATTGGTGGATAAATGCATCCACCAATAAAAAAGTGCTGTCCAGAGTTTCTGAAACAAAAAAAAGCTTAGATGCCTTCTTTTTCAAATAAAGATAGCAAGAGAACTTATAAAAATTGATAATAGGAGTAAATTATAAAATTGCATGCTCTATCTGAATCACAAAAGAAAAAAATTGGGTTCAGTGTCCCATGTGTGCCATAATTGCACAAGCGGTTTGTAAATAATTTCAGTGAGAAACCTAAAATTGTGAAAAAATTAACTTTTTTTTTTTTATTATTTGATCGCATTTGGCGGTGAAATGTTTGCATGAAATATACCAAAATGGGTCTAGATCAATACTTTCGGTTGTCTACTAAAAAACATATATAGTTTTGATAGGTAAATATAAAAAAGGCTCTATTTCTGTTTAAATGTAGTGATGGCAAAAATGCTAAAAAATGCCCTGATCTTTTAGGGAAGTTTTTGTCTGAAATGCCTGGTCCTTAAGGGGTTAACATTTGGGAAGACCAAGTTCACCTGCGTTCAAAAAGAGCGAGGCAGGATCTGCAGTATCCCTGCTCTCGCACGATCTAATGCTTCCGTGAAAAGCTTTTCAGTCATCTCGGCCAGTTTCAGGCTCACTGTGCCTGCCTGCCTGCACCTCAATGGCTCCAAAACTTTATCTGCAGTGTCAGAAATTACATAGCTAATCGATTTAGAGAGGTGTTTCATTCATAGCATGTCTTTAAAAGCTTGATTCAGATAGAGCATACAATTTTAAACATTACAATTTATTCTTTATATAATTTTCTTCGTTCTCTTGGTATACTTTGTTGGAAAAAAGACACAGAAGAATTCTTATTGTGCAGACTCCTAGACCTCTGAAAAGCTAAAATTCCCCTAAAAAACCTGACTCCCCAGGGTTAGAAATCAAATACTTAAACACACAGGAGTAGCACTAAAAAGTCAGTCTTCCAATCAATAATAATAATATAAATATATATACACACCTGCCAAAATCGTTGTTTTCTGTGTGAATTGTACTCTTAAAGGGACAGTATACTATAAAATTGTTTTTCCCTTAATGTGTTAACAATTACATTTTATACTCTGGTGTATATATAGCTGGTATGAGATTTGCTTATTTGTGTATATGATTTAGCTGATTTTGTGTTTTGAAGCCACAACCTAATAAAATGGGTTGAGCTTGTAGGTATAATCAGATCTTATTACTTTATCACATTGTGTACATATACCTGCTTATATCTGTCCGTAAACCAATCACCAATACTTGGAGAGAACAATGGAAAATTAACATTTTATTACCTTATCTCTTCTATAACCCACAGGGAGTGTAATTTCTTCTACTGGCTGTGTTAACACAGCTTGGCCTTGAGGCCAAAAACTTTCAGGATGGGTGGGAAAAGCCCAGGCTAAATAAACTATTTCAAATGCCAATATAAGGGTAATGGAAATGTAAACAATTTAATACACTCCAGCAGGAAAAGTCGATCATTGGGAACAAATTAAAGAGGAAACATTTTTTTAGTAAACTGTCCCTTTAAGTCTCTCTTTTGTTATGTGTCTGTAGTATGTGCAATGTTATGTATTTACTCTGCTGATATATCTTGTCTTTATCTATGTGATGCTCAAACCTTGTCAATACTTGTGATACTTCTTTAATTTATAATTTCACTAATTGTATAACCCCAGCCTCCTCCAAATTCTATTGTCTGTTTTCTCAACTTTTCTCACCCTTAAAGGGGCACTGAACCCAAAAAAAATTATTTTGTGATTCAGATAGAGCATGAAATGTTAAGCAACTTTCTAATTTACTCATATTATCAAATTTTCTTTATTCTCTTTGTATCTTTATTTAAAATGCAAGAATGTAAGTTTAGATGCCAACCCATTTTTGGTGAACAACCTGGGTTGTCCTTGCTGATAGGTGGATAAATTCATCCACCAACAAAAAAGTGCTGTCCAGAGTACTGAACCAAGAAAAAAAGCTTAGATGCCTTCTTTTTCAAATAAAGATACCAAGAGAACGAAGAAAAATTGATAATAGGCGTAAATTAGAAAATTGCTTAAAATTGCATGCCCTATCTGAATCACAAAAGAAAAAAATTGGGTTCAGTGTCTCTTTAATCAATTTTTCCCAATTGGCCTTTTGACTCTTTGGTCATGTAATTATCTAATTTATTGCAATCAGCTGAATGCTCTGGCCTATAAATTTAACACTGCTGTGGGGAAAGCATTGCAGTATTGTAACATCATCTGTTCACATCTCTTAAGTGAACATCTATAAGTGAGACACTAAGAATTGGGCAACATAATTATACAAGGATTGGACAAGGCAAGTTCTGCTCAATCATTACCCCTACCCCACATGCTCGATGTCTTGGAGTCGCACTTGACTCAGATCTTTCTTTCACTCCTCACATTCAGTCCTTGGCTAAAGCCTGCCGCTGCCACTTTGAAAACATCTCTAAAATTAGACATTTCCTTTCACAAGACACAACTAAGATTCTAATCCACTTTCTCATCCTTTCCCGCCCCGATTACTACAACTCCATCCTCTGGTCTCCCTAGCTGCCACCTAGCTCCTTTACAATCCATAATGAATGCCTCTGCCAGGCTCATCTTCCTTACACCTTGCTCTTCATCTGCTGCACCTCTCTGCCAATCCCTTCACTGGCTTCCTCTTGCCTCCAGGCTTAAACACAAAATTCTCACTGACATACAAAGCCCTCAACTGCACTGCTCCCCCCCCATATCTCAGACCTTGTCTCCAGATACTCTCCCTCCCGACCCCTTCGCTCTGCACACAAAATCCTACTCTCCTCCTCACTTGTTACCTCCTCACATTCCTGTTTACAAGACTTCTCCAGACTGGCTCCCATCTTGTGGAACTCTCTGCCTCGCTCCACAAGACTCTCTCCTAGTTTTGAAAACTTCTAGCGCTCCCTAAAGATTGTACTGTTCAGGGATGAATTCCACCATACGCTAACCTTTCCTAACTCCACTACTATCTCCTTGAACCCCTTAGCATGTAAGCCTATGAGCCCAGCTGTTTGTAGATCACCCACATGAGAGCTGATTACAACAGTGCAACTCTCCGCAGAGACCTCTACTCATTTGACCCCCTATAAATGTTACCTTGTATACCGCCTATGTTTATAGCGCTGCGGAATCTGTTGGCGCTCTACAAATACATGCTGATGATGATGACTTCCTTGATGCTAATTAGTTAAATAATACTCTGTGTGTGTGGTATACCACAAATCAACTGAAATTCACAGGTGCCAATCCGTATGAATGTTCTGTCTTTAATATTTATTGTGTATTTTATTAAAATTATTGATTGGAAGACCTTGACTGCTTTTTTTAGCGCTACTCCTGTGTGTTTTAGTATACCTTGTTGAAAAGCATATCTAGGTAGGTTCAGGTGCTAGCTGCTGGTTGTTTGCTGCTTACATATGCCTCTTGTGATTTGCCTAGTATGAAACTTCCATTATAGTATAGTTCTGTTAATAACTCTCGTGACCCCAAATGGTACATTGTGAACCTTTTAAATATGTTTTTAAACCGTTTTTGTTTTATAAATAAAGACCAAGCATCCTGTAAATTACAAATACAAATGTTTCATGTGTGTTTATGGTTCTTCTCTCCTTTTTGCAGAACAATTAAATGCCGAAAGGATCGTGAAGAGTTAAAACCGAAGAAAGGGAAAAAATTGCTAGTGAAAGAGGAGCTAGGGGAATCGGAGTGAGTGAGCGGGTTCGAGTGTATGAATACAGGGAGTCATCTACCACCCTTCAGGATACATTAGTCGACTGCTGTGACTATGCAGGGCTGACACTGCCAATTTATGTGGAGAATTCCACAGTAACATCAGCTGGCTTGAGGCTGTGGTCTTCTTCTCTTAGGACCTAACTGGCTGGATGTTTCCTGTTCATTGTACAGTATAATGGTGATTCCCTGTGTTTTTTTTTGTTATGTATTTGTTCCAGCTTCTACTGCCCAGTGTTCCTGTAGTTAGTGGCCTCCCATTACTCTAACCCTAAATCCTTCTACCTACGCAATTGTTTAACATTTTCTGCATTTTTAAATAAAGTTACATTTATCGATTTGTAACTCAGTATTGCATTGTGTTTCTTTTGGAGAGCCAGGGAAATATTTGTTGCTTTTGGACTTTATATGTCAATCTTAAGGAAGACCGTAACATTCGGCTACCCAATGATACATGACACAGGTGATTCTCTTGGTTTTCAATTATTTATTAAATTTATTTTGAGATATTTGTCAACACATTAATTGACATCCAATAACAATCGGAGTAAACAAGAAAACTTTAGTGTACATATTGCATACAATGAACTTACAGGTATAAGCAGTAATTACTACAAGGCCCAATCACAGGAATAGTATATATAGACACAGCATTATGAGATCACACAGCTACCTCAATCATGTGCTTAGTTTCGTTAAAGTAAGGGTGTAATTCCATAAGGTTACTAAAAATATCAGACACCTGAACGTAGTCCCTGCTCTAACTATGTACTAAATATGACACGTCAATAATAAAATAAAAAAACAAGAAGATATATGAAACAAACACTGCTCGACGTAAAAAGAAAATTTCGGTGCACATATCGCCTGCAGTGAACTTACTAGTATAAGACAGAATTGATACATGGCACATTCATAGAAATAGTATGTAGGGACGCAGTAATATGGGAGCATACAACTACCTTAATAGGCTACTCGACTTCGGTTGGATGAAGGTATGACTCTATAATGCTGTTCAATATGCCAGACACAATTACAACCTGATCGTATTCACTGCTCTAATTAGGAACTGAATATATAATACATTGGTAAAAGAGTATATGGACATATAGTGATATCTCTATTTTCTTTATATCATGTAGTTATGCGGTAACTATTAAACCGGCCTCTCTTGGACTGAATGTGCCGCTGAAATTATATTTACTGATAGTTACATAAGGGCCACTCTTGGGCCACATGAAATAGTTGGTAACTTTATCATATGATGACACTTGAACTGTGGTTGCTTATGGGAGCATGTCTAAGCAACCATTGCTATATGTATAAAAGATAAAGGATTTGAGCTAGGGGAAGATATGCTAGTTTGCAGCATTTTGGATGGTTTAGACATATGACCCCTTCTTAGTCGCTCCCACCCTGTGGAAGCCAACATCTTATAGATTTTATTTTGAAAGTTTTGCTCAAAAGACCAAGGACAATATATTTAAATACAATACCCCATAACTCCCTTTAGCTGAAGTATGGCTCTTCTCCAAATTACTGAGAATGCTTTTAGAGAGGTTGCACTCCCTCATGTAGCTGGATGTTAATTATCATATTTGTATGCGCTATTATATTCTCTGTATGAGACTCCTAAACAGGGGAGCCTGCTGCATGAGAAACAATAAGAGCGCACATTGTTTACATGTTGTGTATACTGTTTACCCAAATTGAGCTATGTGATTGATGCCGAGATACAAGCCCTTTAACTAAACATCTGCCTAGGCAGACATCAATAAGTGGCGAGCTGAAAGGTAGAACAAAATGGTCCGCATATTTAGGGTATAATAAAAAAAATGTCCAGAATATTGTGGTTGTCTTTGGAAAGATCTAAGCGATAAGACCTGCATTAAGCAGGGTATGTCAATCTAGCAGCCCAGGCTCATATTTATATTTCCAACCAAAAAGTTATCATGTACAAATGAAGGGCTGTTAGGTACAACATAACTGGATATAACAAAGTAAAGTTACCCAATACCTTTTCGAGTTTTGCTTAAATTACTGCTGGAAAAATAAGAGTTCACAGCGGAGTAGATGGTACAAGGATGTCCTCGGGAATAACCCCCTAGGTGTATCGGGAAATCGGGTAAGTGCGTGAGGACGAGATCACATCGACCCCTGTCAGAGAGGGCCCCAAAGAAGGCTTTAAACTACCGGTCATCACCGGAGCTTTGGGAGGCTCTAAACATTGTGTCGGGTGGTCGGCCACATCCACCCGCGCAAGTATCTGCTTCCTCTCGGGTTCTACTGGTCCCAGTAGCAAAAGATATATGTGCATCATCCTAGTCTCCAATTCTTTGACATCGCATGAGAGCTTCCTGCTGCTTCATGTATGATGGCTCCCTTGAATCTGATATGCGCCAAGGGATCTCCGCTAAACTGAGAGGAGACTGCGAGCAGCAATGCTGCGTGTCTTGCTCATATGTGATCGTCGTTTGCTTCTCCGGGTATATTTGCTCTTGTGGGCGAGCTTTTGTGAGGGATAGAAGATGAGCAGAGTTATTGTCCATTTTCTGAGCTAGGGCAACCAAGAAGGCTTGAATTTCATCATGCATAGTTCCATCCATAATGACACGTAGTTTCACCCCCTAGCATTGGTATTGAAAGTTATCTGCATTACCCGGCAGACAGGGGGGGCAAGCTGATGTAAGAAAGGCCTCTGCCATGCCTGCCCAAACATCTTGAATAGTTGATCCGTAGATATTCTCTCCATATGATAGATATCGGTCTGTTCCACTGTACTTCATAAAGTCAGTTCCACTAAAATGGATTCGGGATTCTATGGTGGAGAAGAGATAATCAGTATATTACTATTATAAGGCCTGGAGCATTTGAGTTATGCGTCTGGACATGGCAGCTACTATTACACGTCCCCCGGTTTTCAATTTTTAATACATTCGAGAAACCATAAGCAGCGAATGTGTAAACCATTTCTGCATTTAAACATATTTCATACACTTAAAGGGATACTATACCCAAATTCTTTTTCTTATAAGATTGGGATAGAGCATGTAATTTTATGCAATTTTCAAATTTACTATTTTTTTTTTATTCAGCATCATGGACAGTGCTTGATTGGTGGCTACACATTAAGCCACCAATCAGAATGTGCTACCCAGGTGCTGAACGTAAACTGGGCCAGTAAATTAGAAAGTTGCTTAAAACTACATGCTCTATCCCAATCATTAAAAAGAAAATATTTGGATTTAGTATCCCTTTTAAAGTTTTATATACTAGGCGGAGCCTGACTGAGCTCAGAGATGGCAGCTTGATCTCTGAGCTCCTAGCTGCAAAAAGACAAAAAAACAGTTTTTAAAATCGATAAAAGGTTCACAAAACCTCGCCAACCAACAATGCACAAAGCCTGAACATAAGGAAGACAGATCGTGCCTTATGTGGGAGAGAGAAGCATTTAAATGCTAAGAGGTGCTGAAAAGGCGCCAAAGCAGCCGCCATTAAACATATGCTGTACCGGCACCCCTCATAGTTGCAGACAGCCTTAACGGAGAGTGGACAGATAGAGCAGTAGGGAAGATACCCAAATGCACATTACCTGAGTTCCGGAGCAAGCTAACTGACCGAGTGGACTCCGTGGGAGGAAAGGACACAAGAGATAAAAAGAAACGCCAAGGTGGCAGCAGCAGGTCGCATAGAAATGCGGTGCGGTACAGACCAGCAGTGATCCAAGTCAGAGGCCAGGCTACCTGAGACACGGCATTGAAGCCAGCTGGTAAGGAGCTCAATGTGGAGGGGAGATAGACCCGATAGGAAAACCGGCCGCCACAGATACAACCGCAAGGTAGGCCAAAGCACCAATCATGCAGTGCATGAAACTAGATCTAAACATTATACCCAGCAATAGAGCACAAGACTCTCAACATAGAGGACATAGAGATAAATATGGGTCATAATTAAACAGACACTACACGGACACACTTACTGAGGCAGGCCTATGACCAGAAAGTTTGCAGAATCACACAGCTGCAGCATGGCCCTTCGGTAGTGTGAATATGTAATTCCAAGCTCCCCCAAAAAATAGCAATAAAGAGAGATAGGGGGTTATCTCTGAACACGATAAAACTTCCTGACAGCATCTATACAGTAACTCACCCTTACCAAACAGACAGAAAAAATGTTATATCTTTTGTGCTCCCTGTGGGCCACGTGGGTGGTTTTCTAAAATGGGTACAGTCTACGAAGCCAAGATCGATAACCTAACCACCCAGAGATACCCATAAGCTATAAACAAAACCGATCTGGGAATATGTCAGCTAGAAGAAATAATAAAGGGGACAAGCCCAGCAAAAACACAACAGTGAGCACATTTTTCAAATCGGCTAAACACAATAAGAAATTGAGGCGGAGGGGGACTCTGAGTCAGACTCTCCATTACTTACACAGAAGGAAGAACTTATACCGGCTACTAAAGCAGATCTGCAGAAACTTGTCTATAAACAGGACATAACATCTAACTTTGAGAGACTATGAGAAAAGATGGACTCCATGCACTCAGCTGTAACCACGAGCCTCACAGAAATCGGGGCAGATATAGCTGACTTGGGTGGAAGGTTGGATGTGTTGGAGGAGCATAGAGAATATATCACAGAAGCGTTAACTTCTCTCTCAGTCGCTAAATGACCATAAACAATATTTAATGGATGTATAAGATAAGGTTAATGACCTTGAAAACAGGAGCCGGCGAAGTAACATTAGACTTAAGGGTGTCCCTGAAAGCATTAGCAACACAGACCTTATGCCGTACTTGCAACAACTCTTTAAGCATATTGTAGGAGACAAAGAGGAGATATAATATGAGATGGAGAGGGCTCACAGAGCCTTAAAGGGAAACCCTAATGGGGATTCACCTCCCAAGATGTCATCATCAAGTTTTTGTCGTCTATCAAGACAAGGAAAAAATATTACAAACATCACAAAACAATCCCACTTTCAAGTTTCAGGGGAATGTGATACAATTTTTTCAAGACCTTAGCGTCAGGACCCTTCAAAGAAGAGGTTCCCTATGCCCCCTGACTACACTCCTTCGAAAGCATCAGATCAAATACGAGTGGGGATTTCCCTTTGCTTTACTTATCATGAAGGATGGCAGATTCATCACACTGAAAGAAAAGGAAGAAATACTAGAAGTATGGAAGAAACTGGGACTGGACTCTACAATTATACCTACTAAGGGCTCATCTACACCAAGGTCTTACATCTCAAACACGGATAAATGGGAGAAAGTAAAAAGAAAGAGACCTAAGAAGTGAAAAATGAAGGCAAGAGACAGTCTTACCTGAAGGAGCGGAGGAAACCCCGACTTTTTCCTTAATATGTGTTCTTCACATATCTGAGATTCCTGTGCCGCTGATGGATACCCGAGGGGACCCGAACTTTAAGACACTATATGGAATCCATGAGATCTGTGCCCTTTAGGGGAAGCATAGTTCTCCAAACAATTAACGAGTTGGTTACGAGATTTTGTTTTATGTTACTGATTTACAATGTTCAATTTAAAAAATAATTTCTACACAAAAGTTCAGCTTGCGCTTCCAGGAAGCGGATGAAAGCAGTACTTCTACAGGTTTACGCCATGTTAGGGGTTTTTAGTTATCAATTTAGATTATGTTTGTTATTTAATGTTTAGTTTTTTAATTGTAGTTTTTCCAGAGATGCCGAGACAATACCTATGCACCTGAAGGTTCATTATGCCCACATGCTAAGGAAGGACCCCCTAAACAGGAAGAAGGTCAGTAATACCCAATAAGTCAACACACTTTATTATCCTCAAATGCTCTCATGACTTCTAGAATACATCTTATCTCACACAATGTGAGAGGTCTAAACACAGACGTAAAACTTCACACTACTATTAATCAATACCACAGTCTTGGTGCCAATATAGTCTTCCTCCAAGAGACGCACTTCACCAAAACAGTCATACCCAAATACTGGTCCGGATTTTACACACAACATTACCATGCAACTGCGAATAAAAAAAAGAGGGTTCTCCGTCCTAATCCATTCGGCACTAGCGTTCGAACACGAATCCACAATAGCTGATGAGGAAGGGAGATATTTGATACTTAAGGGTCGAATTGCAGGATCAGATATTATACTCTGTAACATATATGCCCCAACCGATAATCAGCATCTGTTCTTGCGTAATGTCTCTGATTTATTGACTAACTGGTCTCAGTATAAAAATCATACTAGCAGGTGACTTTAATGTTACGATGACAAGAAGATCAGATCCCCAAGGTAAACTTAACCACAAAGACCAGAGACACAATAATATAGTTCATAGTATACAGGATTTTTTTTCCCCCTCACACGCTCATTGACACATAGTTCACACTATATGGGAACACGACAGACACAACCTATTATTCGGCGGCCCACAAGAGTTACACCAGACTGGACTATATTTATGTAAGTCAGATTCTACAGCCACTGATTAAGTCATCATCCATCCACACCTGTGTATGGTCAGACCACTCCATATTAGACCTACATCTTGATGGGGTTATAGATGGCCAGAGTGCCAAGTCGTGGACGTATGATCCAGTTCAGTTGAAGGATTCACTAAAGAGGAACAGTTTGGTGAAAGCATTAGTTGAGTTTTGGTCAACAAATGTCGGGTCCACAGATAATCCAATCATACCATGGGCAGCACACAAAGTGTTCTTGAGAGGACTGCTTATTAAACACTAAACTAAGATCCTAGCTAACAGATTGAAACCCATAATTCTGTCCCTGATACACCCTGATCAAGTGGGTTTTATTAAGGATAGGGAAGCCCCGGTTAATGTAAGAAGACTGGTTAATAATATAGATTATTTGGGGGAGATGTGGATGCCTTCTCTGCTTCTATCATTTGATGCGGAGAAGGCATTCGATAGGATCGACTGGGACTATATGAAAGCAGTTATGGCCACCATGGGATTTGAGTGAGCTTTTGTAAAGGCATTGCGGATGATATATTCATCACCATCGGCACAGATAGTGGCATCAGGATACAAATCCAAACACTTCCCCATATTGAATGGGACAAGGCAGGGTTGCCCACTGTCACCCCTGATTTTTGCCCTATGCATTGAACCCTTGGCAGCCCAAATTAGAATCTCACATGATATCACAGGGCCAAGGATCATGGAACAAGGACATAAACTAACATTATTTGCTGATGACATATTACTTACTTTGACATGACCCCTTATATCACTACCAAATCTATATAAGCTGCTGGACCGGTTTTTGCAAATTTCAGGCTATAAGGTTATTCTGGACAAATCAGAGGCCTTACCATTGGGCTTACCAAAACAAACCAAGAAAATTATAGAAGTCAACTTTGACTTGAAGTGGGCCACACAATCTCTTAAATACTTGGGGATTCACCTGACAACTCAATTCAAGCAGTTATATAAACATAACTATATACCCATGTATAGAGAAATTAGAAGAAATATTAATAAATGGCGTGCATACACTTTTTTCTTGGATGGGCAGGTTGGCAGCGGTGAAAATTAACATTCTGCCCCGTTTGCTATATCTGTTTAGAACTTTACCCATAATGGTTCCAAAAGCAGACTTACTGAAATTACAGTAGGAAATAGTGAAATTCATTAGAGGGAAAAAACTGGCGAGAATCCCAACAGCAATCTTAACTAAAACACAGAAGCCTAGGAGGAGTGGGAGTCCCAGACCTATTAGAATACTACAAAGCTTCAAGGTTAGCACAGGCTACATTGTTGGGGGGGAACTTTAAAGATATGCATTGGACTCACTTGGAAGCTGGTTTGTATGGATCTAGTCACCCAGATGAGTTATTATGGAATAAATCTAACCAAGAGGATCGAGCAGGTAAATATAAACCGCCGACGATAGACAACACCAACGCTATGGGGGCCTTGGCGTCTAAATCAAAGATCTTATCTCCCACACATTCAATACTGGTACCTCTTAGATATTTAGTAGCTAAAGAAACACAGTGGATAAGTGGGCAAACAAAGGACTATATAGGGTTGCAGATTTCTTGGATAGGGGGAAGCTTAAAACCTTCACTCAAATTCAGGAGGTGTTGGTCCCGGTGCAATTACGTTGGTACCAATATCTACAAATCTCTTCAGCAATACATTGATATTGCAGAAATACATTACAACCAGAACCCACAATTATAGAAGACTTGTTAAAAACTACACATAGACCCAAACAGGCCATCTACAGATTATATTTGGCACTACAATGGGTAGATAATACTAAGTCTTCTACTACTCTGAAGTTGGAACATGACTTGGGTATATCAAGGGAGAGAAAGACGTGGGATAACATTTTTAACTCAGCATGCAAAGGACTCTGGAGTGCAGATTTAAGAGAAAACACAATCAAAACTATTTTCAGGTGGTACTTAACACCATTAAAAACTTCACATATGTCACCCACAGTCAACAGATTGTGCTATAGGGGATGTGGAAATGTGTGCTCTTACTGTCATATGTGGTGGGATTGTGAACAGGTTAAGCCAATATAGGATAATTTATCAACACTCCTAAGTCACACACTGGAAGAGAGAATCCAACTTTCTATAACTCAAGCCTTGTTACACGAATCAGACCAAAGGTTTTCTAAACACATCAATAGTTTTATAAGAATAGTGTGCACAGTAACTAGGACCTGCATAGCAAAATACTGAAAATCCCAAGTACCTACATGGGCAGAGATTAAGAACAAGATTACTTTAACATACCATATGTATGAATCTGCATCTAAGGTCCTGGATACACAAACACAGTTCGAACAAATATGGTTCTATTGGATACTGAGAGGAAATGCTGTTAGGGAAGAAGAGTACTCTAGACCACTAAAAATTGGGGGATCAATGAGGGGGTCTCGTGTCTCTGGAAAGGTAGGTTTTAGGTAAATGCAATTAGACATTAGAAATGTTTTGATGTCTCGATTTTTTGTTTTTTAATCTTATTATTATTGTTATGTTTTTCTCTGATTTTCATACCTCGGATGCAGACTTTTATGTTTTATATCAGGATGCAACATGAATGCATGAGGTCATAAGGAGAGTCCCATTAAATTTATTAGACAGTGTGCAGATGGTCAACTACCTTTCTAGTGAGAACGGATGGAAAGATACCTGCTCTAGAGAATCTATTATTCTCTAGACGCTATGGGGCCTATTTAACAAAGGTCTTGCGGACCTGATCCGACAATGCGGATCAGGTCCGCAAGACCTTGCTAAATGCGGAGAGCAATACGCTCTCCGTATTCAGCATTGCACCAGCAGCTCACAAGAGCTGCTGGTGCAACGCCACCCCCTGCAGATTCGCGGCCAATCAGCCGCCAGCAGGGGGGTGTCAATCAACTCAATCGGGTTGATTTCCGGCGATTCCTGTCCGCCTCATCAGAGCAGGCGGACAGGGTTATGGAGAGTCTGAAGACTCGCCAGAAACACGGGCCCACAAGCTCCGTTCGGAGCTTGATAAATGGGCCCCTATATGTTAATAAGGTGGTTATGTATTATAGAAAATGTTTAATGCTATACCTATGCATGCTGTTCTTGTCACTTTTTCAAAGAAATAACTCAATAAAAAATATTTAAACATAGTTTTATATACTAGACATAAAGACAAACACTTTGAGATTATAGTATAAAATGTTTTAATCCCTTAACTACAGAGGACGGGCCAGGCACGTCCTACAAAAAGCGGTCGTTAAGGACCAAGGATGTGCCTTCCAGCTGTTCAAACAGTATTGCAGCGAAGCCTTAATGTCGAGGCATCCAGCAATACTGTTCCTGACTGCCGAGCCCTGTTTTGATTGCTCCCTGGGAGCGATCACTTCCGGTTTTGCTCCACGTGGAGCCCAGCAGTCTAGCAGAGCATTGGAAGCCATCGGGCAGGCTTCTGATGCTCTGACTGTGTGCTGTGGGTCGAGGAACTCAGTAAGTTTTATATTTTTTAACAAATAAAAAAAAATATATTTTTTATTATAAAAAAAGCTTCATATAGCCCCCCCTCCCCCATGTGGCTTCAAAGATGGCGCTGCCCAGTGTATCATGGGGCTTCTGGGGGTGTCCCTAGCCTGCCTCATCATAGGGGCAGGCTAGGGTCATCCAATCTGAGCTTGCCCCTATAATTAGTTTTATAATAAAAATCCAAATTCTCTGATCATATCAATATTAGTAAATATTGACTCTGACAAGTGTGGATCTACCTCCTTCTCCTCACTTGTGTTTTAGTGAGAAAGAGAGAGATCTGTGTTTAGGGAGAGAGAATATTTGTTACAATTTTCAGAGCCATTAACCCCTAGCTTGCTAGTGATCACTAAATCACCGGCTCTTGCACAGCAACACTTTTTTGCTCTCTATTTTTTTGGGGTTATTTTGTTTTTTAGTAATTTGAGACCCAAAATAATTTGAGATCCCTAGCTTGCCAGTAATCACTATAAATCACTGGCTCTTGGACAGCAGCACTTTTTTGCCCTCTGTGAATTTTTTTTTTATGCGTTAATATTTTTTTTTAGTATTTTTTTTTGTGTGACAAATCACTAAATAAATCATAAATAAAAAAGAGAGAAGTGCTCAACCTGAGAACGAACAATAGCATAATAGCTTGTTCTATGGCTAGTTACCACCCAAGAAGCAGCCTTTTTTTGCTCAACATGTGCCTTTCACAGAGAAGAACTTTCCTGAAGCATATCAGTCTGATCCTGACTTCACAGTACAGTTCAGCCCCGAAATACCAGGCAATCCCTCTCTGAACAAGAGAAACAGCAAAACTCCAGATGTACGTTTCGGCCTATTGTGGGCCTCGTCAGTGAGGTGCAGCCATATCCCTCGTCTAGGCACACTGAGCAACGGGTCCACGTCTGGATTCTTGCATCACACTTAGGGAGACTTCCCTAAGTGTCATAATTTGCATAAATAAAAAAGAGAGAAGAGCAACGGGTCCACGTCTGGATTCCTGCATCAGTCTGTACCAAGAGGGGGCAGAGAAAGGACACCACCACTGTCCTGATTGCCCTGGATTCTGCATTGGGGACTGTTTCAAGCGGTATCACACAGTGGTTCAATTTTATTAATTTTTTTACATTTGCCGTTGTTTCTTTTTTTTGTTACGTTTATTGTTACTGAGTTTGTTTTGTTTTTTTACTTTAACTGTGCCAGATTTTTACATTTTACTGTTCTATTTTTTATAAGTTCTAAAATTGGTGCTGTATTTTACCAAAACCCCTGTCAAACCTATGCATGGGGGGCATGGGTGTACTTAGGGGGTCTTGCTGAAAACAACCTGGAGTGTTTTCTTGCAATAACTTACAACAGGCTCTCCTAAATCATAGTCAAAAAGCAATGTGTGTGTAAAAATGAAAATTGAAAAATTACCACCATACACTTTCTCCAATTTTTTGTGTGGCTAAAACGGTTGCATCTTGCCACCGTTATTGCAAGTATATCTATTTGTTATTATGACATACCGTTCTGGCTGTGAGGGGAATTGACATATCGTTCTGGCTGTGAGGGGATTTGACTGTGTGTAAAATTACAATATCTTATGGTACTGTGAACTCCAGGCCCTCTCCCCCCTATAAGGTATTCCAACGTGGACCTGTCAAGTTACAGCCAGAAGGCATCTATATCTAATGATAGATGTTCAAGAACTTTGTGTACTAGGTTGAGGAAAAATGGATTTTAGAAAATAACAGCTTTTCACATTGATTTATCCAAGTTATGTGTACTATGGTCTTTCTCCCTGATATCATTTAACTCCAGGAGCTGAGATTGTTGTTGTTTAATATTGAATAGCAGTGTGAGGATTTTTGATATCTAGCATAAGCAACTGTCTAGCATAAGACCTGCTGAATGTATATGTGAACAAAGACCCACAAAGGAGTTGCCACCTATCAATAAATGCTATGTAAGGGTTAAAAAAAAAATTTCTCTATAAGATGGGTGAAACAAAACAAAAGTGCGTTTTTTTTGCAGAAGTATAAGCAATCGAATTGTAAACAATTTAAGCACACTATACGCTTGTGGTTTTTATTATACCTGCTCCTACCTGGGTACTATCCCCTGCACGCTGTAGCAGAAAGTTATTGTGCTAGGGTTGTGCACCTAGCAAAGGTGTCCTGGATTCTCTCAAATTAAAATAGTTAAGAGTGGCATGCCACGGTGGACCAAGCTGCACTAAGTTTACTATTTTTGATACACGTTTGATACACGGTGCCAGAGCTGTTGGCCCTTTATTTGTTTTAGATAGATACACTAGACAACACAGATAGATTCCTAGTTGTCTTATACTTCACAATTTACACTATAAAGTTACACTAAGTTATTTTTTATTTTTTCATTTTTTTTTTCTTCTTCACGCTATTAGAGCTGCTCGCTCTGGTTTTTCCTTTTCCCTCTTTTTTATTTTTTGATAAATAAATTTGACAACGTAGATAGATTTCCAGTTGTCACATATTGCACAATATTCACTACAAGGGTTTTGTAAATTTTGTATAGATTCATCTAGAATTCACTTAAAAAGAAAGAAAGAAAAGAGAAAGAAAGAGAAAAGAAAAGAGAGGTGGAGGTAATATTCTATGCTACATGGATAGATATATCACTAATACTAAAGCTAGTTCCCCGGCCATGCCACCCAAACAGAAAGATAGGAAGGCACGTACATCCGAAACTCAATTAGAAAATCCCAATGAAGCACTAATGCACAAAATAGATACACAACCACTTATAACTCAGATTTCTGAAATTTTTCTTCCTCAATTTGAACTACTTAAGTCACAAATGTCTAACATAATGACAGAGTTTAAACAATTTTCAAGTAGGCTGACGGAACTTGAAAACAGAGTGTCAACAAATGAGGATTTAATATATAAACAAGAGCAAAACATGGAGGATAATAATAAAACATTAAAAAAACTGCAAGATAAAATCTTTGAACTAGAAGACCGTTCACGCCGAAATAACTTGAAAATTATTGGCCTCCCGGATAACGGTGAGTTCACGGATTTGATAATCTTTGCCAGTATCACACTTCCCACAGCGCTAGGTATACTACCAAACAATCCCCCAATCTTAGTGGAAAGGGCACATAGGCTGGGCAAAGGTAGCGATGACAAAAAAGACCAAAATTATAATAGACCAGTGATGGTCAAATACTTAAATTACCAAGATAAGATAAATATATTAAGATCTTATAGGAAAATGGGAAATCTCTATATAGGTCAAACCAAAATATTAATCTTTCAAGATTATTCTAGCGAAACCACTTACAGAAGGAAAGAGTTGGCCCCGTTTTGCACCAGATTAATTAATGCAGGTTTCAAAGCTAAATTATTATACCCAGCAAGAATTGTTGTTGAAGAAGCAGAGGGCAATGTGAATATAACCAATGAGACAGAGGCAAGAGAATATTGTAAAAAAGTAAGGGCACTCTAGTCTCCTATCGGGAGAACATATCTTTTACAAGTATTAATGCTTTATGGATCTGAATGTTTTTAGCTTGTTTTTTTTTCCATTTGTCTTCCACCGCACCTTCTTGTTTTTCTCTTTTTTTATGCATCAAGAGTTGGATCATGTTATATTAGAATTTTATGCAAAGGACAAATGTACGCTCATTATATCTACTACTGATGGGAGTGTAGACGAGAAATGTGTGTTGGTTTTTTTTTTTTTTTTTTTTTCTTCTTTTCTCCTCTCCCCTCCCCCTCTCCTCTCTCTCTCCCCCAACCTCCACTTTAGCGGCCGGTAGTTAACTATATATAGATTATGAAGAAAATTAAGATTATTTCTTGGAACATAGGGGGAATAACATCTCCAAAAAAAAGGAAACAGATTATTAAACACTTAGCAAAGTTACGTCCAGACATTGTATTATTACAAGAGACACATTTGAAAAAATCAGAAGCAGACAAGCTTAAGTGTAATTGGGTTGGCCAAGTCATTTCTTCAGACTGTTCTAAAAGGAAAAGAGGGGTTGCGTTTTTATTCAATAAAAGTTTTGAGTATAATATATTGGAATCTCGCATAGATATAAATGATAGATGGATAATTCTCTCAATTGAAGTAGCGAAGGTCAATTATACAATGTGTAATGTATATGGCCCCAACAAGATAGACCACATTTTTTGGGAAAATCTCACTGCTAAATTGTGTCTATGCACAAATCAGAACATAATATTAGCTGGCGATCTTAACCTTACACCAAATTCCATATTAGATAGATTTTCACCTAAACAGACTTGCCCGGCACCTCAGAAATCTAAGATTTTCTCACAAGTATGTAAAAATGTAAAACTTCATGATATATGGCGCATTCAACACCCGGATAGCAAGTTATATACATGCGAGTCCAGGGTATATAGATCCTTCTCAAGGATTGACCTTTTTCTAGTTTCGAACTCCTTCCTAAGAGATGATACTGAGTCAGATATACATGACATAGTACTTTCAGACCACTCCCCCATATCGTTAGTAATAAGCGCCCAGATAGGCCAAAGAGTCATGAATAATTTTTACTTCCCAAAACATATGATAAATAATATCCCGTTCCATAATTGGCTTAAAAATAAATGGAGAGAATACAGTATTAATAATAAAGACTATATAGATAGACTGGAGGTCTTCTGGGAGGCTGCAAAAGCATTTTTGAGAGGGGAGATAAAAGCCTACATGATACTGACCAAAAAGAAATTCAAGGCACGAGAATTACAGCTGGCCAATACAGTGACTAGGGCATATCAAAAATATATAAATACCCCACTTAGAAAATATTGGAATAAATACAAGGTAGCAAGACAAAATAGAGATCTGTTCCTCTCTACTAAAATAAATAAAGAGGAGATTAGAATGAATGCACGCTATGCGGGACACTATGGGAGGTCTGCCAAACACCTCGCAAGGTTAGACAGGGCAAGGAAAAAGAATAATATAATTGAAAAAATTGGTATGGGAGATCAATGCTATACACAACCTAGTGATATTCAAAAAAATTTTCTAGATTATTTTAAAAATATATATACTGCTAAAGTGATAGACCCTCATAGTAATACACTTTTTTGGGAGAATATTTCCTGTCCTAGGGTTACGATAGAACAGGTCGCCTTAATTAATGAGCCTATCTCCATGGATGAAGTTTTAAAAGCCATAGAGGAAGCTAAACTAGGGAAAGCCCCCGGTCCAGACCAATTACCCGCGGAATTCTACCGAATACTCAAATCAGAAATTGGACCTATGTTAACATGTCTGTTTAATGAATATTATATGGACGGAAGAACAATGTCACGGTTCTTCTCGGCGTCAATCATCACCCTTATCCTCAAAAAAGATAAGAACCCATTAGACCCAGGGTCATATAGACCAATTTCTTTGCTAAATATAGATTATAAATTGCTTACCTCTATAATTGCTAATCGTTTAAAAACATCTTTACAAGAAATTATACATCCAGATCAAGCAGGTTTTATGATAAACAGATCTTCCACAAAGAATATTAGGAAAACCTATATGATCCTGGAATATTTTTGGAATAGGCGCTTGCGGGATAAAATTATACCTAAATTTGACCTTGCGATGATGATGGTTGACGCCGAGAAGGCCTTTGACTCTATAATATGGGAACATTTATTTAATGCCTTAACTAACTTCGGCTTCAGTGGTAAGCTGATGAATTTTATCCGTCTGTTATATAACTACCCGATATCAGCAATCATGATCAATAACAGCCAATCTACCTTTTTTAGGTTAGAGAGAGGGACGCGGCAGGGATGCCCCCTCTCCCCTCTCCTTTTCAATATAGCCGTGGAGCCTTTAGCAATTTATCTGAGACAAGAATTGAAAGGCATAGAATTTGGGAAGCAAAAATGTGTGTTATCATTATATGCCGATGACTTACTACTATACTTTGAAAACACCAGTGTTAATATACCTATAGCTTTGAAGTCACTACACTTATTCGGGGCTATTTCAGGGTACAAGATTAATACCTCAAAAACTGAGATTTTATGGATCTATAAAAATAAAGATAGTCTGAAGCTGCACGAATTGAAGGAAGTAGAGAGTTTTAGATACTTAGGAATCATTCTACACAGAGACCCGAATATGTGGTATGAATTGAATTATACACCGTGTTTCTTTAAGATAATTGCGAAGTTGCGTCAATGGTCTTTCTTTCCGATTTCCCTCACTGCTAAAATAATGATGATTAAAACCATTGCTTTCCCTCAAATAATTTATATAATGAATAATCTCCCACTATATGTTAAAGATCGGGACGTTAGATCTTTTTATCAGGCTTGTGCTAGATTTTTCTGGAATACTTCAAGACACATGCTTTCAATAACTAAACTTTCAGTCCTGAAAGATTCTGGGGGTCTAGCATTTCCTGATATAAAGGCTTACAATCTTGCGATCCTCGCCAGATATGGAGTAGATTGGTTGTTATCAACTAATTACCTGACAAATTTAACAATAGAAGAGAACCTTATACAACCATTTTCCCTTAAAGCATTATTACATTATCCATACTTACAATTAGCGGATAATATTAAGAAAATATACAGCATTTATAATGTGATCAAGGCCTGGCAACAACTATGTGTGCATTTCCAGATTAACTTCCGAATCTCCTCTTTTCTGCCCATCAGGGGGAATCCTGATTTTATACCTGGCCGACAATATGTGATCTATAAACGCTGGGCAGAGAAAGGTATAACTAATGTAATACAACTACTCGATGAAAGTTCCCATATAAGAACATTTGACGAGATAGTTGCTAGATATAACATATCTAATAAAGACTTCTATGCATACTTGCAAGTCCGGCACTTTATTAATAAAAAATTAAAGTCTGGTACTTGGTCAGAGAATTTTGACAAAATTGGGGACTTTATAAACATATATAAGCAGGGGAAGCGGTCAATCTCCTTATTATATAAGATACTTCTGGCCAAGCAAGGCCAATTAAATATAGAACAACTAGCAGCACATTGGTCAAAATATCTTGAAGTAAGTAATTACGATAATATCAAGAAAGGTTTTTTGTGGATAACCATGGCTCCTATACGTTCCACATGGAAAGAATCGCATTTAAAGCTCCTCAATAACACTTATATTTCACCAAAGAGGCTGGCTAAATGGAATATAGGCCATTCAGGTTGTTGTTATAAATGCTCCGGGCCGGGGGCTGACTTACTGCACTGCTTTTGGTCCTGCCCTAAAATAGGTCAATTCTGGCAGAAAATTAATTATTGGTTAAATAAACATGTATTGAATTTTCCTTTTTTCACCCCAGTTAAAATTTTCTTGCTTCATACAGAGGATCGAAATCGGGATATCATTAATACGATAATTTTATTGGTACGCAACCTAATTTTGAGAAACTGGAAGAGTAAAAAGGCCCCCTCATTTCGAGCATTCATTGAAGCACTTAAATTACAAATTATTTTCGAACAACACAATATAATTAATCCACAGAACAGACAAATCCAAAGCTTTTTTAACAACTGGCTGAGGATTATTCAAACATTCCCCATTTCTATACAATACATGTTGACTAAAAAGTTCCATAAATCGGATTATTTTGAGGGCCTTATATTAAGAGGTCTTTTTCCAAGTTCTTGGTATTAAAGAGGGTACTACAGATTCAGAGCATAGACATGCACTGAGGGGCTACGGGAGAGAGGGGTGAGAGAGGGTAGAGGTCGGGGTTTTTTTTTTTTTTTTTTTTTTTTTCTCTCGTTTTCTGGTCCTTGAATAGGTACATTTAAGTATGTCCCGATCCTATGTTTGTTTTCCAAATTAGGTTATGTAAAGTCTGAGGGAAAAAAGGGAAGGGAAGAGGGTAAGGGGGATAAGATGGGAAAGGAAAAGGGAAAAGATTAGAGAAAATTCCCAGTAGTATATTCACAGAACCAAGAGAACCACTCCGGGCTAAACTTTAAGGTTGTATAAAGTCTACAATGTTATAATTATACCCGCTGATGTTATGCTCTCCTTTACTATCACCATTTTATGTTATATTGTATGTGGCCCTGCGTGGCGCACTAACTATAATGTGATTTACTTTTCTTTTTTTCTTGATGATGTGTATTGCTGGTTATAAATAAACTTATAAAAAAAAAAAAAAAAACGGTTGCATCAAAGGCATCAAAGCACTCCATATACAATACCTTGGAGTGTCAACGTTTTAAATATATACACTTTCATTGCAATAAATAAAACTGCGGTATGCGATAGGCCCCAAACTAAAGATAGGCCCATCAGAAAAAATACTCTCACTTTCAACTCAAATTACAAGTCATACAATTGTAACTGAACCTTCCCAAAATCCTGGCAACCCTATGCATGGGGGGCATGGGTGAATTCAGGAGGTCTTCCAGAAAACCTGGAGTGTTTTCAAGCAAATAAATTAGGGTATGTAAAAAGGCCCTCAAAAAGAAGATAGGCAAAGATATGTTTGCCTATAAAATCACACATCAGAAGTTTGGCATTGTACCTCCCAAACAAGCCAACAAACATATGCATACATATCACTGTACTCAGGAGATGTTGCTGAACACATATTGGGGTGTTGTTTGGCAGTAACACATAACAGGAACAAAAAATCCTTGCCTAAAGTACGTGTGAAAAATAACACAAAAAAATTACTGCCAAAAAGTTTGACAAAGACTGGTGGTTGAATTAGTGAATGGAAAGTGTTAATAAGCAGCATTTCAAACAGCCTAGGGTGTCTACTTTTCAAAAATATATGGTTTGATGGGGGTAAAATTCATTGGCCGGCTTCAAAAGTGTTCCAAATAGGACATGGGTGCATGATGACCAGATGACTAGATGTGAAAATTCCAAGTTTGAAAACTGGAATGCGCTCCCTAAAAATAAGGTCTTTTAGCCCCCTGAGAACCCAGCACACCTATACATGGGTGGTATCACTGTACTCAGGAGATGTTGTTGAACACATTGAGATGTTTTGGGATCTAGCACTCTGGTTGTGAAGAGAAGTGTTAATTTTTTTGGTGGGGCTTTTGTTCTCTTTGAACCGGATTCTTAGTGAACATCATATACGGAAGAGAACACTCTTGTTGGTTAGTTATATAGCCTAGATCGGTGCCTTTATTGAATAGTAGGCGCAGTTCTGACGTGGAGTGCTTTGGAGAAAAATACATGAGGAGTGTGTTTGTGTTTCTGAAATAGCGATCTGCATACGATCGCATTAACGGTCTCTCTAAGGAGTTTTAGTTTGAGCGGCTGGGAAGTGTGCGCTTTACATAATGGTGCCACTTCTCTCAGCCTGGTCTCCTCCCACTTCTTTTCCGGAGCGAAAGTGTCGGCTGGTTTTCTTGACACAGCATTTTGGTTGACAAAATTTATGTTGGGGATGTTTAGCTTGAACATTAAAGTTAAGTGCAAGTTGATACTTATGTGGTGCTGTCTTGTGGTCTAAGCAGTTAGCAAGAGCCCTCATACCTTGTGCAGTAACAAAGCCACCATCCTGGGCAGTGCTGTATTTCAGACTGTGTTATAACAGTTTTAAAATAATTAGTATGTCTAATTTAAAGGGACAGAACATTAAAGTTAGTAACTCAGTAGTAGTGACTAAAAATATTTAAAATATTTAGTAGTTCCGGCCTCCTGGTGTGTCACATACCCTGCAAGTATGTCATACAAGTGTAACAGGAATGCTATCCAATAAAGTGAAATCTTACTATGCTTTGTAGAAAAGCTATAAGATACCAGAGTGTATATTTCATAAATAAATAAATAAAGCTTTATACCACTGTAGTTTAGTGGTCAGCAATTTGTTAAATCCTTTTCTTTCCTAAGATACGGTGAGTCCACAGAATCATCAATTACTGTTGGGAATATCACTCCTGGCCAGCATGAGGAGACAAAGAGCACCACAGCAAAGCTGTTAAATGTCACTTCCCTTCCCACAATCCCCAGTCATTCTCTTTGCCTTCGATGCAAGGAGGAGGTGAAGTTTTGGTGTCTGAAGAAGATTGGATTTATTTCACTTCAATCAAGATTTTATTATTTTGAAAGCCAGAGTAGGTTTGCTCTGATCTTTCCTCTCAAGATTGGGTCTAGCCATACTCCATGTTAGTCTCTTCAGTAGGGCAGTGGTGGCTCTTAAGCAGTTAGGAACTTGTGAAGTGGGCTTCACTGCGTTTTCCTATCATGGTGCTGCCCTGGTATAGAAAGCCTGAGTAGGTTTACTCTGTTCTTTCTGGTTTGTAACAGGTCTCTGTAAGGAGTGGCTTCTTTTCATGCCGGGTGAGCTGTCCTCCTGCCGGACAGCTAGATGTGCAGGTAAGTGCCTTTTGTCTTCTGGGGCTTGGAGGCTGGCACTGAAGGGGTTAAGGGCTCCAATTTGCACTTTATGTGGGACTCAATATCCTTTATGAAGGACTTTTGATGGCAGTGGGCAGGCACTATTGGCTGTGAACATAGGAGACTTAAGGGTTAATCTCCTAGTCTTGGAAGGAGTTAATCTTTGTTGGGGCTCAGATTTTACTGTGTTATATTATATGAGATTTCCAGATTATTAGATAATGCCACCTTTATTAACAGGCTGGATTCTGTTAGGAGAGCGCGCTCACTTAGCGGCGTCACTCCTATGGGGCAGTTAAGTCTAAATCTGAAAATACTAAGACTCCGTTGGTAATGGACTTTCTCTGAGCAAATTGTTAGTTTATGGCCCGGTTTATTGCAGCTGCACCATTTTGTTTTTTTTCTGTACCAGGTTAACTCCGCCATGTTCTCAGAACAACACATTTGTGGCACACAGCAGGGCACTCATATATATGGTGCTTGTGTAAGAAGGGCTTGTGCACATGGCCGCATCAGCAGCTCTCAACTATGAGACCAGAGCAGATTTTCCTGTCACTGACTCCATTTAAGTGAATGCTGCCCTAAGTAGAAGGACATTTTTCTACTATGGCTCTGAGAACTTCAATCCCTTTGGAGGGTAGCTGCTCCTTTACATATCCATGGATATGAAGCTGGAGGTTTCTTTGTTCTTTCAGAGCAATGCCTTGACTTATTAGACTTGCTGTACTAGCCCGCCAGGCATTGTGGCTGGAATTTTGGTTAGCTGAGAAGCCTACCTGTGGCTTAGGGGTACAGCATAGGCTTTATAGTTCTGCAGTTGCAGGTTCAATATTTTATGTTTCCTCCATATTCACGCTTCTGGTGTTTCCCTTCAATTATGAGACCTTGTTTGGACTTGGTCTGGCAGGATTATCCTCTGACTTTTCAGGTGAAAAAAGGGTTTTTCTACCTCACGTCAAGAGAGGAAGACTATAGATAGTTTTCGTTCCTAAGATATGGTGAGTCCACGGAATCATCAATTACTAGTGGGAGGCAAAGAGCACCACAGCAAAGCTGCTATGTATGTCACTTCCCTTACCCATAATCCTCAGTCATTCTCTTTGCCTGCGGTGCAAGGAGGTGAAGTTTTGGTGTCTGATCTACAATCAAGATTTTTTTATTTTAAGAGCAGAGTAGGTTTGCTCTGATCTTTCCAAAGGGTCTAGCCTTAGCCCATGTCAGTCTCTTCAGTAGGACAGTGGTGGCTTTTAAGCAATTGGGAACTTGTGGGGTACAATCCTCACTGCGTTTTCCCAAGATATTTTGCTGCCCTATTTAGATTTAGTAAGTTTACTCAGTCTTTCTGTCTTTCCACAGGTCCATGTGAGGGAAGGCATCCTCTCAAACCAGGTGAGCTGTCCTGCTGCCGGACAGATGAATATTAAGTTAAGTGCCAATTTTATTTTTCTATATAACAGGGAAAAATTTGGCACTTATTCAGCTAGTTTTTTTTGATGGCTCAGTGTGTTCAGAATATATATATATATATATATATATATATATATATATATATATATATATATATATATATATATACTGTATATACAGTGGGGAAAAAAGTATTTAGTAAGCCACTAATTGTGCAAGTTCTCCCACTTAAGAAGATGAGAGAGGCATGTAATTTTCATCATATGTATACCTCAACTATGAGAGACAAAATGTGGAAACAAATCCAGACAATCACATTGTCTGATTTGGAAAGAATTTATTTGCAAATTATGGTGGAAAATAAGTATTTGGTCAATATCAAAAGTTCATCTCAATACTTTGTTATATATCCTTTGTTGGCAATGACAGATGTCAAACGTTTTCTGTAAGTCTTCACAAGGTTGTCGCACACTGTTGCTGGTATGTTGGCCCATTCCTGCATGCAGATTTCCTCTAGAGCAGTGATGTTTTGGGGCTGTCACTGGGCAACACAGACTTTCAACTCCCTCCAAAGGTTTTCTATGGGGTTAAGATCTGGAGACTGGCTAGGCCACTCCAGGACTTTGAAATGCTTCTTACGAAGCCACTCCTTTGTTGCCCGGGCGGTGTGTTTGGGATCATTGTCATGCTGAAAGACCCAGCCACGTTTCATCTTCAATGCCCTTGCTGATGGAAGGAGGTTTGCACTCAAAATCTCACGATACATGGCCCCATTCATTCTTTCATGTACACGGATCAGTCGTCCTGTTCCCTTTGCAGAGAAACAGTCCCAAAGCATGATGTTGCCACCCCCATGCTTCACAGTAGGTATGGTGTTCTTTGGTTGCAACTCAGCATTCTCTCTCCTACAAACACGACAAGTTGTGTTTCTACCAAACAGTTCTACTTTGGTTTCATCTGACCATATGAAATTCTCCCAATCCGCTTCTGGATCATCCAAATGCTCTCTAGCATACTTCAGACGGGCCTGGACATGTACTGGCTTAAGCAGGGGGACACGTCTGGCACTGCAGGATCTGAGTCCCTGGCGGCATAGTGTGTTACTGATGGTAGCCTTTGTTACATTGGTCCCAGCTCTCTGCAGGTCATTCACTAGGTCCCCCGTGTGGTTCTGGGATGTTTGCTCACCGTTCTTGTGATCATTTTGACTCCACAGGGGGAGATCTTGTGTGGAGCCCCAGATCGAGGGAGATTATCAGTGGTCTTGTATGTCTTCCATTTTCTAATTATTGCTCCCACAGTTGATTTCTTCACACCAAGCTGCTTGCCTATTGCAGATTCAGTCTTCCCAGCCTGGTGCGGGTCTACAATTTTGTTTCTGGTGTCCTTCGACAGCTCTTTGGTCTTCACCATAGTGGAGTTTGGAGTGTGACTGTTTGAGGTTGTGGACAGGTATCTTTTATACTGATAACAAGTTCAAACAGGTGCAATTAATACAGGTAATGAGTGGAGGACAGAGGAGCCTCTTAAAGAAGAATATACAGGTCTGTGAAAGCCAGAAATCTTGCTTGTTTGTAGGTGACCAAATACTTATTTTCCACCATAATTTGCAAATAAATTCTTTCCAAATCAGACAATGTGATTGTCTGGATTTGTTTCCAGATTTTGTCTCTCATAGTTGAGGTATACCTATGATGAAAATTACAGGCCTCTCTCATCTTCTTAATTGGGAGAACTTGCACAATTGGTGGCTGACTAAATACTTTTTTCCCCCACTGTATGTATATATATATATATATATATACAGGTATGTATATATATGTATATATATATATATATATATATATATATATATATATGTATGTATATATGTGTGTGCAGGGCCGGATTTACATCTCAGGTGCCTGTAGGCACAAAAACCTGAAGCGCCCCCCCCCACCCCCCCACCCCCCCTAGAAAAAAGTGGAAAAAATGAGGACTTTTTTTTATTATTATTTAGGACAACTAAAAATAAATATTAGATGTAAAATTACATTTTCCCTTTTATGGAGATACACAAATACACACACCAATTGCAATATTTGTTGTAATGGAAGCTACACCAAAAATCAATATTCACTTGACTCAAATGGCCATACAATTTCTATTATGTATAACAAAAACAAATCATGTTAAACTTTTAATGCAAAATATTCTAAAGAAAACCCTATTTAAAGGGACATCAAATGTGACAGTTTGCTGGGCATTTTATTATTGCACTAGTGCTTGCAGAGAAGTGTGTTAGCCTCTTGCAAAAGAGTTAAACACATAGTCAATGTCAGTTCTGAGACAGCAATACACATCTGTGCAGACCCAGATGGGCTCATAGGACATGTTTATTGACAAGCCATTAGTGTATTGCTTTTCTGGAGATGACTTTGACTATGTGCTTAACATTTTGTTGGAGTCAAACACAGTTTTGTGTAAACAATAGCAATATTAAAACTAGCAGCATGCAAGCTCATCACCATCAACAACCTGTGCAGCCAGTGGAAGAAAATATAAAATGTAGGGAAAAAAATCTTGTAAACTCTGATATTTTTGGTACAAACACACACAGATGTTACATTTATTTTGTTCTGAAATATAAATATCATATGATGTTGCTCTCAAAGGAAAACATGGAATGTTGTAGATTATATGTAATCCAGGGGTCAACAAATGTGTTTAAAATTAGAATTTAGAAATTCAATGGGAGGGGTTTAGTTTTAATCTTTGCCCCTCTCTCCTTCATGGCTCCCTCAACTGCTGTAACATATTCCCAATGAAACACTCGACTTTGTAGGCACCTGGCAGCACAATTCTTACTAAAATAAATGCCCTCATAAAAAAAAAAAAAAAAAAAAAAAAAAATTTTTTTTTTTTTTTTTTTTTTTTTTATTATTGACAGGCAGGCGCCCCTCACTGCAAGGCGCCTGTAGGCACATGCCTACTGTGCCTAATGGGAAATCCGGCCCTGTGTGTGTGTATATATATATATAAAGCCATGTATTGTACAGATAGGCAGAAAATACTGACATCACATACAAATTGAACCATGAAGAAATAAAAATGTTCCCTGTTCTGGAAAAGGTTTCCTGATGCTACTTTGTTTTAATAGATTGCACTAGACATGTGCAACGCTAAAAAACATGTTTAGTTTTGTTTTCATTAGTCAAATAAATAATTTTGTTTCGGCAAATTAGTTATGTTAAGTTAAATCGTTTTTTCGGATCCATTCTTTATTCATATACATTATTCTATTCTGAAGTTTAGAATAGAATAATGTATATGAATTAAAAATGGATCCAAAAAAGCGATTTAACTAAACATAACTAATATGCCGGCGATTGCCGAAACAAAATTATTTAAAACTGCTGCCGCCGCCGCCACCCGCATCGCTGACACTAAATAAAGCTATTAACCCCTAAACCACCGTCCCCCACATAATCGAGATTAACTAAACCTATTAACCCCTAAACTGCCGCACCCCACATCGTGAACACTAACTAAACCTATTAACCCCTAAACCGCAGTTCCCCGACATCGCCAACACTAAATTACTAAATAAAGCTATGAACCCCTAAACCGCAGTTCCTCGACATCGCCGACACTAACTGAAACACTAACTAAACCTATTAACCCCTAAACCGCCGTACACCCACAAGGCAAACACTAACTAAACCTATTAACCCCTAAACTGCCAGCCGGTGGTTTTCTTTAAATGTTTTTTTATATTTTAATGGCTGAAAAAGAGCCATGGGTGGATTATTTTTTTTTAATTTAGTTTTAGTTTGTGGGTTTGGGGGGTGGGGGTTTGTAATGTTAGGGCGTGTTTGTTTTTATTTTTTTGCAAAAGAGCTGTTAACGTTAGGGCAATGCTCTACAAATGGCCCTTTTAAGGGCCCTTGGTAGTTTATTATAGATTAGGGTTTTTTTATTTTGGGGTGTTTTTTCTTTTTTTAAAACGGGGTATTAGAATAGGAATAATTTTTATTATTTTGGATAATTTCGTTTGTTATTTTTTGTAATGGTAGTTTTATTTTATGCAATTTTAGTATTTATTATTTTTTGTAATTGTAGTTTTAATTTTTTTAGTAATCTTAGTTTTTTTTTTTTTTTAGTAATGTTAGTTTTTTTTAAGTTGAAGCTTAGGTTTTATTTTTATTTCACAGGTACGTTTGTATTTATTTTAACTAGGTAGTTAGTAAATAGTTATATTGTAGCTAGCTTAGGTTTTATTTTTATTTCACAGGTAAGTTTATATTTTTTTTTAAATAGGTAGTTAGTTAATAATTGTAACTTTAATTTAGGTCTATTTTAATTATGTTAAAGTTAGGGGTGTTAGGTTTAGTGGTTAATATAGTTTAATTTAGGTTGTTGCAATGTGGGGGCCTGCAGTTTAGGGGTTAATAGGTTTATTTAGTGTTTCAGTTAGTGTCGGTGATGTTGGGGAACTGCGGTTTAGGGGTTAATAGGTTTAGTTAGTGATTTAGTTAGTGTTGGGGTACAGCAGTTTGGGGGTTAATAGCTTTATTTAGTGATTTAGTTAGTGACAGCGATGTCGCGTCACTGCGGTTTAGATTAGAACAATGAAAAATTCTGAATATGAATAATGGATCCGAAAATTCAGAAACTGATTTATTAATTTTCTGAATTTTTCGGGATTTTTGTTATGGTGCCGATTCAGAGATTAGGCAAATATGACATAGCTAAACAAAATGTCTTTTTCTCCACTCTTCAGCTGAATGTGGGTGATCAATAAATTCATTGCACCTGGCAGTTATAGGTGCTAGGATTTTGAACAGCCCCGCTGTAAATTAAAAAGTGTTTTGTACCAGGCTTCTACATATGGGTATTATACTTTTCCAGAAGCCAGAAATTGGATTTTTACTGCACATAGCTATAGCCCTTGTGAAAAGTATTAGCAAATCCCTCATCTGCATGACATGGTTAGCAAAGTATTCAAACAAGAAAACTGACTTTGCTATCTGTAAGGGGTTATTGTTTGCACACTCCCTGATGATCCTGGACTTGGCCTTGGTAACACCTACGCTAGACAGTGCAGCTGCTCCGCCTGCTGCAGGACTTTTGTCTGAATTACATGTCTGCCTGCTAACTCAATGAATCTAAATTGCAGTTGGACATGTTGCCTTGTAACTAAGCTCATTTTTGCGACGTATGGTGTAGTTCAACAATGGTTAATTCAGCTTAAAGGGAAAACTTTCCAAGTTACTTCTATTATCTAATTTGCTCCATTCTCTTGGTATCTTTTGTTGAAGAAGCAGCAATGCTGAATGCACTGGGTGACCAATAATAAGGCATATGTGCAGCCACCAATCAGCAGTTCCTGAGCCTACCTAGATATCTTTTTCAACAAAGGATACCAAGAAAACAAAACAAATTAGGTAATAGAATTATATTGGAAAGTTGATTAAAATCACGTGCTCTTTCTGAACCACAAAATGAAAAATGTAGGTTCCATGTCACTTTAACCCTTTGAGTGCTAATGATGACTCTGAGCCGTCACAGAGTTTCCCACTCTGGTGCTAATGACGGCTCCGAGCCGTCACTAGCACTCTCCGACCTTGAGGGAGATCTGGGGGCTCCCACCCGCTACTATCCCGGCAATCATGCCTGTAGCGTGACAGGCATCACCGGAGCTTCCCGTTTTGCGTGGTGACGTCACGCGCAATAACGTGATGACGTCACCGCGCAACTTTATTTATACTTAACAATGTTAAGTATAGAAGCAGGAGGCATGCTGCTTAGAAGCCTGTATCTCAGGCATCTAAGCAGCTACAGATCCCCAAGACCCACTGTTGGAAAGGTAATCGCCTAAACTTTTAACAGTGGTCTGAAAAAAATAATAAAAAAGTTAAAAAAAAATTGTTCAAAAAATAAAAATAAATAAAAAAAACATTAAAAAATCTTAGCACCCAGGTGGGAAAGTGCTTAGCACTCAAAGGGTTAATAACCCCTTTGATGTGGTGCTATGACTGGAGGCTTTGCGACAGATTAGGGTCCGGTTTTAAAGGAACAGTTAACACTTTGTAATTACAAGATAATTCTGTTATGTTGCTGAAGGAAAACATCAGCCAAGTCTTAACATTTTTAAAACAAATGAACATTCTTTTTACTGCAATCATTTATGAATAGCTAAACTCCACCCACCATTTGCCTTATTTTGAGGAAGCCAATCTGGGCTTTAGTCCTGAGACAACAAGATTAGCCCCGGTCATAATATTAGTATAGAGTGCATTGTTTTGCACTTATCTTATAAAGCCAGTTAGGGACATATGTAGCCGAGTTAGCCTTAAGAAGTCAGCAGGGTGCATTTCCAGTTCTGAGAATTAGAAATTTCTCAATTTTCAGAGCTAAAATACATGAAAAGGGGGCATAAAATTATATTGCATAACTGCATTTTACATACAAATCTCAAGGCGTTTACTGTCCCTTTAATTACTTGATTGAAATGCTATTGCAAAAGCCATTGTGCAGCTCCCTTATTATTATAATGGCTGTTTCAAGCAACTGGGAGCTGTTGCAAGGTAATTAACAATAAGTTAATTGGCACTAAGATTTTATGGAAAAAGTCACACCTGTGTGTCCGGGATATAACCCATAATAGGCTGCTGTGCATATCATCTCTAGGAATGGGTAAGAATCAGAATTTTGACATTGAAATCGTAACAACCTTTGAATCTTATTTTGTCTTTTGAATGTTATGAATATGATAATGTAGCATTCAAACATTATATTTGAATATTTATTACTATAGATTTACTATGAGAATAGACATTCAAATATTAATATTCTAATACTCAAATATATTTTGTAAATTGAAAAATTATTTTTTTTCTGCAAAAAAAGATGTCCTGCAAGAGTTAGCCTTGCATTTAGAATGAATGAATGTTGACATTTATTTTGAACACCCATTCTAAAATAGCATCTGCATGATATACAGACGTGGCCGAAAGTATTGTTACCCTCCTCTTTCAGGAAACCGCACAATTTTCTATGAAATATTTAAACATTGACAAAAGTATTTGGTATCCACCATTATTTATTTCAAATGTAATAGAACAGAAACTACACTTTTGATTTATGACTTATTACTTTAAATAGCAAAACCAATGAGAATGGCACAGACAAATATTTTGGTACTCTTAACATAATATTTTGTAGCACAGCCTTTGCAGACAATAACTGCAATCAAGCGCTTTCTGTAGGTCTGAATAAGATTTCTACACTTTTCGACGGGTTTTGGCCCACTCTTCTTGAGCAAACTGCTCTAGTTTTCTCAGGTTTGATTGGTGCCTTTTCCCAACTGTGAGTTTCAGCTCTTTCCAGAGATGTGCAATGGGATTCAGATCTGGACTCATAGAAGGCCACTTTGGAAAGGTCTAGTGCTTACTTCACATCCATTCTTGTGTGCTTTTTGAAGTATGTTTTGGGTCATTATCCTGCTGGAGGACCTATGACCTGTGACTGAGAGACAGCTTTCTGACACTGGGCAGTATATTTCACTTCAGAATGCCTTGATGGTCTTCCAATTTCATTGTGTCCTGCACAGATTCTAGGCACCCAGAAGCAGCAAAGTAATCCCAAAACATCATTGAGCTTCCACCATGTTTCATGGTAGGGACGGTGTACTTTTCTGTGAAAGCTACTTTTTTTCCTTCTGTAAACATGGAGTTGTGATTTACCAAAAAGCTCTACTTTTGTTCTCCCATAAGGACTGTGGCTTGTCAACATGCATTAAAGCAAACTCCAGTCAGGTTTTTTTGTGCTTCTCTCTTAAAATGCATGGGTACTAATACTTTCGCCCACGTCTGTACCATGGGGCAGAGGAAGTACAATTTATAGTATTATATTCAGTAAACATTTTTAAGGGATTGTGAAAAAATACACATTTTAACATTAAACTGCTGTATTACTTTGGAGCATTTTATTTTATAACAACAAAACACGTTTCCTAGATTTAATGGGATAGTAAACACCAAAAATGTTATTTTTTTAAAAATAAAGATAATCCCTTTATTTACCATTCCCCAGTTTTGCATAACCAATACTGTGAAAGAAATATACTTGTTACCGTTGTAATAACCTTAGATCTAAGCTTCTTCTGACTGCCTCCTTATCTCAAATCTTTTGACAGATTTGCATTACAGGCAATTAGTGCTGACTCTTAAATAACTTCATGTGTATGAGCACAATCTTATCTATATGAAACACATGAACTAACGCCCTCTAGCTGTGAAAAATGTCAAATGCATTTAGATGAGAGGCGGCCTTCAAGGGCTTAGAAATTAGCATATGAGCCTACCTAGGTTTAGCTTTAAGCTAAGAATAACAAGAGAACAAAGCAAATTTGATGATAAAAGTAAATTAGAAAGTTGTTTAAAATGACATGCCCTATCTTAATCATGAAAGTTTAATTTGTACTTTACTATCCCTTTAAGGGCTTTTTTTTTTTTAAAGAAAACATTTTATGTTTTTTTTCTAATGATTGTTAATTTCACTAGGAAAGCCAGGATTGCAAAGCATTCCAAATTAAAAAATAAAAATAAAAATATATACTTTTAAATAGCAGCTAGTGCAAAGATGATGTATATAATCTACTTAAACCTACTAAAACCTGCCCTAGCTTTCCATCTCCCTTGACCCAATAATCCTCTCTCTCATACCAATATTAGGTTTAAACATACTGCGGGACCTTTTTAGGACTTGTGTTTCCCTTTTACTGCTTTGTTGGCATCTGCGGATCCTCAGTTATGTCCTATTCATGGCAACATAAGAAAACAGTACACATTTCAACCTTGTACTGGATATTTACTTATACATAAGGTATACAAACACAAGCAAAGTAAGGGAATCATATACCTCATCATCTATATGTGGCAAATGTGAATGAATGAACGTGTTTTATTACGAGGCGTGAAAGAAACTCTCTATTCAAGTCACTTAATGCTAATCTAGCGAGAGCTAGCCTTGTTGCAGTGTATAGATCGGAAGTACATAGTGCTTTGTACTAAATGAACTTATTTACTTAATGCTAATCTAACCGTGCTGCAGTGTATAGATTGTAAGTAAACAGCGCTTTTGAACTAAATGAATTTAAGGCAGCCAAACTACGGTTTAGGACTGTCACAATTTCTAACAGATGTGTGTTTGTGATATAACTTGGATCTGAATGCGGATATTTAATACATATGCAAATGTGGCTGTGACGTTGTAACACTTGAAACCAATAGGATCTGCTTGACTGATTTGCATACCCTAGTGCATAACGTCACTCAGCAGCTGCAAGTGAAACACAAACTATTCTTAATTGTACTCTCTATATGGCCTTTGAAGTAAGATATAATATTAAACTATATCCTGTTACTAGCTTGGATATATTAACAGCCATACTCGAGGAACAATACGTTTAGGTTACCAAGATAGCTAACACTCTATATACGGACATTTCAGAGGCATCTGATGCATTCCTATACCGCATTAAAGAGAGATTAATGTTACTGATAAAACACAACTCCAATGTGATGATACACTCTAATAAATATTAGTAGCTACGGACATGCATTCATAGCAAATAAATACTAGTGGTTTATCCAAACCGCATGAGTATTATATGGCCCCTACCAGGCTATAAGTAATGCTAGGAAACAAGCTATTCCCAGAAATTAATTATGTCATTTTCCGAATTAAAACCATTAGGAGTTAATGTGCGCAGCTTATTTATCCAATACACCTCTTGTCTAGCAAGAATAGACCATTTATCTCCTCCCCTAGGGGGTCTGTGTATGGTCTCTATTGCATTCCATTCAAAACTGCGCACATCACACTCATGTACAGTGATGAAATGTATAGCTAATTCTGAGCAATAAGTTTTGTTCTTGATATAGCCAGATGCTCACGAATTCTGGTACGGACATCACGGCTAGTCATATCTGTATACTGTAATTTGTGGCTATTACATCCAATCAGATAAAACACATAAGTGGTCGAACAATTTACACATCCTTTAGTGTTAAATACTTCTCCAGTAGAATAAGATGAAAAACTGGGTCCTACTTTAATAACATCACAAGCCTTACAGTTTTTTCCACACCAATAGGTACCATTATATCTAAGCCAAGAGCTCTGATTTTGAGGGGTACGAAGTTGGCTAGGGGACACCATATTGCCTATTGTGAGGTTCCTTTTGTACACAAATCTGCAACCATCACTAACAATATCTTTCAGAGAGTCATCACCATATAATATGGGGAGGTATTTTTTAATGATGTTGCAGATTTGGTAATATTGCATTGAGTATTTGGTTATAAACAATGGTTTTTTATCATTTTGCCTCTTAGAGTGTCTATTATGACTATTATACTTTAAGAGGTTAGAGCGCTCCATCTTATGGGTCTCCTTCATAGCATCTTCAATGACCTGAGCCGAATAACCTCTATTCTCAAGTCTCTTACGTAGAGACTGAGCTTCTGACTGAAAGGAAACATCACTTGAACTAATCCTCCTAGTTCTTAAGAACTGTCCCTTGGCAATCCCCCTAAACACATGTCTAGGATGAGAGCTCAGAGAGTGCAATATGGAATTTCCAGCAATAGATTTTCGATAGATATTAGTATCTATCCTCTTTGTACACATATTGAAACTCAGCTCAACATCCAAGAAGTGTATTGCATGGGGCTGCCATTCATAGGTGAACTGAATATCTGGAATACAAGAGTTAAGGTACCCCACAAAAGATTTAGCTTCAAATTCAGAAAATGTACCTATGAAAATCAAGTCATCGATAAATCTCTTGTAGTACAATATCTGTGCAGAGAAGGGGTTCATATGTCCTAACAAATATTTGTATTCCAGCCAGCCCATAAATAGGTTCGCATATGAGGGGGCGAATTTCGCCCCCATAGCTGTACCTTTTAGTTGGACATAATGAACCCCCTCAAAGCGAAAATAATTGTGCTCAAGCAGAAATCTTGTAGCCAAAAGAATAAATTCTTTAGTTTCATCAGAGTAATTAGTAAGTAAATCCAGAAAAAATCTCAAAGCCTCTAAGCCTAAAGAGTGTGGTATCGACGTGTACAAGGCTATAACGTCCACCGTTAGCCACGTCATACCTTCCACAACCTGCACAGGGGAGGAGATAAATGGTCTATTCTTGCTAGACAAGAGGTGTATTGGATAAATAAGCTGCGCACATTAACTCCTAATGGTTTTAATTCGGAAAATGACATCATTAATTTCTGGGAATAGTTTGTTTCCTAGCATTACTTATAGCCTAGTAGAGCCCTGTGATGTGCTCTTAATATATATACTCCTTGTTTCATTTTTGTATACACCTTATGGTAAAATACTGGAGTGAGTGCAAGAGGCTTTATCTTCTGTTTTATTCTCACTTTGCACTATTTGGACCAGTTTTTCTAGGTTGTAATAAACGAGTTTAAATAGTGTGTATATTTTTTGCTCATTGAAGAGTGAATTGATATTCAATGTATTTATACATATATGTATTTAGAAATAATATCAGGTATTTATTCATTTCTTGAGCATTAAATAATAGGGCACTACTAAGCATTTGTATCTTTATTTATTTATGAGTCAACTAACATTCGCTATGGTATTGTGTAAATACATCTATTTCTCTTAAAATCTCATTTGCAGCTCTAATGATACCATTCTTAAATTTAATCCAGGTGTTACAAGGTTGTCTCTTTTGATGAATCTTATTATAATTATGTATATTTTATAAATTGTCTTGATCATGTAAATTTGCTGTCCAGATTCTTATGTATTCTATTTTATGTAAATAATCTTTTTCTATTGTATTTGAGCCTGCATCATTTATTACTCTGTATTATGTCCTATACACATATATTTTTGTCGGCATTAAAGGGTTAATATTCTGTGTTCTTTAGTAAGGGAGGTAAGGGGTAGGGTGTGTTATGTTTTAACCAATGGGGAACATTGTACCTGTGTAAATAAGGGTGACACCTGTATGAATTTATGTCTATGATTACGGCTATACCTTGCCGAAACATGTAAGACTTATTAGTCTCTCCTATCATCCCTTGATGTTACCTCCATACTATTTTTAAATATACTGGACCTGGTTCCTGAATAAAGCTTGAATTTTATTTATTACAAGTGGCGACTTTTTGGACTTATTTTTTTAATTGCCTATAGGAGAGTAAGGAGCTCTCCTGTCTTCATTTTGCCCTGCAGCTATGGGTTGTTGTATTTTACCTGGGTATTCAACTGTGGAGAAAGGTAGTCTAGCGGAGTTTGCTGTGTTGAGCGGACGTCAGATCACGCCGACAGGAAGTGCCCATGCGCATAGCAGTGCAGCCTCGCAGAGGTGAAGGCACGGAACGCTGAAGAGGTTAACCGGCAATATCGGAACTGCACGTCTGTGTTCAGTTGGAGCAAGACCGGCTGTAATGCGGTTGATTGTTTTTCCCCGTCGAGCGGGTGAGTCTGCTGACCAGTGAGTTGTGAGTTCCATTTCCACATCCATTACCTTTTCAGCTTAATTATCTAGCTACCGCTAACTTAATCTCCACAGTTAAGAGACTGTTCACTCCCCAAGGTTTGCTTCAATTATATTGTCACAACGCTATTTGTTTATACCCGGCACTGTCACTTTATATACTGGAGTACCTGGTACGTTTGTATTATTTCTTCATATTATATGGCCCGTAATAGTTATTAAACAGCGGCATAATATACCAGTTACTTCAGGAGTATTGTTAACCCCACAGTAAGCTACCAAGCAGTTGTTAACCTTACTCCATTTAATAAGTGCTGCCACTTAGAGGGCTGGCCTGTTGAATTTGACTTCCTAATTATTTTACTTGCGCATAGGACCTACACTGCTTTAGTGGGCTCTATTAATATATACTAAACTCCATGATTTAATTGTTGGGGCATGTATAAGCCCGGGCGGCGTGTCATATATATATATATATATAGCACTTAGTTACTGCTAAGACTTCGCTCTTAGGTAACATAACACGGTTCTATATACAGTACTTAGTCATTCTTGAAACCCTGTCCACCAGGAGCTTAAACCTATTATTCAACTGTGGGGTTATTTATGAGCCCAGGTGGCAAGTAATAATAATACTACTTTTACTCCTTTACTACTCAGTTACTGCTAAGACTCCGCTCTTAGGGAATACAACACGGTACAACATATAGTACTTCGGTACTTTTGAGACTCTGCTTACTAGAAGCATAACACAGGATAATAATGCTCGATACTCGTAGCAGTGTAAAATAAGCATACTTATATATTCTCAGCACTATAGCAATTTACTAGTGTTTGAATCTGTTATTGACTAGGCTGCACGTTCTTATTTCACCTAGTAATTCGAGCATCTTCAATACTATTTATACCCTCTACTAGTAAGCACTATTATCCAGCTGGTGAAAACCCCAGTGGAGTACTAGTGAATATTCCCAAACGAGATATACATTTTGGGTCACACTTCAGATTATTTTCATTGTACTGAGATTCACTAAATGCACTAGGTCTGCATCTCAATTCCAACCTTCTTTCTATATTCAGTACCAAATTATAACTTAGCACATTGAACGTCTCAAATCACAGTGATATCACATTCACATCACTCTGCCACCAATACAGCTACTGGATACATAAAGTGGTTTAACTCTACATAATGTATTACTGTCGCACCCTGATTTAACCCTTACATATATCAGTGGCTAACTGAGATACCCTTGATTGATTTATCGTTGTGGCACATTATAATTGACTAGGAGATTATCACTCTACCTTATTATATTACATTCAGTACTTAAGTGTGTTTTTAATATTTTTCCTATTTTATTCTTTTTGACCCCAATAAAAGTTACATTTTAACTATAGCTAATTTTCTTGTCTCCCCAATTCCTTACCGGAATTATATTTCAAGTTTAATTCATGCAATTTATGCAATTGACCTGTGGAGTGCTTCCAACGTGTATTCTTTTCTTCCTTAAGCTAAATTAGAAAGTTGTTTAAAATTACATGCCCTATCTGAATCATGAAAGTTTAATTTGGACTTTACTATCCCTTTAAGGGCTTTTTTTTTTTTTTTAAAGAAAACATTTTATGTTTTTTCTAATGATTGTTAATTTCACTAGGAAAGCCAGGATTGCAAAGCATTCCAAATTAAAAAATAAAAATAAAAATATATACTTTTAAATAGCAGCTAGTGCAAAGATGATGTATATAATCTACTTAAACCTACTAAAACCTGCCCTCGCTTTCCATCTCCCTTGACCCAATAATCCTCTCTCTCATACCAATATTAGGTTTAAACATACTGCGGGACCTTTTTAGGACTTGTGTTTCCCTTTTACTGCTTTGTTGGCATCTGCGGATCCTCAGTTATGTCCTATTCATGGCAACATAAGAAAACAGTACACATTTCAACCTTGTACTGGATATTTACTTATATATAAGGTATACAAACACAAGCAAAGTAAGGGAATATACACTGGGATTTGTATTTGGTTATTAGGTAGCTTTATAATTTGCTATTCAAATCAAGCTCTTCAGGTGGTAATAGACAAAAACAACAGCGAGTCTTACAGTTTTCATTGCACTGGGCTCACACTGGCATCACTTATTTAACCTGGGAGATGTGTCTGAAAAGGGAATTGTGTATATTCTCCTGTCTAGGTGAGTACAGCATTCAGTACCCACATTCATTCCCTCTGCTTATCTTACATCATATTACATATTCATCTTGCAATGAACAATGTCACCCTATCTTTTCAGTCTTTGGAGTTTTCAGTTCATCAGATAATTCAAAGCATATAATTGTTTAGCAATTTGGTTCCTAGCTGATAAAGTTCTATATTTGAGTTGATTGTGGGTCACTTTCTCTGCAATTTTCCTGTTATTTAATCTTCATACAGAGACTTGTTTTTTTTCTCACTGTCTTGTGGTGCTGCCATTATGGAACCAAGGTTACACTGCAGGTTTTTTTAATCGATGGTAAACTCACCCCTTTTTAAAATCAGATCTGCAATGTTAGTGATATCAGTTGTAACAAAGATTTTCTAAAACTTAATAAAGCCATGAAACTCAAATTCCCCACACTCCACCTCCCACTTCAAAAGTAAAATTTTCTGTGAACGAACAGCTTGAATTGTTGTCCAATCAGCGCTCTCCCCATATGGCCCCTTGGTTGTAGATAGAGTGCTGATTGGAGAACAATTCAAACCATTAGCTCACAGAAAAATTTACTTTTGGAGTGGGCGGTGGAGCTCTAGGTATTTGAATTTTATATCTATATTAAAAAGTAAGTTATAGTGCAACTTCATTACAACTGATGAATTAAACTTCATCTAAAATATCCCTAACATTCTGGATTTGATTTTGGAAAAAAAGAGAGTTTACTATCAATTTAAAGGGATAGTCTACACCAGAATATTTATTGTTTTAAAAGATAGATAATCCCTTTATTTCCCATTCCCTAGTTTTGCATAACCAACACAGTTATATTAATAAACGTTTTACCTCTGTGATTATCTTGACTCTAAGCCTCTGCAGACTACCCCCTTATTTCAGTTCTTTTGACAGACTTGCATTTTAGCCAATCAGTGCTGGCTCCTAGGAAGTCCACGTATGTGAGAACAGTGTTATCTATATGAAACACTTGAACTAACACCGTCTAGTGGCGAAAAACTGTCAAAATGCCCTGAGCTAAGAGGCGGCCTTCAAGGGCTTAGAAATTAGCATTTGAACCTCCTAGATTTTGCTTTCAACTAAGAATACCAAGAGAACAAAGCAAAATTGGTGATAGAAGTAAATTGGAAAATTGTTTAAAATGACATGCCCTATCTGAATAATGAAAGTTTGTTTTGGACTAGACTGTCCCTTTAAGCCGCTGCTTGTGGGCAAACAGGTCAGCACTGGTATGTGGTGAAAGATGAATTTCAACATGGTGGCACCCATGACTAGAGGGAGGCAAGGAATAACCGCAATACTAAGTATTTAGTGTTTAAAGACGTTTCTTTTGTGTAAAAACTGTGCTTTGTCCCACATTCTCTAACCTGCAAATGCTGCAAATGGCTAGTTTAGGCAATCTGCAGCATTTTGAAAACCTGGGTTACAGATTTTACCCTTTGGTATCTCTAGGGACTGTGGTACAAAGCACAATTTTTACACAAAAGCAAGAAGTGTTTAATGTCCTTTTTTTAGGGTGGCCATATTGCCATTTAAAAACAGGACACTTATGAAAAATACATATGTCAGGGGATGGCTGTTTAAAGAAATGTTTTAAATAATGCTCCATTATAAGAACCCTGACATATGTATTTTTCATATGTGTCCTGTTTTAACAAGGCAATATGGTCAACCTATTTCAACTGCATGATGTCCACCTAAATTTGTAGTTACCTAGCTCTGTGCTTTCTCTCACACCTTATGTGATCTTTACTCTCCCCCTTTAAAAAACAAAACAAAAAAAAAAACATTCCCATCAAGTAGAGCACTTTCTCACCTACTTAACGAACTATATAACATGTTGAGATCTGTGCATATCCTAAAAGGGCTAATTAAGTAAAAATAGTTTGCATAAAAAATTGCTGTGAAGTATTTAAAAATATATTTTTTACATGAGCAAAATAAGTTACATAGCCATGCTGTCTGGAGTAGTCTGATCCCCACCCCCTTATAAGTGTTTAGTATCAGAAACACAGGCATTGTATTTCAACTGAGTTCACAGCAGTGTATTTGCTTCTAGGCATGCTCCAGCAGATAATAAGTCTTGCATTCTACTAAATAAAAGGTGGATATAGATACAGCCATAGAAGGAATTGTGTGGGGGGAGAGCTGTACAATTGGAAACTTAAAAGAAAGGGTTAATGGTGAGGCACTGCAGTATACATTTGCAGGTAAAGTAATTCAAGTACATATTATTATATTTTGTCTCTATCCTAACTTGTTTTATGTCCCTTTAAATATAGTGTCTCTCGGACATCACTGTGGGTATCTTTGTGCAAGTTTCTTAAAGTGACACTGTACTGTAATTGTTTGTCAGAGTGACTGCACAGTATCAGATGTATTCACAATAGATCCTATAGGTTTATTTTTGCAATTGAAATAGCTGTTTCCTCATTGAAACTACTACTCATAATGAAAATGGCGGTATCTAAGAAGTAGCCTAGTTTGTGTATAGAGATAAAGAGAAGATAAGCAGATCTGCTCTTCGTGCAAGCTCAACCCAATTTAATGGGAATGTTCTTGAGAACAATTGGTTGTGGTTTCAATGAGTGAATAGATATTTAAAATACAAAAATACACTTAAAGGTGCAGTCTCCAATAAATTTAATACCCTGCAGCTGGTATAAAAAAATAATTGAAAACACATTAAGGGGAAACTACAATGTCTGCTAATAACCTTGCTGATTTTAACTATTTCATTTGAGTCCTTTCAGTATTTCCATTCAATCTCTATAAAAAGGATCCTTTATGCTGCAAATGATTTCATTAAAATAAAAGTAAATTCTTTCTCTTTAATCTGATTTTGGCAATCTCTCACTTTCTATTTTTCCACCTGGCTAATGATGTCCTCTATTCTGAGATCACAGTTCATTTCCTGCATCAATATAATTATTTACAGAATAGAAAAAAAGGGCCGCAACAGGGCAACATTCAAAAGTAAAACAAAACTTTATTTGAAAAATTAAAACATGAACCAGGAGGTGAAGATTCCTTGACCTGTGGCAGCCCTTTTTTCCTATTTTGTTTGTTTTGCAGCACATCCGCCGCTTATGGCCGGTGTTCTGTTATATTTGCCTACTGTGTTACGTTATCCTACCTACGCAACATATTCGTCCAGATAGAGCACTTTCATATCCACCATTTTAGTTTGAAACGGAGGCTGATGTCGAAATATTGATTGGATGGTGATATTTGGTTGTTTGGAGTGCAGATCTTGCTCAAACATAAAGCATTAAAACATAAACACAAAATATTATATATGTTATTAGCTTGTGACGATAGCATTAATTTTACAACTGTATTTTTTTCAGGGTACAGATATGTTTCCATTCGGCTAGATTACGAGTTTTTTGTTTTGAGCTGTGCAGTGCTAACAAGCAGTTTTCTCTCACCGCTCACTTACCTGCAGCGCTGGTATTACGGGTTTTTACAAACCCGTCGTTAAAAGACAAGAAGTGAGCGTTGAGCAAAATTTTGCTCATTACCGCACTCCAATACCAGCGCTGCTTAAGTCAGCTGTGAGCTGGTCGTACGTGCTCGTGCACGATTTCCCCATAGGAATCAACAGGGAGAGCCGGCTGAAAAAAGTCTAACACCTGCAAAAAAGCAGCGTAAAACTCACTAACGCAGCCCCATTGATTCCTATGGGGAAATAAAATTTATGTTTACACCTAACACCCTAACATGATCCCCGAGTCTAAACACCCCTAATCTTACACTTATTAACCTCTAATCTGCCGCCCTGACATCGCCAATACCTGCATTATATATATTAACCCCTAAACCTAAGTCTAACCCTAACCCTAACACCCCCTAACAAATATAATTACAATAAATCTTAATAAAAATTAATATTATTACCTAAATTATTCTTATTTAAAACTAAATACTTACCTGTAAAATAAACCCTAAGATAGCTACAATATAAATAATAGTTACATTGTATCTAGCTTAGGGTTTATTTTTATTTTACAGGCAAGTTTGTATTTATTTTAACTAGGTACAATAGTTATTAAATAGTTATTAACTATTTAATAACTACCTAGCTAAAATAAATACAAAAGTACCTGTAAAATAAAACCTAACCTAAGTTACAATAACACCTAACACTACACTATAATTAAATAAATGAACTAAATTAAATACAATTACCTAAATTAAATTAAATTAGCTAAAGTACAAAAAAAACCACTACATTACAGAAAATAATAAACAAATTACAGATATTTCAACTAATTACACCTAATCTAATAGCCCTATCAAAATAAAAAAAGCCCCCCCAAAATAAAAAAAAACCCTAGCCTAAACTAAACTACCAATAGCCCTTAAAAGGACCTTTTACGGGGCATTGCCCCAAAGTAATCAGCTCTTTTACATGTAAAAAAATACAAATAACCCCCCAACAGTAAAACCCACCACCCACACAAACAACCCCCCAAATAAAATACTAGCTAAAAAAAACTAAGCTCCCCATTGCCCTGAAAAGGGCATTTGGATGGGCATTGCCCTTAAAAGGGCAGTTAGCTTATTTGTAGGCCCAAACCCTAACCTAAAAATAAAACCCACCCAATACACCCTTAAAAAAACCTAACACTAACCCCCTGAAGATCGACTTACAGTTCTGAAGACCGGACATCCATCCCCAAGGAAGCGGCAGAAGTCTTCATCCAACCGGGCCGAAGTCCTCAACGAAGCCAGGAGAAATCTTCATCCAAGCCGGGTGAAGTGGTCCTCCAGACGGGCAGAAGTCTTCATCCAGATGGCGTCTTCTATCTTCATCCATCCAACGCGGAGTGGGTCCATCTTCAAGACATCCGATGCGGAGCATCCTCTTCACCTGACGACTACCCGACGAATGAAGGTTCCTTTAAGTGACGTCATCCAAGATGGCATCCCTTAGATTCCGATTGGCTGATAGAATTCTATCAGCCAATCGGAATTAAGGTAGGAAAAATCCTATTGGCTGATCCAATCAGTTAATAGGATTGAGCTTGCATTCTATTGGCTGATTGGAACAGCCAATAGAATATGAGCTCAATCCTATTGGCTGATTGCATCAGCCAATAGGATTTTTTCTACCTTAATTCTGATTGGCTGATAGAATTCTATCAGCCAATCGGAATCTAAGGGACACCATCTTGGATGACGTCACTTAAAGGTACCTTCATTTGTCGGGTAGTCATTGGATGTAGAGGATGCTCCGCGTCGGATGTCTTGAAGATGGACCCGCTCCACGTCGAATGGATGAAGATAGAAGATGCCGTCTGGATGAAGACTTCTGCCCGTCTGGAGGACCACTTCGCCCGACTTGGATGAAGACTTCTCCCGGCTTCGTTGAGGACTTCGGCCCGGTTGGATGAAGACTTCTGCCGCTTCCTTGAGGATGTATGTCCGGTCTTCAGAACTGTAAGTAGATCTTCAGGGGGTTAGTGTTAGGTTTTTCTAAGGGTGTATTGGGTGGGTTTTATTTTTAGATTAGGGTTTGGGCCTGCAAAAGAGCTAAATGCCCTTTAAAAGGCAATGCCCATCCAAATGCCCTTTTCAGGGCAATGGGGAGCTTAGGTTTTTTTTTATAGTATTTTATTTGGGGGGTTGTTTGTGTGGGTGGTGGGTTTTACTGTTGGGGGGGTTGTTTGTATTTTTTTTACAGGTAAAAGAGCTGATTACTTTGGGGCAATGCCCCGCAAAAGGCCCTTTTAAGGGCTATTGGTATTTAGTTTAGGCTAGGGGTTTTTTAATTTTGGGGGGACTTTTTTTATTTTGATAGGGCTATTAGATTAGGTGTAATTAGTTTAAATATCTGTAATTTGTTTATTATTTTCTGTAATTTAGTGTTTTTTTTGTACTTTAGCTAATTTAATTTAATTTAGGTAATTGTATTTAATTTAGCAACAATTAAAATTATGGGGAGGCGAAAAGTGAGTTTAAAATCCTCCACTTGTTGTTGAATTTCCCCCAGAAATGAACTTTACCAAGCAGTGATTTAACCTACTCACAGCTGATGAGTGGCAAAACCACGAAACAGCTGTCCTGGGATTGGTCTAAATCACTGTACTAACCCTAGCTAAGCATCAAAGCTGTGTAATGCAGCAGTGCTATGGCATAAAGGGAAGTCTGTCTTTAAAAAGCAGGCTAAAAGTAAAAAAGTGAGTCATTGTGAACCTCATTTGCATATCTTACCCAGATTCCTTTGCTGCATTGGAAACAGTGTTGTCAGAGAGTTTCTGGTTTTAAAGCAAGTCTTCTGACTTGTTTAGATTTGTAAATGGTTTACACAATGAGTTATTTTCTCTATATTTAATTTAGTTAATTTATTTAATTATAGTGTAGTGTTAGGTGTTATTGTAACTTAGGTTAGGTTTTATTTTACAGGTACTTTTGTATTTATTTTAGCTAGGTAGTTATTAAATAGTTAATAACTATTTAATAACTATTGTACCTAGTTAAAATAAATACAAACTTGCCTGTAAAATAAAAATAAACCCTAAGCTAGCTACAATGTAACTATTAGTTATATTGTAGCTAGCTTAGGGTTTATTTTATAGGTAAATATTTAGTTTTAAATAGGAATAATTTAGGTAATGATAGGAATTTTTATTTAGATTTATTGTAATTATATTTAAGTTAGGGGGTGTTAGGGTTAGACTTAGGTTTAGGGGTTAATAAATTTAGTATAGTGGCGGTAACGTTGGAGGTGGCAGATTAGGGGTTAATATGTGTAGGTAGGTGGCGCGATGTTAGGGATGGCAGATTAGGGGTTAATAATATTTAACTAATGTTTGCAAGGTGGGAGTGTGGCGGTTTAGGGGTTAATATGTTTAATATAGTGGCGGCGACGTTGGGGCAGCAGATTAGGGGTTAATAAGTGTAGGTAGGTGGCGGCGACATTGGGGACAGCAGATTAGGGGTTAATAAATATAATGTAGGTGGCGGCGATGTTGGGGGCAGCAGATTAGGGGTTCATAAATATAATGTAGGTGGCGGCGGTGCCGGAGCAGCAGATTAGGGGTTAAAAATTTAATTTTAGTGTTTGTGATGCGGGAGGGCCTCGGTTTAGGGGTTAATAGGTAGTTTATGGGTGTTAGTGTACTTTTTAGCACTTTAGTTATGAGTTTTATGCTACGGCGTTGTACCATAAAACTCTTAACTACTGACTTTTAAATGCGTTAGGATTCTTGACAGGGTAGGGTGTACCGCTCACTTTTTGGCCTCCCAGGACAAACTCGTAATACCGGCGCTATGGAAGTCCCATAGAAAAAAGACTTTGCGAAGTTTACGTAAGTCGTTTTGCGGTAAGGCCAAAGAAGTATGCGGTACACCTATACCTTCAAGACTCGTAATAGCAGCGGTAGTGAAAAAGCAGCGTTAGGACCTCTTAACGCTGCTTTTTTACCTTAACGCACAACTCGTAATCTAGCCGATTGTTTTTTGAAAAATACATTTATAAAATGATCGCTATCATCACAAGCTAATACCATACAAATATTTGGTGTTTATGTTTTAATTATTTATGTTTGAGCGAGATCTGCACTAAAAACAGCAAAATATAAGGTGGTAGGAAAAGTATACAGAATACGATCACTATTTAAACATCAGCCTCCTTTTGAAACAAATATGGCAGATATGAAAGTTCTCTATTTACATGTAGGCTTGGCTGTACGTGTTACGTAAGTAGGACAAAGTGACAAGGTATTACAGAATACTGGCACCATGCCCCCACAGTACTACACAGAGGTTTTACCCTTTTGCTTATACTATCGAACCTACTAATGGAAGTCTGAGTGGCGTTCTCTCTCTTGCTTTACCAATATAATTATTATTTGTAATTTTACACAGGAGTTGATAAACTGTTCCATTTCAAAAATAGAAAACATGTCAGTCAATGGAATGTTACATAATAGCTGTCAGTATATACCAGGGTTATAAATATAATATATTTATATTATTCTTTAAAACAACCTCAAATTAAAATGTATATACAAAACAATTTAAATTAATATTTATTCCTAAATTCTTGAGATTAGTTAAATTTATAAACACATTGAAATATATTTATATTAAGTAGAGACTAGATTATGAATCAAAATATATATGCTTATTTCGTTACAATATTCTATACAACAGAGTAAATCAAAAATATATCTCTAAAATGGACCTTACTTATAATAGACACCACGCATGAGAATCCCAGCACCGTCTATAATTATCCAGCTTAGTTCACTCCAAATATCAGAATATGGACTATTAGCTTAACAATGCTTAATTAATAACTATCAGGGATTTGATATAACCAATTTTGAAATATCTCACAATAGCTGCAAATAACTTAATAAACACCAGAGAGATTTACTTACAATAATAAGCCTGACTTAAAGATATGAAATACAAAAACCAAGATTATCTAGCATTGAATATGAATGGATCTAATTTACACAAGACTATGGATATAACTTAAAATACAAAGTGCCCTTTTTAATCACCAGCTTTAATTAAACTATAGCTATAGAATACCTTTAATTTAAATATAAAAGTATGAAATAACCTTTTATACGTTACCAGATAAAATTGAAGTTCATTGAAGTTCACCTCATAAATTAAGAGAGATATTTTGCAATATGGATGGAAAGGTAGCCCAGATTTGCTTATAGTGACTGTGTCCCAAAAGGCAGAAAAGTTATCAGTCAAAATTTTTATCAAGCAAAAAAAAAAGACCTCTTTCCTTCCTCTTGATTGAGCTTATCAAGTGATAAATCCAACCCTTTTTTGTAATCATTGGTGAATGTTTGGATATGCACCACGGAAGCTTGTCTGATAGGCCCTTAACAAAGCTTGTCTGTGATAGGTCCTTCGAACTGAAAATTTGATTGGCTTACTGGGAACATATGGTTATTTGATACTATAATTCCCTTTGGTTGCAATTCTTGCATAAACCACTAGATGGCAGCAGACAACCAGAAAAAAACGTTTTACTATCAAATATTGCTACAGTTTATACAGTTTACTATGTATCTTTTAATTGTATATTTAATCTACTCATTATTTCCTGATATTAATAAACTTATCTGGTCAACATATATATCCCATCTGATATAATTTAACATGTATCTATAGAGACTAAACATTAGTATATCTCTAGTAATATTTTTAAATGCATTTTATAATGCATTTAAAATCACATTTTCTATGTGGAACTAGTGGTATAAATCAATAAATTATATATGTTCATCTGACTTATCTTGTATATCAGTTCATCTGATATACTGGTACATATTTCATTTCCTAGTCACATCTTATATCGTAGACATACATGAACATTATAGTTATTTATTAATACATGTCTCAACAGCGTTTAAGACATGGGGGCCTATCTATCAAGCTCCGAATGGAGCTTGAGGCCCCGTGTTTCACAAAGACCGCTGCTCCATAACCCTGTCCACCTGCTCTGAGCAGGCGGACAGACATCGCCGGAATTCAACCCGATCGAGTACGATCGGGTTGATTGACACCCCCTGCTGGTGGCTTCTGGTGCAATGCTGAATACGGAGAGTGTATTGCTCTCCGCATTTAGTGATGTCTGTCGGACCTGATCTGCACTGTTGGATCAGGTCCAACAGATATTTGATAAATTGGCCTCATGGGCTCAAAATCTATGATGCATTTATATATTAACTTATAGTATCTCATTTGGAAACCTTATCTTCCCACAGATTCTTCCCTGTAATGTTAACTAGATCTCTGGAAAACAAAGAAACATGTATTTATTTTGAAATAACTTAAACATTTATATATACCAATGCAGTTATTTATTTTTAATCCATTATATCCAACACAGCATGTAACATGTGATGTATCTCTTAGATCATTATCTATATTATTCAGGCAGTCTGTGGTATACATTAATTTATCTAAGAACTATGAAGAAAATTTGTTAGCAAAAGTACATAGGTTAAGACATGTTAAACTCTTAACTCTCAGGCTTTCAACTTCTCATATTACCCTTCCTAGGCATCGATAATCTCCCAGATTCATATGTTCATATTTAATATGTGTCTGAATATATATATTCATTTCAGTATCTTAAACTACATGAAAATTAGGCACAATTCCTTTATCTGAGATATAGTTTCCCATGTCATACAGAGACTTAAAATGTCAGCTTGTCTGGGAGATGCGTATGGGAGCTATGGGACAATTTACACCTAGATCATATGGGTTATTTTCTCTGAGTATGTTTGTGTATTTCATTATCAGTTCAGACTGAGCGACTGTTCTTTACAGGGGTTCCTGTGATCTAAGTAATGAGTTTCTTAGGTTAAAATAATTTAGAGATTTCAATCTGGGAAGGCTATCCAACAATAATTCATTAGAAGTCACCTCTCTTCTGAGACCTTGATCAAAGGCTCTTTAGATGTGACATTATCTCTTATAGTTTGGGACAAATGTTTTTTGTTTTTTTTAGAAGTCCTGTCTATTTCTTTTGTTCTACAAGTCTGTAGTTGAGAACAAAAGGGAGGGGTTGATATCACCCATTCCAGTGTTTGTTCGCAATGCAGCTTAATCAATTCATAATTCATAGTAGATATTAGCTAAATGAGATATTAAATTATGTAATATCCAATGCCACTCAGCCATACCCTGACATAGCTGACATTATGATTTTTATTTTGTTACAGACTATGCAGTCGAAAGATTTATTAGCATTTTTGTCCCTACAAAATAATCATCAAACGTATAAGGAATGTATACTGTTCTAAGCAAATTATTTAGAATCTATCGGCTAGATTACGAGTTGTGCGGTAAGATGAAAAAGCAGCGTTAACAGGTCCTAACGCTGCTTTTTTACACCCGCTGGTATTACGAGTCTTGCAGGTATAGGTGTACCGCACACTTTTTTGGCCTTACCGCAAATCAATTTATGTAAACTTCGTAAAGCCTTTTTTCTATGGGACTTGCATAGCGCTGGTATTACGAGTTTGTCCTGGGAGGCCAAAAAGTGAGCGGTACACCTTCTACCGCCAAGATCCGTAACGCATTTAGTCAGTAGTTATGAGTTTTACACTACAAAGCTGTAGCATAAAACTCATAACTAAAGTGCTAAAAAGTACACTAACACCCATAAACTACCTATTAACCCCTACACCGAGGCCCTCCTGCATCGCAAACACTATAATAAAATTTTTGACCCATAATCTGCAGCTCTGGACATCGCCGTCACTAGAATAAACATATTAACCCCTAAACCGCCGCACTCCCGCCTCGCACACACTAGTTAAATATTATTAACCCCTAATCTGCTGGCCCCAACATTGCCGCCACCTACATTATACTTATTAACCCCTAATCTTCTGCTCCGGACATCGCCGCCACCTACATTATATTTATTATTCCCTAATCTGCTGCCCCCAACATTGCTGCCACCTGCATACATTTATTAACACCTAATCTGCCGTTCCCAACGTCGCTGCCACTATTCTAAATTTATTAACCCTTTAAACCTAAGTCTAACCCTAACACCCCTAACAAATATAATTTAAATAAATCTAAATACAAATTACTATCATTAGCTAAATTATTCCTATTTAAAACTAAATACTTACCTATAAAATAAACCCTAAGCTAGCTACAATATAAAACTAATAGTTACATTGTAGCTAGCTTAGGGTTTATTTTTATTTTACAGGCAAGTTTGTATTTATTTTAACTAGGTAGAATAGTTACTAAATAGTTATTAACTATTTAATAACTACCTAGCTAAAATAAATACAAATTGACCTGTAAAATAAAACCTAACCTAAGTTACAATAACACCTAACACTACACTACAATTAAATAAATTCCCTACATTAAATACAATTAAATAAATTAAATTTAATTAGCTAAATCACAAAAAAACACTACATTACAGAAAATAAAAAACAAATGACAAGATCTTTAAACTAATTACACCTAATCTAATAGCCCTATCAAAATAAAAAAGCCCACCCAAAATAAAAAAAAACCCCTAGCCTAAACTAAACTACCAATATCCCTTAAAAGGGCCTTTTGCGGGGCATTGCCCCAAATAAATCAGTTCTTTTACCTGTAAAAAAAATACAAACAACCCCCCCAACAGTAAAACCCACCACCCACACAACCAACCCCCCAAATAAAAGCCTAACTAAAAAAAACTAAGCTCTCCATTGCCCTGAAAAGGGCTTTGGATGGGAATTGCCCTTAAAAGGGCATTTAGCTCTATTGCTGCCCAAAGCCCTAACCTAAAAAATAAACCCACCCAATACACCCTTAAAAAATCCTAACACTAACCCCCGAAGATTCACTTACCGGGAGAAGTCTTCATCCAAGCGGCAAGATGTCCTCAACCAAGCCGGCAGAAGTGGTCCTCCAGATGGGCAGAAGTCTTCATCCAGACGGCATCTTCTATCTTCATCCTTCCGATGCGGATCGGCTCCATCTTCAAGACATCCGGCGTGGAGCATCCTCTTCAATCGACGGCTTCTTCGGAATGAATGTACCTTTAAGTGACGTCATCCAAGATGGCGTCCCTTAGATTCCGATTGGCTGATAGAATTCTATCAGCCAATCGGAATTAAGGTAGAAAAAATCCAATTGGCTGATGCAATCAGCCAATAGGATTGAACTTCAATCCTATTGGCTGATCCAATCAGACAATAGGATTGAGCTTGCATTCTATTGGCTGATTGGAACAGCCAGTAGAATGCCATCTCAATCCTATTGGCTGATTGCATCAGCCAATAGGATTTTTTCTACCTTAATTCCGATTGGCTGATAGAATTCTATCAGCCAATCGGAATCTAAGGGACGCCATCTTGGATTACGTCACTTAAAGAAACATTCCTTCCGAAGAAGCTGTCGATTGAAGAGGATGCTCTGTGCTGGATGTCTTGAAGATGGAGCCGCTCCGCGTCGGAAGGATGAAGATAGAATATGCCGTCTGGATGAAGAAAATGTGTTTCCCCATAGGAATCAATGGGGCTGCGTTACGGAGCTTTACGCTGCTTTTTTGAAGGTGTTAGACTTTTTCTCAGCCGGCTCTCCCCATTGATGTCTATTGGGAAATCGTGCACGAGCACATACAACCAGCTCACTGCTGACTTAAGCAGCGCTGGTATTGGAGTGCGGTATGGAGCACAATTTTGCTCTATGCTCACTTCTTGCCTTTTAATGCCGGGTTTATAAAAACCTGTAATACCAGCGCTGTAGGTAAGTGAGCGGTGAGAAAAAAACTGCACGTTAGCACCGCACAGCTCATAACGCACAACTCGTAATCTAGCCAATATATGTTTTCAAAGTTTGGCTACTGTGTCTACTCACTATTAACTGTTGTTTGTATCATGTTGGTCCTGTCATTGTTAAACACTGGTAATACCTGCTAATGTGTTCGCTGATCATCACTTGACACTGATATATGGCTGCTATACCTGTGGGCTATTCCTGCTACTGTGTCTGTTTGACCTTCTCCTGTCACTTGTATACTGCTGATAATTTCCTACATATTTCTATACTTGCTGCTATGCCTGTTTCTGAGTACTGCTTGCTATTGTAATTTATCCTGCTGGGAACTGAGCCCTCCTGGTTTGTTTACTGTATTTTGGTCTCTCTCTCTGCAGTCACTGTGGTCACAGCTGCCTACCCTCAGTACTATTTTGTGAAGCAGTCGCTAACTTGGCTGGAAGCGGTCTCTTACTGTCGGTCTCAGTACACGGATCTGGTCAGCACTGCTTCAGATTTGGAGTTGTATGCAGTAGCAGGGATAGCACTTTATAATGAGGTCTGGATAGGACTATTCCTCTGCGATCCAGGCACTTGGCATTGGTCCAATGGAGTAACAAGTACTTACACAAAATGGAACATAGGAGAGCCAAATCAGATAGGGTCCGCCTGTGTTCGCATAGTAGGAAACAAGTGGAGCGATTCAGACTGTTCATCTCGTTACTACTTTGTATGCTATAAATGTGAGTACAGTCCCATTACATGAAAAATACATTCCTTTCCCAAAAGAGAAAGACATATACATTTTTTAAGTTATTGTATATCAGGGAATATTTTAATATGTGTCTAAAAATGTTTGCAGTCATAACTTACTAAAAGATAAAACTGACACGTACAAATGAAAACAATTCTAAAGAACTCAAATTCTGTAGTCTCTTTGACCCACAAATTCAGCATCACAAATCCAAATATCTACTTACTAAACAGCAAGGGATTGGCGGTGGCTATAAAACTGCCATTCCTGATTGGCTGACCAGCCATGTCTTTCTGCAGTTAGTAATGCAAACATTTCTTCTGTAATTAATGTTCATTTAAGCTGTGGGAAAATCAGTTAAAATAATGAAAAAAAACTTTGCAACTTTCTTTATGCCTTAAATACATGTTATGGGAAACTGTATTTTGAGTTACATCTCCCTTTATAAGTTATTGAGCTTAGTCTGACTGACGGCAATGAATAGGTCCTACTTGAGAAGTGAGATTCTTGGTGGAATAATTCTGAACATAGGGCAAGATTACATATGCTGCGTTACCCGCAAAAGCTGCCGCCGCCGGTTTTTACGCGGTTTTGGTATCACATATACAGCGCTGCATATAAATGCGGCACATATATTTCATCCCTCGCCCGCAATTTTTACTCCCATAAGCTAACATAGAACCGCGTCGTGAATCGGTATCACATATGATGTGAGGACCTTAACCCCCTGAAAATTGTAACTAACACCTAACACATGCACAATATCTATCTACCTCCTGAAAATAACTAACACCAAATGCATGCACAATATCTATCTACTTGTCAGCCGCCAACCCCCACCGCAATAACTAATAAACTATATTAACCCCCTAATCCACCAACCCCCACATTGCAAAACAACTAATTAACCTATTAACCAATAATCTGCCAACCCCCACAACGCTATATACCTAATAAAGTGATTAACCCCTAAACCGCCATCACCCCACAACGCAATATGCCTTAATAAACTATTAACCCCTAATCCACCATTCACCCATTTCACAAAGTACCTATTAAAACTATTAACCCCCATCCAACGCAATAAACGTAATTAAACCTATTAACCCCTAATCTGCCTTAAAGGGACAGTTCACCCAAAAACTTTCTCCCCTTTAAATTATTCCCAATGATCCTTTTTACCTGCCAGAGTGTATTAAATTGGTTGCAAGTAGCTCCTTTACTCATATTTCTGAATTTGAAATAGCCGATTTAGCCTGTGGTTTCCCAACCTATACTGAAACTTTTGATACTGGCGTATACGCTATTGACAAGCCTAAGTAAACACAATTAGCAGAAGGAATTAAACTCACAGTGGGGGGCAGGATAGTTAAGTAATAAAATGATAATTTTCCATTGTTCTCTCTATGTATTGAGCTTTGGTGTTCCAGACAAATATAAGATAAGGAAGCAAGTGTGTGTACACCAAGTGTTAACATAATGAGATCTGATATTACTTGAAGCTCAACCCATTGTAATAGGCTGTGGTTTCAAAGCACAAAACCAGCTATTTCAGATAAGTAAATAAACACGAAAATGCAATTTCTCAAATATTTTATATCCTGCAATTGGTATAACAATTAATTTAAAATACATTTATGGAAAAACAATTTTACACTGTACTGTCCCTTTAACCCACATCGTAACAAACCTAATAAATCTAATAACCCCTAATATGCCAAACCCCTACAACAAAAATAACTAAATTATTAAGCCTCCTAACCTAACACCCTTTAACCTAACACCCCTAAATTAACCCCAATGACCTAAATTAAAAAATACTAAGATAACATTATTTAAAAATAAAAAAAAGTTAAATTAATCTAAGATTGGTAGTTTAGCATTAGATTAGGGGGTGTTTTTATTTTGGGGGGGTGTTTTTATTTTGGGGGGGCTTTTTTTATTTTCATTGGGATTAGGTTTAATTTTTTATTTTTGATAATTTGGTTTATTATTTTATGTAATGTTAGACTTTTTTGTAATCTTAGATTAAATTAATCTTAGTTTTTTTTATTTTTAAGTAATGTTCGCTTTTTTATTTAATTAATTTTTGTGTTGTGGAGGTTTGGCGGTTAATAGTTTTATTAGGATTATTGCGTTGTGTGGGTTTGGCGGTTTAGGGGGTTAATAGATTTATAAGGTTTGTTGCAATGTGGGTTAATGGCGGATTAGCGGTTAATAGATTTAATAGGGACTTTGCGATGTGGGTGAATGGCGGATTTAGGGGTTAATTCTTTTATTAGTAAAAAAAAAAAAGTAGGCAGATTGCGATTTGGGACAATGGCGGATTAGGGGTTAATAGTTTAATTAGGCATATTGCGTTGTGGGGGGTTGTCGGTTTAGGGGTTAATACTTTTATTATTAGTTCCAATGTGGGTTTGATGAAGCATATAGTGGTTTTATGTGTCGTGTTTATTTTTGGGAGGCATGTTAGACTTTTACTGGAGATTTTACATTTTTTTTTTTTTTTCCCTTAGGCGCCGGCAGTTTCTAAGTCACTGGCGACTCCAGAAATGTGTATTTACGCTCATTTCTAGACATTGCTAGTTTATCCGACTTACAGCACTTTATGAACTGTCGGCGGGGTTTATGTGATACCCTGATGTGCGTGGTGAAATTACGGTCGGTGCAGGTTTCAGTAGTTGCACTGAAGCTTGCGCCGCATATGTAATCTCGCCCATAACATATAGGCTACTCTGAGTTAAATATCCACACCATGTAAGTTTATATATGTATGTTTTCACAAAAAAAAAGATAATGGTTGATTAAATTCATTATCAATTTATCAATGCTAACAACTGCTTCAGACATCCTTCAAAATGAAGTTTAGATTCTTATGGATATTTTCACTAATGTTCATTTTATTTTGTTAAAGAACTTTGCTCTCCATCTGCCTTAAAGGGACACTGAACCCAAATTTTTTCTTTCATGATTCAGATAGAGCATGAAATTTTAAGCAACTTACTAATTTACTTCTATTATCAAATTTTCTTTATTCTCTTGGTATCTTTATTTGAAATGCAAGAATGTAAGTTTAGATGCCGACCCATTTTTGGTGAACAACCTGGGTTGTCCTTGCTGATTGGTGGATAAATTGATCCACCAATAAAAAAGTGCTGTCCAGAGTATTGAAAAATAAAAAAGTTTAGATGCCTTCTTTTTCAAATAAAGATAGCAAGAGAACAAAGATAAATTGATAATAGGAGTAAATTAGAAAGTTTATTAAAATTGCATGCTCTATCTGAATCATGAAAGAAAAAAATTGGGTTTAGTGTCCCTTTAACTAAACATATATGAGTCCCAATGCTTTTTGACCCAAATATTGGAGTCCAGCTCCCATTCTCTCAAAGTATTTATCACTATCTATAAATATCTATTAACAATCGGAAATACACCAATAACTATAGCCTTTAAAAAAAAGGAGAGAAACTAAATAAAATTGATACTAATCCAACTATCTTTTTTTTTACACACAGGTATTTATTCTTCCTAAATTTTAAGCACAGCAATAAGTATAACAAATTCAATCCTTCAGAACATTTTTTTATACTTTTTTTTAATTGAGTTTTCAAATTCAATACAGTCTGTGTTCGGCAAGCGCTCCAAGCGAACTGGGACTCGCTTGTAGCGTTTTCTGAATACTTCTCAGTGAGACGCTTGGCGTCCTCTGAGTGCTCCGATGACGTAAGTCCCAGCGCTTCCTGCGTGCTGAAAAAGCTGGGACTTTTCAGAGCAAACTCAGACGCTAGACAACATGGCAGCCTCCACACGTGTTGCTCATGGAGGCTGCCATGTTTTTGTATATATAAAAGCATATCATAGGAGCAGCAGCAGCACCAGAGACTGAACAGCGGCCAGCAAGATGTGACATTCAACTACTGCATACATAGCATTATGCAATGGTTCACGCGTATATATTGGCATTGCAGACTACAATATATCACACATCTGTATGACACAAGCACAGAGCAATATGATCTGATACTGGAGACAGCAGTATGCGAGGATTTGCTGATCTGGGTGAACACAAAAATATACTCTCTAGCAAGTTGTGACACACACTGCACCAAAGCTATCACACACGCTTACACACAGCATCCCACATACAGTACATCACACACTGCACCAAAGCTATCACACACGCTTACACACAGCATCCCACATACAGTACATCACACACTGCACCAAGCAAAAAGTTACACTGCAAATACCCATACGCAGCACCTCGGCAATGACGAATGGGGAACAGTGAGTGCACCGGTCACAGACTGCTATATATATATATATATATATATATATATATATACACATATATATATATATTTCTTTCATGTAATTAGCAAGAGTCCATGAGCTAGTGACGTATGGGATATACATTCCTACCAGGAGGGGCAAAGTTTCCCAAACCTCAAAATGCCTATAAATACACCCCTCACCACACCCACAATTCAGTTTTACAAACTTTGCCTCCGATGGAGGTGGTGAAGTAAGTTTGTGCTAGATTCTACGTTGATATGCGCTCCGCAGCAAGTTGGAGCCCGGTTTTCCTCTCAGCGTGCAGTGAATGTCAGAGGGATGTGAAGAGAGTATTGCCTATTTGAATGCAGTGATCTCCTTCTATGGGGTCTATTTCATAGGTTCTCTGTTATCGGTCGTAGAGATTCATCTCTTACCTCCCTTTTCAGATCGACGATATACTCTTATATATACCATTACCTCTGCTGATTCTCGTTTCAGTACTGGTTTGGCTTTCTACAAACATGTAGATGAGTGTCCTGGGGTAAGTAAATCTTATTTTCTGTGACACTCTAAGCTATGGTTGGGCACTTTGTTTATAAAGTTCTAAATATATGTATTCAAACATTTATTTGCCTTGACTCAGAATGTTCAACTTTCCTTATTTTTCAGACAGTCAGTTTCATATTTGGGATAATGCATTTGAATTAATCATTTTTTTCTTACCTTCAAAAATTTGACACTTTTTTCCCTGTGGACTGTTAGGCTCGCGGGGGCTGAAAATGCTTCATTTTATTGCGTCATTCTTGGCGCTGACTTTTTGGCGCAAAAATTCTTTTCCGTTTCCGGCGTCATACGTGTCGCCGGAAGTTGCGTCATTTTTTTGACGTTATTTTGCGCCAAAGATGTCGGCGTTCCGGATGTGGCGTCATTTTGGCACCAAAAGCATTTAGGCGCCAAATAATGTGGGCGTCTGATTTGACGCTAAAAAATATGGGCGTCGCTTTTATCTCCACATTATTTGAGTCTCATTTTTTATTGCTTCTGGTTGCTAGAAGTTTGTTCTTGGCATTCTTTCCCATTCCTGAAACTGTCATTTAAGGAATTTGATCAATTTTGCTTTATATGTTGTTTTTTCTCTTACATATTGCAAGATGTCTCACGTTGCATCTGAGTCAGAAGATACTACAGGAAAATCGCTGTCTAGTGCTGGATCTACCAAAGCTAAGTGTATCTGCTGTAAATTTTTGGTAGCTATTCCTCCGGCTGTTGTTTGTATTAATTGTCATGACAAACTTGTTAATGCAGATAATATTTCCTTTAGTAATGTACCATTGCCTGTTGCAGTTCCTTCAACATCTAAGGTGCAGAATGTTCCTGATAACATAAGAGATTTTGTTTCTGAATCCATAAAGAAGGCTATGTCTGTTATTTCTCCTTCTAGTAAACGTAAAAAATCTTTTAAAACTTCTCTCCCTACAGATGAATTTTTAAATGAACATCATCATTCTGATTCTGATGACTCTTCTGGTCAGAGGATTCTGTCTCAGAGGTTGATGCTGATAAATCTTCATATTTATTTAAAATGGAATTTATTCGTTCTTTACTTAAAGAAGTACTAATTGCTTTAGAAATAGAGGATTCTGGTCCTCTTGATACTAATTCTAAACGTTTGGATAAGGTATTTAAAGCTCCTGTGGTTATTCCAGAAGTTTTTCCTGTTCCTAATGCTATTTCTGCAGTAATTTCCAAAGAATGGGATAAATTGGGTAATTCATTTACTCCTTCTAAACGTTTTTAAGCAATTATATCCTGTGCCGTCTGACAGATTAGAATTTTGGGACAAAATCCCTAAAGTTGATGGGGCTATTTCTACCCTTGCTAAACGTACTACTATTCCTACGTCAGATGGTACTTCGTTTAAGGATCCTTTAGATAGGAAAATTGAATCCTTTCTAAGAAAAGCTTATCTGTGTTCAGGTAATCTTCTTAGACCTGCTATATCTTTGGCTGATGTTGCTGCAGCTTCAACTTTTTGGTTGGAAACTTTAGCGCAACAAGTAACACATCATGATTCTCATGATATTATTATTCTTCTTCAGCATGCTAATAATTTTATCTGTGATGCCATTTTTGATATTATCAGAGTTGATGTCAGGTTTATGTCTCTAGCTATTTTAGCTAGAAGAGCTTTATGGCTTAAAACTTGGAATGCTGATATGGCTTCTAAATCAACTCTACTTTCTATTTCTTTCCAGGGTAACAAATTATTTGGTTCTCAGTTGGATTCTATTATTTCAACTGTTACTGGTGGGAAAGGAACTTTTTTACCACAGGATAAAAAATCTAAAGGTAAAAACAGGGCTAATAATCGTTTTCGTTCCTTTCGTTTCAACAAAGAACAAAAGCCTGATCCTTCATCCTCAGGAGCAGTTTCAGTTTGGAAACCATCTCCAGTCTGGAATAAATCCAAGCCAGCTAGAAAGGCAAAGCCTGCTTCTAAGTCCACATGAAGGTGCGGCCCTCATTCCAGCTCAGCTGGTAGGGGGCAGGTTACGTTTTTTCAAGGAAATTTGGATCAATTCTGTTCACAATCCTTGGATTCAGAACATTGTTTCAGAAGGGTACAGAATTGGTTTCAAGATGAGACCTCCTGCAAAGAGATTTTTTCTTTCCCGTGTCCCAGTAAATCCAGTAAAAGCTCAAGCATTTCTGAATTGTGTTTCAGATCTAGAGTTGACTGGAGTAATTATGCCAGTTCCAGTTCCGGAACAGGGGATGGGGTTTTATTCAAATCTCTTCATTGTACCAAAGAAGGAGAATTCCTTCAGACCAGTTCTGGATCTAAAAATATTGAATCGTTATGTAAGGATACCAACGTTCAAAATGGTAACTGTAAGGACTATCTTGCCTTTTATTCAGCAAGGGAATTATATGTCCACAATAGATTTACAGGATGCATATCTGCATATTCCGATTCATCCAGATCATTATCAGTTCCTGAGATTCTCTTTTCTGGACAAGCATTACCAGTTTGTGGCTCTGCCGTTTGGCCTAGCTACAGCTCCAAGAATTTTTACAAAGGTTCTCGGTGTCCTTCTGTCTGTAATCAGAGAACAGGGTATTGTGGTATTTCTTTATTTGGACGATATCTTGGTACTTGCTCAGTCTTTACATTTAGCAGAATCTCATACGAATCGACTTGTGTTGTTTCTTCAAGATCATGGTTGGAGGATCAATTTACCAAAAAGTTCATTGATTCCTCAGACAAGGGTAACCTTTCTGGGTTTCCAGATGGATTCAGTGTCCATGACTCTGTCTTTAACAGACAAGAGACGTCTAAAATTAATTACAGCTTGTCGAAACCTTCAGTCACAATCATTCCCTTTGGTAGCCTTATGCATGGAAATTCTAGGTCTTATGACTGCTGCATCGGACGCGATCCCCTTTGCTCGTTTTCACATGCGACCTCTTCAGCTCTGTATGTTGAATCAATGGTGCAAGGATTACACAAAGATATCTCAATTAATATCTTTAAAACCGATTGTTCGACACTCTCTAACGTGGTGGACAAATCACCATCGTTTAATTCAGGGGGCTTCTTTAGTGCTTCCGACCTGGACTGTAATTTCAACAGATGCAAGTCTCACAGGTTGGGGAGCTGTGTGGGGATCTCTGACGGCACAAGGAGTTTGGGAATCTCAGGAGGTGAGATTACCGATGAATATTTTGGAACTCCGTGCAATTTTCAGAGCTCTTCAGTTTTGGCCTCTTCTGAAGAGAGAATCGTTCATTTGTTTTCAGACAGACAATGTCACAACTGTGGCATACATCAATCATCAAGGAGGGACTCACAGTCCTCTAGCTATGAAAGAAGTATCTTGAATTTTGGTTTGGGCGGAATCCAGCTCCTGTCTACTCTCTGCGGTTCATATCCCAGGTATAGACAATTGGGAAGCGGATTATCTCAGTCGCCAAACGTTGCATCCGGGCGAATGGTCTCTTCACCCAGAGGTATTTCTTCAGATTGTTCAAATGTGGGAACTTCCAGAAATAGATCTGATGGCGTCTCATCTAAACAAGAAACTTCCCAGGTATCTGTCCAGATCCGGGATCCTCAGGCGGAGGCAGTGGACGCATTATCACTTCCTTGGAAGTATCATCCTGCCTATATCTTTCCGCCTCTAGTTCTTCTTCCAAGAGTAATCTCCAAGATTCTGAAGGAATGCTCGTTTGTTCTGCTGGTAGCTCCAGCATGGCCTCACAGGTTTTGATATGCGGATCTTGTCCGGATGGCCTCTTGCCAACCGTGGACTCTTCCGTTAAGACCAGACCTTCTGTCTCAAGGTCCTTTTTTCCATCAGGATCTGAAATCCTTAAATTTAAAGGTATGGAGATTGAACGCTTAATTCTTGGTCACAGAGGTTTCTCTGACTCTGTCATTAATACTATGTTACAGGCTCGTAAATCTGTATCTAGAGAGATATATTATAGAGTCTAGAAGACTTATATTTCCTGGTGTCTTTCTCATCATTTTTTGGCATTCTTTTAGAATACCGAGAGTATTACATTTTCTTCAGGATGGTTTAGATAAGGGTTTGTCTGCAAGTTCCTTGAAAGGACAAATCTCTGCTCTTTCTGTTCTTTTTCACAGAAAGATTGCTATTCTTCCTGATATTCATTGTTTTGTACAAGCTTTGGTTCGTATAAAGCCTGTCATTAAGTCAATTTCTCCTCCTTGGAGTTTGAATTTGGTTCTGGGGGTGCTTCAAGCTCCTCCATTTGAACCTATGCATTCATTGGACATTAAATTACTTTCTTGGAAAGTTTTGTTCCTTTTGGCCATCTCTTATGCCAGAAGAGTTTCTGAATTATCTGGTCTTTCTTGTGAGTCTCCTTTTCTGATTTTTCATCAGGATAAGGCGGTGTTGCGAACTTCTTTTGAATTTTTACCTAAAGTTGTGAATTCCAACAACATTAGTAGAGAAATTGTGGTTCCTTCATTATGTCCTAATCCTAAGAATTCTAAGGAGAAATCGTTGCATTCTTTGGATGTTGTTAGAGCTTTGAAATATTATGTTGAAGCTACTAAATCTTTCCGAAAGACTTCTAGTCTATTTGTTATCTTTTCCGGTTCTAGAAAAGGCCAGAAAGCTTCTGCCATTTCTTTGGCATCTTGGTTGAAATCTTTAATTCATCTTGCCTATGTTGAGTCGGGTAAAACTCCGCCTCAGAGAATTACAGCTCATTCTACTAGGTCAGTTTCTACTTCTTGGGCGTTTAGGAATGAAGCTTCGGTTGATCAGATTTGCAAAGCAGCAACTTGGTCCTCTTTGCATACTTTTACTAAATTCTACCATTTTGATGTATTTTCTTCTTCTGAAGCAGTTTTTGGTAGAAAAGTACTTCAGGCAGCGGTTTCAGTTTGAATCTTCTGCTTATGTTTTTCATTAAACTTTATTTTGGGTGTGGATTATTTTCAGCAGGAATTGGCTGTCTTTATTTTGTCCCTCCCTCTCTAGTGACTCTTGTGTGGAAAGATCCACATCTTGGGTAGTCATTATCCCATACGTCACTAGCTCATGGACTCTTGCTAATTACATGAAAGAAAACATAATTTATGTAAGAACTTACCTGATAAATTCATTTCTTTCATATTAGCAAGAGTCCATGAGGCCCGCCCTTTTTTTGTGGTGGTTATGATTTTGTATAAAGCACAATTATTCCAATTCCTTATTTTATATGCTTTCGCACTTTTTTATCACCCCACTTCTTGGCTATTCGTTAAACTGAATTGTGGGTGTGGTGAGGGGTGTATTTATAGGCATTTTGAGGTTTGGGAAACTTTGCCCCTCCTGGTAGGAATGTATATCCCATACGTCACTAGCTCATGGACTCTTGCTAATTATGAAAGAAATGAATTTATCAGGTAAGTTCTTACATAAATTATGTTATATAAACATATATATATATATATATATATATATATATATATATGTGTGTTAATTTCGTCGACTAAAACTTGACTAAAATGAGCACAAAACTAAAGAAATTCTGATGACTAAAATACGACTAAAACTAAAATGGCATTTTAGTCAAAAGACTATGACTAAAACTAAATCAAAATGGCATTTTAGTCAAAAGACTATGACTAAAACTAAATCAAAATTTGCTGTCAAAATTAACAGTTTCTTAATCTGTGTCTATTCTGCATGTTTAAACCTTAATACAAATAATAATAATAATAGGTGTTATGTTTACTCCTGGAGTATATAATGAGTTTGGAAATTATAGAGAAATGCTTAAATAATAATTACACTTTAACTAAACCCCTTAGATTTTAGTCAACTAAAATCTACTGGAGATTTAGTCGACTAATATCAACTGAAGAGTTAGTCGACTAAAACTAGACTAAAACTAAAACAATTCAGATGACTAAAATACGACTAAAACTAAAATGGCATTTTAGTCAAAAGACTAAAACTAAGACTAAATTGAAATTTGCAGTCAAAATTAACACTGATATATATATATATGTTGTAAACAAGCTACACGCATGCTCAATCCTCTGCAGCCCATTAGCTTTTTATTAGCCCTATTTATTATTACTTATTAGTTACTTATTACTGTTACCCATGACGTGTGCAAGGTGGGGGGCTGTGAGTGACGATGTTGTAAATGTAATAATACTACAAGGGAGCATATAATAAAGGTTTGAATGCGCAAAGTCCATTATTGTGCAGCAGATCCCTTTGCACATGCAAACGTTTTTTCTAAGCTCCCTTGCTTGTGACATCACCTAGCGCCATGTCATCGCTGGAGTAGAAGTGCCTCCACTAGCTCCAGAGCGCTTCCCGAACGTGGCCACAGTTGGGGAGCAAAGAAAGTGAAAAAGTAAAGACACAGTATACACCTCATAAAACATTACCTTATAATATGAAAGGTATACAAAGCATATAGAAATAACGTTATTCTATACTCCCAAATGCAAAAAACAAGGCCTCTCTTAGACCTCAAATACACCTAGAACATAAAAGAGGGCGTGGAATAACATAAGAGAAAAAAAGGCCTCTTTTGGGCCTGAATACTACTTGAGTTTACCAGCCATATATAGTAAATCACAAGGACGGTCCACAGCACCTTAAAAAATAATTCTTATTTTATTGGCAACAGAATTAAAAACAAAAGTGACGTTTTGCGGTCTCCCCCTTAATCATACATGACCCCGAAACGTCACTTTTGTTTTTAATTCTGTTGCCAATAAAATAAGAATTATTTTTTAAGGTGCTGTGGACCGTCCTTGTGATTTGCATTACCTCTGGGGGATTGGCAGATACCCTGGTTTTCACGTGCATCAGAGACACACACTTTTGTATCACATTTGGAATTGTACAGCCATATAAAGTGCAAACTTATGTTTTACATATGAAACAATATACTAAATGAGAAACTGTTACCTCCCAATCTCAAGCACATTCTATTTAAAAGTTTTGAACGAAGAAAACTGCAAACTAAATGGGACCAATGTATAATACCCTGCTTCATAAATAACCAATTATGAACCATATTAAATAGGATTTCTCACTGATTTTAGAAGTAAAGAGTTGAGGTATTTGCTTGCTTGAAAACCACTATAATAGTCTGCATGAACCCTCACTACAGTACTAGGGTCCATCATTGCTTAGAAGTGGATAGTGATCAGTAAATGTATATGTAGAGGCAGGGCAGTCTTTAATATTGATTGGACCCTGGGCAAAAATTTTCTTGCCCCCCCCCCCACCCCATGCAATTTTGATCTCCACCCCAACATCCCAAAAAACAACTAAATCAATTTTTTTTATTATTATTAGCCCAGCGGTGGATCATCCACTGCTGGGCTAATCATTTAAAAAAAAAAAATGCAATATGTGAAACTGGACCTAAGCAGTACTAATAAGTAAATAAATATATAAATTCCTCCACTGTGGATTCATTTAATATACTTTTGAATGTGATTCTGGTGTGAGGTTAGCTGGTTAAAGAGATTTAGGGCAGCCAACAGGAGCAAAGCAAGGTAAAGGAGGAAGCATGGAGGTGCAGACAAATATAAGTTTACTGACTGGAACAGCAGAACTACTATGGGAAGCTGTAAAATCTGAGACAGAGAGAAAATAAAAACTATAAAAATAAACCTTACATTAATGTGTGAAGTATAAGCATGACGCTATACATCAGCCACACCAGCACATGTCGCTTCTTTGCTAGGAACAAGTTCCCTCTCACCCTGAACTAGACAATGCTGCATGGGGAGGGGCGTGTGTGCACTCACTTATTCTTCCCACTGACACCTTTCTACAAAGCACTATTCTCCTAACAAACTTCAGTTAGTTGATCTTAGGGCCACAGCAGAAAGAGCAGGGCTAAGGGGACCAGTAGACTGGATGCTGTCTGTCCAAGGCTGCATGGATACAGTGTGAGATGAGTCACACAGCATCAAGACTGAAGAGAGCAGTGTATGCAGCTGCACAGATGCTCAAATCTTCATGTGCCTGCCGCTCCAGCTTTCTGCTGCATGCGCCTACAGTCAGCCCTACCCAGAAACAATCCCCACCACCAGAGCAGTTACCTGGTAACAGTGGTAACCCCAATATGACCTTTTCTGATGCAGTGGGAAATGGCTGGATGCCGAGTTAGGGCTTTGCATTCAGTGCTGCGCAGTGCACATCTAAAACAGCACATGGCACTAGCTTGGCATGTCACATGACACCGGCACGGTCTGGCACAGTTTTTTTTTTAAAATATAAGCAGAGTACTTTTGACTGTGACAGTATTAGGACTGAGTGTGTGTGTTCCCCATGTCACATCAGCAGTCTGGTATGAACAATAAAAATAAAAAAAAAAAAAAAAAAAAAAAAAAAAATTTTTTTTTTTTTTTTTTTAGGACTCTTGGGCCCCTCAACAGAGACTGGGCCCAGGGCAGCTGCCCCTTTTGCCCTGTGTTAAAGACGGTCCTGTGTAGAGGTGGGTTTCTTAAAGGGACAGTCTACTCAAAATTAAACTTTCATAATTCAGATAGGGCATGCAATTTTTTTTAAAATTTTCATCACTTTATTGAACATAAAATAAAGTTACAGGCATGTATACGTATGCTTGAGTTTACGTACATGTGTTGCAATACCTGTTAGGTTTAGGTGTGACAAATAAATAATTAAGAAGATAAAACATTAGAATGAAAAAATATACAAACTTGTATGTGCTCGCTCACCAATCTAAGGAAGTCTAATGATTTTTAAAGACCTTTAGATTTCTGTTTGGATAAATCATCTTTTCATCTTCTTCTTGTCTCGTTGGGGTCTCGAGTACCCTCCTTTGAGGTCATGCAAGGAAAGTCTCTCTGGTGGATACATCCTAGTTTTGACTAAACAGAATTAACTCCCTATCTCTGTCATTGTGAAAAAGAGTGTAGATTTAAGACAAGGTAAGATATAAAGGAGACATAAGCAAAGTTTGATAATATATATTTCTTTCATGTAATTGGCAAGAGTCCATGAGCTAGTGACGTATGGGATATACATTCCTACCAGGAGGGGCAAAGTTTGCCAAACCTCAAAATGCCTATAAATACGCCCCCCACCACACCCACAATTCAGTTTTACAAACTTTGCCTCCCATGGAGGTGGTGAAGTAAGTTTGTGCTAGATTTCTACGTTGATATGCACTTTGCAGCAGGCTGAAGCCCGGTTTTCCTCTCAGTGTGCAGTGAATGTCAGAGGGATGTGAAGGGAGTATTGCCTATTGAATACCATGGTCTTCCTCTAGGGGATCTATTTCATAGGTTCTCTGTTATCGGTCGTAGAGATTTCTTCTCCTACCTCCCTTTTCAGATTGACGATATACTCTTATATACCATTACCTCTACTGATTCTCGTTTCAGTACTGGTTTGGCTATCTACTTTATGTAGATGAGTGTCTTTGGGTAAGTAAGTCTTATCTTTATTTATGACACTCTCAGCTATGGTTTGGCATTTTATATGTAAAGTTCTAAATATATGTTTTATACTTATATTTGCCATGATTCAGGTCAATCAGTTTATTTTCCTTCTTTCAGACTGTCAGTTTAATTTTTTGGGAAAATGCATATGAATTAAAATATTTTTCTTACCTAAAATTTTCAATTTACTTTTTTCTCTAAATTGCGGGTTGTTAGGCTCGCGGGTGCAAAAAATGCTAGAATTTATTGCGTCATTTTTGGCGCAAGACTTTTTTGGCGCGAGATTGACGTTTGTCTGACGTCAATGACGTAATTCCCGGCGTCGTAGTTGACGCCGGAAGTTTTCACGTAGTTGCGTCATTTTTGACTCTCGTGTTTGTTGCAGACGTTTTTGGCGCCAAAAAATATGTGTGCGTCATTCTTGGCGCCAGATTTTTTATATTATTTAAGTCTCATTTTTTAGATGCTTCGGGTTTCTAGAGGTCTGTTCTGTTTGCACTTTTTCCCATTCCTGAAACTGTCATTTAAGGAATTTGATAATTTTGCTTTATGTGTTGTTTTTTTCTATTACATATTGCAAGATATCCCAAAAAACTGTTCCTGTATCAGAAAATACTGTTGGATTCCTGATGACTGATACCAGTCCTACCAAAGCTAAGTTCATTTATTTTAATGTTATGAATTTTTATCTTTAGCTATGGTTTGTAATAAGTTATCATGATAAACTTTTACATGCAGAGTCCATTAGTATTTATGCATTATCTATTGCTATTCTTTTTACATCTAATGTACAAGATATACTTAGGAATTTATAAGAATATTTTTCTGATTCTATTCTAAAGGCTTTGTCTGCCATCCCGCCTTCTAATAAAATTTATAGGTCTTTTTTAAACTTCTCATTTAGTTGATGAAGTTTCAAATGACCAATAACATACTGAATTATCCTTCTCTGATGATGTTTTTCCTCATTCAGAATATTCTTCATCAGATATTGACACTAACAAATCTACTTTTTTATTTTTAAATAGAGTACATTCGTTCTTTGTTGAAAAGGTGTTGATTATTTTGGATATTGAAGTGACTAGTTACTAGCTAACATTTAAATTCTGCTTATTAACCTTCTGTGGTTTCTTCAGAGTTTTTTTTCCAGTTCCTGATACTAGGGAATGGAATAGGCCGGGAATTTCTTTTATTCCTTCTTTAAGGTTTTTAAATTGTATCCTTTGCCGGCAGTTAGTTTAAAGTTTTGAGGAAAGATCCCCAAAGTTAATGGGGCTATCTCTACTCTTGCTAAACATACTACTATTCCTATAGCAAATAGTATTTATTTTTTTCCTTCAGATGGGAAACTTGTATCTTATTTAAGGAAAATTATTTATTCTCAGGTATTTTTCTTAGACCTGCAATTTATTTGGCTGATGTTGCAACTAGTGATGTCGCGAACCTAAAATTTTTGGTTCGCGAACGGCGGACTCGAACTTCCCGTATTGTTCGCGAATGCGTGAACCGCGCGAACCGCCATTGAATTCAATAGGCAGGCGAACTTTAAAACCTACAAGGACTCTTTCTGGCCACAATAGTGATGAAAAAGTTGTTTCAAGGGTACTAACACCTGGACTGTCGCATGCTAACTAATTAACTAACATTCCCAAAGTGGCTGTCTCAAAACATCCCGGACAGAAGATAGATTGATAGATAGGATAGATGGATATACATAGATTGATAGTTAGATAGAATCGATAGAAGAGAAATAGATAGATTTGTTAGATATATAATAACCCTAATAAAGTCTAATAATTAAACATGCGTTCTTGGACCCAACTAGCTTGTGTTAATTCGTACTTTTCTTAGCACTTTAATCCCTGTTCCCCCCCCCTATCGGGGGTGTTCTATATGGCCTGCCTGATTACCCTGAAAAAATATAATAATAAGACATGCGGTCTGGTATCTATTTTAACTAGGTTGTGTTTTAAGTACTACCATTCTTAGCACTTTAATCTCTGTAACTCCCCCTATTTGGTGAGGTCTATACGGCCTGGATGATTACCCATACAAAATATAATAATAAGACATCTGCTCTTGGTCTGCGATCCATGGTAACTATGTTGTGTTAATTAGTAATGTCCTTCGCATTTTAATAGCTGTTACTCATACTCACCCTATCGGTGTAGGTCTATATGGCCTGCATGATTACCCTTACAAAATATAATAACCAAACATATGCTCTGGGACCCATGGTAAGTAGGTTGTGTTAAGTAGTACTGTTCTTTGCAGTTTAATACCTGTTACAACACCAAATGGTGGCAGGTCTATCTGGCCTTCATGATTAGCTGCACCCAAACCCAAAAAAAGCAGAGTGGTCTTAGACTAACACCCATGGCTAACTCGGTTGTTTCAATTAGTACTATTCTTAGCACTTTCATCCCTGTTACGGGTGGTCTACATGGCCATCATGATTAGCCGAACAAAATACTACAATCCAACCTTTGCTCAGTCTTCATAGGCCCTTCATTGGCTGTATTTTGATAGTACAGTTCTTATTATTTTTATAGTGCTTCAAAAATTGAACAACATGATATTAACACCAAATTCGTTTATTGTTACAGCAGACGTTGAGTCACTGTATACGAATATAAAACATCACTTTGGAGAACAAGCTATCTCCCATTTTCTAGGGACAAACGTCACAGACAATCATGACCATAACCAATTCATAAAAGATCTATTACATTTCGTGCTACATCACAACTATTTCACATTCAAAGATCGATTTTACTTGGAAACACAGGGTACTGCCATGGGCACAGCATGTGCACCCACATATGCTAATTTGTTTTTGGGGTGGTGGGAGAACTTAACAGTTTTTACGTGTGACAATGACAAATATATGCAGCACATTCTATGTTGGATGCGCTACATAGATGACATCCTGTTCATCTGGGAAGGCCCAGAATGTGAATTGATGGAATTCATGAATATCTTGAATAACAATAAGCTGAATATAAAACTCACTTATGAGTACAGTCAACATATGGTAAACTTCCTAGATTTACAAATACTAGTAGATCCACAAGGAATAGTAAGCACAACCATATATAGGAAAAAAACTGCCACCAATACCTTACTACATCACACAAGTGCCCATGCACCCTGTACCCTGAAAGCCATTCCTAAAGGGGAATTTATTAGGTTGCGTAGGAACTGTTCTGACCTCAGTACATTCAAGCATGAAGCAACTAAATTATTAAATAGACTCCATGATCGTGGCTATAGTAAACGTTCCATTAAAAAAGCAAAAACGTTAGCTATGTGTACAGACCGCCAAGTACTATTACAACCAAGGCAAAAAAAGATTGACAACAAACCCAGATTGATAACATCATATAACCCACAGATCAAACAAATAACTAAAATTATGAATGAACATTGGCATATACTACAAAATGATCCTCTATTGTCAAGTCAGATTGGGGACAGAGTATCCATAGGTTATAAAAGACCTAGAAATCTGAAAGATACTCTAGTTTCAAGCCATTATACTCACATGCCAAAGAGAGCATGTCAATCTAAAGGCATGTTCCCATGCAGAACATGCAGTACATGTCCTAAAGTGTGGAAAATGAAGGAAATAACTGATAAATATGCAAACAAACACGTATTATCAGCCCATTTCTCCTGCACTACAGCAGGTGTTGTGTATGTCCTCCAGTGTCCATGTGAACTATTCTATGTTGGGATGACGACACGTCAGGTCAGAACTAGAATAATGGAACATAGCAGAAATATCAAAAATGCTCACAAAGACCTGGAAAAAAACAAACAGATAACCAGTGTGGCCAAACATTTTTATCACAAACACAACAGTAATGATTCCCTACTTAAATTTTCAGTGTTACAAAAGGCCACCCTAGGAATTAGAGGAGGCAACCTAGAGCAAACACTGTTGAAAATGGAGTGTAAATGGATACACTTATTAAATAGTGTAAAACCATATGGACTGAATGATCATAACAATTATCATGTATATCTGTAAATCAGCCCTAGTATCCTACACAACAAAATTATACCAACATAGTAGGTTAAAATATATAATAGGTAAACAACAACAATACAGACAAATTATTTTTTTAGTAGGGGATATACAATCTATTTCCCATAGTAAACATATCGCTTTTAATTATATATATGTACAAATTACTGTAAGCAACCTTGACTTTTACTAAGTCACCACAACACTAGATTGCAAATTAATTTTAAAACATTGTAAATTTTGATTTCTATCTCTTAGTTGAATAGACATCAACACAAGTTCTTTCACCATATTTTCACTTTAGATAATTCATGTTTAATCTTCACCTCATAGTATAAATTGCACTTTAGGTCACTGAACCCGGCACTAGAAATATATACTCAGGTAGCATCACATCTGGATTCATACAAGTCCAGAATTTTAAGTGTTAAGAATTCACTACCCTCACTAGGACACATAAGTATTTACTTATATTTATTAAAAGATATTTTTATAGAGTGATGACACTGGATTTAGATTTTTAATTTATTTTTATTTTAGTTTATTCACATTGAACTAATTAAGCTATATTTATAGCAAGCACATATAGTAGTTTTGCACTTTACAATACAACAATAATAACACAACATTAATGATTTTTTAAAATAATATATTCACATATCACTATACACATCACAGTTATTCAATTCTTTCAATCCAATTCATACAATATATATTTTTTTCATTTTTTTATTTTTTTATTTTTTTATTAAACCTCTTGGATTATTTATATTCCTTATAAAATTTATATTTTTCACCTTTGGTTTTCATGTTTAGTTTAGTACTCATCCGTTAATATACACAATTCTCCTTTTCTATCTCTTTTTTCCTTCTCCTCTTATTATTTCAAGTCAAGCCAGCATTTTAGTCAATAGTAATTTTTATCCAATCTGATAAACATTTATTATCTAAGTATGAGAGGTATTTCACATTAGTTTTACTTCTTTAAAGTATAAAAGCTGTATTTGCTGAATACAGAAAGTTACATTGCGTACCCAGCAATTGTAACACTGTTTCTATACCACAATTCATCTGACAATGATATTCCATCGCACTAAGGATGATTGACACGCACTCTAACCAATAGAAAATTCAACCCATAGCCCAATTAAGACTCAGAGTCAAGTACAACATACGGGTATATAACACCGGATGTTAGTTGGCCCGCGTAACCCCTCTGAGGAAGCGTTAGTGAAACGCCGCGTCAGGGGTCTCCTTACTTTTAATAAGCCTCACTTGTTGTTAAAACATAGAAATATCAGCATGCTTTACTGAAAATATTTTAAATATTAGCATGGGACTTAGCCGCTTTAGCTCTGGATAGGCGCTAATGCCAGAGATTCGAATTTCACGCTCAATAATCTAACTGAATCTAGCTAATCATAGAACAATCTAGCTTCGGTTTGGTGTTTGATCACTGAGAAATAGAGAGATAGGTTTCTTTCTCTCACGCTGATTTATGCTACAACCTTAGAAGTTATTATAATACTATCAGCAGTTAGCACTAGCTAACACAATCGTTTCAAAGAACTAGCCTGTAACTGTAGCTTAGACTTAATCTAGTTATACAACGTTCTATATATTTTACAAACAATATATTATCAGCAATAATTCACTAATACTCTATTTTGTGGAATAATATAATCTAGTGAACAGTAACAATTGTATGAGTTTGTAATACTATAGCTTACGATTTGTAACAAAAACTGATTAACCCATATATATTTGGGAAGGCTATTCTTTGCACACCCTGCAGTAATAAGAATATCACTCTAGGTATCACTCATCAAGCATTATGAGTAAACTGTGCCATTGATCACCATAACCATTGTTATTTAACAGAGAGATCAGCTATAAATAAAACATAGTATATCTTGTTATCACACTATTTTATGATTTATCCACCACATTGTGGTGTTAAAACCAATTATCTGAAATAGTAATTCAAGTCTCATTGGTTATTTATAGGCCGTCACCTCCAGAGGTACATAACAGATAGCTTGTACCTAGATATATCAGAAGTTTTAGATTGTTATATCACAAGCAGGTAATTTTTTGAGCTCAAGCATATATCTATCAATAGCATATAGATTTCTATATATATGAGCACAATAATTTGGATACCATTAAAGAGCTAATACATGCCAACAAGGATTCTGTGACATAGTATAACTCTTTGGTACACTGCTCATTTGAAATCTATTGCTAAAGTTATACTAAGTTCAGTTGCAATTTTCTAACATAAAGAGCATATGCTGTTGATTCACCTAACACAGTGAGAGTGTTTTTCATTTTCAAGGGCAGCACTATCATCCACATAAGCTGTCTTTTTAAAAGATACTAATAAAGGTTAATTTTTAAATATACAAAAATACTATTGTCTCTCAAGTCACAGTGACCTACAAATGATAATTTAAAATGATATTATCCCAGTGTATATAAGCATTTCTTTTTTTGGTGACTAGCCTGCTTACTCAGCAAGTGTAGTCACAAACTGAACTATATTGCAAAAAACAAGACCTCTCTTAGACCTCAAATACACCTAGAACATAAAAGAGGGCGTGGAATAACATAAGAGAAAAAAAGGCCTCTTTTGGGCCTGAATACTACTTGAGTTTACCAGCCATATATAGTAAATCACAAGGACGGTCCACAGCACCTTAAAAAATAATTCTTATTTTATTGGCAACAGAATTAAAAACAAAAGTGACGTTTTGCGGTCTCCCCCTTAATCATACATGACCCCGAAACGTCACTTTTGTTTTTAATTCTGTTGCCAATAAAATAAGAATTATTTTTTAAGGTGCTGTGGACCGTCCTTGTGATTTGCATTACCTCTGGGGGATTGGCAGATACCCTGGTTTTCACGTGCACCAGAGACACACACTTTTGTATCACATTTGGAATTGTACAGCCATATAAAGTGCAAACTTATGTTTTACATATGAAACAATATACTAAATGAGAAACTGTTACCTCCAAATCTCAAGCACATTCTATTTAAGAGTTTTGAACGAAGAAAACTGCAAACTAAATGGGACCAATGTATAATACCCTGCTTCATAAATAACCAATTATGAACCATATTAAATAGGATTTCTCACTGATTTTAGAAGTAAAGAGTTGAGGTATTTGCTTGCTTGAAAACCACTATAATAGTCTGCATGAACCCTCACTACAGTACTAGGGTCCATCATTGCTTAGAAGTGGATAGTGATCAGTAAATGTATATGTAGAGGTGGGTTTCTTAAAGGGACAGTCTACTCAAAATTAAACTTTCATAATTCAGATAGGGCATGCAATTTTTTTTTTAAATTTTCATCACTTTATTGAACATAAAATAAAGTTACAGGCATGTATACGTATGCTTGAGTTTACGTACATGTGTTGCAATACCTGTTAGGTTTAGGTGTGACAAATAAATAATTAAGAAGATAAAACATTAGAATGAAAAAATATACAAACTTGTATGTGCTCGCTCACCAATCTAAGGAAGTCTAATGATTTTTAAAGACCTTTAGATTTCTGTTTGGATAAATCATCTTTTCATCTTCTTCTTGTCTCGTTGGGGTCTCGAGTACCCTCCTTTGAGGTCATGCAAGGAAAGTCTCTCTGGTGGATACATCCTAGTTTTGACTAAACAGAATTAACTCCCTATCTCTGTCATTGTGAAAAAGAGTGTAGATTTAAGACAAGGTAAGATATAAAGGAGACATAAGCAAAGTTTGATAATATATATTTCTTTCATGTAATTGGCAAGAGTCCATGAGCTAGTGACGTATGGGATATACATTCCTACCAGGAGGGGCAAAGTTTGCCAAACCTCAAAATGCCTATAAATACGCCCCCCACCACACCCACAATTCAGTTTTACAAACTTTGCCTCCCATGGAGGTGGTGAAGTAAGTTTGTGCTAGATTTCTACGTTGATATGCACTTCGCAGCAGGCTGAAGCCCGGTTTTCCTCTCAGTGTGCAGTGAATGTCAGAGGGATGTGAAGGGAGTATTGCCTATTGAATACCATGGTCTTCCTCTAGGGGATCTATTTCATAGGTTCTCTGTTATCGGTCGTAGAGATTTCTTCTCCTACCTCCCTTTTCAGATTGACGATATACTCTTATATACCATTACCTCTACTGATTCTCGTTTCAGTACTGGTTTGGCTATCTACTTTATGTAGATGAGTGTCTTTGGGTAAGTAAGTCTTATCTTTATTTATGACACTCTCAGCTATGGTTTGGCATTTTATATGTAAAGTTCTAAATATATGTTTTATACTTATATTTGCCATGATTCAGGTCAATCAGTTTATTTTCCTTCTTTCAGACTGTCGGTTTAATTTTTTGGGAAAATGCATATGAATTAAAATATTTTTCTTACCTAAAATTTTTTTTTTTTTTTTTTTTTTTATAATAGTTTTTATTGAGGCAAATAAAATTGTGACATACAGACATAATAAGAAAAAAAAACTAAATAGCATCACAGAATAACTGAAACTGTAACATAAATGGTGCTGATTTCCAGTATAAAAATAGAAGATGCAAAAATAAACGGTTGTAAAGTCATAGTTAGAGTCCCAATCAAATGAAAGCCTCGTAATTTTTTGTTTTATAATGCGTTTCCAACAGTTATTGAACTGTTACCCATAAATTTAAACGTAGTCAGATAGGATTGCAAATTTAAACTGTCTATATATATATATAAAACTTGGTTAGCAATCATACATATAGTCAAAAAGATGTTTCATGAAAACTCAATCTAGGGCTTATTCTCTTTCACAAAATGTCACAAGTCTTATACATTCAATATGTTGTTACACATAAATCCAATTTTGTTTGCGGTATTTAACGAGAGAAACCGCGCAAACCACTGAGACTAATTACAAATCTCAGGGTATAGAGGTGGGCGGGGGGGGACATAACAATAGGACTTTGTCAGCGGACTCTATGAGTCTGTGAGTGGATGGCTTGTATGGGCAATTATAATGGGCATATGTGTTAATAAAACTCAAATATCTAGTAGGGAAATTATATGCAACATAACTATGGGGATAAAAGGCCTTAAAGATTGCAACCATTAATAATAAGGGATATAAGCAAATTGAAAAATAGGGGGATGCAGTGTAATGGTGGTAAACACCCAATAGATGGAAATTAAAAAGTAGTGAATATATACTAAATCTAAGCATTCCCATAATAATAAAATACTTAACCCCAAAGCAGCTAAAAATATTGTGGACTATATCGGTTCGGTAGAAACAGGCATATATCTATGTTGACAGTGGTAAACCATGCCAGCCGGGTGCGGGCCCTACACCCGGCAACAGACACATCACATACGGAGGAGTTATTAGTGTGTCACTCGCCTGAAAGAGTAGGTTAATAAGAGTCAAGCAACCTGTATCTATCTGAAATACATAAGCACATATCTTATAGCTGTAACATATCAAAGAACTGAACAATTAGCAGATTAAAATGACATTTTCATCCATGGACACAATAACATGCTAAGGTAAAGCAATCTTCAATAGGGATATAATATTAGAACTAAGTGAACTAAAGTACAATGTCACCCATAAATGGATTAAACATAGAAATAAGAATATTAGACGTATGACAGGAAACTATTGTCAGGAAAGAAATTATAGGGGTTAGATAGGTATATATACAAGCTTAGTATAGAGTAGAGTCTATATGCAGCACACAGGTAGTTAGTTACACAAGTAAAACAAATGACTTCAATGCCTGAAGAAATGCACTGCCAGTATCCCAGAGGCGACCGCAGAGGAGCGGTATGAAAAGAAGAGTTAGCACAAGGCAATGGAAACATTATAAGGTAGCAAGTGTTATGTTCTGTAAGTAAGGGAGAATAAAACAATTCCAATGTCATGCACAGGATTGTAGCAACGACTCATTGCGAGCAAATATAAGCATACTGTCATAGAGATAAAACGGAACCCCACATACCAGAACACTATATTATGAACAAAAACACATTAAACAAAATGATTTACGTCAAGTCTCTATATTTCTCTAATATCTCCAATATTTGATACAACAGATAGCCTAGCTATAATATAAAGATCAAGTGCACAAACAATGAAACCCAAACATAACTTGTAGATGCAATGGATATTGATTATGAAACATAACAGTTGTAATCCACTGGCAATCTGTAGTATAAAGTCTCTCAATTGATCGGCTATTAAGAGTGCTTTAAATCCGTGCAATCCACATATAACATTAGAAGTGGACCTAATACTCAGACAGGGAAGTGCCAGTCAAACTCCGACATTGCAATCTGGACAATAGGACAGAGACATTTTAGCCCACTCCGGTTTTAGACTTAACAGTAGCCCGTCTCTCAAGACTCCAGGGCTCCTCCAAATCAGCTAGGAGACGTAGGACACAAGACACAGACTGCAGTCTCAATTGGGGACTACCATCACCCACCAGATCCAAGGCCAAGTTGGCGATCGCAGCCACAGTGACGCAGACACTCATCGGGACCACATCATTACACAACTCCCAGACCGGGGAGAAAGCAGGCGGAAAGAGAAGATCATCACGCAGTAAACCTGAGCTGGGATCCGGCATCAGCACAAATCCGTCAGCGGTTGGGAGAGCTGCTGCACATATTCAGGCATGGTGAAGCCTAAAGTAGTGACTGTAGTAGCGGCCAATAGCTGGGTGTCTTGTACAGGGAGGGCCCCTTCATCATGTGTGAATTTATTGTGTGTAGATTCGGACACAGGTGTATTGGGGCAAATGCGGGTGTTATCTTCAAGCTGACTGCATAGCTTCCCTAAGTGATCTAAGTGTGCGGAAGCTGACGGAGCTTGCTCAAAAGCCTCTGCGAGTACCTGTATTAAGTTGCTGAAGTGGTTATTTGTTAGGGCTGCGACTTCTTTTTCCCACAAGTTCAGCGCCATCTTGAAGTTCACTGGAGACTAGCTTGCTCCGTACTTTATCTAGTAGACAGATGGTAACAAGCCTCAATAAGCTCCCGGGCTCATGCCTGAGAAGTATGTATAAGTGGGGATCGTCTTTAAGTAAACTTAGAGCCAAAAATAAAGTTTAAAAGACCCTTTAGTATATCCAGAGCCGGGAGCTCAAAAAAATGCGACCATCCGCTTCAGCAGCTAACTCCGCCCCCCTCCTTACCTAAAATTTTCAATTTACTTTTTTCTCTAAATTGTGGGTTGTTAGGCTCGCGGGTGCAAAAAATGCTAGAATTTATTGCGTCATTTTTGGCGCAAGACTTTTTTGGCGCGAGATTGACGTTTGTCTGACGTCAATGACGTAATTTCCGGCGTCGTAGTTGACGCCGGAAGTTTTCACGTAGTTGCGTCATTTTTGACTCTCGTGTTTGTTGCAGACGTTTTTGGCGCCAAAAAATATGTGTGCGTCATTCTTGGCGCCAGATTTTTTATATTATTTAAGTCTCATTTTTTAGTTGCTTCGGGTTTCTAGAGGTCTGTTCTGTTTGCACTTTTTCCCATTCCTGAAACTGTCATTTAAGGAATTTGATAATTTTGCTTTATGTGTTGTTTTTTTCTATTACATATTGCAAGATATCCCAAAAAACTGTTCCTGTATCAGAAAATACTGTTGGATTCCTGATGACTGATATCAGTCCTACCAAAGCTACGTTCATTTATTTTAATGTTATGAATTTTTATCTTTAGCTATGGTTTGTAATAAGTTATCATGATAAACTTTTACATGCAGAGTCCATTAGTATTTATGCATTATCTATTGCTATTCTTTTTACATCTAATGTACAAGATATACTTAGGAATTTATAAGAATATTTTTCTGATTCTATTCTAAAGGCTTTGTCTGCCATCCCGCCTTCTAATAAAATTTATAGGTCTTTTTTAAACTTCTCATTTAGTTGATGAAGGTTCAAATGACCAATAACATACTGAATTATCCTTCTCTGATGATGTTTTTCCTCATTCAGAATATTCTTCATCAGATATTGACACTAACAAATCTACTTTTTTATTTTTAAATAGAGTACATTCGTTCTTTGTTGAAAAGGTGTTGATTATTTTGGATATTGAAGTGACTAGTTACTAGCTAACATTTAAATTCTGCTTATTAACCTTCTGTGGTTTCTTCAGAGTTTTTTTTCCAGTTCCTGATACTAGGGAATGGAATAGGCCGGGAATTTCTTTTATTCCTTCTTTAAGGTTTTTAAATTGTATCCTTTGCCGGCAGTTAGTTTAAAGTTTTGAGGAAAGATCCCCAAAGTTAATGGGGCTATCTCTACTCTTGCTAAACATACTACTATTCCTATAGCAAATAGTATTTATTTTTTTCCTTCAGATGGGAAACTTGTATCTTATTTAAGGAAAATTATTTATTCTCAGGTATTTTTCTTAGACCTGCAATTTATTTGGCTGATGTTGCAACTAGTGATGTCGCGAACCTAAAATTTTTGGTTCGCGAACGGCGGACTCGAACTTCCGGTATTGTTCGCGAATGCGTGAACCGCGCGAACCGCCATTGAATTCAATAGGCAGGCGAACTTTAAAACCTACAAGGACTCTTTCTGGCCACAATAGTGATGAAAAAGTTGTTTCAAGGGTACTAACACCTGGACTGTCGCATGCTGGAGGGGGATCCCTGGCAAAACTCCCATGGAAAATTACATAGTTTATGCAGAGTCTGCTTTTAAGCCATAATGGGCCTAAATCAACTAACATTCCCAAAGTGGCTGTCTCAAAACATCCCGGACAGAAGATAGATTGATTGATAGGATAGATAGATATACATAGATTGATAGTTAGATAGAATCGATAGAAGAGAAATAGATAGATTTGTTAGATATATAATTACCCTAATAAAGTCTAATAATTAAACATGCGTTCTTGGACCCAACTAGCTTGTGTTAATTAGTACTTTTCTTAGCACTTTAATCCCTGTTCCCCCCCCCCTATCGGGGGTGTTCTATATGGCCTGCCTGATTACCCTGAAAAAATATAATAATAAGACATGCGGTCTGGTATCTATTTTAACTAGGTTGTGTTTTAAGTACTACCATTCTTAGCACTTTAATCTCTGTAACTCCCCCTATTTGGTGAGGTCTATACAGCCTGGATGATTACCCATACAAAATATAATAATAAGACATCTGCTCTTGGTCTGCGATCCATGGTAACTATGTTGTGTTAATTAGTAATGTCCTTCGCATTTTAATAGCTGTTACTCATACTCACCCTATCGGTGTAGGTCTATATGGCCTGCATGATTACCCTTACAAAATATAATAACCAAACATATGCTCTGGGACCCATGGTAAGTAGGTTGTGTTAAGTAGTACTGTTCTTTGCAGTTTAATACCTGTTACAGCACCAAATGGTGGCAGGTCTATCTGGCCTTCATGATTATCTGCACCCAAACCCAAAAAAAAGCAGAGTGGTCTTAGACTAACACCCATGGCTAACTCGGTTGTTTCAATTAGTACTATTCTTAGCACTTTCATCCCTGTTACGGGTGGTCTACATGGCCATCATGATTAGCCGAGCAAAATACTACAATCCAACCTTTGCTCAGTCTTCATAGGCCCTTCATTGGCTGTATTTTGATAGTACAGTTCTTATTATTTTTATAGCTGATACAACACCGAATGGTGGCAGCTCTATATGGCCTGCATGATTAGCCGCACCCAATACAAAAATAAATCCAAGCGGTCTTGGATTTAACACCCATGGCTAACTCTGTTGTTTCAAGTAGTACTATTCTTAGCACTTTCATCTCATCATCCCTGTTACTTCCAGGACTCTCGGTCGTGGTCTACATGGCCATCATGATTAGCCTAACCAAATACTACAATTCAACCTTGGCTCAGTCTTCCTAAGGCCCTTCATTGGCTGTATTTTGGTAGTACTGTTCTTATTAGTTTAATAGCTGATACGACACCGAATGGTGGCAGCTCTATATGGCCTGCATGAATAGCCGCACCCAAAGCCAAAAAAAAAGCCAAGCGGTTTTGCACTAACACCCATGGCTAACTCTGTTGTTTCAAGTTCTACTATCCTTAGCTCTTTCATCTCATCCCTGTTACTTCCAGGACTTTCAGTGGTGGTGGTCTACATGGCCATCATGATTACCCTCACCAAAATATAACAACAATACGTGCATGCAGGGAACCATGTTAAGCTTACTTCCTTTCGCAAAATCGAGTATAACAGTTGCAGGCAGAGGTTCTGACCCTGCATTATGGCTGCACCTCTCCCTAAAAGAGGCATGCGTTACAGAGTCTGTGGGCATGTATACAAAGAGCTAGCCTGCCTAAAAAGAGGAGCAAGGCTGTACAGGTTGTTCTCCTTCAGCCGTTTTATACGCTGTCCCACGGCCATGACCCTCAACAACCACAACAGAATGAAACACAACATATGCCATCCTTTTGAACAACAGAGTACAGGTATGGCATTGATTTTAGTTACATGGCGATATTTATTATGAACCGTGAAATTGCAAACAAAAACATGATTGGACACCAAGTACAGTACAGGTCGTTCTCCTTCGGCCTTTTTAGAATAGTTTTCCGGATCCCCAACAAAAACAACAGCAGGAAAGAGGACATATGGCATCCTTTTGAACAATAGATGACAGGTAAGGCATAGATTTTACAAAGCCATAGATAATGTTTTTGCAACTGTGAAATAAAAAAAAACATTGATTGGACACCCAGCACACTTAGGCCTTTTTATAAGAGGCTCCCGGAGCCTCAACTGAAACAACAGCATGAAAGAGGACATATGGCATCCTTGTGAACAATTGATTACAGTTAAGGCATTGATTTTAGAATCCCAGAGATCATTTATATGACCCGGGAAATAGAAAAAAACATTGATTGGACACCCAGTACACTTCTTTATCCTTAGGCCTTTTTATAAGAGGCTCCCGGAGCCTCAACAGAAAAAACATTATGAAAGAGGACATATGTCATCCTTTTGAATAATAGATTACAGGAAAGGCATTGATTTTAGAATCCCAGAGCTCATTTATATGACCCGGGAAATAGAAAAAATCATTGATTAGACACCCAGTACACTTATTTATTCTTAGGCCTTTTTAATAAGAGGGTCCCGGAGCCTCAACCGAAACAACAGCATGAAAGAGGACATATGTCATCCTTTTGAATAATAGATTACAGGAAAGGCATTGATTTTAGAATCCCAGAGATCATTTATATGACCCGTGAAATAGAAAAAAACATTGATTAGACACCCAGTACACTTATTTATCCTCAGGCCTTTTTTATAAGAGGGTCCCGGAGCCTCAACCGAAACAACAGCATGAAAGAGGACATATGTCATCCTTTTGAATAATAGATTACAGGAAAGGCATTGATTTTAGAATCACAGAGATCATTTATATGACCCGGGAAATAGAAAAAATCATTGATTAGACACTCAGTACACTTATTTATTCTCAGGCCTTTTTAATAAGAGGGTCCCGGAGCCTCAACCGAAACAACAGCATGAAAGAGGACATATGTCATCCTTTTGAATAACAGATTACAAGAAAGGCATTGATTTTAGAATCCCAGAGATCATTTATATTACCCGGGAAATAGAAAAAAACATTGATTAGACACCCAGTACACTTATTTATCCTCAGGCCTTTTTAATAAGAGGGTCCCGGAGCCTCAACCAAAACAACAGCATGAAAAAGGACATATGTCATCCTTTTGAATAATAGATTACAGGAAAGGCATTGATTTTAGAATCCCAGAGCTCATTTATATGACCCTTGAAATAGAAAAAAACATTGATTAGACACCCAGTACACTTATTTATTCTTAGGCCTTTTTAATAAGAGGGTCCCGGAGCCTCAACCGAAACAACAGCATGAAAGAGGAGATATGTCATCCTTTTGAATAATAGATTACAGGAAAGGCATTGATTTTAGAATCCCAGAGATCATTTATATGACCCGGGAAATAGAAAAAAACATTGATTAGACACCCAGTACACTTATTTATCCTCAGGCCTTTTTAATAAGAGGGTCCCGGAGCCTCAACCGAAACAACAGCATGAAAGAGGACATATGTCATCCTTTTGAATAATAGATTACAGGAAAGGCATTGATTTTAGAATCACAGAGATCATTTATATGACCCGGGAAATAGAAAAAATCATTGATTAGACACCCAGTACACTTATTTATTCTTAGGCCTTTTTAATAAGAGGGTCCCAGAGCCTCAAACGAAACAACAGCATGAAAGAGGACATATGTCATCCTTTTGAATAATAGATTACAGGAAAGGCATTGATTTTAGCATCCCAGAGATCATTTATATGACCCAGGAAATAGAAAAAAACATTGATTAGACACCCAGTACACTTATTTATTCTTAGGCCTTTTTAATAAGAGGGTCCCGGAGCCTCAACCGAAACAACAGCATGAAAGAGGAGATATGTCATCCTTTAGAATAATAGATTACAGGAAAGGCATTGATTTTAGAATCCCAGAGATCATTTATATGACCCGGGAAATAGAAAAAAACATTGATTAGACACCCAGTACACTTATTTTTCCTCAGGCCTTTTTATTAAGAGGGTCCCGGAGCCTCAACCGAAACAACAGCATGAAAGAGGAGATATGTCATCCTTTTGAATAATAGATTACAGGAAAGGCATTGATTTTATAATCCCAGAGATCATTTATATGACCCGGGAAATAGAAAAAAACATTGATTAGACACCCAGTACACTTATTTATCCTCAGGCCTTTTTTATAAGAGGGTCCCGGAGCCTCAACCGAAACAACAGCATGAAAGAGGACATATGTCATCCTTTTGAATAATAGATTACAGGAAAGGCATTGATTTTAGAATCACAGAGATCATTTATATGACCCGGGAAATAGAAAAAATCATTGATTAGACACTCAGTACACTTATTTATTCTCAGGCCTTTTTAATAAGAGGGTCCCGGAGCCTCAACCGAAACAACAGCATGAAAGAGGACATATGTCATCCTTTTGAATAACAGATTACAAGAAAGGCATTGATTTTAGAATCCCAGAGATCATTTATATTACCCGGGAAATAGAAAAAAACATTGATTAGACACCCAGTACACTTATTTATCCTCAGGCCTTTTTAATAAGAGGGTCCCGGAGCCTCAACCAAAACAACAGCATGAAAAAGGACATATGTCATCCTTTTGAATAATAGATTACAGGAAAGGCATTGATTTTAGAATCCCAGAGCTCATTTATATGACCCGTGAAATAGAAAAAAACATTGATTAGACACCCAGTACACTTATTTATTCTTAGGCCTTTTTAATAAGAGGGTCCCGGAGCCTCAACCGAAACAACAGCATGAAAGAGGAGATATGTCATCCTTTTGAATAATAGATTACAGGAAAGGCATTGATTTTAGAATCCCAGAGATCATTTATATGACCCGGGAAATAGAAAAAAACATTGATTAGACACCCAGTACACTTATTTATCCTCAGGCCTTTTTAATAAGAGGGTCCCGGAGCCTCAACCGAAACAACAGCATGAAAGAGGACATATGTCATCCTTTTGAATAATAGATTACAGGAAAGGCATTGATTTTAGAATCACAGAGATCATTTATATGACCCGGGAAATAGAAAAAATCATTGATTAGACACCCAGTACACTTATTTATTCTTAGGCCTTTTTAATAAGAGGGTCCCAGAGCCTCAAACGAAACAACAGCATGAAAGAGGACATATGTCATACTTTTGAATAATAGATTACAGGAAAGGCATTGATTTTAGCATCCCAGAGATCATTTATATGACCCAGGAAATAGAAAAAAACATTGATTAGACACCCAGTACACTTATTTATTCTTAGGCCTTTTTAATAAGAGGGTCCCGGAGCCTCAACCGAAACAACAGCATGAAAGAGGAGATATGTCATCCTTTAGAATAATAGATTACAGGAAAGGCATTGATTTTAGAATCCCAGAGATCATTTATATGACCCGGGAAATAGAAAAAAACATTGATTAGACACCCAGTACACTTATTTTTCCTCAGGCCTTTTTATTAAGAGGGTCCCGGAGCCTCAACCGAAACAACAGCATGAAAGAGGAGATATGTCATCCTTTTGAATAATAGATTACAGGAAAGGCATTGATTTTATAATCCCAGAGATCATTTATATGACCCGGGAAATAGAAAAAAACATTGATTAGACACCCAGTACACTTATTTATCCTCAGGCCTTTTTAATAAGAGGGTCCCGGAGCCTCAACCGAAACAACAGCATGAAAGAGGAGATATGTCATCCTTTTGAATAATAGATTACAGGAAAGGCATTGATTTTATAATCCCAGAGATCATTTATATGACCCGAGAAATAGAAAAAAACATTGATTAGACACCCAGTACACTTATTTATTCTTAGGCCTTTTTAATAAGAGGGTCCCGGAGCCTCAACCGAAACAACAGCATGAAAGAGGACATATGTCATCCTTTTGAATAATAGATTACAGGAAAGGCATTGATTTTAGAATCCCAGAGATCATTTATATGACCCGTGAAATAGAAAAAAACATTGATTAGACACCCAGTACACTTATTTATCCTCAGGCCTTTTTTATAAGAGGGTCCCGGAGCCTCAACCGAAACAACAGCATGAAAGAGGACATATGTCATCCTTTTGAATAATAGATTACAGGAAAGGCATTGATTTTAGAATCACAGAGATCATTTATATGACCCGGGAAATAGAAAAAATCATTGATTAGACACTCAGTACACTTATTTATTCTCAGGCCTTTTTAATAAGAGGGTCCCGGAGCCTCAACCGAAACAACAGCATGAAAGAGGACATATGTCATCCTTTTGAATAACAGATTACAAGAAAGGCATTGATTTTAGAATCCCAGAGATCATTTATATTACCCGGGAAATAGAAAAAAACATTGATTAGACACCCAGTACACTTATTTATCCTCAGGCCTTTTTAATAAGAGGGTCCCGGAGCCTCAACCAAAACAACAGCATGAAAAAGGACATATGTCATCCTTTTGAATAATAGATTACAGGAAAGGCATTGATTTTAGAATCCCAGAGCTCATTTATATGACCCTTGAAATAGAAAAATGCCAGGAAAGGCATTGATTTTATAATCCCAGAGATCATTTATATGACCCGAGAAATAGAAAAAAACATTGATTAGACACCCAGTACACTTATTTATTCTTAGGCCTTTTTAATAAGAGGGTCCCGGAGCCTCAACCAAAACAACAGCATGAAAGAGGACATATGTCATCCTTTTGAATAATAGATTACAGGAAAGGCATTGATTTTAGAATCCCAGAGATCATTTATATGACCTGGGAAATAGAAAAAAACATTGATTAGACACCCAGTACACTTATTTATTCTTAGGCCTTTTTAATAAGAGTGTCCCGGAGCCTAAACCGAAACAACAGCATGAAAGAAGACATATGTCATCCTTTTGAATAATAGATTACAGGAAAGGCATTGATTTTAGAATCCCAGAGATCATTTATATGACCCGGGAAATAGAAAAAAACATTGATTAGACACCCAGTACACTTATTTATCCTCAGGCCTTTTTAATAAGAGGGTCCCGGAGCCTCAACCGAAACAACAGCATGAAAGAGGAGATATGTCATCCTTTTGAATAATAGATTACAGGAAAGGCATTGATTTTAGAATCACAGAGATCATTTATATGACCCGGGAAATAGAAAAAAACATTGATTAGACACCCAGTACACTTATTTATCCTCAGGCCTTTTTAATAAGAGGGTCCCGGAGCCTCAACCGAAACAACAGCATGAAAGAGGAGATATGTCATCCTTTTGAATAATAGATTACAGGAAAGGCATTGATTTTATAATCCCAGAGATCATTTATATGACCCGAGAAATAGAAAAAAACATTGATTAGACACCCAGTACACTTATTTATTCTTAGGCCTTTTTAATAAGAGGGTCCCGGAGCCTCAACCAAAACAACAGCATGAAAGAGGACATATGTCATCCTTTTGAATAATAGATTACAGGAAAGGCATTGATTTTAGAATCCCAGAGATCATTTATATGACCTGGGAAATAGAAAAAAACATTGATTAGACACCCAGTACACTTATTTATTCTTAGGCCTTTTTAATAAGAGTGTCCCGGAGCCTAAACCGAAACAACAGCATGAAAGAAGACATATGTCATCCTTTTGAATAATAGATTACAGGAAAGGCATTGATTTTAGAATCCCAGAGATCATTTATATGACCCGGGAAATAGAAAAAAACATTGATTAGACACCCAGTACACTTATTTATCCTCAGGCCTTTTTAATAAGAGGGTCCCGGAGCCTCAACCGAAACAACAGCATGAAAGAGGAGATATGTCATCCTTTTGAATAATAGATTACAGGAAAGGCATTGATTTTAGAATCACAGAGATCATTTATATGACCCGGGAAATAGAAAAAAACATTGATTAGACACCCAGTACACTTATTTATCCTCAGGCCTTTTTAATAAGAGGGTCCCGGAGCCTCAACCGAAACAACAGCATGAAAGAGGAGATATGTCATCCTTTTGAATAATAGATTACAGGAAAGGCATTGATTTTAGAATCCCAGAGATCATTTATATGACCCGGGAAATAGAAAAAAACATTGATTAGACACCCAGTACACTTATTTTTCCTCAGGCCTTTTTAATAAGAGGGTCCCGGAGCCTCAACCGAAACAACAGCATGAAAGAGGACATATGTCATCCTTTTGAATAATAGATTACAGGAAAGGCATTGATTTTAGAAACCCACAGATCATTATTTGCAACCGTGAAATAGAAAAAAACATTGATTAGACACCCAGTACACTTATTTTTCCTCAGGCCTTTTTAATTAGAGGCTCCCGGAGCCTCAATCAAAACAACAGCATGAAAGAGGACATATGTCATCCTTTTGAATAATAGATTACAGGAAAGGCATTGATTTTAGAATCCCACAGATCATTATTTGCAACCGGGAAACAGAAAAAAACATTGATTCGACACCCAGTACACTTATTTATCCTCAGGCCTTTTTAATAAGAGGGTCCTGGAGCCTCAACCGAAACAACAGCATGAAAAAGGACATATGTCATCCTTTTGAATAATAGATTACAGGAAAGGCATTGATTTTAGAATCCCAGAGATCATTTATATGACCCGGGAAATAGAAAAAAACATTGATTAGACACCCAGTACACTTATTTATCCATAGGCCTTTTTAGCAGAGGCTCCAGGACCCTCAACAAAAACAAGAGCAGGGAGGTGGGCATAGGAGTACAATGTAGTGTGACAATAATAATGTGAAGGGGAAGATTGCGGAGTTGTGGCATTTTAATTTTATTATCGTGGGAAGTACTTGCAATGACCTTGCTCTGGTGAATCCATATTGCAAATGTGTTTTTTAAGGCAGTGATTTTTTAACCTTTTTTTGCCGTGGCACACTTTTTTACATTAAAAAATCCTGTGGCACACCACCATCCCAAAATTTTAAATAAAATCACACATTGTAGCCTAATACAGCATATATTTATACACATACACACAAACACACACATACTGTATGTATTGTGCTGTTATGTCATGCCTCCTACAAACTACCCCTGCACTGGGAGTAAAAAACAAGCAAAGTTTAAAAAATATGTCACACTGTTGTCAGTCTGCCGTGGCACACCTTAGGATCTCTCACGGCACACTAGTGTGCCATGGCACACTGGTTGAAAAACACTGTTTTAAGGCACTGTTTGTCTATTTTTTGAATATCAGCATTTGGTAATTGAAGTTCAACTTAAGGCTGGTGAGAACCGACCTTTCTTCTGGCTGTTTGCAAATGTTGTGGCTCTGGACAAACATGTGAATAAGGGGCCATCAGCCATTTTCTGCACGCAACCCCTTTGATGATTGACGATAAACATGTGTCACCTGCAATCAGAGCCCGTTACTTCTGTCTAAATCATCTTCCTGGTATGGACAGGCCACTGTTTCCCACAGCAAGTCCAAAGCTTGAACTACAAGATTGTCTTGAGTATGGTAGGAAACCAAAGTTTATTTAATTCTGTACTATCACCACAAAAGCTGAACTTCTTGAACCAAGGAAAATGCAAGCAATTTCATGTGCTTATGGATGACAAGGACGTCCTGTCCTGTGGTGCACAGAGATGGAGAGGATTTTGGGCCTCCCTGTACACTACCCAGATGTCTCCAACATCACCAGAAACACAAGACAGCGACTCTTGGGAAGTTCCTGGAGTGTTCCGGTAGCCATCTCTTTGCGCCCCGAAAGGAATACTTTATCAGTGTTTTTGTTCACATCCGACAACAGCTTCGGAGACTGTGGTGACGCACATGTTATTTACTGTTGTTCCAGCTGTGGCAATATCAATTGGCATTAAAAAGGTAAGATTGGGGGGGCCGAGCCTATAGCTGTTGCGGTAGGACGTGTGTTTGAAGAGCTCCAGGTCTTACAAGTTACTTTGGAGTTAGTTTTCAACCTTAATTTAATTTTCTTTTTGGGATTCATAGTCACACTTTCTGGGGCTATCCAAGAGGATCCTGGTAAAAGCACTAGTCACCCCTTATATCAACGGGTACGGAGACCTGTTTTTTGCCTTTCCAATATGGCGCCGGACACCCCTGAATGAAAAAAAAAGGTAAGATTTGGACTAGTGACGCACATTTTTTGCACGCTGTGGCAATTGCAATTTGCATTAAAAAGAATCTGCTAACAACCACTACCTACGACCACACCTGACTCCTGAAGTCATGCTTCAGTTATTAACTCAAGTTAAATTAATTTTTTTTATTTTTTTATTATGCTCAGCAGATTCAAAACATACCATTCTTCTAGTCATATCACACGACATGTCAAAATGCTGCATGGAAAATGGCAGTGTGCAAAGTCATAATCTTAGTGAACCTATAAGTGCATTACATTTTCTAAAATAAACAAAAATACAGAGAAAAAAAAAAAAGGAAAGAGGACATATGGCATCCTTTTGAACAATAGATTACATTTAAGGCATTGATTTGAGAAACCCAGAGATAATTTGTGCAACCGGGATATCTAAAAAAAATGGATTAGACACCCAGTACACTTATTTATCCTTAGGCCTTATTAGCAGAGGCTCCAGGACCCTCAACAAAACCAGCAGCAGGAAAGAGGACATATGGCATCCTTTAGAAAAATAGATTTCTGGAAAGGCATTAATTTTAGAAACACAGAGATCATTAGTTGCAACCGTGAAATCTAAAAAAACTTAGATTATACACCCAGTACACTTCTTTATCCTTAGGCCTTTTTAGCAGAGGCTCCAGGACCCTTCACAAAACCAGCAGCATGAAAGAGGACATATGGCATCCTTTTGAAAATTAGATTACACTAAAGGCATTGATTTTAGAAACACAGAGATCATTAGTTGCAACCGTGAAATCTCAAAAAACATAGATTATACACCCAGTACACTTCTTTATCCTTAGGCCTTTTTATAAGAGGCTCCCGGAGCCTCAACAAAAACAACAGCATGAAAGAGGACATATGGCATCCTTGTGACTAATAGATTACAGGAAAGGCATTGATTTTAGAAACCCTGGGATAATTTGTTGCAACCGTGAAATCTAAAAAAAGATTGATTAGACACCCAGTACACTTATTTATCCTTAGGTCTTTTTTTAGCAGAAGCTCCAGGACCCTCCACAAAACCAGCAGCAGGAAAGAGGACATATGTCATCCTTTTGAAAATTAGATTACAGGAAAGGCATTGATTTTAGAAACACAGAGATCATTAGTTGCAACCGTGAAATCTAAGAAAACATAGATTATACACCCAGTACACTTCTTTATCCTTAGGCCTTTTTATAAGAGGCTCCCGGAGCCTCAACAGAAACACCAGCATGAAAGAGGACATATGGCATCCTTGTGACTAATAGATTACAGGAAAGGCATTGATTTTAGAAACCCTGGGATAATTTGTTGCAATCGTGAAATCTAAAAAAAGATTGATTAGACACCCAGCACACTTATTTATCCTTAGGTCTTTTTTTTTAGCAGAGGCTCCAGGACCTTCCACAAAACCAGCAGCAGGAAAGAGGACATATGTCATCCTTTTGAAAATTAGATTACAGGAAAGGCATTGATTTTAGAAACACAGAGATCATTAGTTGCAACCGTGAAATCTCAAAAAACATAGATTATACACCCAGTAAACTTCTTTATCCTTAGGCCTTTTTATCAGAGGCTCCCGGAGCCTCAACAAAAACAACAGCATGAAAGAGGACATATGGCATCCTTGTGACTAATAGATTACAGGAAAGGCATTGATTTTAGAAACCCTGGGATAATTTGTTGCAACCGTGAAATCTAAAAAAAGATTGATTAAACACCCAGTACACTTATTTATCCTTAGGTCTTTTTTTAGCAGAGGCTCCAGGACCCTCCACAAAACCAGCAGCAGGAAAGAGGACATATGTCATCCTTTTGAAAATTAGATTACAGGAAAGGCATTGATTTTAGAAACACAGAGATCATTAGTTGCAACCGTGAAATATAAGAAAACATAGATTATACACCCAGTACACTTCTTTATCCTTAGGCCTTTTTAGCAGAGGCTCCAGGACCCTCCACAAAACCAGCAGCATGAAAGAGGACATATGGCATCCTTTTGAAAATTAGATTACATGAAAGGCATTGATTTTAGAAACACAGAGATCATTAGTTGCAACCATGAAATCTAAAAAAACATAGATTATACACCCAGTACACTTCTTTATCCTTAGGCCTTTTTATCAGAGGCTCCCGGAGTCTCAACAGCATGAAAGAGGAGATATGGCATCCTTGTGACTAATAGATTACAGGAAAGGCATTGATTTTAGAAACCCTGGGATAATTTGTTGCAATCATGAAATCTAAAAAAAGATTGATTAGACACCCAGTACACTTATTTATTCTTAGGCCTCTTTTTTAGCAGAGGCTACAGGACCCTCCACAAAACCAGCAGCAGGAAAGAGGACATATGGCATCCTTTTGAAAATTAGATTACAGGAAAGTCATTGATTTTAGAAACCAGGAGATAATTTGCTGAAACCGAGAATTTGAATCAAACAAATGATTAGATGGACACCCAGTACACTTCTTTCTCCTTCGGCCTTTTTATAAGAGGGTACAGGACCCTCAAAAAAAAAAGACCAGCAGGAAAGAGGACGTATGGCATCCTTTTGAACAATAGAGTACAGGTACAGCATTGATTTTACAAACCCAGAGATAATTTTGGGCAAATGTGAAATAGAAAAAAAAAGTGAGTGGACACCCAGTACACCTCTTTCTCCTTAGGCCTTTTTATAAGAGGGTCCAGGACCCTCAAACAAAATACCAGCAGGAAAGAGAACATATGGCATCCTTTTGAACAATAGAGTACTGGTACAGAAACCCACAGATAATTTTTTTGAAAAGTGAAATAGCCCCAAAAACCATGCTTGGACTCCCACTCCAGGTCATTCTCCTTCAGCTTTTTTATAAGAGGGTCCAGCACCCTCAACAGAAACTACTGCAGGAAACACCACCACATATGCCATCCTTTTGCACAAGCGAGTACAGGTATGGCATCCATTTTAGAAACCCAGAGAAAATTGAGAGGAACCAGGAACATTTTTCTAAAAATTTGATGGGCCACCCATTACAGGTCGTTCTCCTTCAGCCTTTTTATACCATGGGCCACGACCCGCAATAGGCACAACAGCATGAAACACCACATATGCCACGCTTTTGCACAATAGAGTACAGGTATGGCATAGATGGAACACGGAGATAATTTAGAGCAACCAAGAGACGGATAAAGATGGTTGGTCGGTCCTCCTCCTTCAAATTTGTGGCATTTTGCGTTCAATTTAATGGTCCACCAGATATGAGTGGTTTGCTAATGCTAAGTTGTACAATTCGTAACAGTTTAATCACTATTGTTATGTGCCTTATTTTTTTTATTGGAGTTTTGTACCCACTGAGCTGCAGCAGAGGCCAGAAAAATTAGGAATGTACAAATGACTGAAAAAATTGGGTATTGTTGTAGCAACTGCTGTAGCAGCGGCCAGAAAAATTGATGTTTGTAAAAAATTTAAAAAGTGCCCTAAAAGCTTGTGGCTTGAACACTAGTTGTTGGCGGATAAGTCAAGCAAGTCCTCCGGCTTTATAACCAAAAAAAAAGGCCAGCCTGTGTACCAGTTGTAGCCCAAGCCAGCTCATCTCATCATCAGGCCTTTTTTATTCAAATGTATCGCCCAATGTCAGTCCCTTCGGGATCCAGCCCTCATTCATTTTTATAAAAGTGAGATAGTCAAGGCTTTTTTGACCTAGGCGACTTCTCTTCTCATTGACAAAACCTCCTGCTGCACTGAAAGTCCTTTCGGACAGGACACTTGAAGCGGGGCAGGCCAGAAGTTCCATTGCAAATTGGGATAGCTCAGGCCACAAGTCCAGCCTGCACACCCAGTAGTCAAGGGGTCCATCGCTCCTGAGAGTATTCGAGATCCGTAGTTAAAGCTAGGTAGTCTGCTACCTGTCGGTTGAGTCTTTCTCTAAGGCTGGATCCCGAAAGGCTCTGATGGTGCATGGGAGTTAAAAAGGTACGCATGTCCTCCATCAACAAGACGTCAGAAAAGCGTCCTGTCCTTGCCGCCGTGGTCGTGGGAGGAGGAGGAGGAGGATTAATTTCATCTCTTCCCCTGTTACATTCCCGTGGTGCTGTGACATCACCATTATACACTGTGTAAAGCATAGTTTTTAATTTATTATGAAAATGCTCCATCCTTTCCGACTTGCGGGAATTTGGTAACATTTCAGGCACTTTATGCTTATACCGGGGGTCGAGGAGCATGGACACCCAGTACAGGTCATTCTCCTTCAGCTTTTTTATACGAGGGTCCCTCAACAGGCACGACAGCATGAAAGAACCCATTTGAACAAGGTTGGATGCCGAGCTAATCATGTCCCGTTCCTCCTCCTCACTGATCTCACTGATGGTATCTTCTTCCCCCCAGCCACGTACAACACCACGGGTACCAGAGAGGTGACAACAACGAGCACCCTGGGATGCCTGTTGTGCTTGGTCTTCCTCCTCCTCCTCCTCAAAGCCACATTCCTCCTCTGACTCCTCTTCCTCACAATCCTCTTCCTGCGTTGCCGCAGGTCCAGCAAGCGATGCTGATTCGGGTGTTTGTGGGGGTGATGGACACCACAACTCTCCCACTTCCTCTTCACGCTCATCTACTGCCTGATCCAGCACTCTTCGCAGGGCACGCTCCAGGAAGAAAACAAATGGTATGATGTCGCTGATGGTGCCTTCGGTGCGTCTGACAAGGTTTGTCACCTCCTCAAAAGGACGCATGAGCCTACAGGCATTGCGCATGAGCGTCCAGTAATTTGGAAAAAATATCCCCAGCTCCCCAGAGGCTGGCCTAGCACCCCGGTCATACAAATACTCATTAACAGCTTTTTCTTGTTGGAGCAGGCGGTCAAACATTAGGAGTGTTGAATTCCACCGTGTCGGGCTGTCGCAAATCAAGCACCTCACTGGCAGGTTGTTTTGACGCTGGATATCGGACAAGTGCGCCATGGCCGTGTAGGAACGCCTGAAATGGCCACACACCTTCCTGGCCTGCTTCAGGACGTCCTGTAAGCCTGGGTACTTATGGACAAATCGTTGTACAATTAGATTACACACATGTGCCATGCACGGCACATGTGTCAACTTGCCCAATTTCAATGCCGCCACCAAAATACTTCCATTGTCAGAAACAACCTTGCCAATCTCCAGTTGGTGCGGAGTCAGACACTGATCCACCTGTGCGTTCAGGGCGGTCAGGAGTGCTGGTGCGGTGTGACTCTCCGCTTTCAGCCAAGTCAACCCCAAGACGGCGTGACACTGCCGTACCCGGGATGTAGCATAGTACCTGGGGAGCTGGGGGGGGTGCCATAGATGTGGAGCAAGACGCAGAAGTTGAAGAGGACTCAGCCGAGGAAGAGGTTATGGAAGAGGACGGAGTAGCAGGAGTAGAGGAGGTAGCAGCAGGCCTGCCTGCAAGTCGTGGCGGTGTCATCAACTCTTCTGCAGAGCCACGCATTCCATGCTTGTCAGAAGTCAGCAGGTTTACCCAATGCACAGTGTAGGTGATATACCTGCCCTGAGCATGCTTTGCAGACCAGCTATCCGTGGTCATATAGACCCTTGCCCCAACGCTGTGTGCCAGACATGCCATAACTTCCTTTCTCACAACAGAGTACAGGTTTGGGATTGCCTTTTGTGAAAAGAAATTTCTGCCAGGTACCTTCCACTGCGGTGTCCCAATAGATACAAATTTTTGAAAGCATCAGACTCCACCAGCTTGTATGGTAAAAGCTGGCGGGCTAAGAGTTCAGACAAGCCAGCTGTCAGACGCCGGGCAAGGGGGTGACTTTGAGAAATTGGCTTCTTACGCTCAAACATGTCCTTGACAGACACCTGACTGTGGGAAGATGCCCAGGAACTGCTACGTAAGAGAGACTGAGTGGAGGATGGTTGAGAGGGGGCAAGGAGGACAGCACTAGTTGACGTGGCTGAAGATGCTGGAGCAGGAGGAGGAGGGCGGCTTTCACTTTGTGTGCTGCTTCTACTCATGTGTTCTTCCCATCGGCCTTTGTGATGGGAGACCATGTGCCTTCGCAAAGCAGTTGTACCTAGGTGGCTGTTGGACTTCCCACGACTCAGTTTCTTTTGGCACAGGTTGCAAATGGCATCGCTGTTGTCAGAGGCAGACACACAAAAAAAATGCCACACTGCTGAGCTCTGCGATGACGGCATTCTGGTGGTGGCAACAGCATGCGTTGATGGGCGTTGGCGTGCTGTCTGGCTGACCCCTGGTGACGATGCATGCTGTCTGACTGTGCCACTAGCTCCTTGAGACGACCTCCCCGTGCTTCCAAATCGTCTCCTCCTCCTCTCTGTCTCCCCATCTGAACTTTCCCCCTCTTCTTCTTCTCTTCTAGCAGGCACCCACGTGACATCCACCGACACATCATCATCAACCGCTTCACTTGTATCTGAAACATCAAGAAAGGAAGCAGCAGCGGGTACAACATCATCATCATCATCACACCGTACCTCCATGTTGGTAATGCTGCCTGACTGAGACTGGTCACTATTATCTACATCCTCTGTCAATGATGGTTGCGCATCACTCATTTCTTCCAAATGATGTGTCAATAACTCCTGTGACAGATCAAGTGAAGCGGCTGTGGTGCTAGTGTTGGTGGTGGCGACAGGCGGGGGAGTGGCACTGGTCACTTGAGACCTGCCCAAAGTACAGCTGGACTTAGATGGTGCGTCAAGGTTAGGAGGACTAGCAGCGGAAGCTGAAGAAGAATGGGTGTCCTGTGTTAGCCATTCAACTAGGTCCTCCTCAGAAGTTTTTGCGTCCCCCCTGGCACCCGGCGTCTGAACAATGTGCATATTTGTAGGGTCTAAAGGAATCACAGCACCACGACCATGACCACGGAACCTGCGGGGTGGCCTGCCTCTGCCTGTCATTTTTTTTAAAATGGACACTAACAATACTATTACACCAATTGAGTGGTGGCACTGTGAAAGTGGGCACAGTATACGCTGTGAGACTGACAACAACAAAAAAGACAGATGTTTTAAAAATCACAAATTGTTAATTTTTTAAAATATTACAAGTACTGTGGCAACAAATATGATTGTTTGGCACTAGTTGGCAAATTGGCCTGTCTGGCACACATGCTGGGAGAAAGGAAACTGCAATTCAATGGCACTAGGAGACTGAAGAATCACAGTCAAAACAGTTATGATTAACAAAAATTCCAATCCTGTTACAATAAATATGAGTGGTGGCACTAATTGGCTAGTTGGGACTGGCACACAGGCAGGCAGGCAGGCAGGCAGAAGGAAAATGCAATTCAAGGGCACTAGTAGACTGCAGATTGACGGTCAAAACAGTGATGATTGACAAATTTTGCAATACTGTTAAAAGAAATATGATTGCTGGCACTAATTGGATAGTTGGGCCTGGCACACAGGCTGGCAGGCAGTAGAAAAGTGCAATTCAATGGCACAAGCAAACTGAGGATTAAGATCAACAATAAAAAAGTTTTTAATTTTAATTAGTAACTATACTGTGACAACAATTATGATTGGTGTAAATAGTTGGCAAGACGGCCTGGCACAAAAGGCTGGCAGGCAGGAGGTAGATGCAATTCAAGGACACTAGGAGACTGATTACTGACAGTCAAAACAGTGATGATTGACAATTTTTGCAATACTGTTAAAAGAAATATGATTGCTGGCAATAATTGGCTAGGTGGGCCTAGCACACAGCAGTCTGCAAGGCAGGAGGAAAGTGCAATTCAATGGCACCAGCAAACTGAGGATTCACAACAACTATTACCAAAAATTTTAATTTTTTTTTTTGAAAATAATTTTTTTATTGAAGTTTAACATATAGATTAACAAACAAGCCTCGCCTTGAGGCCAAAATTACATCAGAGTAAATAATACATTTGTCTATAAGTTGACATTATTAGAAAGAGAAAAGCAAGATATATCTGTAACAATAGAATTACATATCAAATCGTAAGCTGAAGATAGACAATAAGCTTAGGCGAGGTGGAATATAACTTCATTTTATGTTATATAATTAGTGATTAATCTCCACAGTACTATAAAAAAGAATCAGTAGAGTATCAGAGTTAGAGATAACAGGCTGTGGAGAATAAGCTTATGCGTCAGCCACTTTTGGGCTGAGATATACAGGGGGGGGGGGGGATATTCAGCGGGTAAGCACCGCTATACATATAGGAGAAGGGGGGGGGGGAGCCTTATATTAGTATGCGAAGTTTAAAGTATATGCTGGGAGCTCAGAAATGGCCTAATAGAAGGGTCCCAGGACTATCTAGGGAATATTATATCTAATAAATAGCGGATTAGGGTATTCCCAGTCGTTAAGCTTCCCCTCTATTGTTATGAATGTACCTAAAGGATTAAAGAGAAGTTAGATAGTAGAGGGACATTATCAGGGCGTAGGATGGTTTAACACTATCATCACAGCAAATCTTATAAACTACGGGTCAGGAGCTAATGGGAATAGGTTGGTTAAGACCATAGTAAAGTTCTGCACGAGCGGGGAAGCTAGAAAGTGTGGGTCAGGGCTAAAAGACTTCTGGGTGAGCTCCTCTCTTGGGGAAGTACTAGCTATAAGCGATGTGGGAAAAAGGAGAAGGGATATGACCCGCAGACCACATGAACCGGCGGGAAAGGAAAGAGAGGAGCTCATCAAGGGCACACAACTCATGCAATCTAGTAATTCTACATAAGGGGTGTACCACCATCTAACAGGGAACATGAGTGGGTTAAGTAGAGAGAGCTCCCCTATATATTGGGGAGATAAAAACATAATTTAAAACATCTAGATCATAGAAAACAAACATAGGGCAAGCATATATACCAACACTCAGCATCAACGCTATAAGATACCTACGTGAACTCAAAATATTGCTAATTACACATACCTATTGTAACCATTGCCATTTAGTAAATATGGAATATAGTAGTGTCATTTATCAGTAGAAGAAATCTACTATGAGCCGTATGCTATCTGATGCAAACAATCAGAGAGAGGTATACCTAACATGCTATTACGTAGAAGATATATTATCCTATAAAAATGGACAAAAACCCAAGCTGAATAGTTTAGGCATGTAAATTACAAACAAATGAGGCAGGCATGTACTAAATAACCACAATGTTATCCTAATGAGCCTTCCTGTGAAGGTGTTAGCCGATGAACATAATAATGTAGCTATAGCATAAACAGGTTGGTGTTGGTAAGATGTTGGCCATAAGTAAGGGGGTTTACAGTCTAGGTGAGCCAACATGTATTATTAGGGCTATAGCTCAAATCTAGGTATTAACCTTAGTCAATAGAACATTCTGAATGTCTACAGAATTAAAAACTGTTAGGGAAAATATAGACTCTTTTGAGAGCAAAACACTGCACACTATGTAATATCAAGTACTCCACCTAACCATCTCATAGAGAAGACAATAGAGATAGTACTTATCTGTATTAGGGCGTAGAGCACCACATTGAGTTAACAAGCTTGGGTATGTCAGAGGGCTCAGAAAAAGCCTGCATAATTGGCAATGTCAGCATTCCCACTTGGATGTAAAGGGCTAGTGTAACATTTAAAGAAACTGTTATTAAACTTTCAACAGCCAGTATCACGATTGCAGTTACCCAAGTGGTGTCTATTAGGTCTAGAGCAGCTATCTAATACACCTTTCTATTCTTAGTGCGTCTTTCCTGTAGGAGGGGAAATATATAGTCATTAGGGAAGTAGTTATCCAATTTTTACAGGCGTATCAATTGCTCAGTTAATATCCAGCAAGAAGGTACATAGTATTTGGTTAGGGCATCTGCCTCCTCAAGTAATCTGTCAGTAGTGGTCTACCCCTAGTTCCTTGTCTACATAATCTATGTATAGTAAAGCATTTACCTAGATATATTTTTACATATGGATATATACAACATTTGATAGACAGGGGAATTATATCAAATTTAAACGCATCTAAATATGACTTTCAGCGTTCATCAGTCTCTGTGTAGGTTCAGACTATAGAGTGAGACTAATAGATCTGGGGGTTCTTTCCATATGTAGAGAATAGCGATATGTCTCTTCTAAAACGTATACATAAATACCAATTTAAACTGCATTAAAAGTCTGTTAGTGTGCATATATTGAGATTGAGTGCACATATTGTCCCAAGGCAGCTAGTGCCATCGTCTATACAACCTGAGCTTTCCAGACGCAGAAGACGAACTGAGCTGCCAGAGACTCACAGGAAGGCCATCCTCTAGCCTACTCCGGTGGCTGCTGTGACTCTAGGCTCCGAGTTCCACACTGGGAAATGCTGTGTTTGGTGAGATGCATAGTGTAAGAGGGTATGTAAAACATCAGGGTCTGAGATCATTACCCTCAGACAGAAGGAGAGGTGAAAAGTCACAATAATGTCCCAAAACTGACAAGGTAGGCCCTCCACTCCGGTGCGGGCCATTGTGCCTAGTACACTGGAATTTATCAAAAGGCCAGGCTGCAGTGTAAGTTCAACCGGGGCTAACACCGCCAAAGGGTACAGCAGGCCAGAAACCGCCACCGGCTGGGCAAACTGTAGAAGCAGAGTGAACACATGAGTAGCGGTGGGCAGATCCTTCTGTGTACTCTTAGAAGCACACAAATCCGGTTTTGGGGCCATATGTTTCCCTTCAAGTTTCCACACTGGTAAGGAAGAGCGCGGCTCTGCCTCTATCTGTCCCAGCCCCGGCAAGCTGCTCCGTTCATGTGCCGCATTATGTTGGGAAGTTTCTACTTCCTTTTCAGGAGAGTGCATGGTATGCTCGCGCTGTGTCGCCACGCAGGGTTCGAGACTTAATGCTTCTGCCCCCTGTATCTTCCCGGCTCCCTGAGGCACCTTCATTTTCAGTTGCGGCAGATCGGATGTACTACAGTTGGACCAATCTGCAGTCCCGCATGGGGACAGCCGATCCGGCTGCGCTCCAACAGCTCTTCTGAGTTCGTTGATGAGGGTATGTTGCTGTAGGTCTAGCGTGTTCAGTAAACCCTGCAACCTAGTTGAAAGTGACTCTTCCATGACTGAGCTAGAGGGTCAAATAGTTTGCATAGATTATGTCCCTTGTAGTAAGAAAGGCGCGCAGGTGTTCTATGTAATGGCGGCTTACTTTGTGCTGTCTGCAACTCAGGCCCAAAAGCTTTATGCCGTTAAGTGCTCCCCTTCTTTTGCTTCGATGTCCCACAAAGGGGTCCACTACATTTCCCAGTGTGTTTCGTAAGCTGAATTTAAAGTTTAAAAGTCCTTAGTTAGCATAAAACCACAGTATATTTAATCAGATGATAGGAGCTATAGAGAGAAGCGTCTAGCTGCTTCGGCTGTTGGCTCCGCCCCCCAAAAATTTTAATTTTTAATTATTAAGAATACTGTCACAACAAATATGATTGGTGTAAATATTTTTCAAGTAGGCCTGGCACACAGGCTTGGAAGGCAGTAGAAAAGTATAATTCTAGGGCACAAACAAACTGAGGATTAAGATCAACAATCAATAATTTTTTAATTTTAATTAGTAACTGTACTGTGACAACAATTATGATTGGTGTAAATAGTTGGCAAGACAGCCTGGCACAAAAGGCTGGCAGGCAGGAGGTAGATGCAATTCAAGGACACTAGGAGACTGATTACTGACAGTCAAAACAGTGATGATTGACAATTTTTGCAATACTGTTACAAGAAATATGATTGCTGGCAACAATTGGCTAGGTGGGCCTGGCTCAAAGCAGGCTGTAAGGCAGGAGGAAAGTGCTATTCAATGGCACCAGCAAACTGAGGATTCACAAAAACTATTACCAAAAATTTTAATTTTTAATTATTAAGAATACTGTCACAACAAATATGATTGGTGTAAATATTTTTCAAGTAGGCCTGGCACACAGGCTTGGAAGGCTGTAGAAAAGTGCAATTCTAGGGCACGAGCAAACTGAGGATTAAGATCATCAACAATCAAGAATTTTTTTATTTTAATTAGTAACTATACTGTGACAAAAATTATTATTGGTGTAAATAGTTGGCAAGATGGCCTGGCACAAAAGGCTGGCAGGCAGGAGGTAGATGCAATTCAAGGACATTAGGAGACTGATTACTGACAGTCAAAACAGTGATGATTGACAATTTTTGCAATACTGTTAAAAGAAATATGATTGCTGGCAACAAATGGCTAGGTGGGCCTGGCTCACAGCAGGCTGCAAGGCAGGAGGAAAGTGCTATTCAATGGCACCAGCAAACTGATGATTCACAACAACTATTACCAAAAATTTTAATTTTTAATTATTAAGAATACTGTCACAACAAATATGATTGGTGTAAATATTTTTCAAGTAGGCCTGGCACACAGTCATGCAAGGAAGTAAAAAAGTGCAATTCTAGGGCACGAGCAAACTGAGGATTAAGATCATCAACAATCAAGAATTTTTTAATTTTAATTAGTAACTATACTGTGACAAAAAATTATGATTGGTGTAAATAGTTGGCAAGACGGCCTGGCACAAAAGGCTGGCAGGCAGGAGGTAAATGCAATTCAAGGACACTAGGAGACTGATTACTGACAGTCAAAACAGTGATGATTGACAATTTTTGCAATACTGTTAAAAGAAATATGATTGCTGGCAATAATTGGCTAGGTGGGCCGGGCACACAGCAGGCTGCAAGGCAGGAGGAAAGTGCAATTCACTGGCACCAGCAAACTGAGGATTCACAACAACTATTAACAAAAATTTTAATTTTTAATTACTAAGAATACTGTGACAACAAATATGATTGGTGTAAATATTTTTCAAGTAGGCCTGGCACACAGGCTTGGAAGGCTGTAGAAAAGTGCAATTCTAGGGCACGAGCAAACTGAGGATTAAGATCATCAACAATCAAGAATTTTTTAATTTTAATTAGTAACTATACTGTGACAAAAAATTATGATTGGTGTAAATAGTTGGCAAGACGGCCTGGCACAAAAGGCTGGCAGGCAGGAGGTAGATGCAATTCAAGGACACTAGGAGACTGATTACTGACAGTCAAAACAGTGATGATTGACAATTTTTGCAATACTGTTACAAGAAATATGATTGCTGGCAACAATTGGCTAGGTGGGCCTGGCTCAAAGCAGGCTGCAAGGCAGGAGGAAAGTGCTATTCAATGGCACCAGCAAACTGAGGATTCAAAACAACTATTACCAAAAATTTTAATTTTTAATTATTAAGAATACTGTCACAACAAATATGATTGGTGTAAATATTTTTCAAGTAGGCCTGGCACACAGGCTTGGAAGGCTGTAGAAAAGTGCAATTCTAGGGCACGAGCAAACTGAGGATTAAGATCATCAACAATCAAGAATTTGTTAATTTTAATTAGTAACTATACTGTGACAAAAAATTATGATTGGTGTAAATAGTTGGCAAGACGGCCTGGCACAAAAGGCTGGCAGGCAGGAGGTAGATGCAATTCAAGGACACTAGGAGACTGATTACTGACAGTCAAAACAGTGATGATTGACAATTTTTGCAATACTGTTACAAGAAATATGATTGCTGGCAACAATTGGCTAGGTGGGCCTGGCTCAAAGCAGGCTGTAAGGCAGGAGGAAAGTGCTATTCAATGGCACCAGCAAACTGAGGATTCACAACAACTATTACCAAAAATTTTAATTTTTAATTATTAAGAATACTGTCACAACAAATATGATTGGTGTAAATATTTTTCAAGTAGGCCTGGCACACAGGCTTGGAAGGCTGTAGAAAAGTGCAATTCTAGGGCACGAGCAAACTGAGGATTAAGATCATCAACAATCAAGAATTTTTTTATTTTAATTAGTAACTATACTGTGACAAAAATTATTATTGGTGTAAATAGTTGGCAAGATGGCCTGGCACAAAAGGCTGGCAGGCAGGAGGTAGATGCAATTCAAGGACATTAGGAGACTGATTACTGACAGTCAAAACAGTGATGATTGACAATTTTTGCAATACTGTTAAAAGAAATATGATTGCTGGCAACAAATGGCTAGGTGGGCCTGGCTCACAGCAGGCTGCAAGGCAGGAGGAAAGTGCTATTCAATGGCACCAGCAAACTGAGGATTCACAACAACTATTACCAAAAATTTTAATTTTTAATTATTAAGAATACTGTCACAACAAATATGATTGGTGTAAATATTTTTCAAGTAGGCCTGGCACACAGTCATGCAAGGAAGTAAAAAAGTGCAATTCTAGGGCACGAGCAAACTGAGGATTAAGATCATCAACAATCAAGAATTTTTTAATTTTAATTAGTAACTATACTGTGACAAAAAATTATGATTGGTGTAAATAGTTGGCAAGACGGCCTGGCACAAAAGGCTGGCAGGCAGGAGGTAAATGCAATTCAAGGACACTAGGAGACTGATTACTGACAGTCAAAACAGTGATGATTGACAATTTTTGCAATACTGTTAAAAGAAATATGATTGCTGGCAATAATTGGCTAGGTGGGCCGGGCACACAGCAGGCTGCAAGGCAGGAGGAAAGTGCTATTCACTGGCACCAGCAAACTGAGGATTCACAACAACTATTAACAAAAATTTTAATTTTTAATTACTAAGAATACTGTGACAACAGATATGATTGGTGTAAATATTTTTCAAGTAGGCCTGGCACACAGGCTTGGAAGGCAGTAGAAAAGTGCAATTCTAGGGCACGAGCAAACTGAGGATTAAGATAATCAACAATCAAGAATTTTTTAATTTTAATTAGTAACTATACTGTGACAAAAAATTATGATTGGTGTAAATAGTTGGCAAGACGGCCTGGCACAAAAGGCTGGCAGGCAGGAGGTAGATGCAATTCAAGGACACTAGGAGACTGATTACTGACAGTCAAAACAGTGATGATTGACAATTTTTGCAATACTGTTAAAAGAAATATGATTGCTGGCAACAATTGGCTAGGTGGGCCTGGCTCACAGCAGGCTGCAAGGCAGCAGGAAAGTGCTATTCAATGGCACCAGAAAACTGAGGATTCTCAACAACTATTACCAACAATTTTAATTTTTAATTATTAAGAATATTGTCACAACAAATATGATTGGTGTAAATAGGCTTGGATGGCAGTAGAAAAGTGCAATTCTAGGGCACGAGCAAACTGAGGATTAAGATCAACAATCAAATTTTTTTTAATTTTAATTAGTAACTATACTGTCTGTGACAACAATTATGATTGGTGTAAATAGTTGGCTAGACAGCCTGGCACAAAAGGCTGGCAGTGGCAGGCAGCAGGTAAATGCAATTCAATGGCACTAGGAGACTGAATATTTGCAGTCCAAAAAATTATGATTTTTATTTTTTTATATACTGTTACAAGAATTGTGATTGGTGCCACTAATTGGCTAGTTGGGCCTGGCACACAGGCTGGCAGATATGAGTCGTGGATGGTAGGTAGGGCAGCAATTTAACACAGTATGCTGTGTAAGTGACAAAAACACAGGCCTGATAGAAAATTAAGTTAGATTACACTAGCAAAATATTTTAAAATTTTAGATTTTAATATTAAAATTATGTTAAGAAGTGCAATGCACATATGACTCTATGAGTGGTCGCACTGGCTGGCTGCTACGTAGGGCAGCAATTAACAACAGTATGCTGTGTAAGTCAGATAGACAGTTAGACACAGGCCTGATAGAAAATACAATTAGATTACACTAGCATAATGATTTAAAGACTTTTTTTTTGGCAATTTAAAGAAAAAAGTTAAGCACATACATATGAGTCGTGGCTGATAGCCTTGGAAGGGCAGCTATTAAAAACAGTAGGCTCTGTAAGTCAGATACACACACGCCTGATAGAAAATACTATTAGATTACACTAGAAAAATGATTGAAATTATTTTTTGGGGGGGGGAATCAAAAAAAGGTTAAACACATATGAGTCGTTGCTCATAGACTAGGGAGGGCAGCAAGTAAACACAGTAGGCTCTGTATGTCAGCAAAACACACAGGCCGGATAGAAAATTATATTAGATTACACTAGCAAACAAATTTAAACTTTTTTTTTTATATTAAAATTAAGGTGAAGAAGAATAGATATGAGTGCTGGGTGGCTGCCTGGCACAGACCAATTAACCAAAAGACTGAAAAAAAATGAGGTATATTGATGCTGAGTGAGCCTGACAGACACAGGCCTGATAGTAAATGTAATTAGATTACACTACCAAAATTTTTTATTTTTTTTAAATTTAAAATAATGTTATAAACGGATATTAACACTGGGGGCTGCTGGCTGGCACAGAACAATGAACCAGAGTATATGCTGTGTGACACTGTCCTTATAGAAAATGAAAAAAAATTACACTAGAAAAATAATTAAATTTTTTGGTTTGTTAAATTTAAACTAATGTTGTTAGGGAGATATCAGTGGTGGCAGTAGTCACAGCATATGCTGTGAGCCTTAAACACACAGCCTGAAAGCCAGGCAAATGCTAATAATAAAAAAAAAAAAAAAAAACGGCACGAAATATAGCCCTAAACAGGGCTTTTTGGGGTGCTGTGCTTGCAGCAGAGATGAGTGGAGTCCTTCTGGACTGTAAATACACTAGCCTAGCTATGTTTTTACTATTAATGTCAGGAGCAAAAACACAACACGTCCTCTCATTAAGAAAGTAAGGTCGTTATGAGTCTAAAATGGCGGATTCCGAGTAGCTGGGAGGGTCTGTGAGGGAGTGTCTGATGTTGATTGGCTCTAATGTGTCAGGCGGCTGTGACATAAAGGGTCAAAGTTTCCACAATGATGACACATAGGGGCGGATCGAACATCGCAATGTGTTCGCCCACAAACGCGAACGCGAACAAGCTATGTACACAGGGAACCGTTCGCGGGCGAACAGTTCGGGACATCACTAGTTGCAACTGCTTCAACTTTCTGGTTTGATACTTTAGTGCAACATGTATCGGATTATGATTTGTTTAGCATTGTTAAGTTGATCAACATGCTAATAATTTCATTTGTGTCGTCATTTTTTTGATATTTTCGCAAATGAGGTTTAATCTATGTCTTTAGCTATTTTAGCTAGAAGAACTTTGTGACTTAAATCTTGGAATGCTAATTTGATTTCTAAATTCCATATTTCTTTTTTTCCAAGGTAATCAATTATTTGGTTCACAATTGGATTCAATTCTTCAACTGTTACTCTGGGGAAGGGTGTTTTTTTCCTTCAAGATTGAGTTCTAAGAGTAAATCTTAAGCTTATATTAGTTTTTGTTCTTACTAAGGAACGGAATCCTAATTCTTCCCCAAGTAACATGTTTATAATTGGAAGTTTTCTTCATTCAATTTAAGCCATTTAAAAGATCAAAGTCAGCTCCCCAAATTTGCATGTAGGTGCGGTTCTTATTCCAGCTTAGCTGGTAAGGGGCAGGTTAAGACTTTTTTTTAAAATTTTGGTTCAATTCGGTCCAAACTTCTTAGATTGGGGTACAGAATAGGATTCAGAGTAAAACCGCCTGTGAGAAGTCTTTTTTTCTCTAACATATTCCAGCTATTAAAGTAAAGGCTCACACTTTCCTGAAGTGTGTTTCAGACCTGTATGTATTGGGTACTTGTGAAGCGCGGCTGGTCACCCGTTGGGGCTCAAGGCGCTGCTCAGACCTGGAGTTTTCTGGGGTATTTATACCAGTTCCATTTTAGGAACAGGGTTTGGGGGTTTTGTTCAAAACTATTCATTGTCCCAAAGATAGAAAATCTTTTTGAATTGTCATATAAGAGTACCATCTTTTAGAATGGTGTTTATATGGTCTATTCTGCCTTTTGGTCAGCGAGGGCATTATTTGTTTACAATAGATACAATAGATACAATAGATGCATATCTTCATTTTCAATTTGTTGCTTTTCCTTCTGGTCTAGCAACAGCTCTAAGAATCTTTTCAAGGTTCTCAGTGTTTCCTTATTTGGACGGTCTCGTGGTACTGGCTCAGTCTTTTCGTTCTGCGGAATCTCATACGATTCAAATTTTGTTGTTTCTTCAAAGAAATGGTTGGAGGATCTTTTTATCAAAAGCTCCTTGATTCCTCAGACAAGGTCACCTTTTTTTAGGTTTCCATATAGATTGTGTTAATGTCTTTGTCTCTAACAGACAAGTGACAATTTTATTGGGTTCTGTTTGTCGGAACCTTCAGTCTCTATTATTTCCTTCAATTGCTATATGCATGGAAGTTTTAGGTCTCATGGCTGCAGCATTGGATTCGATTCCCTTTTCTCATTTTCATATGAAACCTTTCCAGTTTTTTATGCTGAATTAATGGTACAGGGATTCTAGGATATCACTTTTTATATCTTTGAATCCCAATGTTCAACTATCTTTGACTTGGTGGTTAGATCACCATCATATAGTTCTACGGGTCTCTTCGGTTCATCCAACCTGGACCATGATCACTACAGATGCAAGTATTTTAGGTTGGGAGGCTGTCTGGGGATCTCTGTCAGCACAAGGGGTTTGGAAATCTCAGGGGGCGAGATTACCATTCAATATTTTGGAACTCCGTGCATTTCTCAGAGTTCTTCAGTTTTGGCTTCTTTTTGAAGAGAGAGACGTTTATTGTTTTTCAGACAGACAATGTCACAACTGTGGCGTATGTCAATCATCAGGGTGAGACTCTCAGTCCTTAGGCTGTGAAAGAAGTATCTCGGATACTTGCTTGGGCTAAATCCAGCTCCTGTCTAATTTCTGCGGTCCATTTCCCAGGTATAGACAATTGGGAAGCGGATTATCTCTGTCAATCAAGCTTTACATCCGGGAGAATGGTCTCTTTACCCAGATGTGTTTTTTCAAATTGTTCAGATGTGAGGGCTTCCAGAAATAGATCTGATGGCATCTCATCTAAACAAGGAACTTCCCAGGTGCCTATTCAGGTCCGGGAATCCTCAGGCGGAAGCAGTGTATGCATTGACACTTCCTTGGAGTTATCAACCTGCCTATATTTTTCCGCCTCTGTTTCTTCTTTTAAGAGTGATTTTCAGGGCGCAAATTTTTGTGCTGCTGGTGGCTCCAGCATGGCCGCACAGGTTTTGGTATATGGTTCTTGTTCGGATGTCTAGTTGCCAATCTTGGTCACTTCCATTAAGGCCAGACCTTATATCTTAACATTTTTTTTTCCGTCAGGAACTCAAATTATTAATTTGATGGTATGGAAATTTAACGCTTAGTACTTAGTCATGATTAATACTATGTTGCAGGCTTGTAAATCTGTGTCTAGAAAGATTTATTATCGAGTTTGGAAGACTTACATCTCATGATGCTCTTCTCATAAATTCTCTTGGCATTCTTTTAGAATTCCTAGGATTTTATAGTTTCTTCAGGATGGGTTGCATAAGGGTTTTTGTCTGCAAGTTCCTTGAAAGGACAAATCTCTGCTCTTTCTGTGCTGTTTTCACAGAAAAATTTGCTAATCTTTCTGATATTCATTGTTTTGTTCAGGCTTTGGTTCGTATCAAGCCTGTCATTAAGCCAATTTCTCCTCCTTGGAGTCTTAATTTGGTTCTGAGGGCTTTACAGGCTCTTCCATTTGAGCATATGCATTTTTTGGACATTAAATTTCTTTCATGGAAAGTATTGTTCCTTTTGGCAATCTCTTTTTTTGAATTATCTGCTCTTTCTTGTGAGTCTCCTTTTTCTGATTTTTCATCAGGATAACGTGGTTTTGCTGTCTTCATTTAAATTTTTACCTAAAGTTGTGAATTCTAACAACATTAGTAGAGGAATTATTGTCCCTTCCTTGTGTCCTAATCCTAAGAATTCTTTGGAAAGATCCTTACATTCTTTGGATGTGGTAAGAGTTTTGAAATATTATGTTGAAGCTACTAAGATTTCAGAAAGACTTCTAGTCTATTTGTTATCTTTTCTGGTTTTAGGAAAGGTCAGAAGGCTTCTGCCATTTCTTTGGCATCTTGGTTAAAGCTTTTGATTCATCATGCTTATTTGGAGTCGGGTTAATCCCCGCCTCAGAGGATTACGGCTCATTCTACTAGGTCAGTTTCTACTTCCTGGGCTTTTAAGAATGAAGCTTCTGTTGATCAGATTTGCAAAGCAACGACTTGGTCTTCTTTGCATACTTTTACTAAATTCTACCATTTTTATGTTTTCTCTTCTTCAGAAGCAGTTTTTGGTAGACTAGTACTTCAGGCAGCTGTTTCAGTTTGATTCTTCTGCTTATAATTTCAGTTTTTTTCATTATAAAGATTGAAACTTTTGATTTGGGTTGTGGATTAATTTTTCAGCGGAATTGGCTGTCTTTATTTTATCCCTCCCTCTCTAGTGACTCTTGCGTGGAAGTTCCACATCTTGGGTATTTGCTATCCCATACGTCACTAGCCCATGGACTCTTGCCAATTACATGAAAGAAAACATAATTTATGTAAGAACTTACCTGATAAATTCATTTCTTTCATATTGGCAAGAGTCCATGAGGCCCACCCTTTTCTTGTGGTGGTTATGATTTTTTTTGTATAAAGCACAATTATTCCAATTCCTCGTTGATGCTTTCGCTCCTTTCTTATCACCCCAATTCTTAGCTATTCTTTAAACTGAATTGTGGGTGTGGTGGGGGGTGTATTTATAGGCATTTTGAGGTTTGGGAAACTTTGCCCCTCCTGGTAGGAATATATATCCCATACGTCACTAGCTCATGGACTCTTGCCAATATGAAAGAAATGAATTTATCAGGTAAGTTCTTACATAAATTATGTTATTTGGACCTCTCCAGACTGTACCATGCCAGGAGTTTCGTACAGACCATTTTATAAAAAGGATAATCATCATTCTGTCTGCCCTTCCCTCGGTGTAGGTGTCTTTAGTAGTATCTGTATAAAATCCTCCCATAAAAAAATTACGTCCAGAAATGTGTCTAGTTTTCTTTGTTTGAGAAACCCGTATTCATCTAAGGTCAGTAGATCAGTGACTTTATCGACCCACATTTCATTCTTCTGGATAATTTGTAAATTTCCAATTATGTGCTACTAGTGAATTTGCACTGTTTAGCCATACTTGTAGTAAGTTAAGTCTTAGTTTACATGGGAACTTTGGTAGGTCATTGAGTAAGGCTATTCTGGAGGTTAATTTGAAATCTGCTGTTAGGATGGTTAGGAAGTGAGTTTCTATTGCTTGCTCTAATGGTCTCAGCTTTCCACATTCCCACCACATGTGTATATAATTTCCCTTTTTGTCACAGCCTCTCCAACATTTGTCACTAGCTTCTGTGTCAATTGAATGTAGTCGCGTTGGGGTGAGGTACCATCGCATCAGGAGCTTATAATTGAATTCTAATAGCTGTGGGGACATGGAAGAGCTATTGGTGTGATGTAATATCCTCCTCCAGTCATCATTGTGAAAAGAGGGCATGCAATTTTAAACATCTTTCCAATTTACTTTTATCATCAAATTTGCTTTGACCTCTTGGTATTCTTTGTTGAAAGTTAAACCTAGGCTCCTATGCTAATTTCTAAGACCTTGAAAGCCGCCTCTTATCTCATTGGATTTTGCCAGTTTTTCACAGTTAAACAGTGCTAGTTCATGTCTGCCATATAGATAACATAGTGCTTGCTCCTGTGAAGTTATTTATGAGTCAGCACTGATTGGCTAGAATGCAAGTCTGTCAGTAGCACTGAGGTAAGGGGGCAGTTTGCAGAGGCTTAGATACAAGGTAATCACAGAGGTAAAAAGTGTATTAATATAACAGTGTTAGTTTTGCAAAACTGGGGAATTTGTAATAAAAGGATTATCTATCGTTTTAAACAATAAAAATTCTGGGGTAGACTGTCCCTTTAATCTATACAAACTTTATGACTCATATACTAAGGGACAAAGCCACATAATGATTTGGAATGAAGCCCACTACTGTTCCCATTGCATTCTCTGATGTGTCACATTGAGTAATTAAAACCAAGCCCATTATAATGGTACTCATTGCAAAGAGAGGGTCAGAATTAAATATTGGACTGTAAGTAAATAACACCTATCATTACATCAATAACTAAATAAGTATCAGACTGGTTATAGGATTTTAACTGAACATCATAGATAAAAGGCAATGTTAAAAGTTGAATATTGACAAAGGCTTCTAATCACATTACTGTACAAACATGCATAAATATTACTATAACTCCCCCCCCCCTGAAAATGGTAATTCCCACAGCACTTGTCATAGATTAAATATATTTTGTTAAATTGCATGGATTATTGACTACCGTAATCCTTAAAAAAGGATTACACAAACCATATCTTCATCACCATACTGGCCTATATTTCTGTTTGGTAATAACACGGCAGCTCAATGTAAATGTAGAGCACATTTACTGAAGGTAATGCAGAATATACACATATCACAAACTTCCTATTCACTGGCAAATTGGGAAATATTCACCTGTCTCAAAAATTGTGACATAATAGGATGCCGCTCAATGTCCCACAACTAAAGTTCAATGTCTATACTTGAATCTACAAGAAAGTCTTACCATTCTTTCAAAGGCACAAGATGTCCCATATCAAGAAGTGGAAATCTGAGGTTCCTCAAGACCAAATATGATACTAAACCTCACATCTGATCTTCCATGGAAAATTAAGCTCCATAGAGCCCACACATTAAAGAGACAGTAAAGTCAAAATTCAAATCAAATAGATTGGATAGAGTGTGCTTAGTTGCTTAGATATCCTTAGTATCCTTAGTATCGTTTATTAAAGAATAATCCTAGGTTAACTCATGAGCATGCACATGTCTTTAGCCATCTGGAATATATATATATATATATATATATATATATATATATATATATTATACATTGTAACAAAGACTGCCAAAGACACATGTTGAAGATGTTGAAGGTTAACTTGTTAAGCCTTCAACAAAGTTTGCCAAGAGAACAAAACACATTTGATAATAGAAATAAATTGGAAAGTTGTTAAAAATTCATGCTCTATCTGAATTTTGAATGTTTAATTATGACTGCCCCATTAAGGTTCTATTATTTAAGAGCAAGAGGAAAGGTGTTAGGAAACAGCTCCTCATAATATCCTGGTTCAAGGGAGCTCCAGATTGTTCATGCTCCAGTGTAGCCTGAAGGGGAACGATTACAACAGGTAAATTAGGCTTCCATAAAACATTCAGTAGCAGTATCCCAGAAGCTCCCAAGCAGCTATGTGGGCTACACTTTGTCTGTAGATCCTAAAAGAGTGCATCAAGGTCAGTAGATCATTGAGACAGGAAGAGATGTAATCCATATGCATTTCTATATTCAATGACGGGCCATGCACCAGTATATTTCAGTCCCAATTATGCCACTGCAAGCCACTGCCTTAGATTCTCATCCACTGTTAGGTCCCCCACAGTAGATATAAAGGCATCAAACCTCTCTGTTTGGTTTCCTAAAGACAATATCAACATCCAAGATCATGGGTCATGTCTTAAAATTGTGATATGAACCAGATTGCAGGAGTCCATATAAGAGCCAGCCATTATTGGCTGATAAGATGGCCACCTGAGGTCCCCTTAAAAGCATTTTTAACATACTAAGACAACAAAATCTCTACTAAAACAGCAATATATATTATTCATAAAAAACATACTTACAAAAATAATGGCACTAAAAATTCATAGAATATATGCATACTGTATACCTGACTTTGATTAGCCAGGTTGAGCAAACACTTACAATTTTGGATTGTGCTCTTCCTCAGTTTTTTTAGTAAAAGTATTTTTTATATATATTTTTCATAAACAATGTATTAGAAATATTTGAAGCCCTTAAATTGATTATATTTATAATTGCTTTTACAACAATAAATGTTGATTAGTTTTTAAACACAAGCATGTTAATCTCTTTACACTGTTTCTAAATAAAGTTTGTTCTTGTTCATTCTTTTTTTCTTTTTATGTTGTTTTGTTTTTACTTGTTATAGGTTAAACCCTAGCTTATGTTTATTATTTCCTTCCATGCAGTGACTGGAGCTACAGTTCCTGATCTGCCTAGCAGCTGCCAATGGCCAATTGCAATCACAACGCCTCAACCCCCAATGACAAGTACTACTGAAGTCAACAATGGTTTCAACATGAACCAATGGGCAAACACTCCCAATATGCATCAGTCCCAGATGCCAAGTACTATTAAAGTTAACAATGGTTTCAACATGAACCAATGGGCAAACACTCCCACTATGAATCAGTCCCAGATGCCAAGTACTACTGAAGTCAACAATGGTTTCATCATGAACCAATGGGCAAACACTCCCACTATGAATCAGTCCCAGATGCCAAGTACTACTGAAGTCAACAATGGTTTCAACATGAACCGATGGGCAAACACTCCCACTATGAATCAGTCCCAGATGCCAAGTACTACTGAAGTCAACAATGGTTTCAACATGAACCAATGGGCAAACACTCCCACTATGCATCAGTCTCAGATGACAAGTGCTCCTGAAATCAACAATGTCTTCAACACAAGTCAATGGCCAAACCTACCCTCTACATACCAACCTCTGCTTACAAGTGTTACTGAAGTCAACAGTGTCTTCAACATGGGACAAACCTTCACTAACAACGGGCCAAATATCCCCACTCAGGGGACAAATTTACAAACAGATTACAATCTGATAGGCACCCAAAAAAGCACAAATTTAGGAGGAACAAATCTGCATATGAGTACTTCTTCAGAACCCTTTGAATCCATATCTACAGTGTCTACAGATCTTGTCAGTTCTGTGGCCCATTTTACTACTGTGGTGGATCCATTTACATCTGAGATTCCTAGTTTATCTAAAGCCCCTGTAACTACTGTAACACCTAGCAGCGTTGAAATAACAGAAAGCCAAGGAACTGTATCAACAGGGGGAACTGATTTCATCTCGTCTGTGTCTATTGAGTCCACATCTGAAAATCAAAATGACTCATATGCTACAGGCAAGGTCTTCTCTTGACTTACAAAACAATAGTTCTTAAGTACATGCAGTCTTTCATAAATTTAGAATTTCCTCCTACCAAGGGGAAGTTTGGGTGTGTCAGCTGCAGCCAACCAAATGTGTATGGAGTTCTATGAATAAATCTATTCTTCTAAAGAAATGAGTTGGAGTAAAGGTGGTCTGCACAGTTTACCTGAGCAAGCTGACACATCCAAACTGGAGAAAGTTCAAAACTATATTGTTACAGCAGCTTTCTTAAAACATTTTTTTTTAAACCTAAAAAGATAATTTAACTCGAAAAAAAGTACAGCTGAAATGATACAAGTCTAATGCTGGGGAGCAGCAGTGAAAATTAAATTTCCCTTTGGCTCTTTCCAGAAGTGCAAGAGATCTTTTATGTCCCTTTAGTCAAATGAGTACCCTTAATATGTTAAAAAAAAGTGCTTCTATGTAAAGAGAACAATTATTTTAAAATATTTGCTGCATTTGTTAAGTATGGCCCATTTTTCATTGCTATTGTAAACTGGTTGTAACATAAAAAAACATCTACACAGACTTTAATGGAGATGCTTGCTACTAGCAGTTTACACAGTTTACAACAACAATGGAAACAAGACATCTGGAAACTTCATTATTTATTGATAACACACTCTTTCAATCATCTGATACATTTGTTATATGCCAGTATAATATAACCCCTTTGTTTGGCATGTTTCTTTTATCCAAAGCCCCTTTAAAGGGAGAAGTACAGTCAAAATTAAACTTTCATGATTCGGATAGAGCATGCAATTTTAAACAACTTTCCAATTTTCTTCTGTTATCAAATTTGCTTTGTTCTCCTGCTATCTTTTATTGAATATTAAAACTAGGTAGGTTCATAAGAGCTCAGGAGTGTGCACGTATCTTTAGTATTCTATGGCAGCAGGGTTTTGCAACATTATTTGTAGCTTTGTTATACAATGTTGCAATACACTGCTGCCATAGAACACTAAGGACACGTGCACACTCCTGAGCTCTTATTAACCTTCCTCTTCAATAGAAGATAGCAAGAGAAAGAAGCAAATTTGATAACAGAAGTAAATTGGAAAGTTATTTAAAATTGCATGCTCTATTCAAATCACGAAAGTTTAATTTTGACTTTACTATCCCTTTAAAGGGATATCAAAGAAACAGATTGTGTTACAAAAAATAGTAACTTGTATTCTTGCAAAATTAGCATTTAGAAATTGTAAGTGCAGCCACTGTCTGCAGCCAGATAAGGGAGCTGGAATTAAAAAAACTTCAGAAATTCTACTATTAGATTGTTTAGCAGAAAAAGTCCTCTACTGAGCATGGACAAGGAACTGACTGGAGCTATTGTGTCTCCTATCAACCACTTGAAAGGTTAAGCTACTACTCTGCCTGCCTGTAGAGACTACAGCTTCCATTGTGGGGCTGTGATAGGAAGTAATGGACCCTGCATAAATGAAGTTAGTAAAAAAAAAAAAAAGAAATAAAATGTTAAATCCTTTAAAAAAGATTAACACATATTGCAATGATCTCTATTAAGTACAGGGAGTGCAGAATTATTAGGCAAGTTGTATTTTTGAGGATTAATTTTTTTATTGAACAACAACCATGTTCTCAATGAACCCAAAAAACTCATTAATATCAAAGCTGAATAGTTTTGGAAGTAGTTTTTAGTTTGTTTTTAGTTATAGCTATTTTAGGGGGATATCTGTGTGTGCAGGTGACTATTACTGTGCATAATTATTAGGCAACTTAACAAAAAACAAATATATACCCATTTCAATTATTTATTTTTACCAGTGAAACCAATATAACACCTCAACATTCACAAATATACATTTCTGACATTCAAAAACAAAACAAAAACAAATCAGTGACCAATATAGTCACCTTTCTTTGCAAGGACACTCAAAAGCCTGCCATCCATGGATTCTGTCAGTGTTTTGATCTGTTCACCATCAACATTGCGTGCAGCAGCAACCACAGCCTCCCAGACACTGTTCAGAGAGGTGTACTGTTTTCCCTCCTTGTAAATCTCACATTTGATGATGGACCACAGGTTCTCAATGGGGTTCAGATCAGGTGAACAAGGAGGCCATGTCATTAGATTTTCTTCTTTTATAACTTTTCTTGCCAGCCACGCTGTGGAGTACTTGGACGCGTGTGATGGAGCATTGTCCTGCATGAAAATCATGTTTTTCTTGAAGGATGCAGACTTCTTCCTGTACCACTGCTTGAAGAAGGTGTCTTCCAGAAACTGGCAGTAGGACTGGGAGTTGAGCTTGACTCCATCCTCAACCCGAAAAGGCCCCACAAGCTCATCTTTGATGATACCAGCCCAAACCAGTACTCCACCTCCACCTTGCTGGCGTCTGAGTCGGACTGGAGCTCTCTGCCCTTTACCAATACAGCCATGGGCCCATCCATCTGGCCCATCAAGACTCACTCTCATTTCATCAGTCCATAAAACCTTAGAAAAATCAGTCTTGAGATATTTCTTGGCCCAGTCTTGACGTTTCAGCTTGTGTGTCTTGTTCAGTGGTGGTCGTCTTTCAGCCTTTCTTACCTTGGCCATGTCTCTGAGTATTGCACACCTTGTGCTTTTGGGCACTCCAGTGATGTTGCAGCTCTGAAATATGGCCAAACTGGTGGCAAGTGGCATCTTGGCAGCTGCACGCTTGACTTTTCTCAGTTCATGGGCAGTTATTTTGCGCCTTGGTTTTTCCACACGCTTCTTGCGACCCTGTTGACTATTTTGAATGAAACGCTTGATTGTTCGATGATCACGCTTCAGAAGCTTTGCAATTTTAAGAGTGCTGCATCCCTCTGCAAGATATCTCACTATTTTTGACTTTTCTGAGCCTGTCAAGTCCTTCTTTTGACCCATTTTGCCAAAGGAAAGGAAGTTGCCTAATAATTAGGCACACCTGATATAGGGTGTTGATGTCATTAGACCACACCCCTTCTCATTACAGAGATGCACATCACCTAATATGCTTAATTGGTAGTAGGCTTTCGAGCCTATACAGCTTGGAGTAAGACAACATGCATAAAGAGGATGATGTGGTCAAAATACTCATTTGCCTAATAATTCTGCACTCCCTGTATAACCCACTGTATTATTTCCCTTTAACTTTGTATTAGCGTTTCTTTGCCACCCTGAAGCATTTAGTATAAAACTGTTTATCCTCTTGACTCCTTATGCTACTCCTAAATAGAATGATCACTATTACTGCTAAACACTTTTAATTGTTTTAATTATTTCTAATCCTAGGCTCAATACATGTGATATTAATCCCTATGACATGGACACAGGCTCGCTTTAATTGTCGTCAAAATTTTACTGACCTGGCTTCAATCACCACACCCGAGGAGCATACTAAGATGACATTGCTACTGTCACACTACATACCCTCTAATGGATTCTGGTTTGGGCTGCGTCAAAACCGGTTCTGGGGTCACTGGTACTGGAGTGGTGGAGAGCAGTGGGGAGAGTTTAATAACTGGGGACAGGGAGAACCCCAAGATCCATTATCTCGACGCTGTGGTTTTATCTCAGGGGATCCAACTAGAAACATGAGTTGGATTTCTGAGTGTTGTGGAGTAAAACTACCATCTGTATGCTATATGGGTGAGTATTGAATGTACCACAGTATTATATACAAATTTAAATAGACAGTAAAGTCATTTATGATTCAGTTAGAACATGCAGTTTTAAACTGCTTTCCAATGTACCTCTATTATCAAATTTGCTTTGATCTGTTGGTTTTCTTTGTTGAAGAGTAAAACTAGGTCGGAGCTTAGAAGCGTGCATGTGTCTTTAGCTCTATGGCAGCTGTGTTTGCAACAATGCATAAGAATTGCCGGATACCTAAAGGCACGTGCATGCTCCTGAGCTCACCTAGGATTACTCTTTAAGAAAGGATGCCAAGAGAACTTAGCAAAATTGGTAATAGAAATACATTTGAAAGTTTTTTTTAAATGTTATACTCTATCCAATCCATTTAATTTTGTCTTTAATATCCCTTGTACCTTTAAAGGATTATTAGACTTAAAGTGATGGTTAACTCTCCCCTTTATTAAAACAGATCCACAATGTTAGCTATATTTTAATTGTTGTAATGAAGTTGCACTATAACGTAATTTTTAATATAGATATGAAATTCAAATACCCAGCGCTCCACCGCCTACTTCAAAAGTCAATTTTCCTGTGAGCTAACGGTTTGAACTGTTCTGCAGTCAGCGCTTTCGCTTAAGGCACTTTTGTTGTAGCTAAAGCGCTGATTGGAGAACAATTCAGACTGTTAGTTCACAGAACAATTGACTTTTGAAGTCGGCAGCGGAGCACAGGGTGTTCTTCATTACAGCTGATGAATTTAAATCCATATAATGGCCTCCATTACATATAGAGCGTCGCCCGCAAAAGCCGGCGACGCCAGATTTTACACAATTTTGGTATTACATATACGGCGTAGCATACAAGTTACGCCCGTATATTTCACCCGTCGCTCGCAATTTTTACTCCCATAGGCTAACATAGGACCGCGTCGTAAAGCGGTATCCAATATCCAGCACAAGGCCTTACGTGGCGAAAATGGAGAAATCTTACTCCATTTTTACCTCGCTATAAAAGGCAGCCATAGCAGGCCTTGCTCTGAGTATGGGAGCACCGTAACTCCATAAAATGCCTGCAAAAATAAACTAACACCTAACGCATGCGCAATGTCTATCTACCTGTCAACCACAATCCCCCACCGCAATAACTAATAAACTCTATTAACCCCTAAACCGCCATAGCCCACACCGCAAGTAATAACTAAATTATTAACCCCTAAACCGCCATAGCCCACAACGCAATGAACCTATTCAAGTATTAACCCCTAAACCGCCATAGCCCACATAGTCTATTAAATGTATTAACCCCTAATTTGCTGCCGCCGCCGCCACTATAATAAAGTTATTAACCCCTAAACCTAAGTCTAACCCTAACCCTAACACCCCCCTAACTTAAATATTATTTAAATAAATATAAATAATATTACTATTATTAACTAAATTATTCCTATTTAAAACTAAATACTTACCTAGAAAATAAACCCTAAGATAGCTACAATATAATTAATAATTACATTGTAGCTATTTTAGGATTTATTTTTATTTTACAGGCAACTTTGTATTTTCTAGGTACAATAGCTATTAAATAGTTAACTATTTTTTTTTTCTGTAAGAAAAGTGAGTATATTTATGGTTTGCTTTATAAAAGTTACTATAATACAGCGATACAGAGTATTTCATTCACAAAAATATGAACAAATATATACAGGCAAAACACACCCACAACAAAACAATTTCTTCAAAACAAGATATGGATCGAAGGCAGGTTTTTATGCACACAAAACAAAATCCCTCAAATGAAGTATTTTTTTTTTTTTTAAATAATCTTATAGAACCTGCAAAATCTCATGAACAGAGACTTCAAAACAAAAGCTTAATGGAGCTAATGAAAAAATATTAATAATGTTCTTTTATTGCAAAGATCTGTCACTTGGCTTCAGGTTAAGTTTTTATATTTGCTTTTCTCCACTTTTCCGAATTAAAAATATCCTTATATACAAAATTATCTCACGAAGATTTCAGCAGTTTGCTGATTTTTTTTTTTTTTTAAAAATCCCTTTCTTTAGAAAAAATGATAGTGTTTTAATGCAATACTACTATGGCATTTTATTAGCGAAAAAGAATTATGTGATGCAGTTTCAGTATATTGGAGAAACCTTACTGCAGATGCACTGGGCAGTTGAAGTGTTCATGTATGCCACACTACCAAATTCCTTACATTGTAGGTAAGGGATTTAAAACTGTGTGTACAAAAAGCCACAATGCATTATGATGCTTAATTTGTTAAGCTAACCTAGCAGTAAATGGTTAAGCACAGTTTAGGGTTTCTTCATCCAATTATGTGTTTTTTTTTTTACTTTTAATAAATATGTTTGCACACACAGATTCATCTGGGGGGGGGGGTCTCTGCCAGGCCCTCCTCCCCTTCAATTTGTTAATGCTTCTAAATTTAATTTTACTTGACAAAATATATTTATACAAAATTTACAAAGTATAAAGCTTGACACAAGCTAAAATCTGCTATTTACTCACTCCAATACACAGTTCCTTATCATACAGATTTCTATTCAATAGGGTAGAAAAGTGCCTTTTAATTCAAGAAAAAAAATTGTGTCCCTAAATAATTTTCATTTGGGTTGAAGTTTCCCAGCAAGGCAACTTCACAATATATTGAACAGAAATCTTGACAACTGAGCTGCAACTTAAAATTAAATTTCAAATTACAATATTTACTTTAATAAATTATTTACATACATTTCAAATTCAAAGAAACCATTAAAAAAGACAAAAAAAAAAATTCATCTTGTTTCTACAAGAAACAAATGTTTAGAGATTTAAGAGTCTTTGTACAGAAGATACAGTTTTGAAGTACTCCAAAACTATTTTCTTCATATATATATATTTTATATATATATTTGCCGTTTTTGTTTTACACAAATGCACTGAAATGATCCCTGAAAACATTACAAACTATATGAACTTATCAAAATTTCTTATCAAATTTTCAGTTTAAAACCCATTTTCATAGATTGGTTAAATTCTCAGTGACAACTTTATGGTTGCCCCAAAGTAATCAGCTCTTTTACCTGTAAAAAAAGAAATACAACCCCCCCAACATTAAAACCCACTACCCACACACCCAACCTTACTCTAAAACCCACCCAATCCCCCCTTAAAAAAACCTAACACTAACCCCTTGAAGACCACCCTACCTCGAGCCGTCTTTACCCAGCCGGGCAGAAGTCTTCATCCGATCCGGGCAGAAGAGGTCCTCCAGCCGGGCAGAAGTCGTTATCCGATCCGGGCAGAAGAGGTCCTCCAGCCGGGCAGAAGTCTTCATCCAAGCGGCATCTTCTATCTTCTTCCATCCGACGAGGAGCGGCTCCATCTTAAAGAAATCCAACGCGCAGCATCCTTCCTGGCCGACGACTACCCGACGAATGAAGGTTCCTTTAAATGATGTCATCCAAGATGGTGTCCCTTCATTTCTGATTGGCTGATATCAGAATTAAGGTAGGACAAATCCTATTGGCTGATGCAATCAGCCAATAGGATTGAGCTTGCATTCTATTGGCTGATTGGAACAGCCAATAGAATGCAAGCTCAATCCTATTGGCTAATTGGATCAGCCAATCGGATTGAACTTCAATCCGATTGACTGATTGCATCAGCCAATAGGATTTTTCCTACCTTAATTCTGATTGGCTGATAGAATTCTATCAGCCAATCGCAATTGAAGGGACGCCATCTTGGATGATGTCATTTAAAGGAACCTTCATTCGTCGGGTAGTCGTCGGCCAGGAAGGATGCTCCCCCTCGGATGTGTTCAAGATGGAGCCACTCCTCGTCGGATGGAAGAAGATAGAAGATGCCGCTTGGATGAAGACTTCTGCCCGGCTGGAGGACCTCTTCTGCCTGGATCGGATGAAGACTTCTGCCCGGCTGGAGGACCTCTTCTGCCCGGATCGGATGAAGACTTCTACCCGGCTGGGTGAAGACGGCTCAAGGTAGGGTGGTCTTCAAGGGGTTAGTGTTAGGTTTTTTTTAAGGGGGGATTGGCTGGGTTTTAGAGTAAGGTTGGGTGTGTGGGTGGTGGGTTTTAATGTTGGGGGGTTGTATTTCTTTTTTTACAGGTAAAAGAGCTGATTACTTTGGGGCAATGCCCCGCAAAAAGCCCTTTTAAGGGCTATTTGTAATTTAGTATCTGGTAGGGAATTTTATTATTTTGTGGGGCTTTTTTATTTTATTAGGGGGCTTAGATTAGGTGTAATTAGTTTAAACTTCTTGTAATTTTTTTTATTTTCTGTAATTTAGTGGGGTTTTTTGTACTATAGTTTATTTTATTTAATTGTATTTAATTTGAGGTAATTGTAGTTAATTAATTTAATTTATTTAATGATAGTGTAGTGTTAGGTGTAATTGTAACTTAGGTTAGGATTTATTTTACAAGTAAATTTGTAGTTATTTTAACTAGGTAGCTATTAAATAGTTATTAACTATTTAATAGCTATTGTACCTAGTTAAAATAAATACAAAGTTGCCTGTAAAATAAAAATAAATCCTAAAATAGCTACAATGTAATTATTAAGTATATTGTAGCTATCTTAGGGTTTATTTTCTAGGTAAGTATTTAGTTTTAAATAGGAATAATTTAGTTAATAATAGTAATATTATTTATATTTATTTAAATAATATTTAAGTTAGGGGGGTGTTAGGGTTAGACTTAGGTTTAGGGGTTAATAACTTTATTATAGTGGCGGCGACGTTGGCGCCGGCAGATTAGGTGTTAATACATTTAATAGGCTATGTGGGCTATGGCGGTTTAGGGTTTAATACCTGAATAGGTTAATTGCGTTGTGGGCTATGGCGGTTTAGGGGTTAATAATTTAGTTATTACTTGTGGTGTGGGTTTGATGGCGGATATAGGGGTTAATAGTTTAAATAGGCATATTGCGTTGTGGGGGGTTGTCGGTCTAGGGGTTAATACATTTAATATTAGTAATGAGAGGGGGGATTGCAGATATAGGGGTTTTATGTGTCAGGCTTATTTTTGGGAGGCAGGTTAGACTTTTACGGGAGATTTGTTATTTTATTTACTTTTCTTAGGCGCCGGCAGTTTCTAAAGTGCCATAAGTCACTGGCGACTCCAGAAATTTGTATTTACGCTCATTTCTGGACATCGCTAGTTTATCCGACTTAGGAAATGCCGGCGCCATATATGTAATACCCCGATGTGCGAAGTGAAATTACGGGCGGCGCAGGTTTCCACGCTTGCGCCGAAATCTGCGCCGTATATTTGATCGTGCCCAAAATATCACATAACATTCCAGATCTATTTTTAGAAAGGGGAGAGTTTACCATCACTTAAAAAATGTTCTGTCATCCATAGTAAAGAACACTATTTAACCATATTGATTTAATTTAATTATAAATTATAAATTAAAGGTTGTTTAAATGTAATTTTAGATTGAAATAATACAGCAGTATCAATTCTGTACCTTCCACTAATGCTTGTTGGTGGATAAATACCTCCTACTAATATAATTCTTTCATGTAATTGGCAAGAGTCCATGAGCTAGTGACGTATGGGATATACAATCCTACCAGGAGAGGAAAAGTTTCCCAAACCTCAAAATGCCTACAAATACACCCCTCACCACACCCACAATTCAGTTTTACAAACTTTGCCTTCTATGGAGGTGGTGAAGTAAGTTTGTGCTTGATTTTCTTCTGTGATATGCGCTTCTCAGCATTTTGAAGCCCATTGCCTCTCAGAGTACAGTGAATGTCAGAGGGATGTGAAGGGAGTATCACCTATTGATTTTATGGTTTTCCTCACGGGAAATCTTTTCAAAGGTTCTCTTTAATCGGTCGTAGAGATTAATCTTCTACCTCCCTTTTCAGATCGACGATATACTCTCATATTCCATTACCTCTACTGTTACTTTTTCAGTACTGGTTTGGCTATCTGCTATATGTGGATGGGTGTCTTTTGGTAAGTATGTTTTTCTTTAATTAAGACACTCTCAGCTATGGTTTGGCACTTTATGTATTAATATAAAGTTTTAAATATATGTATTGTACTTATATTTGCCATGAGTCAAATTTATGTATATTTCCTTTTGCAGACTATCAGTTTCAAAATTAGGAAACATATTTAGGAAGTTATTTTTTCTTACCTGGGGTATAGTCTGTCTTCAAATTGACTGCTTTTTCATTAATTTGCGTGGGCAAAATTAGGCTCGCGAGGTCGCAAAATGCTGATGTTTATTGCGTCATTCTTGGCGCAAGAATTTTTTGGCGTAAAGGTACGTTTGGTAACGCAAATTCGTCATTTGCAGGATCTTAGTTGATGCCGGGGTTAGCGCCAATAAAATTTCATTTTGCGTTGTGCATCATACTTGGCACCAAATAATTTAATTATTTAAACCCCACTTCCTATATGCCTCTTGCCTTTTTCTATGTTTGCATTTTTCTCCCATTCCTGAAACTGCCATATAAGGAAATTGATCATTTTGCTTTATATGTTGTTTTTTCTTTTACATTTGCAAGATGTCTCAATCTGATCCTGTCTCAGAAACAACTGTTGGATCCCTGCTGCCTGATAACAGTTCTACCAAAGCTAAGTGTATCTGTTGTAAGTTAGCAGAGGATATATCTCCAGCTGTAGTATGTAATAGTTGTCATGATAAGCTTTAACATGCAGAGAATGTATCCATCAGTACTAGTACAATGCCTGTTGTTCCTTCAACATCTAATGTACATCATATCCCTGTGAATATAAAAGATTTTATTGCTGATGCCATTCAGAAGGCTTTGTCTGCTATTCCACCTTCTAATAAACGTAAAAGGTCTTTTAAAACTTCTCATAAGGTTGATGAAATTTCTATTGACCGACAACATTCTGAATTATCCTGCTCTGATGAGGATTTATCTGATTCAGAAGATCCTACCTCAGATATTGACACTGACAATCTACTTATCTATTTAAGATGTAGTATATTAGTTCCTTGTTAAAAGAGGTGTTGATTACTTTGGATATTGAGGAAACTAGTCCTCTTGATACTAAAGCTAGTAAACGTTTAAATTCTGTTTATAAACCTCCTGTGGTTACTCCAGAGGTTTTTCCAGTTCCTGATGCTATTTCTGATATGATTTCAAAGGAATGGAATAGGCCTGGTACTTCTTTTATTCCTTCTGCTAGGTTTAAAAAATTGTATCCTTTGCCAGCAATTAGATTGGAGTTTTGGGAAAAAATCCCCAAAGTTGATGGGGCTATTTCCCCTCTTGCCAAACGTACTACTATCCCTATGGAAGATAGTACTTCCTTTAAGGACCCTTTAGATAGGAAACTTGAATCTTTTCTAAGGAAAGCTTATTTATATACTGGCTATCTTCTCAGGCCTGCCATTTGTATGGCTGATGTTTCAGCTGCATCAACTTTTTGGTTGGAAAGCTTAGCGCAACAGGAAACAGATCCTGATTTGGCTAGCATTGTTCTCTTGCTTCAACATGCTAATCATTTTATCTGTGATGCTATTTTTGATATCATCAAAATTGATGTTAAATCTATGTCTTTAGCTATTTTAGCTAGAAGAGCTTTGTGGCTCAAAGATTGGAATGCTGACATGGTATCTAAGTCTAGATTACTATCTCTTTCTTTCCAAGGTAACAATTTATTTGGTTCTTAGTTGGATTCAATTATTTCAACTGTTACTGGGGGGAATGGAGTTTTTTTACCTCAGGATAAAAGATCTAAGGGTAAATCTAAAGCTTCTAATCATTTTCGTTCTTTTCGACAGAATAAGGAACAGAAAGCAAATCCTTCCCCCAAAGAATCTGGTTCCAATTGGAAACCTTCTTCAAGTTGGAATAAATCCAAGCCTTTTAATAAACCAAAGCCAGCCCCCAAGTCTGCAGGAAGGTGCGACCCTCATTCCAGCTCAGCTGGTGGGGGGCAGATTAAACATTTTCCAAAACATTTGGGCAGATTCTGTCCAAAATCAATGGATTCAGAGCATTGTATCTCAAGGGTATCGAATAGGATTCAGAGTAAGACCTCCTGTGAGAATATTTATTCTCTCACGCGTTCCAGCAAATCCAGTGAATGTTCAGGCTTTTCTGAAGTGTGTTTCAGATCTAGAGCTTTCAGGGGTAATTATACCTGTTCCGTTTCAGGAACAGGGTCTGGGGTTTTATTCAAATCTATTCATTGTCCCAAAGAAAGAAAATTTATTCAGGCCAGTTCTGGATCTGAAAATTTTGAACCGTTTTGTAAGAGTGCCAACTTTCAAAATGGTGACTATAAGGACTATTCTGCCTTTTGTTCAGCAAGGTCATTATATGTCCACGATAGACTTACAGGATGCATATCTTCATATTCCAATTCATCCAGACCACTATCAGTATCTGAGATTCTCTTTTCTAGACAAGCATTACCAATTTGTCGCTCATCCATTTGGCCTAGCGACAGCTCCAAGAATTTTTTCAAAGGTTCTCGGTGCCCTACTCTCTGTAATCAGAGAACAGGGTATTGCTGTGTTTCCTTATGTGGACGATATCTTGGTACTAGCTCAGTCTTTACATTCTTCCGAATCTCACACGAATCAACTAGTGTTGTTTCTTCAAAGACATGGTTGGAGGATCAATTTACCAAAAAGTTCCTTGATTCCTCAGACAAGGGTCATCTATTTAGGTTTCCAGATAGATTCAGTATCCATGACTCTGTCTCTAACAGACAAGAGACGAATAAAATTGGTTTCAGCTTGTCGGAACCTTCAGTCTCAATCATTCCCTTCAGTGGCTATGTGCATGGAAGTTTTAGGTCTCATGACTGCAGCGTCGGACGCGATCCCCTTTGCTCGTTTTCATATGAGACATCTCCAGCTTTGTATGCTGAATCAATGGTGCAGGGATTATATAAAGATATCACAATTAATATCCTTAAATCCCAATGTTCAACTTTCTCTGACTTGGTGGTTAGATCACCATCTTATAATTCAAGGGGCCTCTTTTGTTCATCCAACCTGGACTGTAATCACAACAGATGCAAGTCTTTCAGGTTGGGGAGCTGTCTGGGGATCTCTGACCACACAAGGGGTTTGGAAATCTCAAGAGGCGAGGTTACCAATCAACATTTTAGAACTCTGTGCTATTTTCAGGTCAATCATCAGGGTGGGACTCACAGTCCCCTAGCGAATTATCTCGGAGACTTTTTTGGGCAGAATCCAGCTCTTGTCTAATTTATGCGGTACATATCCCAGGTGTAGACAATTGGGTAGCGGATTATCTCAGTCGTCAGACTTTACATCCGGGGGAGTGGTCGCTCCATCCAGATGTGTTTTTTCAGATTGTTCAGATGTGGGGTCTTCCAGAAATAGATTTGAAGGCTTCCCATCTAAACAAGAAACTTCCCAGGTTCCTATCCAGGTCCAGGGATCGTCAGGCGGAGTCAGTGAATGCGTTAGCAGTTCCTTGGTTTTACCAACCTGCTTATATCTTCCAGCCTCTAGTTGTTCTTCCAAGAGTGAGATCATCATGGAACATTTGTTTTTGTTTCTAATAGCACCAGCATGGCCTCACAGGTTCTGGTATGCGGATCTTGTCTGGATGTCCAGTTGTCAACCTTGGCCACTTCCTTTAAGACCAGACCTTCTGTCTCAAGGTCAGTTTTTCCATCAGGATCTCAAATCATTAAATTTGAAGGTATTGAAATTGAACGCTTAGTGCTTAGTCATAGAGGTTTCTCTGACTCAGTGATTGATACTATGTTACAGGCTCATAAATCTGTTTCTAGGAAGATTTATTATCGAGTTTGGAAGACTTATATTCCATGGTGTTCTTCTCATAAATTATTCTGGCATTCTTTTAGAATTCCTAGAATTTTACAGTTTCTTCAGGATGGTTTGGATAAAGGTTTGTCTGCAAGTTCCTTGAAGGGACAAATCTCTGCTCTTTCTGTTTTATTTCACAGAAAGATTGCTAAGCTTCCTGATATTCACTGTTTTGTACAGGCTTTGGTCCATATCAAGCCTGTCATTAAATCAATCTCTCCTCCTTGGAGTCTTAATTTTGTTTTGAACGCTTTACAGGCTCCTCCTTTTGAGCCTATGCATTTTTTGGATATCAAACTACTTTCTTGGAAAGTGTTGTTCCTTTTGGCTATCTCTTCTGCTAGAAAAGTTTCTGAATTATCTGCTCTTTCTTGTGAGACACCTTTTCTGATTTTCCATCAAGATAAGGCAGTTTTGTGGACTTCATTTAAATTTTTACCTAAAGTTGTGAATTCTAACAACATTAATAGGGAAATTGTTGTCCCCTCTTTGTGTCCTAATCCTAAAAATTCTTTGGAGAGATCCTTACATTCTCTGGATGTTGTAAGAGCTTTGAAATATTATGTTGAAGCTTCTAAAGATTTCAGGAAGACTTCTAGTCTATTTGTTGTCTTTTCTGGTTCTAGGAAAGGTCAGAAAGCTTCTGCCATTTCCTTGGCATCTTGGTTAAAGCTTTTGATTCATCAGGTTTATTTGGAGTCGGGTCAGGCCCCGCCTCAGAGAATCACAGCTCATTCTACTAGATCAGTCTCCACTTCGTGGGCTTTTAAGAATGAAGCTTCAGTTGATCAGATTTGCAAAGCAGCGAATTGGTCTTCTTAGCATACATTTACTAAATTCTACCGTTTTGATGTATTTGCCTCTTCGGAAGCAGTTTTTGGTAGAAAAGTTCTTCAGGCAGCTGTTTCAGTTTGATTCTTCTGCTTATGTTTTAAGTTTTCTCTTTTCAATTATGAGAAAAACTTATTTTTTTGGATGTGGATTTCATTTTTTCAGCAGAAAATGGCTGTTTTTATTTTTATCCCTCCCTCTCTAGTGACTCTTCTGTGGAGTTCCACATCTTGGGTATTACTATCCCATACGTCACTAGCTCATGGACTATTACCAATTACATGAAAGAAAACATAATTTATGTAAGAACCTGATAAATTCATTTCTTTCATATTGGCAAGAGTCCATGAGACATACCCTTTTTATGGTGGTTATGTTTTTTTGTATAAAGCACAATTATATTTCCAGTTCCTTTTTTGATGCTTTTTACTCCTTTTTCTATCACCCCACTACTTGGCTATTCATTAAACTGAATTGTGGGTGTGGTGAGAGGTGTATTTGTAGGCATTTTGAGGTTTGGGAAACTGGTAGGATTGTATATCCCATATGTCACTAGCTCATGGGCTCTTGCCAATATGAAAGAAATTAATTTATCAGGTAAGTTCTTACATAAATTATGTTTTTCTGTTAGTATGTCTTACTAATGCTCCTTGGCTGACTGATATAAATGTGCCATTGGGTATCTCCACTGATGTAAATGGTCATTAGCAGAAAGTACACAGCTGATACAGCTGTATTTGTTTCATTTTACATATAAATATCATATATGCAAAATTTTGGATAGCAATCAAAAACAATCAGCAGGTTTAAAAACTTCTCTTTCACATAGATGATAGAAAAATATTTTTTACAAGGTCCATTTAAAAGATTAAGGAGAACAAGAGGGCACTATTGATATATTGGTTATTTGTAGAGCGCCAACAGGTTCTAGTGCTGCGGAACCTGTTGGTGCTCTACAAATAACTGATAATAATAATATTGATGTTGAATAACATGCCTTGTAGGTTTATATAGCCTATATTGTCTTAGGAGGGAGATTTTTGTCCAACCCTCTATAAATTTTCATACCTCAGAACCTCCTTGAGGCTTTACAAGACAGGGAGGCGGGGAAGTCCATTAGTGCATTTTTGGTCTACAGGCAGCTGACATTGATATATGTTTTACCTATTTACAGGGGTTAAACACAGAATTATATGCAAGCATATTGTGTAATAATAAAATGCCCCTAACACATTACAGCATTTTGCACTTTTATTTCCCTTTCAGGTTTGAATATATAATAAACGCAAGAGAAACAAATAACATTGTAGTGTGTACAACCTGCTCGATGTTTGTAGCCTCATGCTTTTCAAAATACATTATATTTAATCATTTATTCAATAAAACTGCATCTGAGCTGCTAGATCAGGGTTTTTCAAACTTTTTTTCCCAAGACCCAGTGCCATCGAACTACATACGACCCTATTTTTATGCTTGGTCTAAAAAAATTCTGAAGCAATATGCAACAAGATAGCTAGCTGCAATTTCGTAGTTAATCTTGAAAGTGTTGTAAAAGGTAATAACACACACACACACTCACATACAACGTACAGACACTCTCATACAACACACACACACTCTCATACAATACACACAACACATACACACTCTCATACAACACACCCTCTCATACAATACACACAACGTGCACACACACTTTCATACAACACACACACTTTCATACCACACACACTCTCTCATACAACACACACACTCTCATACAACACACATACTCTCATACAACACACTTACACTCTCATATAATATAATGAGTACCATTAAATTGGGTAATAATAACAACTATTACTATTCAGCTGCCGATTTGGTGAATTCCGAGAGCGAGCGCTGAAAAAGCGATTTTAGTCCCACTGGGAGAAAGGCGCTATATAAATACTAGTTATTATTATATTATTATATAAGACACACACTCTCATACAACACACACACCCTCTCATACAATACACACAACGCACACACACACTCTCGTACAACACACACCACATACTCTCATACAATACACACTCATTCTCATACAACACACCTACACTCTGATATAAGACACACACTCTCATAATATAGACACACACCACACATGCTCTCCTACAACACACACACACACACCACACACTCTCATATGCCACACACACTCTCATATGCCACACAACCACAGAAACTCTCCTACAGCACACACATCACACACACACTCCTACAACATACACACAAGTTGCTGCCTAGTAAACATGGTTTTGCAACCCAGTAATGGGTCCCGACCTGTGGTTTGAAGATTCCTGTGCTAGATCAACATGCAGTTGTCATCTTATACTCCAAGATTTTTTTTTATGTTCAATATAATTAATGCATATGTGTCTCAAAAAAGCATATAAGCACAGCATGCCAAAAAACAAACAAACCATAAAACAATTATATACTTTTTTTTTTTTAAAAATGCACTCTTTATTTATAAAAAGGATATGGCTGTATAAGGTGTGTGGACAGAATGGCTCAGAGTCTGGGCTGCTTGTGGGCAGGGCAAAGTGGTAATTATATAATTTTTTAAAAAAGCACTTTTTATTTATTAAAAGGATGTGGCTGTATAAGGTGTGTGGACAGTGTGGACAGAATGGCTCAGAGTCTGGGCTGCTTGTGGGCAGGGCAAAGTGGTAAGGAGGTGGAGTCTGCATTATTTATTGGCACGCCCTAGTGCTTCCAGCTGGATTTTGTATATTCCAAGTCAAAGATTAGGTGTTCCTGAGTAAGGCTGTGGGGGTCCCAGGTTTCTGAGAGAAAAAAAAGGACATAAGTAGTGATCACATGGAAATAGGAGGGACATAAATTGTGGGAGAACATAGATGAAAGACAAGTTTACTTTTAATAATTGTTTTTTGCCATTTAATGTAAAATTATATATAATTGTTTTTCCTTTCAGAACTATAAGGATTATCACATGCTGTTATCTCCATTGCTGAGTGAGCTGCAGGACACATTCAAGTGTGGCTCTGTTTGAGGACTAAGGGTGTGCTACTAAAATGATGATATGTTTAGATAAAAAATATATATACTATTGCACAAGCACATCAGTATCTGCCTGGAAATTTCTACTTCAGACTTTAGTTTGACTAAAAATGTTCTTATGTATCGCTATGTGGCTGTGCATGTACACAAAGAAAAATAAAACAAATACCAATGATACATGTGCAAAGAACAGCAAAGAATGAAGCATCTATAGAGTCTCTTCTCAAAAGAAGGACATTAAATAGTATACATCAGCAAATGAGTAAAGAACTGCAAAAGATCTGTATATAAAATAAAATCTACAATATACAAACACACATATATATATATACTGTACACACATATACACACAAACACACACACACATTTATATATATATATATATATATATATATATATATATATATATACACATATATACACAAACACACACACATGTTTATATATATATATATATATATATATATATATATATATATATATACACAAACACACACACATATTTATATATATATATATATATATATATATATATATATATATATATACACATATATACACAAACACACACACATATTTATATATATATATATACACAAACACACACACACACATATATATATATATATATATATATATATATACACACAAACACACACACACACATATATATACATATATACACAAACACACATATTTATATATATATATATATATATATATATATATATACACATATATACACAAACACACACACATATTTATATATATATATATATACACAAACACACACACACATATATATATATACACAAACACACACACACATATATACACATATATACACAAACACACACACATATTTAAATATATATATATACACATATATACACAAACACACACACATATTTATATATATATATACACAAACACACACACACATATATATATATATATATATATATATATATACATACACAAACACACACACACACACACATATATACACATATATACACAAACACACACACATATTTATATATATATATATATATATATATATATATACACATATATACACAAACACACACACATATTTATATATATATATATATATATATATATATATATATATACACAAACACACACACACATATATATATATATATATATATATATATACACAAACACACACACACATATATATATATATATATATATACACAAACACACACACACACATATATATACATATATACACAAACACACACACATATTTATATATATATATACACAAACACACACACACACATATATATATATACACAAACACACACACATATATACACAAACACACACAAACACACACACATATTTATATATATATATACATATATACATACACACACATACACACACACATATATATATATATATATACACAAACACACACACATATATATATATATATATATATATATATATATATATACACAAACACACACACATATTTACAAGCACACAATTGCCCTGTTACCGACCCACTGGATCCAACACTGCTGATAGAGAGGCAACAGTGGGACAGATGGAACCTGATGTAATAATGTGGCAGCACTAGAGAGGATGGCAATGGCAGAGTGGCAGCAGTAGGCCAGATGGAACTAAACTGGCTGTAATATAGTGACAGCAATACTCAGTAGGGCCATCACTAGACATTTTGGGGCCCCTTACTAAACCATTGGTCAGGCCCCCCCACACACAGACACTAACACAGATACACACTAATACATGCACACATACACACACACAGATACAGAGAGACACTAACAGACACACACACAGACACCTCTTTCCCCTCTCTCCTTGCTTTGTGTAGAGCACTGGGCATGTAAAGAAGGCACTAACTTGCAAATTCAGTTCCACTTACACCTTTGCGATTTGAGATTGTTACTTTAATAAAAGAGAGTACATACAGCTCCAAGCCCCCCTTTCCCAGCTCAACCTAGAACCAGTACCCGAGCAACCATACCAAATATATAGACATACAGAACATTAGCTCATTAAACTGACAAGTTACCCAAAAACTTTTGCTCCTTTCATTTGTTCCCAATGATCTATTTGACCTGCTGTAGTGTATTAAATTGTTTACAAATAGCTCCTTAACTTTTATATTGGCATTTGAAATAGCTGATTTAGCCTGTAGTATCCCTACCTATACTGGAAGTTTCTATACCTAGGTATAGGCTATTGAGAAACTATGTAAACACAACCAACAGAAGAAATTACACCCACAATGGGAGGTGGAAGCGATAAAGCTCTAAAATGTTAATTTTCAGTTGTTCTTTCTAAGTATTGTACAAAGACAGAGATACAAAAGGGAAGCATTTGAGTTATAAGATAACGAGATCTGATCACACTACAAGCTTAGCCTATTTTGATGTTTCAAAAAGCAAATACAGCTATTTATTTTGCAAAAAGATACATAAATGAACATTTTCTCTTACATTCTATATGCTGCAGCTGGTATAACAAGTCATGGGGAAAACATTTAGTGAAAAACTATTTTACAGTGAACTGTCCCTTTAATGTAAAGTAAAATTATGTAACACAATGTGGCACATTATTTTGATGGGTATATGTTTATATAGGTGCAAGGTGGCACCAAATAGAAAATAAGCAAAATGCACCCATTCGCCCATTTGTCCCATTCTGTCAAGCAATGTGATTCTATTGTGACTGTAAACAGCAATTCTTCTAATGACCAGAAGTCAGTTACTGCACAACTCTATGTAAAACATGCTGTGACACCAGCTATTGGTGTCTGCATATGTGAGCACAGCACTGGAACTACAGGTATACCCCGCTCATACAGCGGGTTAGGGACCGGAGCACCGCTGTAAAGTGAAAACCGCCTTAAAGTGAAACAAGGCAGTTTTAGTTTTCTTTTCACTTGCCAGTGTGTTTAAAAACTTGAAAACATGTTTGAACTAACATATATTAGGTGTACAATAGTGCTACATTTAGTTTAACACTCGCACAGCACAGTATTCAATTATTGTTCAATAAATACAGGTGGCCCTCGTTTTACAACGGTTCAATTTACACCGTTTCAGAATAACAATCTTTTTTTCCAGTCATGTGATTGTTATTGAAAAGCATTGAGAAGCAGTGCATTTATTAAAATAGCCAGTAGGTGGAGCTGTCCGCTTGTGTTGCAGCAAAGCCAAGCAAGCTGAAATTAATCAGTTTAACCAGACCTGAGCTATTGAGCAGATTTCAAAGGAACAAGATCTTCCTGTCTATAAATCAGTCCAGATTGGAATGCATAGAAAGAACTGTTTGCAGAAAAATTCAAGTGAAGTCTGTGTTGTGTGATTATTTTTTTTTTTATTATTTTTTTTTAAATATATTTTTATTGAGGTTGTAAAGCACATTACAGTAAATATTCATCCATTGACAATAAGGATATATCAGTAATTATATACCCCAAAACATATCAGAGAGATGAAGACAAAACCATTCTGGGCATGAAATTTGTACATCTCTGGAAGAAAATCAGAACCATATCTATATGATAAAGAACAGTGTCAGGTATTCGTTTCACTGGCAATATAAACAACGAAATTTACAACCAGAATCCAGCAAACCAAAGTACAATTATTAGACAAGTATAACCTGAGTGGAGATAGATGGTAATGGAAATGGAACCTCTTTTTTATATATGATGGAAATGGTCCCCAAATTGCTGTTTATACAATTATTTAACCTGGAAAAGGGACAACGTTTGAGGCAATTGGGGGTTAGATTTTATTTGGCCACTTTTGGACCAAGTTAGCGGGGAGAGGGAAAGGAAATTCAGCGGGCGAGAGCCGCTCACAGTGGAATAAGGGGGGGGGAATGAGGGGCGGAGTCCTGTAAAATGTCAAGTTCGGAAAGCGGAGGGAGTAAACAAAGGTCACCTTCTATAAACAGAGGGGCATACATCAAAGAAACAATTTGTTGTATATTCAGTCAAAAGGCAGGGACAGGGTTCACTCAGAGTATAGTGATGAACAACATAAGGTATACCCATAGGGCACAGCATTTCCATAGAATCCAGTTTATATATCAGTATATTAGGTTCTATTTGAGAGTTATAAATAATGTTCCATATGATATATGGCAGTCAGGTTCTTTCTCTGTTGAGGCTATCTAGTATGCTTCCACATGGATTAGGAGATTATGCTCTAGGGACTTGGCCATTAATCTACTAGTGAATATGATCTCGGTGGCCTGAACATCTGATCTAGAGCATATGCTCTAACAGAGCTTCTTAGTTGATATAAATATACTGGTGAAAGAGGACAATAAAGGGCAAATATCGTTAGGGGAAAGATGAACTAGGCCCTCTATGGAGAAAAGTTGTGGTGAAGCTAAAGAGGGTGCAATAAGGTACATAATATTACATAAACAATGTCTGTATCGGGCCTGTATACATTAAACCTGGAGTTTTCTTTAGCACTAAACCGAGGCTAAATGCAGTAACTTAATAGCATAAACCAAAAAAAAGTAAATAACATTTCTGATATTCAACAACACATGAATAAACTTGTGATCTATAAGTTTGTCACAGTAAACTTTTATCTTAATAATATAGGAAAGTAGGAAGCCGTGAGCCAAAAATAGAGTAAGGTGTGTACCCGTATGTGGGCTCTGGGCTTACCTGTCCGTTGGATATTCAGAACAAGGATCCTACTGAGAGGATCAGGGATGAGGGAGTGAGAGAAGAGTAAGATGTGTACCCGTGTGTGCACTCCCCTCTCTGAAAAATCCTCAGAAGAGTAGACTAGATGGGTTTCCGGAAGAAATGTTCTCGCAAAGAACCAGGCGAAGGGCAATCAGTGTAGGGGATAACTCTGAAGAGAATCTCAGGGGAGATCTGAGTTTTGGGGTGGTGGAGTGGGAACCCTGGAGTGCCACTCTGAGGCTGAGGGGTTCAGATCACCCTTTTTTCCCTTTTTCCTGGGAGGCAGACCAGAAGAGCCAGTGAGTTCCCAAGTGGTGAGGAGCTTCATACCTTGTTCCATAGAAGAGACTGTATGGGAGGAATCTTTATACTGTACGTGCAACTTAACAGGAAATCCCCATCTGTATTTAATCTTGTTTTGTCTGAGGGCTAGGGTGAACTGATGGAAAGTCCTCCTCTTGTTCAGTGTGTATGGGGATAAATCCGGGAAGATATGCAATTTGTTGTATGGTTCCTTGAGGGGTTTATTGGTGAAGGAGGCTCTCATGATCCTTTCCTTAGTGGTGTAGTAATGTAGACGTACAATGACGTCTCTGGGAGTGTCATATACGGAATTACGGGGGCGTGTGGACCTGTGTGCTCTGTTCATCAGGAGATCCTGATCTGTGGAAGAGTTCAGAATAACCTTAAACAGTGTGGTCAAATATTGTTGGAGGTCTGATGCAGGGACATCTTCCGGGATGCCACGGATCCTGAGATTGTTGCGACGGGATCTATCTTCGTTGTCTGCGAGTTTAGATTCGAGATCAGACATTTGCTCTGCCAATGACTGAGAGTAGGCCAAAAGGTTGGCGTGGTCAGTTGCGAGATCCTCATGCTTTCTCTCAAGAATTTCAGTTCTCTCACACAGGGAAGAGATCTCTCTTTTCAATTTGCCGACAGATTGGCGGAGTTCTTGCCTTAGGGATGAGTAGTGAGTATCCATCTTATCAGTTAAGATTCTAATAGATTCTAAGAAGGTTGACTGAGATAGTGTTGTTTTATCTTTGCGAGATACCTCAGATCTGGGATTATCTGCAGCTGGAGTCGCAGAATCTCTAGAGTCTTCCCCTGAGAGGTCAGGGTCCGAGAGGTTTTTACTGTGAAAATGATGAGTAAGAGTCCTCTTAGGGTTTTCTTGGTGCTTTGGTTTTCTTTTGATAGAATGAGCCATATTATAGGTGAGCGTTTCCTAGGTTAACTAGGAAGTTGTATTTAATGATATGAGCTTGAGGTCGCTGAACCAGATATAGATGAAGTTTGGGGAGACGCCACCCCCACTCCTCCCAAGCAAGGCGCCCTAGCCCATAATTTTCTTATGCCAATGTATAGATGGGAAAGTCCAGTAATCCACTGCCAGTCTGCAGTATAGATGAGTGACTCCCCCTCTCCTGGGGCTAAGCCACCTCCGGGCGAGACCGGCAAAAGGAGTGAGGATATGACCCGCGTCCTGGGGGTGGACGCGGGAAAGGGGGGAGAGGGGGACGTCTAAGAGGGCAAGGGCGCAGTCTGTGTATAGTTTATGTAGGGTTACTGTAAGGACACTTTATTAAGATGAGAAATCCTCACATATACAGCAAGTGGCTAGAGTGGTACACAGTCTCTTGAGATTATGACAGGTGTAGAGATAATTAGGTGGTTGCAGAAACTCCAAAGGGAACTGTGGCTTCAGATGGTATTCCCTGTCAAGGGTAACTGGTTATTTCCCTCTAGGGTCTCCGCCTCTTCTAAGTTAGAAGCTAAGAGTTGGTAAGCAGAGAGCAATTGCTGCACAGTATGTCTGTTGGCAAGTGCACAGGGAAAAGTTCCAAGTGGTTAGTCTCTAATGATTGAGTAATTGGCAGATTAATAGCAGTTACCCCTGCCTTGATAGATAAGGACCCACACTTAAACAAAGCCCTTCATTTAATCTGAGCTGCAATCTTTACTGTCTCAGGCCGTGAGAAACTATGGGGAGAGCCGATCTAATACAGAGCAACACTGTGCTATATGGGAACTAAAGATGGCGTTTTCGCGCCACTATACAGATAAAGAATCTTTTCAAATGGCACCAATAGGGTATGGCTATCCAATGTTTCCCCCAAATAAGTATGCTCACATTTAGTGCAAGTAAGATGTGTATGTCCCCAGCAGACTATGCTGCGGTTACTTACAAGGAGATGGTCTGCGGTGAGCTAAGGGTGACCGGTCACTGAGTTGTGAGCCTAGCCGCGTCTGAAGCGGCTTCTTGAGGTGGTGTAAGAGCGGGTGAAAATCCTCCAGGGTTAGCGTTACAATCCGCTGCCGGGATGCAAAGGGCAGATCAGGCGGTCTTGTGTGATTATTTTATTAGGTTTATAATGCTGTTTAGCAAATGTTTTTGTTCATTTAACTTAGTTTAATTATATATTCTGTGATGTGTGATTATTTTATTAGGTTTATAATGCTGTTTAGCATTTAAAGTCTTCATTTTAAAGCTTTAAAAATAATGTATTAGGTGTTACTTATGACAATTTTGAGAGGGGCCTGGAACCTAACTCCCCCACTTCCCATTGACTTACATTATAAACTGGGTTTCAATTTACAACGGTTTCGATTTACAACCATTCCTTCTGGAACCTAACCCCGGCGTAAACTGAGGGCTACCTGTACTGTACCAATAAAATAGTGACAATTACTGTAGTAAAATTTGCCAGACTATAGCACTGAGACACAGATTGCACTGTAATGCTGTAGACAGAGTGAACTAAGCATAATACAATGGTGCCAGTCACTTTTCTCACAATTTACCGATGATTATAGCACTGTTTTAAAATCCTTGGAGGCTGAACTTCAGCTCCACAAAGCGCTGTATTAGCGAAGCGCTGTAAAGTGAGGTATACCTGTACTGATAAATGGACGCTTCCTAGATTTTAACATCTGAATGCAAGCAAGAGTTAAGTCTTTGGCCTTTATCAACCTGTTTTAGCTCTGTCTCATTGGAGTTGCCATTTTACTCTCAAAGTCCTACATACAATCACCTTTGCAGTCTGATTTCCTCCTTTTGCCCTTTTTGTGAAATCCGGCTAGTGGTCATGAAGTTAAGGTCACATATTCTGGCCATTCATCTAGCGGCACTCAGACAAGATCTACTCCGCTTCCCAATTTCCCACTCTCTGTATTCATATTGGAAACTTGGGAGAACATAGAAAGCCACCATAAAATATATGTGTGTGTATATATGTATATTCTGGGTGCTTTTTGATGTGTGCTTTGGGTCATTGTCCTGCTGTAAGACCCATGACCTCTGACGGAGACCCAACTTTCTGACACTGGGCCCTACATTGCACCACAGAATTCTTTGGTAGTCTTCAGATTTCATAATGCCATGCACACAGTCAAGATATACAGTGCCTAAAGCAGCAAAGCAACCCCAAAACATCAGTGAACCTTCACCATGTTTGAATGTAGGGACTGTATTCTTTTCTTTAAAAGCCTTGTTTCTTTTTCTGAAAACAGTAGAATAATGGGTTTTACCAAAAAGCTGTATTTTTTTCCGTCAACAGCACATTCTCCCAAAAGGATTTTGGCTTCCTCAGGTAAGTTTTGGCAAACTCCAATCTGGCTTTTTTATGTTTCTGTGTCAGCAGTGGGGTCCTCCTGGGTCACCTACCATAGCATCCCTTTTCATTCAGATGGCGCCGTATAGTGCGAGCTGACACATTTGTACCCTGTGTCGGAATGTCAGCTTGAATTGTCTGGACGTTGATTCAGGTTCTTTATCCACCATTCGAACAATCCTTTGTTGCAATCTTTGATCAATTTTTCTCTTTCGTCCAAATCCAGGGAAATTAGCTACAGTGCCATGGGCTGTAAACTTCTTGACAATGTTGTGCACAGGAACATTAAGATCTCTGGAGATGGACTTGTAACCTTGAGATTGTCCATGCTTTTCCACAATTTTTGTTCTCAAATCCTCAGACAATTGTTTGCTGCTCTTTCTCTTCTCCATGCTCAGTGTGGCACACAGGGACACACAACAGAAAGGTTGAGTCAATTTTCACCATTTTAACTGTTTGCCAGTGTGATTTCTATATTGTCAGCATCTGTTAATTGATACAGGTGAGTTTAATAACAAATCACAGGAGCATCACAAACTTGGAATGCAATTATTTCTTACAATACTAGGTGCCAATAATTTTGTCCAGTCTATTTTTGGAGTTTTGCGTTAAAGGGACACTAAACTCAAAAATTGTCTTTCATTATTCAGGTAGAGAATACAATTTTAAACAAAATTCCAATTTACTTCTATTATCTAATTTGCTTCATTCTTCAGATATCCTTTGTTGAAGAAATATCATGCACATGGATGAGCCAATCACATAAGGCATCTATGTGCAGCCACCAATCAGCAGCTACTGAGCCTATCTAGATATGCTTTTCAACAAAATATATCAAGAGAATGAAGCAAATGAGATAATAGAAGTTAATTAGAAAGCTGTTTAAAATTGTATGTTCTTTCTAAAACATGAAATAAAAAAATTGGGTTTCATGTCCCTTTAAATGTGTCAGATTTGGCTTTTTTTCTCTCCACTTTTTTAGTGCCATACCAATTCAAACATAGAATACCTAAACATTTATAATTGCAACAATTTGGCGAAGTGATGCATTATCTGACAGAAATGTAGGGCTGCCAATATTTGTCGCCGAGACTGTATTTATATATGTATAAATATATAAACTGCGGTTTTGTAAATAGCGCAGTCTCACTGCCACAATTGAAAAAACATAATTTATGCTTACCTGATAAATTTATTTCTCTTGTAGTGTGTTCAGTCCACGGGTCATCCATTACTTATGGGATATATTCTCCTTCCCAACAGGAAGTTGCAAGAGGATCACCCAAGCAGAACTACTATATAGCTCCTCCCCTCACATGTCATATCCAGTCATTCGACCGAAACAAGACGAGAAAGGAGAAACTATAAGGTGCAGTGGTGACTGGAGTTATAATTTTAAAATTTAGAACCTGCCTTAAAAAGACAGGGCGGGCCGTGGACTGAACACACTACAAGAGAAATAAATTTATCAGGTAAGCATAAATTATGTTTTCTCTTGTTAAGTGTGTTCAGTCCACGGGTCATCCATTACTTATGGGATACCCATACCAAAGCTAAGTACACGGATGAAGGGAGGGACAAGGCAGGAACATTAAACAGAAGGAACCACTGCCTGTAGAACCTTTCTCCCAAAACCAGCCTCCGAAGAAGCGAAAGTGTCAAATTTGTAAAATTTGGAAAAAGTATGAAGTGAAGACCAAGTTGCAGCCTTGCAAATCTGTTCAACAGAGGCCTCATTCTTAAAGGCCCAGGTGGAAGCCACAGCTCTAGCGGAATGAGCTGTAATTCTTTCAGGAGGCTGCTGTCCAGCAGTCTCATAGGCTAAACGTATTATGCTACGAAGCCAAAAAGAGAGAGAGGTAGCCGAAGCCTTTTGACCTCTCCTCTGTCCAGAGTAAACGACAAACAGAGAAGAAGTTTGTCTAAAATCTTTAGTTGCCTGTAAGTAGAACTTCAGAGCACAGACCACGTCTAGATTATGCAAAAGAAGTTCCTTCTTTGAAGAAGGATTAGGACATAATGATGGAACAACAATCTCTTGATTGATATTCCTGTTAGAAACAACCTTAGGTAAAAACCCAGGTTTAGTACGCAGTACTACCTTGTCTGAATGAAAGATCAGATAAGGAGAATCACAATGTAAGGCAGATAACTCAGAGACTCTTCGAGCCGAGGAAATAGCCATCAAAAACAAAACTTTCCAAGATAAAAGCTTAATATCAATGGAATGAAGGGGTTCAAACGGAACACCCTGAAGAACCTTAAGAACCAAGTTTAAGCTCCACGGAGGAGCAACAGCTTTAAACACAGGCTTAATTCTAGCCAAAGCCTGACAAAAGGCCTGGACGTCTGGATTCTCTGCCAGACGTTTGTGTAAAAGAATAGACAGAGCTGAAATCTGTCCCTTTAGCGAACTAGCGGACAAACCTTTTTCTAAACCCTCTTGTAGAAAAGCCAATATCCTAGGAATCCTAACCTTACTCCATGAGTAACTCTTGGATTCGCACCAATATAAATATTTACGCCATATCTTATGGTACATTTTTCTGGTCACAGGTTTCCGAGCCTGTATTAATGTATCAATAACCAAATCCGAAAACCCCCGCTTAGATAGAATCAAGCGTTCAATTTCCAGGCAGTCAGCCTCAGAGAAATTAGGTTTGGATGGTTGAAAGGACCCTGAATTAGAAGGTCCTGCCTCAGAGGAAGAGACCATGGTGGACAGGACGACATGTCCACTAGGTCTGCATACCAGGTCCTGCGTGGCCACGCAGGCGCTATCAGAATTACCGATGCCCTCTCCTATTTGATCCTGGCAATCAGTCGAGGTAGCAACGGAAATGGTGGAAACACATAAGCTATGTTGAAAACCCAAGGGGCTGCTAATGCATCTACCAGCACCGCTCCCGGGTCCCTGGACCTGGATCCGTAACAAGGAAGCTTCGCGTTCTGGCGAGATGCCATGAGATCCAGATCCGGTTTGCCCCAACGACGAATCAGTTGAGCAAATACCTCCGGGTGAAGTTCCCACTCTCCCGGATGAAAAGTCTGGCGACTTAGGAAATCCGCCTCCCAGTTCTCTACGCCTGGGATGTAAATCGCTGACAGGTGGCAAGAGTGAGACTCTGCCCAGCGAATTATCTTCGAGACTTCCAACATCGCTAGGGAACTCCTGGTTCCCCCTTGATGATTGATGTAAGCCACAGTCGTGATATTGTCCGACTGAAATCTGATGAACCTCAGTCTTGCTAACTGAGGCCAAGCTAGAAGAGCATTGAATATTGCTCTTAATTCTAGAATGTTTATTGGAAGGAGTTTCTCCTCCTGAGTCCACGAACCCTGAGCCTTCAGGGAATTCCAGACTGCTCCCCAGCCTAGAAGGCTGGCATCCATTGTTACAATCGTCCAATCTGGTCTGCGAAAGGTCATTCCTTTGGACAGATGAACCGGTGACAACCACCAGAGAAGAGAATCTCTGGTCTCCTGGTCCAGATTTAGCAAAGGGGACAGATCTGAGTAATCCCCGTTCCATTGACTGAGCATGCATAGTTGCAGCGGTCTGAGATGCAGGCGCGCAAATGGCACTATGTCCATTGCCGCAACCATTAATCCGATTACCTCCATGCACTGAGCTACTGATGGGCTTGGAATGGAATGAAGGACACGGCAAGCATTGAGAATCTTTGATAACCTGGACTCCGTCAGGTAAATCTTCATCTCTACAGAATCTATAAGAGTCCCTAGAAAAGGAACCCTTGTGAGTGGTAACAGAGAACTCTTTCCCACGTTCACTTTCCACCCATGCGACCTCAGAAATGCAAGAACTATCTCTGTATGAGACTTTGCATTCTGAAAACTTGACGCTTGTATCAGAATGTCGTCTAGGTACGGAGCCACCGCTATGCCTCGTGGTCTTAGTACCGCCAGAAGCGAGCCCAGAACCTTCGTAAAAATTCTCGGGCCGTGGCTAACCCGAAGGGAAGAGCCACAAACTGGTAATGCCTGTCTAGAAAGGCAAACCTTAGGTACCGATAATGATCTTTGTGAAACGGTATGTGAAGGTAAGCATCCTTTAAGTCCACTGTGGTCATATATTGACCCTCTTGGATCATGGGTAGGATGGTTCGAATGGTTTCCATCTTGAACGATGGTACCCTTAGGAATTTGTTTAAGATCTTTAAGTCCAAGATTGGTCTGAAGGTTCCCTCTTTTTTGGGAACCACAAATAGATTTGAGTAAAATCCTTGTCCCTGTTCCGATCGCGGAACTGAGTGGATCACTCCCATGATTAAGAGGTCTTGTACACATTGTAGAAATGCCTCTCTCTTTACTAGGTTTGTTGATAACCTCGAAAGATGGAACCTCCCTTGTGGAGGAGAGGTTTTGAAATCCAGAAGGTATCCCTGAGATATAATCTTCAACGTCCAGGGATCCTGCACATCTCTTGCCCAAGCCTGGGCGAAGAGAGAAAGTCTGCCCCCCACTAAATCCGTCTCCGGATAGGGGGCCCTGTCTTCATGTTGTCTTAGGGGCGGAAGTAGGCTTTCTGGCCTGCTTGCCCTTGTTCCATGACTGGTTGCCTTTCCAACCCTGTCTGTAACGAGAAGTAGTTCCTTCCTGTTTTGGAGCGGAGGAAGTTGATGCTGCTCCTGCCTTGTTACGAAAGGCACGAAAATTAGACTGTTTGGCCTTTGGTTTGGCCCTGTCCTGAGGAAGGGCGTGGCCCTTACCTCCCGTAATGTCAGCAATAATTTCCTTCAAGCCGGGCCCGAATAAGGTTGTGATAATTTTGTCTCACCAACTTCAGAGTATAATAATAAAAAATAAAATAAATGGAATGTAGCTCTATTCTTGTTAACAGCAAGTAAATATAACTTATTCTACTAGCATGTACAAGGTGAGCATTTACTTTTAGTAATTGAAATGAAAAGTATGGTATATTCCCCAATGTATGATAATAATAAATGTAATGAGAGAAACTTGTTTAGCCTCTATAATATAAACAATAATTCTTTAATATTATCGATAAAGAAAAAATGAGAAAAAATTCCTTTATATTCAGGATAAGAAATGTAGTGGCGGAGTTTAACTTCAGATAAAGTAATGTTCAAGTATCTTTCCATAAGCTTCACGCACTCACACAAACACTCTAAAATATATGTACAATTCCAACACACACGCAATATTGACCAGCAAGGAGGAGGTTAATTCAGTGTAATACACCTCAGGTAAGTAATGACACTTAGCGTTATATTTGGAAACCTTATGCTTTGTATACAATACGATACCCAAACCAGCGTGGTGACAAATCCAGATTTCCTCTGAAGCGATGGTGCAGCGTGGAGAGCGGTAATAACAGCAGAGTAAGTGCTAAACCGAAGAAAAGTAGAGAGCTGCGTCCCGGTAGCAGCTTGTGTGAGTGCGGCTTCAGCCGCGAGTGGAATGAGTTCCGGTAGCGCAGGGATACGATTAGGAGTATCAGACCAAAAGTATCAGGAAAGAAGTGCAGCAACTATGAGACACAAACAGCCATCAAAAATATAATAGTAAAGACCTGAAAGGAAAAATACACTGCTTGGTATAAGCAGAAACACAGGATGAGAGAATCCACTTTAATTTTCAGGCACTGAGTAATGGAAAAGCACTTCCTTAAATAGGGGGAAGTGCTGATAGTCAGAAAGTCTTAAAGGGATATCACATGCCCCCCTTCTCAGGGAATCACCCCCGGGGATTCCAGACCAGGTTTAAGGGGGTAACGGTGAGGAAATGACTTCACCAAACGAGGGGCATGAACCTCTGAATGAAGATGCCAGGAATCATCCTCTGGACCATAACCCTTCCATCTGATGAGGTATTCTAATCTGTTTCGTCGAATCCTAGAATCCAGTATCGATTCAACTTCAAATTCCTCTTGAAGATCCACCGAGATAGGAGGCGGAAGATCAACTGACGTGCGTGTCATTGAATGAAAAGGTTTCAATAATGAAATATGGAAGGTGGGATGAAACTTGTAATCCTTGGGTAATGTGAGCTTGACCACATTGGGATTGATTATCTGCTCTACAGGATAGAGTCCCAGGAACTGGTTAGCCAATTTCTTGCTGGGGACCTGAAGTTTAAGATTCTTAGTAGAGAGTAACACCAAGTCACCTATTTTATATTCCGGTCCAATTGAATGTTTCCGATCATAGTATTTCTTTTGGTATTCCTTAGCCTCAGCTAGATGTGTTTTCAATACATTCAATCTATCTTGAAGTTTGGAAGAAAAATCTAAAGCTGATGGGGAATTCACTGTTTTGTGGGATAAGGTTATAGTGTTGGGATGATACCCATAAGTTGCGAAAAAGGGGGATGTTTTGGTTGAGGAACACAATGAATTGTTATGAGTAAATTCTGCCATAGGAAGGTACATTAGCCAGTCATCTTGTAAATGTGAAATATAACAACGTAAAAAGTGTTCAATGGTCTGGTTCAGTCTTTCTGTCAACCCATTTGTCTGTGGATGGAAAGCAGTGGTGTAGCGATGATCAATTTTCAGTAGCTTACACAAAGATCTCCAGAAGGAAGAGGTGAATTGGGTACCCCTATCAGTAATAATATCAGAGGGTAAACCGTGTAGTCTCACAATCTGATCAAGAAATACTTTGGCTGTAGTCATGGCAGTTGGCAATCCCTTGAGTGGAATAAAATGTGCCAGTCTTGTTAAATGGTTGACTACTACCATGATAGTGTTATATTGTTGTGATGCAGGTAACTCCACTATAAAATCCATGGCAATAGTACTCCATGGTTTATCTGGAATGGGCAGAGGTCTAAGTAACCCTATGGGTTTTTTATGTTCAATTTTATTTCTTGCACAATTCTCACACCTAGAGACGTAATCATACATGTCTTTATTCATCCCTGGCCACCAAAACTTACGACGGGTAAGTTCAATGGTTTTCTGTATACCTGGGTGACCAGATATGGTGTCATCATGGGTGTGTGTGAGAATGGATGACCTTATTTTCTCAGGTATGTATAACTTTTCCTCATGATAAAAAAGACCTGTAGTAGGATCTTTAGAACAATTCTGTAGTGGTATTGAATCATGTTTTAGAGCAGTGTAAATCTCTTCTTCTAAGGGTGTTAAGGTACCTATTATCTTTTCTGGTGGGATAGTGAAGTTAGGTTGTTCATGAGGAAGTAACTCATGAATACGAGAAAGTGCATCTGCTTTTGTGTTTTGACTCCCAGGTTTATAGGTTATTAAAAAGTTAAAGCGATCTAAGAAAATTGACCACCTTGCTTGTCTAGCTGTTAAAGTCTTATTCTTTTTTAAGTATTCTAGATTTTTATGATCAGTATAAATAAGAAATGGAATTACTGATCCTTCTAGTAGGTGTCTCCATTGTTCTAGTGAACACTTAATAGCAAGGAGTTCTTTGTCTCCAACACTATAGTTAGCTTCAGCACAAGTCAAAGTTCTTGAATAAAACGCAATGGGGTGAACTTCACCATTTTGTTGCGAAAAAATAGCTCCAATGCCTGTGTTCGATGCATCAACTTCCAACAGGAATTGTTGATCAAAATTAGGCAGTGTTAATATTGGAGCTGTTGTGAACATTTCCTTAAGTCTATCAAAAGTCTTCTGAGCTTGTTCAGACCACTTAAAGCGCTGTTTTATACTAGTTAATTGTGTTAGTGGTTTTATCACTGAGGAGAAATTTTTAATAAATTTACGGTAATAATTTGCGAAACCAATAAATCGCTGTAATGCTTTTACTGTAGTGGGTATAGGCCAGTCTTTAATTGCGGCTACTTTTTCAGGATCCATTTCTATTTTGTTTGGGGTTATTATATAACCCAAAAACTTTATCTTAGAGACATGGAAAACACATTTTTCCAGCTTTGCGTATAACTTATGCTCCTTGAGACGAGTAAGGACCCACCTAACATGTTTTTCATGTTCTATGGAAGATTTTGAATAAATCAGAATATCATCTAGATATATGATGACACAGATATCCATTAGATCATGAAAAATCTCGTTAATAAAATGTTGGAAGGTTGCGGGAGCATTGCTTAGACCAAAGGGCATTACGTTATACTGGAAAAGACCATAACGGGTTCTGAACGCAGTTTTCCATTCGTGTCCTTCCTTTATGCAAATAAGATTATAAGCGCCCTTTAGATCTAATTTTGAGTATATCGTGGCCTCATTTAATCTTTCGAGTAACTCTGGTATGAGAGGTAGAGGATACCTATTTTTGATTGTTATTTCATTCAATGCCCTGTAGTCAATAATCGGTCTTATTGTTCCATCTTTATTGCGTACTAAAAACAGTCCTGCAGCAGCAGGGGATGTTGAGTGTGAGATGAACCCTTTTCGCAGGTTTTCATCTAAATATGATCTTAGATATACCAATTCTTCTTGTGAAAGAGGGTAAATCTTTCCATGTGGTATTTGAGATCCCGGTATTAAATCAATGGGACAGTCAAATTCCCTATGTGGTGGGAGGTTTTCTGCCTCCTTGAGGTCAAACACCTCTGCCAGGTCCTGATAAATTTGAGGTAGCTCATGTTCTATAGTAGAGATTACCTGATAGGGAAAACAAGTCTTTATACAATAGTCAGAGTCAAAGATTACTTGTGGTGATGACCAGTCAATATGGGGATTATGTATTTGTAACCAACTAAAACCTAAGATGATAGTATGCATATAGATAGGTATGAGGTCAAAAGTTATATATTCGGAATGTCCTTGGTCAGTTGTTATGAGTAAAGGGATTGTCTGATGGGTAATGGGGCCCTGTTGTATGATAGAACCATCAATAAGTTTAACTGAAACAGGTTGTGTTTTGACAACAATTGGAATTTTATTAAGCTTAACATATGCTATGTCTATATGATTTCCTGACGCCCCAGAATCAATCAAAGCGTTAGATCGCACGTTTTTCTGATCCCACTGTAAAGAAAAGGTGAGAGTGAGATGTGGGTTTTGGGTAATGTGAATAATATTGTGATTGAAACTACCCTTACCCTTTTTCTGTCTTAGTAGAGATGGACAATTTGTGACGGAGTGGTCCTTTTGTCCACAATAAAGACAGAGATTTTCTAATCTGCGTCTGGCTTTTTCTTCTGGGGTTAGAGGACCCCTTATAGTTCCAATTTCCATAGGAATCTGGTTTGAAACAGCTTTTTCCATGGTTGTAGAACAGGGATAGTAACGTCTGGGCACAACTTCGTAGGAAGCTCTTTCAGCCTTTCTTTCACGTAACCTTCGATCCAGAGTGGTGCTTAATTTCATCAAACCATTCAGCGTGTCAGGCATCTCTAATCGTGACAATTCATCTTTAAGGGATTCAGAGAGGCCCAATCTGAATTGGTTCTTCAAGCTGATCTCGTTCCATTGAGAGTCATCTATCCACATTTGGAATTCAGTGATATATTCTTCAATGTTTCTTTTCCCCTGTCTCATAGATCTTAATTTATTTTCAGCTGTTATTTGAGTATGGGAATCCTCATACAAGGCAGTCATGGCTAGAAAAAATTCCTCAAGTGATTCTAATATTGGATGTTCACTTTCGAAGAATCTATTGGCCCAGGAGCGTGGTTCCCCCTGGAGGAAGGAAATAGTGGTACAGACCTTTATCCTTTCACTATGGTATGTTTTAGGTCTAAGTGAAAAGAGAAGTTTGCATGCACTTTTAAAATCCCTGAATTCGCTGCGCTTGCCAGAGAAGGGTTGTGGGTATTGTATGTGAGGTTCAGCAACTCCTGCTTCTTTCCCTGACATACAATCTTTTATTAGGGTTTTGAGAGCTTTATTTTCAGTTTGTACCTCTGTTAAGGCTCTAGCAAGATATTCTAGTTTTTGATGAATATTAGAAAATTCATTTTTAATTTCATTGGGATCCATCTTCCCAATAAAAAAAAACTTTTTTAGGCCTGAAAATTCTGTGATAATTTTGTCTCACCAACTTCAGAGTATAATAATAAAAAATAAAATAAATGGAATGTAGCTCTATTCTTGTTAACAGCAAGTAAATATAACTTATTCTACTAGCATGTACAAGGTGAGCATTTACTTTTAGTAATTGAAATGAAAAGTATGGTATATTCCACAATGTATGATAATAAATGTAATGAGAGAAACTTGTTTAGCCTCTATAATATAAACAATAATTCTTTAATATTATCGATAAAGAAAAAATGAGAAAAAATTCCTTTATATTCAGAATAAGAAATGTAGTGGCGGAGTTTAACTTCAGAAAAAGTAATGTTCAAGTATCTTTCCATAAGCTTCACGCACTCACACAAACACTCTAAAATATATGTACAATTCCAACACACACGCAATATTGACCAGCAAGGAGGAGGTTAATTCAGTGTAATACACCTCAGGTAAGTAATGACACTTAGCGTTATATTTGGAAACCTTATGCTTTGTATACAATACGATACCCAAACCAGCGTGGTGACAAATCCAGATTTCCTCTGAAGCAATGGTGCAGCGTGGAGAGCGGTAATAACAGCAGAGTAAGTGCTAAACCGGAGAAAAGTAGAGAGCGGCGTCCCGGCAGCAGCTTGTGGGAGTGCGGCTTCAGCCGCGAGTGGAATGAGTTCCGTTAGCGTAGGGATACGATTAGGAGTATCAGACCAAAAGTATCAGGAAAGAAGTGCAGCAACTATGAGACACAAACAGCCATCAAAAATATAATAGTAAAGACCTGAAAGGAAAAATACACTGCTTGGTATAAGCAGAAACACAGGATGAGAGAATCCACTTTAATTTTCAGGCACTGAGTAATGGAAAAGCACTTCCTTAAATAGGGGGAAGTGCTGATAGTCAGAAAGTCTTAAAGGGATATCACAAAGGTCTGCCCTTTGAAAGGAATGTTAAGTAGCTTAGACTTGGAAGTTACATCCGCTGACCAGGATTTAAGCCAGAGCGCTCTGCGCGCCTGTATGGCGAATCCGGAATTTTTAGCCGTAAGTTTGGTTAGATGTACTACGGCATCTGAAACAAACGCATTAGCTTGCTTAAGGGTTCTAACTTTGCTCAAAGTCTCATCCAATGGCTCTGTGCGAATCGCCTCTTCCAGAGACTCAAACCAGAATGCTGCTGCAGCCGTGACAGGCGCAATGCATGCAAGAGGCTGCAAAATAAAACCCTGTTGAACAAACATTTTCTTAAAGGGACACTGTACCCAAAAAAATTTCTTTCGTGATTCAGATTGAGCATGAAATTTTAAGCAACTTTCTAATTTACTCCTATTATCAAATTTTCTTCTTTCTCTTGGTATCTTTATTTGAAATGCAAGAATGTAAGTTTAGATGCCGGCCCATTTTTGGTGAACAACCTGGGTTGTCCTTGCTGATTGGTGGATAAATTCATCCACCAATAAAAAAGTGCTGTCCAGAGTAGTGAAACCAAAAAAATTTTTAGATGCCTTCTTTTTCAAATAATGATAGCAAGAGAACGAAGAAAAATTGATAATAGGAGTAAATTAGAAAGTTGCTTAAAATTGCATGCTCTTTCTGAATTACAAAAGAAAAATTTTGGGTACAGTGTCCCTTTAAGATAACCCTCTAATTTTTTATCCATTGGATCTGAGAAAGCACAGCTATCCTCCACCGGGATAGTGGTACGCTTGGCTAAAGTAGAAACTGCTCCCTCCACCTTAGGGACCGTCTGCCATAAGTCTCGTGTGGTGGCGTCTATAGGAAACATTTTTCTGAATATCGGGGGAGGGGAAAAAGGCACACCAGGTCTATCCCACTCCTTACTAATAATTTCTGTAAGTCTTTTTGGTATAGGAAAGACGTCAGTACACACCGGTACCGCATAGTATCTATCCAACCTACACAATTTCTCTGGGATTGCCACCGTGTCGCAATCATTCAGAGCCGCTAATACCTCCCCTAGTAACACACGGAGGTTCTCAAGCTTAAATTTAAAATTTGAAATTTCTGAATCCGGTCTCCCCGGATCAGAACCGTCACCGACAGAATGAAGCTCACCGTCCTCATGTTCTGCAAATTGTGACGCAGTATCAGACATGGCTCTCGTGTCATCAGCGCGCTCTGTCCTTAACCCAGAGCTATCGCGCTTGCCCCTTAATTCGGGTATATTATATAACACTTCTTTCATAACATTAGCCATATCATGTAATGTGATTTGTAAGGGCCTAGATGTACTTGGCGTCTCAATCCTACGCATCTCCCGAGCGGGAGACGCAGGTACTGACACGTGAGGAGAGTTAGGCGGCATAACTTCCCCCTCGTTGTCTGGTGATAGTTTCTCTATCGGTACAGATTGACTTTTATTCAAAGCAATATCAATACAATTGGTACACATCGTTCTATTGGGCTCCACATTGGCTTTTGAACATGATGAACAAACAGTTTCCTCTGAATCAGACATGTTTAAACAGACTTAGCAATGAAACTAGCAAGCTTGGAAATCACTTTCAATAAGTTTACAAGCAATATAAAAAACGCTGCAGCGCTTCAAAATACAGATATAATTAAACAATTCTTAACAAGAAGTGTAATATTAGCAGAGGATTGCACCCATTAGCAAAAGGATGATTAACCTCTCAATACCCAAAACGGATAAAACGGATATCAATTAAGATTTAACGCTTTTAATCACAGTCAAGCACACTGTCACAGATCTGCTGTGACTGATTACCTCCCTCAAAAATGAATTTTGCAGACCCCTGAGCTCTCTAGAGACGTCCTGGATCAAGGAGGAAGAAGCAGGAAGACTGTGCTAGAATTATAACTGCGCAACAAGGCGCTAAAACAAGGTCCCTCCCACTCCTATCACAACAGTGGGAGCCCTGATATAACGGTTTCCATGCAGAAAATATATGTCAGCCATGCGGAAAAAAATCATGCCCAAAGAGATTTATCACCAAAGTACCTCACAAAAACGAATAACATGCTAGTAAACGTTTTATTAAAAAATAACATTTTCCAATGTCATGCAAAGTTATCACTAAGCCTGCTACCAGTCGCTACCACTGCAGATAAGGCTTAAGTATTATTTCAGTTTTAACAGTATTTTCTCAGTCAAATTCTAGTCCCTAGAAAATAACTTGACTGCGCATACATTTATCAGCCTGATACCAGTTGCCACTACTGCATTTAAGGCTGTACTTACATCATACGGTAACAGCAGTATTTTCTTAGTCAATTCCATTCCCAGAAAATAATGTACTGCACATACCTCATTTGCGGAGGACCCCGCATGCTATTCCCAGTTTCTGAAGTTACCCCACTCCTCAGAATGTCGAGAACAGCCAGTGGATCTTAGTTACGCCTGCTAAGATCATAGAAAAAAAACGCAGGCAGTTTCTTCTTCCAAATACTGCCTGAGATAGAAAAACAGCACACTCCGGTGCCATTTAAAATAACAAACTTTTGATTGAAGAATAGTTAAGTAAAAACTCCAGCTCCTCTCGCGACCTCCTTCTTTGTTGAGGGTTGCAAGAGAATGACTGGATATGACATGTGAGGGGAGGAGCTATATAGCAGCTCTGCTTGGGTGATCCTCTTGCAACTTCCTGTTGGGAAGGAGAATATATCCCATAAGTAATGGATGACCCGTGGACTGAACACACTTAACAAGAGAAAAATAAAACATTGGAGGTTAACATGTATCTGCTTTAGCACAGCCCACCCCTTAAAAAAGGGTCCCATGTCCCTGGCACATTAAGGAAAAGCACTTGTATCAGTGCGGCTCTGGGGATTGGGCCCCTGTAATAGCGTACTCTCTCTCTGCTACAAATAAAATAAAAATATATGTCCCAGACTCTTAACATGTTAAATAAAATGGGGGCTGCAATGGGAACCCTGATCCACCGGGCTCCTAATGGCAGTCCACCCTTTTACCCCCTGATGGTGACCCTGTATGCAGGATGGGACTGGCAGAGTTTCAGTATTAGGCCAGATTGAACTGGCTGAAATAATGGGGCAGCACTAAACTGGATGGAACTGGCAGAGTGGCAAAATGACACTGGCAGCTGTAGACACTAGATATGATGGAATGGGCAGAGTGGAAATATGACACTGTCACTAGTAGGCACGATGGAACTAGCAGTATGACACTGAGAGCAGTAGGCCGGATGGAACTGGCTGTAAGACAATGGCAGTAGTAGGCAGTTTTGGGATACTCAATTAATACAATATATACCCTGTACACCATTTGCAAGGCTAAACCAAAATACAGAGATAGGCCTCTATTTATCAAGCTGTCTACTTTCTAGCATTCGCCGGCACCAATATGCTCGCCTAAGCTCGCCTAACATCGCCGCGGACCTGAATACGTTCGACAAATTTATCAATCAATCTGTCAAAAAGCCACGCACCAAATACGGTGCGATGAGCAGCGGACTGTTGTTAACTGACAGTCATCGATCTCACTGCTCATCGGCTTATTCGCAGCTTTCTTGCTAGCCTGTCACTAAGCACCCACACTATACTATACTGTTTTACCCCCTATACCGCCACTCACGGAGCCCCCCGCAACTATAATAAATATATTAAACCCTAAACCGCCACTCCCGGACCCCGCCGCAACTATAATAAATATATTAACCCCTAAACCGCCGCTCCCGGACCCCGCCGCCATCTACATTATACCTATTAACCTCTAATCTGCCGCCCCCTATACCGCCCCCACCTACATAAAGTTATTAACCCCTATCCTGCCGATCCAGGACCCCGCCGCAACTAAATAAATTGTTTAACCCCCTAAACCGCCGCTCCCGGAGCCCACCGCCACCTACATTATACATATTAACCCCTATCCTGCCCCCCCTACACCGCCGCCACTATAATAAAGTAATTAACCCCTAAACCTAAGTCTAACCCTAACCCTAACACCCCCTAACTTAAATATAATTAAAATAAATCTAAATAAATATTACTATTATTAACTTACGGCTAGATTTAGAGTTTTGCGGCCAAAGGGGTGCGTTAGCTACGCGTGTTTTTTTCCCCCCGCACCTTTTAAATAACGCTGGTATTTAGAGTTCTCTGAAGGGCTGCGTTAGGCTCCAAAAAGGGAGCGTAGAGCATAATTTACCGCCACTTCAACTCTAAATATCAGCGTTGCTTATGGTAGCTGCCAGCTGAAAAAACGTGCTTGTGCACGATTCCCCCGTAGGAAACAATGGGGCAGTTTGAGCTGAAAAAAAACCTAACACCTGCAAAAAAGCAGCGTTCAGCTCCTAACGCAGCCCCATTGTTTCCTATGGGGAAACAGTTTCTAAGTCTGCACCTAACACCCTAACATGTACCCCAAGTCTAAACACCCCTAACCTAACACTTATTAACCCCTAATCTGCCGCCCCACTATCGCTGACCCCTGCATTTTATTATTAACCCCTAATCTGCCCCTCCGTACACCGCCGCAACCTACATTAACCCTATGAACCCCTAATCTGCTGCCCCCAACGTCGGCGACACCTATATTATATTTATTAACCCCTAATCTGCCCCCCCCCCCAACGTCGCCGCTACCTTACCTACACTTATTAACCCCTAATCTTCCGACCGGACCTCGCCGCCACTATAATAAATGTATTAACCCCTAAACCGCCTCACTCCCGCCTCGCAAACCCTATAATAAATTTTATTAACCCCTAATCTGCCCTCACTAACATCGCCGACACCTAACTTCAAGTATTAACCCCTAATCTGCCGACTGGACCTCACCGCTACTATAATAAATGTATTAACCCCTAAAGCTAAGTCTAACCCTAACCCTAACACCCCCTAAGTTATTTAATCTAACGAAATAAATTATTTCTTATTAAATAAATTAATCCTATTTAAAGCTAAATACTTACCTATAAAATAAACCCTAAGATAGCTACAATATAATTAATAATTACATTGTAGCTATTTTAGGATTTATATTTATTTTACAGGCAACTTTGTATTTATTTTAACGAGGTACAATAGTTATTAAATAGTTATTAACTATTTAATAACTACCTAGCTAAAATAAATACAAAATTACCTGTAAAATAAAACCTAACCTAAGTTACAATTACACCTAACACTACACTATCATTAAATTAATTACATAAATTAACTACAATTAAATAAAACTAATTACAATTAAATAAAATTAACTAACGTACAAACCCCCCCCCACTAAATTACAGAAAATAAAAAAAATTACAAGAATTTTAAACTAATTACACCTAATCTAAGCCCCCTAATAAAATAAAAAAGCCCCCCAAAATAATAAAATTCCCTACCCTATATTAAATTACAAATAGCCCTTAAAAGAGCTTTTTGCGGGACAAAGTAATCAGCTCTTTTACCTGTAAAAAAAGAAATACAACCCACCCCCCAACATTAAAATCCACCACCCACACACCAAACCCTACTCTAAAACCCACCCAAACCCGCCTTAAAAAAACCTAACACTAACCCCCTGAAGATCACCCTACCTTGAGCCGTCTTCACCCAGCCGGGCACAAATGGACCTCCAGACCGGCAGAAGTCTTCATCCTATCTGGGCAGAAAAGGACATCCAGACCGGCAGAAGTCTTCATCCAGGCGGCATCTTCTATCTTCATCCATCTGGAGCGGAGCGGGTCCATCTTCAATTCATCCGACGCGGAGCATCCTCTTCCATCGACTTCCTAACACTGAATGAAGGTTCCTTTAAATGACGTCATCCAAGATGGCGTCTCTTGAATTCCGATTGGCTGAAAGGATTCTATCAGCCAATCGGAATTAAGGTAGGAAAAATCCTATTGGCTGATGCAATCAGCCAATAGGATTGAAGTTCAATCCGATTGGCTGATCCAATCAGCCAATAGGATTGAGCTTGCATTCTATTGGCTGTTCCAATTAGCCAATAGAATGCGAGCTCAATCCTATTTTGGGGGGCTTTTTTATTTTATTAGGGGGATTAGATTAGGTGTAATTAGTTTAAAATTCTTGTATTTTTTTTTATTTTCTGTAATTTTTTGTACTTTAGTTAATTTTATTTAATTGTAATTAGTTTTATTTATTTGTAGTTAATTTATGTAATTATTTTAATGATAGTGTAGTGTTAGGTGTAATTGTAACTTAGGTTAGGTTTTATTTTACAGGCAATTTTGTATTTATTTTGCTAGGTAGTTATTAAATAGTTAATAACTATTTAATAACTATTGTACCTAGTTAAACCAAATACAAACTTGCCTGTAAAATGAAAATAAATCCTAAAATAGCTACAATGTAACTATTAGTTATATTGTAGCTATCTTAGGGTTTATTTTATAGGTAAGTATTTTGTTTTAAATAGGAATAATTTAGTAAATAATAGTAATATTTATTTAGATTTATTTAAATTGTATTTAAGTTAGGGGGTGTTAGGGTTAGACTTAGGTTTAGGGTTTAATTACTTTATTATAGTGGCGGTGGTGTAGGGGGGGCAGATTAGGGGTTAATAAATATAATGTAAGTGGCGGTGGGCTCCGTGAGGGGCGGTTTAGGGGTTAAACAATTTATTTAGTTGCGGCGGGGTCCTGGATCGGCAAGATAGGGGTTAATAACTTTATGTAGGTGGCGGCGGTATAGGGGGCGGCAAATTAGGGGTTAATAGGTATAATGTAGGTGGCGGCGGGGTCCGGGAGCGGCGGTTTAGCGGTTAATATATTTATTATAGTTGCGGCGGGGTCCGGGAGCGGCGGTTTAGAGGTTAATAAGTATAATGTAGGTGGCGGTGGTGTAGGGGGGGCAGATTAGGGGTGTTTAGACTCGGGGTACATGGTAGGGTGTTAGGTGTAGACTTTTTCCATAGAAATCAATGGGATATCGGGCAGCAGCGAACATGAGCTTTCGCTGCTGTCAGACTCCCATTGATTCCTATGGCATCCGCCGCCTCCAGGGGGGCGGATTGAAAACCAGGTACGCTGGGCCGGAAAAGTGGCGAGCGTACCTGGTAGGATCTTGATAACTTCCAAAAGTGGTCAGATTGTGCCGAACTTGCGTTCGGAACATCTGGAGTGACGTAACCATCGATCTGTGTCGAACTGAGTCTGGCGGATCGTATGCTACGTCATTAAATTCTACTTTTGCCGGTCTCTAGCCTTTGATAACTAAGGCGAATCAGGCTCGCCACAAATACGCTGCGGAATTCCAGCGTATTTGCGGTTGACAGCTTGATAAATAGAGGCCATAGAATCTATTCTGTATAAACCACCAGCTAGAATATTGAATGAAAAAATAAACAATATCAATAACCTGATTTATATACTGGGTCAATATGCAATGAAAAAATATGCAATGAAAATGTAAGTATTAAGTACAAATATTAAAAATATCGTAATGGGTTCAGCATATCCCACAATCTGGCATATTTTGGTGGGCACTATCAGAGAAACTGTAAAGGAACTAAGTGACTATAGGGATCTAAATAGATAAATTAATTATAATCATTAATTGATAATGAACTATTTACCCTCAAATGTTCTTAAAACTTACATAAAGACAAAGTAAGAATATAAAAAACAATATTTCAATACAAAACTAAAAAGTTTCAATATTATTAAAGTAGCCAAAGTACTTGGAAAAACATATATATTGTATTGAATTAGATTTAGGACAAAGTAATTATTTTAAATGCTAAATCTTATAAAAAAATGATTAAATATTTGAATGTTAATTAACAGTGTCAACATATTGGAAGCCTTTAAAATTATTATTACTGGGTAGACTATAACTATATAGTAAAATGAATACAAATGTGGAAATTCACATTGTTTTATAAGTGTTTTTTTTTTTTTTTTATTTCACTGAGATCCATAAAGATCCAAAAGGTTTCCTAGTTTTGAAAGAAATCATCTAAAACACTTCTCATTTTTTTTTTTTTTTTAAAGAATGACAACGCTCTCTACCCTGGAATGTAAACTGTTTTAATGTCTCTGGAGGTGTTTTCCTTCTGATGCTTTTGTATGCTCATCCTTAATGGACATCAAATGCTCTTACTCTGTCCTTGATGGGATATGTAGTTCTACATACATACTGTAGGTGACACTGTTGACAATAAAATCACTTTAACAGGTTGGATGATCTCTGTAATGATTATTGCTTGATATGGAGCACTTGAAAGGATCATTAATGGGGGGGGGGGAATGGGGGAACAGTTTGAAAAGTATTTTGGATAGATTTTCTACAAAAGCTTACTAGTAAGTTACCTATTATGGGCCAGATTACATTCTCTTGCGTGTGTTGGGTAGCGCTCGTATTACAAGTTAAAAGTAAAGCATTTAGTTCACGGGCTAACCCGATGCACGTAAACATTTTAGTCAACTGAGCAAAAAATGTGCAACCCCGATCGCATAGTCTCAAGTGGCTAAACCGGCATGAAAATATAAATATTTCAAATTCCAATGTTCTTCATATAGCAAAATATGTTCTATTTATTCATAAATACATATTTCTACATATATCTGATGGTATTTTAGTACAATATATATTTATATATACATGATTATTTATAGATATATACAGATATATATAGGAATATCTATTTATAAATAATTTGACCATATTCCCCTATGTGAAAAACATTGGAATGTGAAACATTTACAGTGCATTTTCAGTATAACATTTTTTTTAAAATGAATATTGCATAAATATGCTTTCACCTGGTTAACTGCAATGGGCTCTAATGCACTTATGTGTGCACATATGTATTTATGTGTTTATACGTGTATAAATGTTATACACATATAAATACATATGTACACATACATACATAGATACATATATATATATATATATATATATATATATATATATATATATATATATATATATAGATATCCAAAATTCCAGATCTTGCCCACAAGTGGAAAACTGCCTGGGTGCAACTTTAAACAACAAATAGCAGCCAAAAAGAAGTGCACTCTCAGGTCTTTCACAGCAAAAGTTACTTTATTGATGTAACGTTTTCGGAGGACTTGCTTCCTTCATCAGCATAGTAAAATAAACACAAAACACAAAATAAATAGTGTCATACTTACAATTAACATTCAAAACCATGCCCTTTTCCCTTGGCGCCAAACTGCCGATGTTGGAACGCATACTGCGTTCCACCGGCGATAAGAACCGGAAGTGGTGTTACATCACTTCCGGAAGACAAATATTACTAGTGAATAGCCCCCTATATGAGGGACCGCCTATTGAATTCTTACTGGCATTGATCGATTTTTGTCTCAGTAAGAATTATTTCAGATTTGAGGACAAATTTTTTCTGCAAATAGCAGGTACAGCCATGGGGTCATCCATGGCCCCCTCATATGCGAATCTATTCATGTCCCACTTTGAGAATCTGTACCTATGGGGTAAATGTGACTCTTCTATCATTTTCTACCGTAGGTTCATAGATGATATCTTTTTGATCTGGAGAGGGGGCATGGATGAACTCCATGGCTGGTTTGATCTGTTTAACCAGAGTTCGGTTTAAAATGTCTGCTGATTTACACTCCATCAATTTTCTTGATCTTAAGGTGTATAAAACGGCACAGGGACTGGGGTGCACACTATTTAGCAAACCTACAGACAGGAATTCCCTGTTGAGATCAGATAGTTGTCATCCCCCAGCACTCCTGAAGGGCATATTAAAATCACAATTAATCAGGACAGTGAGGAACAACTCTGACCCTATGAAGGGAGCCTCCTAGTTGTTGGAAATGGGTGCAAAATTTGCTGAGAGAGGGTATAAGTCACAAGACATCAAACAGATGATGGAAGAAGTATCACAATACACACAAACACAACTGTTAACAAAGAAACAAAGACAAACCACAGATGAAAAGCTCATAATGGCTACCACATTCTCTCCCAGTACTAGAAAAGTGGGATCGATTCTAAGAACACATTGGCCGATTGTGTCATCTGACCCAAAGCTACGCTTTAGTAACCACCTCACACCTATGGTGGGATACAGGAGGGGCACAAACCTGCAGGACCTACTGGTCAAAACGGACCCAAGGGCAAGCTACAGATCCATGACATATACTAACATCAAGGGATCGTATAGATGTCTGGGGTGCACCACCTGTAATGGTCTTATGAACACGAAGATATTCCATCACCCACACACCAATCGACAATTTAGTATTCGTCACTCTATCACCTGTACAACAACATTTGTCATATATCTGTTGGTGTGTCCGTGTTCTCGCTTTTATGTGGGCAAGACGACGGGCACCCTCAGAGAAAGAATGGCAAATCATTGTCATGCTATCCGGGTAACTCTGAAGTCTGGAGATTCAGACCAACCTGTGGCCAGGCATTGTGCACAACATAAACATCCGGTGGCATCAATAAGATACACACTCATTGATCATGTCCCCCCTTTGGATAGGGGTGGGGACAGGGGCAAGATACTCCTACAGCGGGAAGCACAGTGGATGTACCGATTGGGCACGGTACACCCAGGTGGACTTAACACAACTCCCGATTTCAAAGCATTAATGTAATGTGGCACTAAGGTGTGATACATTCTAAGGGTACGGTACCTAGACTACCATGACTCTGTGAGTTCTGGGCTCGACAGATCCCGTTAAGGGGGGTGGATGTGCCCAGATATACTCACAGCACCAGGTATGGGGGACTTTGGTACTTCCAGTTCCTGAGTGGAAGTCAGGTAGTGGTGCCTTGGAGTTACCATGCACTGCTTAACACACATAGCCATTCCATCATTACAAGGCTCACTGAATTGGTTAAACATCCATGTAGCTTACAACGAATGCCTTATAAAACCATATGGGTATGATGGTCCAAAATTCTAGCATCTAAGGACAACCCATATAGGTCAACCTAGGTGGATAAAATACCTTTATTTTCTACAATCGACAGAGTGTATCAAATTCAACAAAGATGTAAAGATACGATGATGCTCCTAGAACAGCTAGAAGATACAGTAGAGTGATATAATATGTGAAAAAATATGTGAAATAATATCCTGAAGAAACATGGGAGTAATATAAAACTACAGTCGGTTCTGTGACAAGAAGGACATGATACATCCTGGGAATTATAGAGTCATACCATCACCCAGTGGGACTTTTGCATTGAATGCAGGAACCATAATTTATGTTTATTTTAATTTTTAATTTTTATTTTCCTTTTTTTTGTGATCCTTATTGAAGCAGAAATATTCAATAAGGGGTTAAGCATGGAATGTGTGGTAACATTGTTTTTAGCAAAAACTAAGGTTCATGGAGAGAATGACTTAGTCATAGCTAGCCAGTTAATTATAACTGGGGGGATTTTATTAGTGGATTGCCTATTGAAATAACTAGGAGCTCACAAAGCATAGGGTTCCTACATATCATTTATATTATGTTATTAGGGATATCCTACCCTAAATATAGGCAATATACATTATCACCCTGGAAAGTGTGTATACATTGCAATCCTGAGGGATGTGTCCGCATTATTTAGATGTAATCTAACAATCTTTAAAGGTATTCCTTACCCAAAAGAAGTAGGGATGACATTTTAATGCAGCAGTGTATAACTTTAAATCTTCAGTATAATACAAAATTACACGCTACCAAAGTAGGCAATGTATTTCCCTATCTTTTTTTTTTTTTTTTTTTAAACACATATGCGTATGATTAAGCATTGCACAGTTTAAAGTCCATAAGTTACTACACAAATTCAGTGTGCACATTGTTTGAAAAAGTTTTTTCAGTATGCGAGTGGGACACGATTAGTGTATATAGGTTGCCATGGCAACGGGCAAGCCGTTGTGGAATAACACTTATTTCCTGCACATGTTTTTCAGATTACAGTATCTGTCATTAAGATACACCGAGTGGACATGCTTTGAAATTTTTGATTCACTGTACACGATTTATTGTATTCAATATCGTCAATATTGTTAGTAATATTTGTCTTCCGGAAGTGATGTTGCACACCACTTCCGGTTCTTATCGCCGGTGGAACGCAGTATGCGTTCCAACATTGGCAGTTTGGCGCCAAGGGAAAAGGGCATGGTTTTGAATGTTAATTGTAAGTATGACACTATTTATTTTGTGTTTTGTGTTTATTTTACTATGCTGATGAAGGAGGCAAGCCCTCTGAAAACGTTACATCAATAAAGTAACTTTTGCTGTGAAAGACCTGAGAGTGCACTTCTTTTTGGCTGCTATATATATATATATATATATATATATATATATATATAATATATAAATATATATATATATATATATATATATATATATACAGTGGATATAAAAAGTCTACACACCCCTGTTAAAATGTCAGGTTTCTGTGATGTAAAAAAATGAGACTAATATGGTTGCATAAGTGTGCACACCCTTAAACTAATACTTTGTTGAAGCACCTTTTGATTTTATTACAGCACTCAGTCTTTTTGGGTATGAGTCTATCAGCATGGCACATTTTGACTTGGCAAGATTTGCCCACTCTTCTTTGCAAAAACACTCCAAATCTGTCAGATTGCGAGGGCATCTCCTGTGCACAGCCCTCTTCAGATCACCCCACAGATTTTCAATCGGATTCAGGTCTGGGTTCTTGCTGGGCCATTCCAAAACTTTAATCTTCTTCTGGTTAAACCATTCCTTTGTTGATTTGGATGTATGCTTTTGGTCGTTGTTATGCTGAAAGATGAAGTTCCTCTTCATGTTCAGCTTTCTAGCAGAAGCCTGAAGGTTTTGTGCCAATATTGACTGGTATTTGGAACTGTTCATAATTCCCTCTAGCTTAACTAAGGCCCCAGTTCCAGCTGAAGAAAAACAGCCCCAAAGCATGATGCTGCCACCACCATGCTTCACTGTGGGTATGGTGTTATTTTGATGCTGTAGTTGTTTTTGCACCATACATATCTTTTGGAATTATGGGCAAAAAGTTCAACCTTGGTTTCATCAGACCATAACACCTTTTCCCACATGCTTTTGGGAGACATCAGATGTGTTTTTGCAAAATGTAGCCTGTCTTGGATGTTTTTCTTCGTAAGAAAAGGTTTTCATCTTGCCACTCTACCCCATAGACCAGACATATGAAGAATATGTGAGAATGATGTCACATGTACCACACAGTCAGGACCTGCCAGATATTCCTGTAGCTCCTTTAATGTTGCTGTAGGCCTCTTGGTAGCCTCCCAGACCAGTTTTCTTCTCGTCTTTTCATCAATTTTGGAGGGACGTCCAGTTCTTGGTAATGCCACTGTTGTGCCATATTTTCTCCACTTGATGTGTCCATGGTATATCTAATACCTTTGAACAATGAGATCCCTCTGATGCTCTGGAAGCTCTCTGTTGACCATGGCTTTTGCTGTGGGATGCGACTAAGAAAATTTCAGGAAAGACCAACTAGAGCAGCTGAACTTTATTTGGGGTTAATCAGAGGCACTTTAAATGATGGCAGGTGTATGCTGACTCCTATTTAGCATGATTTTGAATGTGATTGCTTAATTCTGAACACAGCTACATCCCCAGTTATAAGAGGGTGTGCACACTTATGCAACCACATTATTTTAGGTTTTTTTTGTTTTCTTCCCTCCACCTAAAAGATTTCAGTTTGTTTTTCAATTGAGTTGTACAGTTTTATAGGTCACATTAAAGGTGGAAAAAGTTCTGAAATGATTTATCTTTGTCTCATTTTTTTACATCACAGAAACCTGACATTTTAACAGGGGTGTGTAGACTTTTTATATCCACTGTATATATATGTTCAGCCCGCTCTATGACCAATCATAAAGCCAGATACAAATGTATTAATGAAGACACTTTTTGAAAATGCACAATACACAACTGACGCGCGACCTATACGTCATCAGCGAGCGTGCATTCACCTGAGCACGCTTCATTGACTTTTGACAAAGTTGATAGCCAACGGTGAATGGAAGCAATAGTCTCACAGTCAATGTCTGTGCAGCAAGCTGAAGCCCCAATGATCTTCGTTTTTGCTTATGGCCAGCTTGTTATTAAAAGATTTAAATAAAAAGCTTTTCATTCCACAACAGCCTCCTTATCTCATGACACCTTAAAGATTTTATTTGGTTCAGTTACTGGGAGATAACATACTGTTCCAATAAAATAAATCAATTGAAGAACCCTTTTGTAAGTTTTTACTGAATGTTAGTTATATTCTGGGACAGTAACACGTCTCTGTGCCTCACCGCTGAACTTAGACGAGCTTTTATTTAGCGCACGTCTGTGTTCGCACTTGCGGTGACATCACCATAGGGGCTGGAGCATGTGCCCTGCATAAAAGGGAGTGCGACCAAGTGGCCGCACATCTAGAAAATATGGAAATGGATATAGGTAAGAATAACCAAAAGCGGGTATTTCAAAAAACCTTTTAGAAACTTTGAAAACGCTTTATAACAAATGCTCCACAGTAATTGGTTTGCTTTTGCCTGCTACTTACATTAAAAGTAATTTACATTTTGGATAAACTGTCCCTTTAAAGTCCTTTGCCTGCCTTTTTTTCTAACACCTGAGACCTCAAATCTTTGAGCCCTTATAACTTTTTTTGTGCAATATTTTATTTTAATGAATTTTATTAGATAGTGTTATTATAAGTGTAACCATACTTTGTAATTTATGTTTGATGTGTTTAGTGACACTTTTTTGTTTCGTGAAACAGTTAACCAGAGCTCGGAGGATGTGGTAATCATTCTAGAGTAAATCAGGATTTCGCATTTACTTTCAACTTGTAATATTAGCAGTAAACCCAAAATGCTCAAACAGCCGCAATAAATCCCTTTCCGCTTGCCCGTAACTGTTAATGTGCTACTCATAATCTGGCCCGATATTTGCACTGCACACTACCTATCCACAGCCTTCTTTAAAGTGAATGTAAAGTTGTGAGATTTTTTTTTATTATAAATTAGGCCCATCCGTCGATAAGCATAGTTGCTAAGTTTTTTAATGTTATATTTTAATCTAAATAGGATTTACAAATATTATTAACATTTTCGGTTACCGTGCCTCGCTCTTCCCATGCCCGACTTCCTGCTCTAAGATATCATTATAGTAGAGAGCGGTTCCACCCACTCCCTACGTCAACACTTTAGGCTCGCTCCTGGGACACAAGCTTTGTGCATACCCAAGTCGGATGTATATGTCACAATGTAAACAATGAATAACGAGATTCATAGTTTAATATTGTTAATGAAAGATACATATTGCTTCACTGTGATCGTGATCCCATAGACTGAATGAACATTTTAAATACAAGTTAGTATTAGTTTATTTTCAAGAAGGATAACAATGAATTCCATTCTAAAATATATTTTTCATAAATGTTTATTTTTAATAAATCAGCTGTGACAGTATGTTCTTTCATTCATGTGTAATAGTTTCAAATGGATTGCTATATTAGATTTATATTAAAAAGTATTATTATGTTTATAGATATCTTATTTTAGTGATAGTTGCTGTTCAATATTCATCTGAATTTCCTATATGTATATGCAAAAAAATATATATACTTGTGTAAAAATAGATTAAATTATATATCGGAATACATATATTATATATACAAAACACGGAAGGGGACTGCACTCTCAGACTGGACTGGGTACATATCCCATGACTCTGCAACATGCTCAGCCCTGGGTGCTCAATGGCACTCACAGGAACCTGTGCTGTCCCCAGAGTCATAGGCAGTTAACCCCAGACAGGTCTGGGTGCAAGGCCCATAGGGAAAATTACAAAACAAATTAATACAACACACAGAGAGAGTCCAGCGCTCACTTACAAGCTCTCAGCTAAGATTAAAAGAAAAAATAGAAGGGTTAGTTACAGCATTTGGCCAAATGGGACAAGCCCAGGTACCACATCAAGGTCCCTTCCAAAACCTGAATCCCTAAAACAGCCACACAATGCAAGCTCTCAATAAAACCAACTGGGAACAAGTGAAGGGTGCACCGGCTTATGTAATCACAATAGACCTATACAAAACACAGAAGGGAACTTCACTTTAAGACTGGACTGAGTACACATCCCATGACCCTGCAACATGCTCAGCCCTGGGTGCTCAATGGCACTCACAGGAAGCTGTTTGTTTGATTGAGAGCATGCATTGAAGTGATTCCCTAGTGTGACAAACACACATGCGTCACACGGGAGTGCACATTTAGTTTGGAAGAAAGGAAAATCAATTGCGCATGCGATATAGATTAAGGGGGCAGATTAGATAGAGTTCTGGTTGCCTACAGCCTGGATTTCAACTGGCTAAGAAAAAAAACGTCATAAGAAAAAAAATAAAAAATACACAGAGCCGGGTGGAATACGTGATGATAGTAATCCAAATTATAAAGGTAATAACTTTGATCGCATTCAAAAAACAGCGGATTTACAGTAGCACAACTTTTACAATCACTTTAAAGGGACACTAAAATAAAAATTAAAATTTCACGATTCGGATAGAGCATGCAATTTTAAAGAACTTTCCAATTTAGTTCTGTTATCAAATAAATACATAAATACATATATACACATTTATAAACATATGTATACAGTATATACATATATGTATACATATACATATTTAGGGATATATATGTATGTCTATATTAAAGCCCCTTGCAGCCTTTTTTTTTAAAACCTGAGATCTCATATCTATGAGCTCTTATAACTTTTTTTTGCAATAATATTTTTTATTTTTTTATTACAATGTGTTATTATGAGTGTAACTGTACTGTGTAATGTATTTTTTATGTGTTTTGTGAAACTTGTTTTGCTAAACAGTAAACCCAGTGGAACTACTGAACAGAGGGCCCTAGTGCCCTGGGCCCTCCAAAGATACTTCAGTAGTATGTAATAGTAAACACTATTAATGCTGCTCTGTATGATTATGAGGATAGATAGATGGACCTGCAACCTATACTTATAAAAGGCTCCCCTGCATTAGAATTGTACATATTCTGAACATGCCATATGTATAGACTGGCTGCTATGGGCCCGCTCAGCACCTGGGCCCTGGTGCCTCCGCACCTGCTGCACCAATGAAAGTTCTGCCCCTGAGTTAACCAGAGCTCTGAGGACGAAGTAATCATTCTAGCGTAAATCTCGATTGCGCTTAAGTGCTCGCATTTACTTTCAACTTTTAATATGAGAGGAAAACCCGACACGCGCGTTACTGTTAGCGCTCCACTTGTAATCTGGCCCATCATTCTCTGTTTGTAAAGCCTACACTCCTGCTTTTTACCCTAATGATCACACATTTCTAGTGAGGTATAAGGAAGAATAAAGGAAGAAGTATGAGCCAGTCCCCCTGCCCACTTAGCACTTCTACCATTAGTTTAACTTGCTGCATGGACTAACTAATAAATCAGGAGCTGCAGACACACCAGTAGCTGAAATGTACACTCTCACTCACTACTCAATAAGCTTAACCCTATCAGCTCTGCACATAGTTCATAGTTATGTATGGAGCTCACATTCACGTCTCTTCAAATTTGCTTTATTCTTTTGGTATCCTTTGTTGAAAATCATGTATACATATATTCAGCAGCAGTAATGCAATACTGGGAGCTAGCTGGTCATTAGTGGCTGAACACATTTGTCTCTTGTCATTGACTCGCCAGATGTGTTTAGCTAGCTCCCAGTAGTGTATTGTTGATTTCGAACTGACTTAAGCTATTTATTTTATCCCTTAGCAAGTAACAGTGCAATAATACAATGCAGTAACCCACTTTGCACTTTTATATAATTTTAACTAATACTAGTCTAGTTGTTCCCCTATAGAAAATTATCCACTAGGGGCCAACTTTGGTAGTGATGTGATCGTCTTAATAAAGCTTCTCAATTAAGTGGTCTGTTTGACAGGGACAGTAAATTACTCCCTATTCACCTCCACAACTCCGGTTGTATTCCAAAGTGAAAAAACTATCATCAATGCCAATTCCGATAAAAATCAGCTTTTCATATTCCTTTGAGCCAGTGGTTATGCCTCCCCTAACTTCTATCTATCTACAGCTACTCTGTGCTTAAATAAATACCTTCAGGCTAGTCTCACATTTTATTGTATGTAAATAAAGGTATTTGTTTTTAAAGGGACATTGTACACTAGATTTGTCTTTGCACAAATGTTTTGTAGATTATACATTTATATAGCCCATCTGGGAGTGTTTATGCAACAATGTATAGTTTTTCTTATTTTTTTAATAACATTGTGCTGATTATCAGACTCCTAACCAAGTCCCAAAGTATCAGATGTAGACTGAAGTCTACAGATTCCTGCTTGCTCCTGTTTGTGGAATGGGTCTTTTCAGAACAGCAAAGAGTCTGCTCTTCCTGCTTTCTCAGCTCCTTTCAATGGGTGTCCCAGTCTAACCTCATCAACAGTTCTAAACCTGGATGAAGTACATTTTTAAAAGGTTTTATACTGGATTTTTATATCAGTATCTGTGCATATTCTTCTTTATAATAGTGTCTATTACATGCAGTTATATGACAATTGGTGTATACTGTCCCTTTGACCAATCAGTCTAAAGTGCAGTTGTCACTAGAGGATGCACCCAGCTGCTGCTTTCTTTCTGTTCTCTTCTTTTGTCTGCTGCAGCATTCACGTTCCATACTACTGGGGTTTCTTTATATTATCCCTCTAGCATAAATACAGAAAAGTTATGCCCTGTATGTACTAATGTACTATTAAAAAATAGATGCAGGTACCTTGGATCTTGTATATAAGAAATGGTTTATAATGGAACTGCTGAAGTGTCCGTTTTTAAAATTTCATAGTAATTCTTTGCTTGTAATACATTAGAGGCCATTTATATTCAAGTCTGCCTCTGCCATTGTCTGTCTGTGTTGGCATGTTGTCCAGACATATTATTTAATGAATAAAGCAAGATCTGAGCACTGATACTGCTTAGTTTATGAGTTTGAGGAAGCAGTATGGTGCAGTGCTGAGTGTAAAGTGTAAGCAAATGAATAGCGTAGTGATTTGTAATGATTAGACAAAATTAAAGACATTTTAACTGGTAGTTATCTACTGGATAAGTTAAATATGCATCTTCTAGATCTAATCAAATTAATCAGTATACGTTTAAATACGTCTTACAATGGAATTGTGATATATCACAAAGTAATGGAAACTGGAACATAATCTATTCAATTGGTCCTGTACCAACCATTTTTTGACTATCTGTTCTGTTTTGTTTTTATGTAAGAACTAGTCCAGACTTTGATGAGATTATTGAATTGGTTCAAAATAGACACCGATTTACTATTTGTGTTATATATAAATCTGTCCTCATCAGCAAAATCTGAGGGGAAAAAAGGGACTGTGAATGCAGGTTTTAAAGAAAAATAAATAAATAGTAAGAGCTGAACTTACCTTCTAAACAAGGTGACAAAAATCTAGTGTAACACATAGGAGGTGCAGAAGTTAGTCCTAAACAAGAAAGAAAAGAGGCATAACTAGAAAATAACTGGCCTAATATGTATAAACCCACCATAATGTGTTCATTATGTCATCAATATACCTACATGCTTCTCTGAGTAAACAATTATCCCATAAAGGAATACATATTTTTACAGGATCACAAAGCTTCTCTTTAGATTCTCCATTTTCATTGGCCTTGCCAGTTCTTGCTTCATTGTCTTACCAGTCTCAACAGTTTCTATTTTATGCAGGCAATGTAATAAAGATTGAAGTGATAAGTAAAATATAGTTAATCTACTCCATAGAATAGTATAGGAACTGGCAAATCTGGAAGATGATAGAGAGGCTGGATAGTTTGTCTAGTTTTATGTTTGCCTGTAGAGTATGAAGTTTTATGTAAGAAATCTTACAAAGACAATTCATCTTCAATGTGTAATATGATCTGATGTGTATTCTATGCAGCGCTACCTGTTAACTTTGTAAAATCTGCATAGCGTGTTGCTTCTTTTTATCTGTTGTATCTGCCCTGATAACTGAGTTCAAAATGCTTTTTTAAACTGTTTACTGACACCTGCAGCCTCAGGCAAGAAAGAACTTGCTTGTTTTGCCAGAAAAAGCCACTTCCAACCAAACTGCTTTTATCTTCTGCTGTTCTACTTGTGTTAAATGCTCTACAGTAGTTCAACTACTTAAAAGGACAGTGTACTGTGACATTATTTTTCCCGTTAATGTGTTTCCAATGACTTGATATACCAGCAGCATAAAATGTATGAGAAATTGCTTCTTTAGTTTTAATTTTGTATATGAAATAAATGATTTTGTTTTTTGACACCACAACCCATCAAAATGGGTTGAGCTTGAAGGGAAATTAGATTCCCTAATATTAACACTTTCTGTACACCCAAATGCTTCCTTATCTTATCGCTGTTTGTATACCAAATCCCAGTACATAGAGAGAACAACTGGAAATTAACATTTTATTACGTATCTTGCCTACCTCCCATGGGGAGTGTAATTTCTTCTGCTAATTTACTCATATTTTTGGTAGCCTATACTTAAGTATATAAACTTTTAGTATAAGTGGCAGTACCACCGAAAAAAATCAACTATTTAAAATGTTGCTATAAAGGCAAAGCAACTATTTGTAAACAATTTAATACCCTCCAGCAGGTCAAATGTATCATTGTGAAAAATTAAAGGGGAGAACAATTTAGGTTACACTGTCCCTTTAAATGGACAGGCATCTCTCAATATTGTTAATGTTATCATGTATATGAAAACTCCTTTTTAAGCCCTTTACGCCATAAGATGTATATATACGTCAAAGCTTATTGTACCGCATAACATATATATATATGTTGAAGCTGCAGGAAGCTCCAGCAGTCTCAGCTTTCAAGTTACAGCCGAGAGCTGGAGTTCCTGAGCTCCAGGCAACCTCCGGTTCCATATGAAGGCAGATTCCAGACCGTTACAGACAGTGACACTATGTGTGTCACCATCTGTAATGTAACAATCATCTGCTGGTGCCGGCGGGAGTTATGGGAGGGGAAGCAGGCTCTATTTCTGTTTAAATGGAGTGATAGCAAAAATGCTAAACATTCTCTGGTATTTTGGGCAAGTACCTGGTAGCGAAGGGGTTAAACATAAAATATGTTTTTTTTTGCATAGAAAAAGTTAAACTGTTTGTTTTAATCTTGAAGCTAACTGAAAAATGAAGTTGTCCTTTAAAAACTGATACCTTACTGAGAGCTCACACTTACCTCAAAATCATACAAATAGAACATGTTTTCTCTTTTTTCAGTATAGGAATATGCATTTTACAACAAACCAAAAATTGTAAAACATTTTAAAATTATTTCTTTACATGCATCAAAGTTAAACAATGACCTTTGTGAATCTTTCAAGGTTCTTGGCTGTATCTTACATACTATTTATTTATAAGTATCATACCTGAATTTAAATGTTAATTCTATTTTAAGGATTTAAAGGGACAGTCTACACCTTAGTCATCTTAAAATCGTACCTTAGATTAAGCTGCAAATATCCTTCTGCACCCTTTCTATATCATGCAGCAGGAACAGTAAAAAAAGTTATTTTACAATGAATATTGTTTCTGGTCATTTTGAAATGGCTGTCAAGCTCTGCCCACTGATGACATCACAATCTGGGCTGCATCTAGGCACTCTGCTGAATAGCATTGACACTCTGTTTAATCTAATTAGTGAGTCTTTTGTAACTAGTGAAGTCTTTAATGCAGCCCAGATTTGGATGTCCGGAGGTGGAACTACCATTGGTGCAGCAGGTGCAGTGGAACCAGAGCCCAAGGGGTGGGGAGCCCATAGCAGCCAGTATACACATAGGCATCTGCAGAATGTGTACAATACTAATGCTGGGGAGCCTTTTACTAGTGCATGTCCAATCTATCTATCTATCTATCTATCTATCTATCTATCTATCTATCTATCATCTATCTATCTATCTATCTATCTATCTATCTATCTATATCTATCTTCAAAATCATTATACAGAGAAGCATGTATATTATTACTATTGCTTACAACTGAGTTACCTTTGGGGGGCCCCAAATTTTATTTGCACCAGGGCCCTCTGTTGAGAAGCTCTGCTACTGGTGATGTCATCAGTGGGCAGAGCTTGGCAGCCATTTCAAAGTGACCAAAACCAATAGTAATTTTAAAATAACTTTTTTTTACTGTTACTACTGCTTGATACCAAAAGGGTGCAGGAGGATGTTTGCAGCTTAATCTAAAGTAAGACTTTAAGATGACTAAGGTGTAGACTGTCCCTTTAATACCTAAGGTCCTATTATCTTCTGGCTATTCAAGTGTAATTTACCACACGTTCTTTGGTTTATCTGTTATTCATATGTAGATATTGGTGGCCTAGTTAGACTTTATTGTGGTGGGGGAAGTCATTGGTTTACTGGGCACTAAGGGCTCGTTTCCATTGAGCTGTAATTAGGTTTGCGTGCGCTCGCAAAATGATAAATATGCTGTCGGAAGCAATTTCGTTCATCGACTGCTTCCAATGGTATGTTATACCTTCATTTTGGCAACCGAACTCTGACTGCCGAAAACATTTTCACATCCCATAGAAAGTATTAGAAGCCGCTAATCTATAAACTATACCAGGTTTCCAATGACACTGTCGGAGGCTGTCGATAAATTAACAAAAATTACACCCAGTTAAACTAGGTGTTAAAGAGGAAAAAGGTGCTTTTTGATGCTTAGTTCCTATTGAAATATACCCCGCCTCCCCAAATTAAACCCGGCACATCAAAACCCCTATATCCGCCATCCTCCCTCATCGCAACTAATAATAAAATGTATTAACCTCTAAACCGCCATCCCCCACAATGCAATTTACCTATTTAAACTATTAACCCCTAATCCGCCAACCCCCACATCACAAAGTACCTAATAAATGTATTAATCCTTAATCTGGCAAACCACATATCGCAAAGTATCTAATAAAGTTATTAACCCACTAGACGATAAACCTGCCTAGAGGGCAGTCTATGTTTAAAAAATTACAAACCCCAAAGGTGATATTACAAAAAAAAAAGTTAAATTACAGAAAAAAATAAACAAAGCTATCCAAGATAAAAAATTTAAACCTAAACTAATACCCCTATAAAAATAAAAAATCCACACCAGAATAAAAATACCCCTTAATCTAATACTAAACTACCAAATTAAACAGTTCCTTTTCCTAAAAAAAAATCCAATTACCACTAACAGTAAAACCCCTACCCAACCAACCCCCAAAATAAAAAAACTAAGTCTAAAAAAACCTAAACTACCCATTGCCCCTAAAGGGGCATTTGTATGGGCATTGCCCTTAAAAAGGCCTACAGCTCTTTTACTGCCCTTAAAAGGGCAATCAACTCTTTTACAGCACAAAAAGAAACCTAATCTAAAAAAAAAGCCTAAGACTAAGCCCCAAACAGGTACTCACCGTTCCTGAAGTCTGGCGGAGAATGTCTTCTTCCAGGCGGCTCCATCATCTTCTATCTTCATACGGAGTGAACGGGGCGCAGAGCGGAGGTGCAGAGCTGGCTTCCACGATGCGCGGATCTGGAGCGGCGGTCCTCAGCAGCGGCGGTCCAATGCGGCGTGGAGGCTCCTCTTCTTCTGATCTCCGTCATACACTAAAAATTTAATGCAAGGTACCGCATTCAATTTGGGGTACCTTGCATTCATATTGGCTGACATTTTGAAATCAGCCAATAGGATTAGAGCTACTGAAATCCTATTGGCTGTTCAAATCAGCCAATAAGATGTCAGTAGCTCTCATCCTATTGGCTGATTTCAAAATTATAGCCAATAGGATTTCAAGGTACCCCAATAAATATGGGGCACCTTGCATTTAATCTTCAGTGTGCAACCGACGATCACATGAAGAGGAGCCTCCACGCCGCTTTGGACCACCGCCGCTGAAGACCGCCGCTGAGGATCCGTGCATTGGGGAAGCCAGCTCTGCACCTCCGCTCCGTGCTGCCTTCGCTCCGGATGAAGACAGAAGATAATGGAGCCGCCTGGAAGAAGACCTTCTCCGCTGGACTTCATGAACAGTGAGTACCTATTTAAGGGTTAGATTTAGATGTTTTTGTTTTTTTTGTTTGTTTTTTAAGATTAGGGATTTAATGGGCTTGTAAAAGAGCTGAAGTAAAAGAGCTAAATGCCCTTTTAAGGGAAATGTCCATACAAATGCCCTAATGAGTAGTTTAGTTTTTTTTAGTGTTAGTTTTTTTTATTTTGGGGGTTTGGTGTGTGTGTGGGGGGGCTTTACTGTTAGGAGGGGACTTAGTATTTTTTAAATGTAAAAGAGCTGTTTAACTTAGGGCATTGCCCTACAAGAGGCCATTTTAAGGGCTGTTGGTAGTTTAGAATAGGGGGGTTTATATTTTGGTGGGGCTTTTTTATTTTCATAGGGATTAGGTTTAGTGTTTTTTTTATTTTTGATAATTTTGTTTATTTTTTTCTGTAATTTTAGACTTTTTTTAATTTTGCAATTTTATATTATTTTTTTTGTAATTTAATGTTAGGTTTTATTTTAATTGTAATTTAGTTTATGTTATTGGGGTTATTTTAGGAGGTGTTAGGTTAGGGGGCTTAATAATTAAATTTGTTTTTTACGTTGTGGGGGGTTGGCGGTTTAGGAATTAATAGGTTAATTAGGTTTATTACGATGTGGGGGTTTGGCAGTTTAGGGGTTAATAGGTTAATTAGGTTTATTGCGATGTGGGGGTTGCGGTTTAGGGGTTAATAGGTTAATTTGGTTTATTGTGATGTGGGGGGTTGGCGGTTTAGGGGTTAATAGGTTTATTAGGTTTATTGCAATGTGGGGGGTTGATGGTTTAGGGGTTAATATTTGAATTATGTTATTTGCGTTGTTTAATTTGCGGCTTAGGGGTTAATTACTTTATTATTTTGCAATGTGGTGGTTGGCGGTTTAGGTGTTTGTTAATACTTCATGCGAGAGGTTATTTTTATTTATTATACTTCGTGCGGGTGGTTAGGTTTTTTATTTCTCGCGGGTGGTTACGTGTTTTTTCGTAATTTTGTGCGGGCGCATGTTTTTTTTTTTTAAAGACTTCGTTTGCCTACGCTGCATCCAGGTGGATTCCGAAAATGGCAAGGTGGTGAAAGAATCCACCGAATGTGGATTCTTGTTTCACCACCCTGCCACTTTTGAAGCTTCGCTGCATCCAGGTGGATTCCTTTGGCTGCGCTCAAAGCCAACATTCCTTTGAGGATGCGTGCACAACTGGCGACACTGACGGACGCGTTACAAACGCGATTATAGTATAGATAATCTGCCATCCCCCTTTAACGCAAAGTATCTAATTACACTATTAACCCCTAAACCGCCATCCCCCACAAAACAAAGTACCTATTTAACCTATTAACCCCTAAACCACCATCCCTTCATAACGCAAAGTATTAATCTAATCACTAAGCCCCCTAATCTAACACTACCTAAATTAACCCCAATTACATAAAATAAAAAAGACTATTTTACTAATAAATTAATAAAAAATACCAAAATCAAAAATCCTAAATAAAAAATTAAAATAAAAATCCTAACATTACATAAAAAATAAAACCTAAGAGTAAATTTAAATGAAAAAAAAATCTAAGATTACAAAAATAAAAAAATCTAAGATTACATAAACAAATAAATTAAATTATCCAAAATAAAAATGGTAAACATAATCTAATACCCCTATAAAAACAAAAAAGCAAATAAAAACACCCCCTAAAAAGGGCTTTTTGTAGGACATTGCCCTGAAACAATTAGCTTTTACCTAAAAAAAAACTACAAATTAACCCCTAACAGTAAACCCCCCACCCACCTAACCCCCCAAAATAAGAAAAGACCTAACTCTATAAAAATCTAATTTACCCATTGCCCCTAAAGGGGCATTTGTATGGGCATACTAAAACAAATGGCAGGTTATTTATGATACAATAAACAGTTAAAGATACAGTAAGCCTTTTTACCACAACAAAAACAAAATGTAACATCTTTTACCATAAACATCAAAACCTCTTTATTTTAACACAACACACCATAAACAACACCGTTTACAAGCTATTTCTACAGAGCAAACACTAAAACAGAAAGGAAACTGTTTTACCACACCAAAACACCATTAAACAGATTGCAGACTATTAACGTGCTTTTAAAGTCATCTCAGGTGACAAGTCCTTGTTTATATATAGACATTCTAGTTTATATATACAGGTATTATATACAATCTTGCTCAAGCCCACAGGTATTTATATTCTCGGGTCAGGTGTATACAATCCTTCCCAAATACTATTCACATTACAAGAAAAAATGTCTATGGTGTTAATCTTAGCTTGTATCACTAGTTTAAAGTACTCCCAGAGGAAAGCTTCAATAATATACAGTTTGGGCCAGATTTCATGAAAGCCATGTTAGCGCTCCACTGTGTAATACCAGCGCACACTAATGTGCGCTTGTATTACAAGTCCACAGCAATGCGAACACAAGCTCGTGTTCTCATTGCTGGGAAGCATCACGAGACTGTGCCCAATAGGCTCCAGAGACAGCATCAGAACCTTGCACAGGGAAGGGGTAAGTAGCGCAGCGATAGCAGCATATTTTTAAATATATATGACTATATACATATATATTTATGTGTTAATATGTGTATATACATGTATTAACACAAAAATATATATGTATATAATCATATTCATATATATTTACTGGGAACACACAGTTCCCATAGACTGCAATGTGCCGTTTTTTTCTAACACCCCTCTCCCACCAACTTTAGACCCCCCAAAACTGCCTAGTGCAGTTGTTTTTAATTTAAAAAAATTCAACTTTTTTTTTAATTAAAAACTATAATGCCCTCTATTTAGGGCTGCAGAATCTGTTGGCGCTCTACAAATAACCGATAATAATAATAATAATAATTTTAATGGCATTTGGGGCACTTTTAGAAAATTAACCAGTGATCGGATCTCTGATTAATATTCGGAGTGCTAATTGCTATTGCAAGCTCGTGGCAGCAATAACCAGAAACTTGTAATGACTGATAGATGCCATTGGCTGTGATGCACATAACATTTATGTAATTTTGTTTTGTAGTTCAAGAAATACATTAATAAACACAAAAATTAAAACACATGGGGCAACATTACATATACGGCGCAGGCTTCAGCGCAAGCACTGCAACCCGCGCCGCACGTAATTTTACCTTGCACATCGTGGTATCCAATAAACCCTGCCGGCAGTTCATAAAGTGGAGTAAGTCGGAATAAACTAGCGGTCCAGAAATGAGCGTAAATAAAAAAATTTGGAGTCACCAGTGACTTACGGCACTTTAGAAACTGCCGGCGCCTAAGAAAAGTAAATAAAAATATTAAATCTCCCGTAAAAGTCTAACATGCCTCCCAAAAATGAGCCCGACACGTAAAAAACCTATATCCGCCATCAGACCCACATCAGAATTAATAAAAGTATTAACCCCTAAACCGACCCCCCCACATCGCAATTAAACTATTTAAACTTAATTAAACTTTTAACCCCTATATCCGCCATCAAACCCACACCGCAAGTAATAACTAGACTATTAACCCCTAAATCCGCCAACCCCAACATCACAAACTACCTATTAAAGTATTAACCCCTAAACCACCAAAGCCCACAACGCAATTAACCTATCAAAATATTAACCCCTAAACCGCCAAAGCCCACAACGCAAATAAATAATTAAATTACTAAGCCCCCTAACCTAACACCCCCTAAATGAACCCAAATTACCTAAATTACAAAATACTAAAGTTACTATTAAAATAAAAAAAAAACTAACACTACTTTAAAAATAAAAAATAAACTAGTATAAATTAAATTAAAGGGACAGTCTAGTCAAAATTAAAATTCTGGTGTAGCTACAATTACATAAAATAAAAAAAATCGAAGATTACAGAAATTTTTTTTTTTATCACATTTTAAAAAATTATACCTAATCCCTATGAAAATAAAAAGCCCCCCCAAAATAAAAACACCCCCTACTCTAAGAATAAACTACCAGTAGCCCTTAAATGGGCTTTTTGCAGGGCATTCCTCCAAGATAATCAGCTCTTTTACATTAAAAATACACAAAGCCCCCCCTAATAGTAAACAGACTCCAAAATAAAAAAACCTAACACTAAAAAAGCCAATAGGATGAGAGCTACTGAAATTCTATTGGCTATTAAAATCAGCCAATAGAATTTCAGTAGCTCTCATCCTATTGGCTGAATTGAGCAGTCAATAGGATTTGAGTAGCTCTCATCCTATTGGCTGATTTGAATTTGAAGAATAAAATCAGTCAATAGGAATTCAAGGAACGCCATTTTTAATAGGGTTACTGTTACGGGGGACTTTGTGTATTTTTAATGTAAAAGAGATGGTTATCTTGGGGCAATGCCCTGAAAAAAGCCCTTTTAAGGGCTACTGGTAATTTATTTTTAGGGGGTGCTTTTATTTTGGGGGGCTATTTTATTTTCATAGGGATTAGGTATAATTTTGTAAAATTTGATAATTTGTTTTTTTATTTTCTGTAATTTTAATTTTGACTAGACTGTCCCTTTAATTTATACTTAGTTTATTTTTTATTATTAAAGTAGTGTTAGTTTTTTTTATTTTAATAGTAACCTTAGTATTTTGTAATTTAGGTAATTTGGGTTCATTTAGAGGGTGTTAGGTTAGGGGGTGTTAGGTTAGGGGGCTTAGTAATATAATTATTTATTTGCGATGTGAGCTTTGGCGGTTTAGGGGTTAATACTTCAATAGGTAGTTTACGTTGTGGGCTTTGGTGCTTTAGGGGTTATTACTTTAATAGGTAGTTTGCGATGTTGGGGTTGGCGGATATAAGGGTTAATACTTTATTTGTAGTTGCGGTGTGGGTTTGATGGCGGATATAGGGGTTAAAACACTTTCGGCTAGATTACGAGTTTTGCGTTAGAGGCTATGCGGTGCTAACGAGCAGTTTTCTCTCACCGCTCACTTACCTGCAGCGCTGGTATTACAGGTTTCTACAATCCCGGCGTTAAAAGGCAAGAAGTGAGCTTTGAGCAAAATTGTGCTCCTTACCGCACTCCAATACCAGCACTGCTTAAGTCAGCGGTGAGCTGGTCGTACGTGCTCGTGCACGATTTCCCCATAGGAATCAACGGGGAGAGCCGGCTGAGAAAAAGTCTAACACCTGCAAAAAAGCAGCGTAAAACTCAGTAACGCAGCCCCATTGATTCCTATGAGGAAATAAAATGTATGTTTACACCTAACACCCTAACATGATCCCCGAGTCTAAACACCCCTAATCTTACACTTATTAACCCCTAATCTGCCGCCTCCGACATCGCCGACACCTACATTATATTTATTAACCCCTAATCTGCTGCCCCCAACATCGCCGACACCTACATTATATTTATTAACCCCTAATCTGCCACCCCAATGTCGCCGCCACCTACCTACACTTATTAACCCCTAATCTGCCGCCCCCAACGTCGCCGCCACTATAATAAACATATTAACCCCTAAACCGCAACACACTCCCGCCTCACAAACATGAGTTAAATATTATTAACCCCTAATCTGCCGTCCCTAACATAGCCGCCACCTACCTACATTTATTAACCCCTAATCTGCCGCCACTATACTAAATGTATTAACCCCTAAACCTATGTCTAACCCTAACACCCCTTAACTTAAATCTAATTACAATAAATCTTAATAAAAAATAATATTATTACCTAAATTATTCCTATTTAAAACTAAATACATGTAAAATAAACCCTAAGCTAGCTACAATATAAATAATAGTTACATTTTATCTAGTTTAGGGTTTATTTTTATTTTACAGGTAAGTTTGTATGCATTAACTATTTAATAACTACCTAGCTAAAATAAATACAAAAGTACCTGTAAAATAAAACCTAACCTAAGTTACAATAACACCTAACCTAACCCTACAATTAAATAAATTAACTAAATTAAAAACAATTAAATAAATTAAATTAAATTAGCTAAAGTACAAAAAAAACAAAACACTAAATTATAGAAAATAATAAACAAATTACAAGAAATTTAAACTAATTACACCTTTTCTAATAGCCCTATCAAAATAAAAAAAGTCCCCCAAAATAAAAAAAAACCCTAGCATAAACTAAACTATCAATAGCCCTTAAAAGGGCCTTTTGCGGGGCACTGCCCCAAAGAAATCAGCTCTTTTACCTGTAAAAAAAATACAAACAACCCCCCCAACAGTAAAACCCACCACCCACACAACCAACCCCCAAGTAAAATACTATCTAAAAAAACCTAACCTAGGGCAGTTAGCTCTTTTGCGGCCCAAACCCTAATCTAAAAAAATAAAACCCACCCAATACACCCTTAAAAAAACCTAACACTAACCCCCTGAAGATCGACTTACTGTTCTGAAGACCGGACATCCATCCTCAAGGAAGCGGCAGAAGTCTTCATCCAACCGGGCCAAAGTCCTCAATGAAGCCGGGAGAAGTCTTCATCCAAGCCGGGCAAAGTGATCCTCCTGACGGGCAGAAGTCTTCATCCAGACGGCATCTTCTATCTTCATCCATCCGACACGGAGCGGCTCCATCTTCAAGACATCCGACGCGGAGCATCCTCTTCATCCGGAGTCTTCTTACTGAATGATGGTTCCTTTAAATGACGTCATCCAAGATGGCGTTCCTTAGATTCCGATTGGCTGATAGAATTCAGCCAATCGGAATTAAGGTAGAAAAAATCCTATTTTGATTGGAACAGCCAATAGGATTGAACTTCAATCCTATTGGCTGATTGCATCAGCCAATAGGATTTTTTCTACCTTAATTCCGATTAGCTGATAGAATTCTATCAGCCAATTGGAATCTAAGGGACACCATCTTGGATGACGTCACTTAAAGGAATCGTCATTCAATAAGAAGACTCCGGATGAAGAGGATGCTCTGCGTCGGATGTCTTGAAGATGGAGCCGCTCCGCGTCGGATGGATGAAGATAGAAGATGCCATCTGGATGAATGCCCATCCAAATGCCCTTTTCAGGGCAATGGGGAGCTTAGGTTTTTTTAGATAGTATTTCATTTGGGGGGTTGGTTGTGTGGGTGGTGGGTTTTACTGTTGGGGAGTTGTTTGTTTTTTACAGGTAAAAGAGCTGATTTCTTTGGGGCAATGCCCCGCAAAAGGCCCTTTTAAGGGCTATTGATAGTTTAGTTTAGGCTAGGGTTTTTTTTATTTTGGGGGGCTTTTTTTATTTTGATAGGGCTATTAGATTACGTGTAATTAGTTTAAATATCTTGCAATTTGTTTATTATTTTCTGTAGTTTAGTGGGGTTTTTTTGTACTTTAGCTAATTTAATTTATTTAATTGTTTTTCATTTAGTTAATTTATTTAATTGTAGGGTTAGGTTAGTTGTTATTGTAACTTAGGTTAGGTTTCATTTTACAGGTACTTTTGTATTTATTTTAGCTAGGTAGTTATTAAATAGTTAATAACTATTTAGTAACTATTGTACCTAGCTAAAATAAATAAAAACTTGCCTGTAAAATAAAAATAAACCTTAAGCTAGCTACAATGTAACTATTAATTATATTGCAGCTAGCTTAGGGTTTATTTTATAGGTAAGTATTTAGTTTTAAATATGAATTATTTAGGTAATAATATTAATTTTTATTAAGATTTATTGTAATTATATTTAAGTTAGGGGGTGTTAGGGTTAGACTTAGGTTTAGGGGTTAATACATTTAGTATAGTGGCGGCGATGTTAGGGACGGCAGATTAGGGGTTAATAATATTTAACTAGTGTTTGCGAGGCGGGAGTGCAGCGTTTTAGGGGTTAATATGTTTATTATAGTGGTGGCGATGTCCGGAGCGGCAGATTAGGGGTTAAAGTGTTTGAGATGCGGGAGGGCCTCGGTTTAGGGGTTAATAGGTAGTTTATGGGTGTTAGTGTACTTTTTAGCATTTTATTTATGAGTTTTATGTTACGGCGTTGTACCATAAAACTCTTAACTACTGACTTTTAAATGCGATAGGGATCTTGGAGGTAGAGGGTGTATCGCTCACTTTTTGGCCTCCCAGGACAGACTCATAATATCAGCGGTATGGAAGTCCCATAGAATAAAGACTTTACGAAGTTTACGTAAGTCGTTTTGCGGTAAGACCAAAGAAGTGTGCGGTGCCCCTGCAAGACTCGTAATAGCAGCGGGTGTAAAAAAGCAGCGTTTTACCTTAACGCACAACTCGTAATCTAGCCGTTTATTAGTTATTGCGGTGGGGGTTAGCAGTTGACAGGTAGATAGATATTGCACATGCGTTAGGTGTTTTTTGCAGGCAGTTTCGGGAGTTACGGTGCTTCCATACTCAGCGCAAGCCCTGCTGCGGCTGCCTTAGTATGGCGAGGTGAAAATGGAGTAAGATTTCTCCATTTTTGCCACGTAAGTCCTTGCGCTTAATATTGGATGCCGATTTGCGAAACGGTCCCATGTTAACTTATGGGAGTAAAAATTGCGGGCGACAGGTGAAATATATGTGCTTAACTTGTATGCTACGCCGTATATGTAATACCAAAATCGTGTAAAAACTGTGTCACCGGCTTTTGCGGGCGATGCCGCATTTGTAATGGGGCCCATGATAAGATGCTAAAAAAAAAAATCTTGATAAACAAATAATTTCACTGTAGTATTTCATATATGTTACATATATTTAAATGTGGAATGTACATTCTTAATAGCTCAGTTCAGGTTATAGCGTGTAAGTTTTTTTTGTTTTTTTGTTTTAGTTTGCCCGCTCAGTTGAAGTCTTTGGGGAGAATACGCAGTTGCCTAGTTGCCTAGTTCTGGTTGGTTAGAGTTTGTCAATAGAAATTATCCTTGAGAAAGCATGTTATCAAATTTTCTTAATGCCCATGATATTCTTTGCTGAAGAGATATCTAGATAGGCATCTGGAGCACTACATGGCAGACAATAGTGCTGTTATCTAGTGCTCTTGCAAACTGATAACATTTAGTGCTGCCTTATAGTGCTCCAGAAATGATCTGGCTCCTGAGCATACGTCTTTGCTTTTCAACAAAAGATACCAATAGAACAAAGAAAAAATTATAATAGAAGTAAAATAGAAAGTTGCTCTATCTCAATCATGAAAGAAAAATGTTGCGTTTTATTTCCCTTTAACAAAACTGTAATAAAAACTTAGCGATTGTGACATAATACTGCAAAAATGTGAACAATGTAAATGCCCTGTTAAATGTATGAATCAATATTTGTCTTTAATGTATGAAGAAATGCTGGATTTACACACTTGAAGCAATATTTTAATTTCACTTCGTTATGGGGCCTATTTAAAGGAACATTGCTCACTAAAAGTAAATGTATATGTGTGTGTTTATTCATATATACAGTATATATATATATATATATATATATATATATATATATATATATATATATATATATATATATATATAAATAATAAAGCAAGAAAGCCGTAATGGTCTTAAAACAAAAGTCCAATTTTAATGGTCAATTTAAAAGTATTGACAGTACTCAGTGTGAAAAGTCTGACATGTTTCGGCCCACGGCATTACTCTGACCTAGACATAATTTCAAATGAACTACCGCCAATTTTTAAAAGTAGTACTGAGAATCCATTAGTTGTCATTAATTGCAAACATTAAACACTTGTGATAGTTTGCCTAACAAGAGAGAACCTGACAAACAGAACTATTAAACATACATGTTGTTGCTCAAAAATTGGTTTAAATGCATGGTTTAAATGCACTTATAGTATCAAAGAAAAAAAATAATAATAATATAATTGAATGAGCTATGCATGAAAAACAAGAACCTATTTACATCAAGTGATGCATAGTACAATATATATATATATATATATATATATATATATATATATATATATATATATATATATATATTTGGGAGCAAAATTACAATGAAAATAAAAACATAAAATGCAAAAGTAGAGAAAAGCAACAATGATTCATGAAAATATGTTCAATACAATATGTATATATATATATATATATATATATATATATATATACATACATATATATATATATATATATATATATATATATACATACAGGTGGCCCTCGTTTTACAACGGTTCAATTTACACTGTTTCAGAATAACAACCTTTTTTTCCAGTCATGTGACTGCTATTGAAAAGCATTGATAAGCAGTGCATTTATTAAAATAGCCAGTAGGTGGAGCTGTCCGCTTGTGTTGCAGCAAAGCCAAGCGAGCTGAAATTAATCAGTTTAACCAGACCTGAGCTATGGAGCAGATTTCAAAGGAACAAGATCTTCCTGTCTATAAGTCAGTCCAGATTGGAATGCATAGAAAGAACTGTTTGCAGAAAAATGCAAGTGAAGTCTGTGTTGTGTGATTATTCTATTAGTTTTATAATGCTGTTTAGCAAATGTTTTTGTTCATTTAACTTAGTTTAATTATATATTCTGTGTTGTGTGATTATTTTATTAGGTTTATAATGCTGTTTAGCATTTAAAGTCTTCATTTCAAAGCTTTAAAAATAATGTATTAGGTGTTACTTATGACAATTATGAGAGTGGCCTGGAACCTATCTCCCTCACTTCCCATTGACTTACATTATAAACTGGGTTTCAATTTACAATGGTTTTGATTTACAACCATTCCTTCTGGAACCTAACCCCGGCGTAAACTGAGGGCTACCTGTATATACACAGTGCAAAAAAGCACACTCTCAACATCTATTTAGCCACCCGGGTGCAGGCAAAATAATCATGTAAAGTCCACAACAGGAGTGCACTCACTGGAAATTTTAAATGTGCTAAATTTTGCACAAGTATCAAACATGTGACTAGTCTGATGAAGGGGTGAGATCTCCGAATCTTGAAAAAAGCTATCTGCAGCTGAAATGCGTTAATGAGCCAACATGTAACACAGTCTACAACCTACTTGTGGTACATCAGAGCTAGGGTTGCCACCCGCCCCGGTATCAACGGGACAGTTCCGGTCTGACGCTCTATGTCCCGTGTCCCAGAACTACCCTCAAATGCTCCGGGCTAAGAGCTCCCCTGGCGCAGCAAGCAGCAGCGAGCACAGATGTAAAAAAAAATTAGCTGGCCAGGGGAGCTTTTAGCCCGGGGTTACTAAAATACCGGGTAGGTGGAGTCTGGAGGAGAGATGAAGGATGGTGTGGGAGGGGGGAAGAGGGTCAAGGAGGGGAGTCGTCACATCCTGCTGAGAGTGGCAGAGAGAGGTCAGGTGTTGGTGCGGTGGCTGCGGGCTGCACGCCGAAACATGGCCAGTTACCTTCGAGTAGTCAGTGTCACCTCCGTCTGTAGGTCCACTGCATCAGCAGCCTTTGGCAAGAATCCTGGAGCCTTTGCCCCGGCCCTGAGCCAACAAGTGCAGTGCAGCCACAGAGAAACTGTGAGTAATACTTGGCTGTCTGCTGTTTTTCTTTGGTAATTGGTATGTTCATTTTTTTGGGGGGGAGGGGGCTTAATTATGTGTAAATTATTTGGCTTAGAATTCTATGTTTTTATATGTATATATATATATATATATATATATATATATATATATATATATATATATATATATACAAAATAGAAATGGCTGCAGCACACCAAATGAAGTTTAAAACATTTTTATTACAAGCAGTGACTTGGCTTGAGAAAGGGCAGAAGCCCGAAACGTCGCCTGTATTTCACTGCTTGTAATAAAAATGTTTTAAACTTCATTTGGTGTTCTGCAGCCATTTCTATTTTGGATATCAATATCTGTCAAAGGTGAGACAGAGGCTGCTTGCACCCTTATACTGTGGTGAATTGGTGCTGGACTTTACCTTGTTTATATATATATATATATATATATGAACAAAAGGATTTCTATAATGTGAACTATACCTAGGTGTAGGTCACACTGGAGGCGCAGAAGCTAACACTGTAGAAAGAAAAGCTGCTGGAGTGGACCTTGGAGTGTGTTTCCACTACCCTTAAGAGTAATCACACAGTGTTTAATTGAAAACAAAGCAAGGAGTGGTTCACTACACAGCGCTGATCTTGTAATTTAAGTGAGAAAAATAAAATAGTGTGTATTTTTAGTAAATGCAAGGACTGACCTTGTATTACAATAAACAATAACTCTTGCAACCGTTAAGAACTGGTATGAGGTGTTTACTATTATAAAAAAAAACAGTTCAGATATGTAAATTAGAATATAAGAGGGTTCCAGCTTATTGACTCGTATAAGGTATTACTCTCATAACATAACCCACTCCTGATACGTTAAAGGAAGTAGGGGAAAATATTACTCAGTTAGGTTAATTGTTAAGTGTATACCTATTGAAGCGTGTGTTATTTTAAAATGTGATTGCAGTTATTGTGTAAACGGAACATGCAGTATACGCTCGGCACAAAACTGCTACACTAGATACAAATTATAACATGGAAGAAAAAGAGTAGTAATACAATGTAACCAACTGTCTTATATAAAATAAGCTCAGATATATTTCCACAGATGTATAGTACAGTCTTATGCAGATCGTAAAGTTCATGTACTCAGTCCGGACTTCTGATAATGAAAGTAAGTGAGTTACAACGGCAATCCCTGGATGGGCTCACAGTCTACTTACTTTAGCTGACCTCAATCGCATGAGGTAAGGAGCAGGCACAGTAACTGGTAATCCACTCCACCGATCCTCAGGTAGTTCGCTCTGGTCCCTGTGCGGTGTCTTGGGGATTTTAGACCTGAGAAGTGCGAGTCGGGCTCCGTGCTGTATGATTGGCTTGTTCAACTCCCTGGGGTCTCCTTTTCCAGGTGAAGGCAGTAGCGAGTTTTCGCTGATAACTCCGACGTTATTATGTGGAGGAAGGAGACAGAGAACATAGCATAATACTGTTTATAAAGTAAAAACAGTTTTTATTTTTGGGCACAAATGGAATAGTACTCACAAACAGAACCTCAATTCATATGAGGTATCAATTATGAGTGACATATATCAGTACAGCTGACCCAATGCAGATAGACAATTCCACCATGCACAAACGATATGTCTGAATAAATGCTCATACGAACACATAAAACTATAAGTAAAAATTTGAGATAATAGCGTAATGGACTAAAGTCTCAGAAAACCGCTAAATCTGATTCGAATTAAAATAGAGTAAGCAGCCAGATTCAACACTCAGCCTGACGCGTTTCAAAGTGTAAAACTTCTTCCTCAGAGGCAATATACTGATATATGTCACGCATAATTGATACCTCATATGAATTGAGGTTCTGTTTGTGAGTACTATTCCATTTGTGCCCAAAAATAAAAACTGTTTTTACTTTATAAACAGTATTATGCTATGTTCTCTGTCTCCTTCCTCCACATAATAACGTCGGAGTTATCAGTGAAAACTCGCTACCGCCTTCACCTGGAAAAGGAGACCCCAGGGAGTTGAACAAGCCAATCATACAGCACGGAGTCCGACTTGCACTTCTCAGGTCTAAAATCCCCAAGACACCGCACAGGGACCAGAGCGAACTACCTGAGGATCGGTGGAGTGGATTACCAGTTACTGTGCCTGCTCCTTACCTCATGCGATTGAGGTCAGCTAAAGTAAGTAGACTGTGAGCCCATCCAGGGATTGCCGTTGTAACTCACTTACTTTCATTATCAGAAGTCCGGACTGAGTACATGAACTTTACGATCTGCATAAGACTGTACTATACATCTGTGGAAATATATCTGAGCTTATTTTATATAAGACAGTTGGTTACATTGTATTACTACTCCTTTTCTTCCATGTTATAATTTGTATCTAGTGTAGCAGTTTTGTGCCGAGTGTATACTGCATGTTCCGTTTACACAATAACTGCAATCACATTTTAAAATAACACACGCTTCAATAGGTATACACTTAACAATTAACCTACCTGAGTAATATTTTCCCCTACTTCCTTTAACGTATCAGTGGTGCGTTATGTTATGAGAGTAATACCTTATACGAGTCAATAAGCTGGAACCCTCTTATATTCTAATTCAAGCTTGAGAAAGAGGCAAGTAGCCTCGAAACGTTGCTTCAATAAAGGTGTTTCCTGTTACCAGAGTGCTACCTTCTCTCTTTGTTGTTTATCTTATACCATTGGACCTTGGAGGGGGGTCCCTGAAGGTTTTAGCACCTATATCCTGCAGACCAGCAGTGTTCTACTTATGTGGGTATGACCCTGGAGTGCTGATCCAAATGTTGACTTTACATATATTATATTAAATTTTATATATATATATATATATATATATATATATATATATATATATATATATGTATAATATATAATATAATAAATATATATCTATATATATAAATTGATTTCATAATAAATTTGAGGCCGTAAGAAGCCACGCCCCAAGCCACGCCCTGAGAGCTAAACATAGCTAAGAATCAGTTTGGGGACAAAAAGCCGAGAATCTGCAAATGCCATTGGCCTGAAAACACATCACGTGACTTGGACGTCACGATCACGCCCAAAGTGAACAACCAAGTGAACTCAGAATGTTTGGTGTGCTGGAGAAATACAGGCAACCGGATTTCGATGAATCCCTTTTACCTACTACGGAGATTTATTGTTCTTAGCACACCTTCAAAGAAGCGGTATAAAAGGATTGTCTCCCATACCACTAAGGAGTTTCAATAGAACTTATAGCCTCAATACTGTGTATATGATAAAAAGACTAACATATCCTACACAGATACTTGTGCATATGAGATACACATTTGCTTTATATATCTGATCATATCGGATTGCATCTGACAAATATTGCAACCTTATCAAGGTCAAAAGAGACAATATTTATTTAAAACCGTTAGAGATCCGGAATTCTAAGAGCTGGACTTTTTCTTAAAGCAGTACATCCTTCAAGTTTTAATATAAGTTTTAACACAATATTATTTTCTTTGTGTCTTCTATACAGTGTACACCACTGTACACAATTTTTTTAAAGTTATTTTTTTTGTGTAGTTTTTTTATGATCATTAAAATTGTGTATTTTATATCTATTTGTGTGCATTCAGCTGCCTTTTGTGGCGCTTCTTCCCTTTATCCCTGTTTAGTATCTTATTCCAGAGGTTGGGATATCACCTCTATGTGGAAGTAAGCTACACTGTTTCTAAGGTTTAAAACATTGAGTTTTTGCTTTGAGAACTCCGAAATGTCACATGAAAAATAAAGAACTATTAAAATTTCCAGTGAGTGCTCACCTGTTATGGACTTTATATATACGGTATATATATATTTTATTATTTTTGTATATTTAGTTGTTGCGCTGCTCTAGGCACTGTACAATTTTGCTGCCACCTGAAATCCTTCCAAGGTGATAATATTTGCCTTATTTATTTCTTACAAAAAAGACCAGGGATGAATGGAAGGCTCATGGGCCCTCTTATTTAAAATTATTTTTTTGTTTTTTAATACGACCACTGTAGGCTCATGGCATACGTTTGCTTTTTGTTTTTTTTGCATGAACATGCCATGCTTCTGCATTAGTTGTTAAAATAAAAATATTCCATGTGTGCATTAATTAACTATTAGAGTTATGGCTTATTTTAAACAAATATTACAGTCTGAATGCCACATTGCCACACAACATACTGCTCCCTCTGTCTCTTTCCAGATCATATACATCTGATCTCCCTGACTACATCAAACACACTACTCTGTCTACACAGCCTATAGGGACAACCACCTATCTAACTAGTAATAAATCAGATGCTGTACTGTGACATTGGCAGCTGCAATTTATACTCTCTGCTCAGTGAGCTTAACCCTAAAAGCTCTTCACGTTTTTTTATGTGCAGAGGGGCTTGTAGGATTAAGTTCACGTATCAGGGAGAATGTAAATTGCAGATGCCAGTGTCTCTGCAGCACCTGATTTATTAGTTAGATAGCAGTGGCCCGGGCCGTGCCATAACAATAACACACACTGTCCCACACATTAAAGTTATTCAGCTGGCAACTACAAGCAGCGGCTGATAAGTTATAACAAGCATGAGGGGATATTAAAAAACCAACTGCACAGCAGTTAAATATCGGTGCAGTGGCTCCTTCACTGAGTGTTTACTGCAGAGCTAAACGTTGTCAACCCCAGGCAGGTTGGATTGCTAAAGTGCACGTTATAACTAAGCACCTTACCTTCAAGTTCTTCCTTCCACTTCCTGACTGACGCAGACACTCTCTCTCATACCCCAGCCTTCCACTGCACTGACTGAGTGCACATTTGAGCGCGCACAAGAATCGCCCCCAGAAAAGTTGCAGGGCATTTTTAAGTAAAAAATTTTTTTTTTTAAAAATCCTGTGTTTTGAGGGGGCACAGCATTCCATTTGGGTGGGCATTGCCCCCCAATGCCCCCCCTTGGAGCCGACCCTGGGGCTAGAGTATATTTGTTGATGAATGAGAACAGTTAGGGGGGATTTAATTCTGCTGTGAATGGGAAGACAGTGAAGGGACTCACAGAGAGGTGGATTAGCTTAGCAGGGGCATTTAGGTTGGATGGAAGGGGGGAGAGGTGGGAGAGAGGAAGGCCAGTTAGTAGTTTATTACGGTAGTTAAGTTGGGAAATTACTAGGGAATGGATTAGCTGTTTAGTAGTTTCAGCACTCAGAAAAGGACGCATTTTGGAGATATTGCGTAGGTGGTTGTGACAGGATGAAGAGAGCAATTGGATGTGGGGTATGAAGGACAGATTGGAGTCAAGTGTAACTCCTAGGCACTGGACTTGGGGTTGAAGGGGAGATAGTGGTGTCGCCAACAGTAAAGTTAGAAACTGGAGTAGAATTAGATTGGGGGATTAGAAGAAGCTCAGTCTTGGACATGTTGATTTTTAGGTGGTGAGAGGCCATCCATGAAGAAATACCAGATAAGCAGTCACAAAAGGAAATAGTGCAGGGGTGGATAGGTAGATCTGAATATCATCAGCAAGAGGTGAGAGTTGAAGCCATAGCTACTGATATGTTTACCCAGTGAGGAAGTATGTATACAAGTAGCTCATTCACTTGCAGTTTGTCATTTGAAATAGCTGCTTTTGTCTCTTGAAAATGCCACCTATACTGAAAATATAAATACTGCTGTATTATCTGTAGAAAAACTATCGGCTAGATTACAAGTTTTGTCGGTAAAAACTTGCGGAGCTAACGCTCCTTTTTTTTCCAGCGCTCACTTTAAACAACGCTGGTATTACAAGTTTTCTGAATGGCTGCGTTAGCCTCAGAAAAGTGAGCGTTAAGCAAAATTTAGCTCCACTTCTGACTGTAATACCAGCCTTGCTTACGGTAGCGGTAAGCTGGCAAAACGAGCTTGTGCACGATTTCCCTATAGGAAACAATGGGGCTGAGACGGCTGAAAAAAACCCTAACACCTGCAAAAAGCAGCGTTCAGCTCCTAACGCAGACAATTGTTTCCTATGTCTACACCTAACACCCTAACATGAACCCTGAGTCTAAACACCCCTAATCTTATACTTATTAACGCCTAATCTGCCGCCCCCAACATCGTCGCCACATGCATTATACTATTAACCCCTAATCTGCTGCTCCGGACACCGCCGCCACCTACATTATCCCTATGAACCCCTAATCTGCTGCCCCCAACATCGCTGAACCCTACATTATATTTATTAACCCCTAATCTGCCGCCCCCAACGTCGCTGCAACCTACCTACATTTAGTAACCCCTAATCTGCCGACCGGACATCGCCGCCACTATAATAAATGTATTAACCCCGAAACCGCCGCACTTCCGCCTCGCAAACACTATAATAAATTTTATTAACCCCTAATCTGCCCTCCCTAACATCACCGCTACCTACCTACAATTATTAACCCCTAATCTGCCGCCCCCAACGTCGCTGCTACTATAAAAAAGTTATTAACCCCTAAACCTAAGTCTAACCCTAACCCTAACACCCCCCTAACTTAAATATAATATAAATAAATCTAAATAAAATTACTATAATTAAATAAATTATTCCTATTTAAAAATAAATACTTACCTATAAAATAAACCATAAGATAGCTACAATATAACTATATATATATATTTATTTTACAGGCAACTTTGTATTTATTTTAACTTGGAACAATAGCTATTAAATAGTTAATAACTAATAGCTACCTAGTTAAAATAATTACAAAATTACCTGTAAAATAAATGCTACAAATACACCTAACACTACACTATCAATAAATTAATTAAATAAATTAACTACAATTATCTAAACTAAAATACAATTAAATAAACTAAACTATATTACAAAAAAAACAAACACTAAATTACAAAAAATAAAAAAATATTACAAGAAGTTTAATCTAATTACACCTAATCTAAGCCCCTAATAAAATAAAAAAGCCCCCCAAAATAATAAAAATCCCTATCCTAAACTAAATTACAAAGTAATCAGCTCTTTTACCAGCCCTTAAAAGGGCTTTTTGCTGGGCATTACCCCAAAGTAATTAGCTCTTTTACCTGTATAAAAAAGAAATACAATACCCCCCCAACATTACAACCCATATACCCCTACTCTAAAACCCACCGATCCCCCCTTAAAAAAACCTAACACTACCCCATTGAAGATCACCCTACCTTGAGCCTTGTTCACCCAGCTGGGCACCGATGGGGCAGAAGAGGACATCCGGACCGGCAGAAGTCTTCATCCTATCCGGGCAGAAGAGGACAGCCGGACCAACAGACATCTTCATCCAGGCGGTATCTTCTATCTTCATCCTCACGGAGCGGAGCCGTCTTCTATCCAGCTGACGCGGAGCCATCCTCTTCTTCCGATGTCCTAACGAAGAATGAAGGTTCCATTAAATGACGTCATCCAAGATGGCGTCCCTCGAATTCCGATTGGCTGATAGGATTCTATCAGCCAATCGGAATTAAGGTAGGAAAAATCTGATTGGTTGATTTAATCAGCCAATCGGATTGAAGTTCAATCAGATCGTCTGATTGGATCAGCCAACAGAATTGACCTCGCATTCTATTGGCTGATCCAATCAGCCAATCGGATTGAACTTCATTCCGATTGGCTGATTAAATCAACCAATCAGATTTTTCCTACCTTAATTCCAATTGGCTGATAGAATCCTATCAGCCAATCGGAATTCGAGGGACGCCATCTTGGATGACGTCATTTAAAGGTACCGTCATTTAGTGTTAGTCGTCGGATGGAAGAGGATGCTCCGCGTTGGATGGCTTGAACATGGACCCACTCCGCTCCGGAAGGATGAAGATAGAAGATGCCGCCTGGATGAAGATGTCTGCCAGTCCGGATGTCCTCTTCTGCCCGGATAGGATGAAGACTTCTGCCAGTCCGGATGTTCTCTTCTGCCCCATCAGTGCCCGGCTGGGTGAAAAAGGCTCAATGTAGGGTGATCTTCAATGGGGTAGTGTAAGGTTTTTTTAAGGGGGGATCGGGTGGGTTTTAGATTAGGGGTGTGTGGGTGGTGGGTTGTAATGTTGGGAGGGGTATTGTATTTATTTTTTTACAGGTAAAAGAGCTGGTTACTTTGAAATTTAGTTTAGGATAGGGATTTTTATTATTTTGGGGGAATTTTTTATTTTATTAGGGGGCTTAGATTAGGTGTAATTAGATTAAACTTCTTGTAATATTTTTTTATTTTTTGTAATTTAGTGGGTTTTTTTGCAACATAGTTTAGTTTATTTAATTGTATTTTAGTTTAGATAATTGTAGTTAATTTATTTAATTAATTTATTGATAGGTGTATTTGTAACTTAGGTTAGGATTTATTTTACAGGTAATTTTGTAATTATTTTAACTAGGAAGTTATTAAATAGTTATTAACTATTTAATAGCTATTGTACCTAGTTAAAATAAATACAAAGTTGCCTGTAAAATAAATATAAATCCTAAAATAGCTACAATGTAACTATTAGTTATATTGTAGCTATCTTATGGTTTATTTTATAGGTAAGTATTTATTTTTAAATAGGAATAATTTATTTAATTATAGTAATTTTATTTAGATTTATTTAAATTATATTTAACTTAGGGGGTGTTAGGGTTAGGGTTAGACTTAGGTTTAGGGGTTAGTAACTTTATCATAGTAGCAGCGACGTTGGGGGCGGCAGATTAGGGGTTAATAATTGTAGGTAGGTGGCGGCAATGTTAGGGACGGCAGATTAGGGGTTAATAAAATTTATTTTAGTGTTTGCGAGGCTGGAGTGCAGCGGTTTCGGGGTTAATACATTTATTATAGTGGCGGCGATGTCCGGTCGGCAGATTAGGGGTTAATAAGTGTAGGTAGGTGGTAGCGACGTTGGGGGGGTAGATTAGGGGTTAATAAATATAATGTAGGTGTTGGCGATGTTAGGGGCAGCAGATTATGGGTTCATAGGTATAATGTAGGTGGCGGTGATGCCCGGTCGGCAGATTAGGGGTTAAATAATTTTATTATAGTGTTTGCGATGTGGGGAGCCTCGGTTTAGGGGTTTATAGGTAGTTTATGGGTGTTAGTGTACTTTGTAGCACTGTAGTTAAGAGCTTTATGTTCCGGCGTTAGCCCATAAAACTCTTAACTACTGACTTTTATATGCGGTAGGAGTCTTGGAGGTAGAGGCTGTACCGCTCACTTCTTCCAAGACTTGCAATACCGGCGTTAGCCAAATCCCATTAAAAAGATAGTAATACGCAATTGACGGAGGGGGATTTGCGGTATGGAAAAGTCGCGGAAAAAAAGTGAGCGGTACACCTGTACCTGCCAGACTTGTAATACCAGCGGGCGTTAAAAAGCAGCGTTAGGACCCCTTAACGCTGCTTTTTAAGGCTAGCGCAGAACTCGTAATCTAGGCGTATGTAAACAAGCAGCATCATTCAATTTCCTAGTGGGAGATGGGAGAGAGCCCAACTCATTTGAAAGGGTACTCTTGCAGCTGATTGCCTGAGTATGTTGTATCTTTAAGGGGTTGTAGGAGTTCCCCACTAGCAGTAATCAAATGTGGGGGTACTGCATGAAACCAACATGGATGATGTGAACTTTGTGCCCCATGGATAGTTGGCAGGTTGCCAGGGTTTTAGCCTTTTTTTTAATAAATACATTTTATGCAATGTCTTCCTTTGCTGCTACATTATTATATTGCTTAGGCAGTAGGAAATATGCACTGGTCATTGATTGCTGATGGATTCTGTTACTCTGGTACCCTCCTGCATCCAAAAACAGCAGTAATGAACAGTTCACATAATATATGCCTATATGTTGGCATCTATTTAAGTACATTGATTCATTTCTTTGTGATATCATATCTACCTCATAACAGCTATCCCTGTATAATTTTATATCTAATTTAGCTTTATATATATATATATATATATATATATATATATATATATATATATATATATATATATATATATATATATGCATAAACAGTTTTGAAAATCTAACACAAATTTGACCTGTTTAGCTCATCAGCTCGTGTTTATTATACCGAAAAAACTTTTTTGATATCCATAAACTTGAGTAGCAATTGCCTTGGGGAGATTTAAATTTGAGCTTGTCAAAGTGTTTTCATTTGCTGCAAAATGAATTGACTAAAACTTCTGTTTATTCAAGTAATTAAATATAGGCAGGCATTTAGTAAAGAAAATCAAAGTAACATTAAATGATAAAATTTGAGCATCCATTTGTGTATGTTTCCTTTTCTATATGTAGACATTTTGAATAGGCCAATAGATGCAAATATATGCAAACATAATATATATACAGTTTTGCAGAGATCTAACTTGGTTTATACTAAAGCTTCATGACTTTGACTTGAAAGGGACACTGAACCCAAATTTTTTCTTTCATGATTCAGATAGAGCATGCAATTTTAAACAACTTTCTAATTTGCTCCTATTATCAATTTTTCTTCATTCTCTTGCTTTCTTTATTTGAAAAAGAAGGCATCTAAGCTATTTTTTTGGTTCTGAACCATGGAAAGCACTTGTTTATTGGTAGGTGAATTTACCCACCAATCAGCAAGAACAAAACAATGGCCTCTATTTATCATAGTCTGGCGGACCTGATCCGACAGTGCGGATCAGGTCTGCCAGACCTCGCTGAATACGGCGAGCAATACGCTCGCCATATTCAGCATTGCACCAGCAGCTCACAAGAACTGCTGGTGCAACGCCGCCCCCTGCAGACTCGCGGCCAATGGGCCCCCAGCAGGGGGGTGTCAATCAACCCGATCGTACTCGATCGGGTTGATTTCCGGCGATGTCTGTCCGCCTGCTCAGAGCAGGCGGACAGGTTATGGATCAGCGGTCTTTGTGACGGCTGCTTCATAACTGCTGTTTCTGGCGAGCCTGCAGGCTCGCCAGAAACACGGGGCATCAAGCTCCATTTTGAGCTTGATAGATAGGCCCCAGTGTGTTCACCAAAATTGGGCCGGCATCTAAACTTACATTCTTGCATTTCAAATAAAGATACCAAGAGAATGAAAATAATTTAATAATAGGGGTAAATTAGAAAGTTGCTTAAAATTGCATGCTCTATCTGAATCACAATAGAAAAAATTTGGGTTCAGTGTCCCTTTAAATTACATTTGGATATGGCTTTGATCAATAGAGAAGATAAGACCAGGAGTTGCAGATCTTGGCATACTGGGCTACAACCATACTACCCCCAAACTGTCTATAAGAAAATTAATTTTTTTAAAAGTTTGTTGTAAATATGGACACATGCTTTCTAAAAGGTTTGCCATTCATAGAGTACGATTAAAATAATGTCTTCCACAAGCAAGAGCATAATTAAACAGGAAACCAATGGTCAGTACCAGGATGTCAACTTGATACAATAAGGAAAGGAATGTTTAAACAGAGCAAACATCAAAATCTGTATTGGCAGGGCAGAAGTATAATTCAGTAACAGTAGATTTGTCACAAAAGAGTAAAGAAAATCATGATCAAGTGAATAAACAAAAAGTAAATTTCCCAAACAGTGGGACATTTAAGATAATTAGTGACTTTCGTTTTTGCTGTTTTATTGTTGTTGCCATGGTAATAGACCTCACTGCTTAAAAATTCACTGTATGAAATGATTTGTTTCAATATTTATATCAGGTTGCGTGCTATTCCTTCATATTCTCTCTTTTTTATTATTCTAATCTTCACAAGTAACAGTATGATCCCAGTGTAGTTGTAACACTGGGATCATACTAATTCAAGTAGTGTCAATGGGGGTCAAAAGGGGGACAAAGAAGACAGTGGAGGCAGGGTAGGGGGCAGGAAGGTCACCAATAAAACAGAGACACCACAAAAAGTTAAAGCCATTCCATAATCTGATGGTAGAGAGGAAGGAACACATGGCAAAATACAAAGGCGCAGTGGAGCGCTATATGATAGCTCTACATGTAATGTAGGCCAAAATATTCCATGTAGGGAGTCATCAATGCAGGAAGACAAAGAGGTGGATGAGGACATAGAAAATGAAACAGCTACAAAAACACCAACGTTTATGGAAAAAGTCAAAGGACACAAATTTACACGTTAAGAAAATTGAGACAGGACTCTCAGGGCCGTCTTTAATATTGACTGGACCCTGGGCAAACATTTTCTTGCCCCCCCCCCATGCAATTTCGCTCTCTACCCCAACATCCCAAAAAAAAAAAAAAAACATTTATTTTATATTTTTTTTTAAATTATTAGCCCAACAGTGGATCATCCACTGCTGGGCTAATCATTAAAAAAAATGAAATAAATTGCAATGTGTGAAACTAGACCTAAGCAGTACTAATAAGTAAATAAATATATACATTCCTCCACTGTGGATTAATTTAATATGCTTTTGAATGTGATTCTGCTGTGAGGTTAGCTGGTTAAAGATATTTAAGGCAGCCAACAGGAGCAAAGCAAGGTAAAGACAGAGGAGGAAGCATGAAGGTGCAGACAAATATAAGTTTACTGACTGGAACAGCAGAACTACTATGGGAAACTGTAAAATCTGAGACAGAGTGAAAAAAAAACTATAAAAATAAACCTTAACATAATGTGTGAAGCATCAGCATGACATTATACATCAGCCACACAGCACATGTCACCTCTTTGCTAGGAACAAGTTCCCTCTCACCGTGCACTAGACAATGCTGCATGGGGAGGGGCATGTGTGCACTCACTTATTCTTCCCACTGACACCTTTCTACAAAGCACTGTTCCCCTAACAAACTTCAGTTAGTTGATCTTAGGGCCACAGCAGAAAGAGCAGGACTAAGAGGACCAGCAGACTGGATGCTGTCTGCCCAAGGCTGCATGAATACAGTGTGAGACGAGTCACACAGCCTCAAGACTGAAGAGAGCAGTGTGTGCAGCTGCACAGATGATCAAATCCTCACATGCCTGCCACTCCAGCTTTCTGCTGCATGCGCCTATTGTCAGCCCTACACAGACACAATCTCCACCACCAGAGCAGTTACCTGGTAACAGTGGTAACCCCAGCAGGACCTTTTCTAATGCAGTGGGATTGGCTGGATGGTGAGTTAGGGCTTAGCATTCAGTGCTGCATATTGCACATCTAAAACAGCACATGACACTAGCTTGATGTCACATGACACCGGTATAGTCTGGCACAGTTTCTCACAAATAAATATAAGCAGAGAACTTTTGACTGTGACAGTATTAGGACTGACTGTGTGTCCCACATGTCCCATGACATCAGCAGTCTGGCATGAACCATTTTTTTTTAGGACTCTTGGGCCACTCAACAAAGACTGGGCCCTGGGCAGCTGACCCTTTTGCCCTGTGTTAAAGACGGCCCTGAGGACTCTGGCATGAAAAGGCTGAGCTGCAACACTGTAAAAACACTGCCAGAGCTTGGGTCTTCCGCATCGCCTTTCCCCTTGGGCGATTTGTGGATTTAATGCCCAGGGTCCCGTTTGCAGCTGGAGAATGAGTGTCAAGGCAGCTCCACCTCCCAACCAGAAGCCCACAGCTTAATGGGAACTCACATGCTTGAGTGTGTCAAAGTGCTCCACATGCTGACAGCAGGATCCAACAGAGTATCTTTATGTTTAAATCTTTTTTATTATCACAGGATTTCACAGATCATATACAGGTCATTACTTATTATGAAACATTAATTCTATAACTAGCTAATCATATACAAGAGGTGAGGTAAACCTGTGATATTACAGTACATAGATTAGAAATCAGGTTCTCCTCATAAAAGTGTCCAATGTCTTGTCTTATTTTCACTCAAGAGTTCTTTGTTTATTGCTTCTTAGAGGTTCTTTAGGTGTAATATTATCTATATCCTCTTTTCTAATAAAAATGTTCCGAAATATATTAACCTGTGAGTAGTCCCATTCTTATACCTCAGGTAAAGATTAACAGTATAATTTTTCAACAATTAAATTCAACTATTAACTGAACTTAAGCTGTATTCTTTGAGGGTTCTATAGTTTTCTTAATAACAGCTTAGAGAAAAAACAGTAACACAATTAAACGTTAAATTAAAAATAGAAATGAAAAATAATAATAACTAAAAATAAATAGAAATAAAATTAAGTTAAGTTACTGAGTGACTCCTTATTGACTCTCTCTCTCCCAGGTCTTGTTGTTTATTCCTCCGTCCTCTGTGTGGGAGAAGTCTGTCTTGTTCTATCTTATTTTATGTCTGTTCAGTGTCCAGTAAAACCAGGTCTTTTCGTGTTGTGTTTGTGTATCTAATATATGTGAGGCGGATTCATACATTCGATGTGTTAAAGAGATCTTATTGAGAATCTCATCCCAAGGGGGTGCTGAGGTCTTCCAGTGTTTTGCTATACAAGATCTTGTTACCGTACAAATGATTCTAATAAATGTGTTTATCTGTTTATTGAACTGGGGGAAAGGAATGTGTAGGAGTGCTTGTGATGGTGTTAACTGAATATCCTCCTCTAAAATTGAGCTTAGTAGATTGGATGTTTTAGTCCAAATGTCTCTCACCCCTCCACATTCCCACCACATGTGGTAGTATGAGCCTACCTCCCCGCATCCTCTATAACAGGACCTATTATGATTGGGTGTCATATGAGCTGTTTTTACTGGGGTGAGGTACCACCTGAACATTGTCTTGATAGTGTTTTCTCTCAGGTCAGCACTTAGAAGTCCTTTACAAGCTGAATTAAACGTATCATCCCACCATTGCTTATCTTCATTTATATCTAAATCTCTTTCCCAGTTGAGAATCAAGTTAGATTTTGATAAGTTGTGAGATGCTTGTATCTGTAGATAGAGCTTAGAGATGGCTCCTTTCTGTCTATGTGTAGATTGAAGTAGGCTTTCTAGGGGTGTGGTTATTTTAGCTTGTCTATCTTTAATATAAACAACAGAGTATCTTTAAAGGGACACTGAACCCAATTTTTTTCCAATAAGCAAGGATAACCCAGGTTCTCAACCAAAAATGGGCCGGCTCTTATGCATCACATTCCTGCTTTTTAAATAAAGATACCAAGAGAACGAAGAAAAATTGATAATAGGAGTAAATTAGAAAGTTGCTTAAAATTGCATGCTCTATCTGAATCATTAAAGAAAAAAATTGCGTTTAGTGTTTTTGACCAAGTGACTAAAACGTATATGCACTTTATTCTTAAGTGTCTATTTAAACTTTGAAATGTTGTTACTCATACACTGAAACACACACACACACTCACACATAAGGATTCACATATAGACACTCTAGCAGACACGCAAAGAAACACACTCAGACACAGACACCCAAACAGAAACTCAGCACTTGTAGACTGCAGTTTTGTAAAAAAAAGGAGATTTAGAAAACAAAATATGGAGTTCTGATTATCTTTTTGTTAAGGAAGATGCCAACTAAATGATGACAACATCATGCAGTGGCTGCAAGGAAGGGCCCTGAACTGCCTAAACAATAATTTAAAGGTTAAATGGTAGATTGGTGACTTCCGGAAAGGTCTCATTAGTCTCAAAGTCTGTAGAAAGATGTGAATAATCAGTAGTAAGGTCAAAATGTCCTAAAAGGGAACAGACAATGGACACACACACACACACACAAACGTAAACTTGCACATACACCCAAGGAAACACAGACAGAGACACCCTCAGAAAACACACAAAGACATACACACACAGAGAGACAACCACATAAAACACAGAAAGACATGCATACACACACCCTCACTGAGACATCCACAGAAAACACACAAAGACATACACACACCCTCACAGAGAAATACAGACATACACACCCACCCTCACAGAGGCATCCAGAGAAAATACACAAAGACAAATATACACACACCCTCACAGAGACACCCATAGAAAAAGCTCAAAGACATATGCACACAACCTCACAGACATCCACAGAAAATGCACAAAGACATACACATCCACCCTCACAGAGAGACCCACAGAAAAAAAATACATACACACTCATAGAGACATAAACCAAAGCACAAAGACATAAACACAGACACCCACAGAAACACTCACATGAGGAAACATTTATGCACCTTGAATCCTCTAAATCAACAGTGTGTGAAATGCATGATAAAAAAAATGCAGAAATTAAGAGATCACTTTTTAAAGAATCATATTTGTAAATGTGCAAACAAAAATAATTCTGTGAATTCAAAATTGTACATTAATGATCTGGGTAGATGGCTAGATGAAGAAAAGTACTTTTAAAAGGTTGACATATGTTTGTTTGATTTTTTCCCCCATTTTCCCCAACCAAGAGAACCACTTCAAATATAGTGTACAAATGTTCCCATCTGTCAGCTGTACTTATGGATTTTAAAAATGCTGTACTCTTTATGGTCTTGATGGAAACATAAGTTGTGGTACTCATACCATTAGATCTGGTTAAATGCAGGATTTAGGCTTGTGTTGGTATGCATTTCAAAATTAAGTCAGCTGTAGTGCAAACTGAACAGTTTTAAGTTAACCTGTCTCATTTCAAACACTGAGCAATCTTAGTCTGAGAGTATAACATGTTATGCAGATGTAAAAATCTTAGCTAAAATGCCTCCTTGCATCTGGAAAGTCCTTGCATAAAGGGGCAGTAGACTGGAATGTAATTAATATATGTATATATATATATATATATATATATATATATATATATACCAGACAATGTGCACTACAGAATTGTAATCCAACTGCCTCGGGTGCATCAAAGGATAATAATAAAGCACAAGATAAGAGCACTCCAAAGGTCTTTCAAAAAAAGGTCACTTTAATATGTGAACATTTTCGAGTCAATAATGACCCCTCCTCAGACAGACAGTGTACAATTGCACTTACCCACCACCCGAAATATAACAGGATTCAGACTGAACGCCACGCTCTCCTCAGTAGACACGCCTCCAACGTGGGCATCATCACCCAAGGCAACGTATGTCAGGTGATACAATTCCTACGTGAGAAAACAATAATAAAAACAAAGTTTCATAAATTTCATAAATAACAGCATGTCACTATATAGGAAGGGAGAGGAAGCATAGTAAAGGAAAGCAAGTAAACATTACATCGCTAAAGAGTGCCTGTATATATGGTCCCGCAAGTCCCATATACAATACGAGTGGTTAACATGGTAACAGACGTCCCCAAACAAATCTCTGGGAAATGAGAATGCGGGATAAAAAACACAGGCATTACCATTAGCACTATTATACACATTCAAAAGAGCCTTTCCTTATTTACAAGGGAAGCAAAAAACCCAATGCATAGAAACAGAGCACATACTATAAAAGATTTTTATGTGCATAAAGCACTGCCAATATTCAACATGCATTAGGAGAACCTGCAAGTAGTGTATGGTCGAATGTACTAGAACCGCCTATACATATATCAGCACAGGGAAAAGGACATTCTGTGCAATTACCAAGGCAACGGACCCCAGTATTTATCCAAACAGCACATATGTAGATTTGTGGAATTATATGTATATGCATCCAAGCTGGACAATATCAAAGACAGTGAATATCTACATTATTGGTACATATGTACTTAGAGTAAGGGATATAAAATCTCTAGTGGTTACCAATGGGGGCATACAAATAAAGTTGAATGAATAGTGGATCTCAAGAATGCAGGGCCCATTATAGAAAAACCTGCCAGTCCAAATGGGTGTTAAGACCCTTAGGCACTAAAGTGTCAAGATGGTAGGTCCACTTGGCTTCCCTCTGTAACAGTATATATAAATATATATATATATATATATATATATATATATATATATATATAGTAAACAATTTCCAGTTCAGCCCACCGATAGACAAATCGCCTGGGTGCAATGATACAGCATCAAATAAGAAACAAGAGAATGCACTCACAGGACTTCTTCAAAAAAACAATTTAATGGAACGTTTTCGGGGTTCACAACCCCTTCATCAGCATACATAACAGACAAAATACAACTCATTTATAGTGTTACATACAAATTAAATCACACCAACCTTAGTGCCTCTCCAAAAAAGTGCGCCAATATTTCGAGCTTGGAACGCATCTTGCGTTCCACAGTGCTGTCCGAAACCGGAAGTTTCATTACATCACTTCCGGTTTTCGGTCCCAATATACAATCGTAAACTTATTCATAAACTTATTCAATCTACATGTCTGAATATTCTTGTGTGGCATACTAGTGTAGAGAACTTCATATAGACAAACATGTGGAACATTGCGACAAATACCTAAAATTGTGTTAAATAAATATTAGAAAGTGTTTGTGCATCGGCATGGTGACAGCAACCAAGGTAATTGTATACAATGTAAATTACCCATAAGTGCCATTACCTGTGTTAAGTTTAAAACAAAGTACCAACTGGACAGAACAAAGATTTTCTTAATGTGCAAAACAGCATAAATTCATGCTGAATATGCTCATTACAATGAAAATAATAATAATAATAATAATTAAAATAATAATTGGACTATGTATCAGTACGTGTGGTTGGAATGACATTTTCTAAATAAGAAACAAATGGAATGCTGCAAATTAGAGTGTGACACCAATATGATATATGGGTAACTTGGACCAACTGACAGTTGGCATGAATATTACTTCACTCGATATGCGAACAGATAGATGCATAAAGTGAGAGGAATATATAATGAAAGGAATATGTGGGATATTGTAGGGCTGTACAAATTATAAGCTGTACCGCTGGGGCATCACATCGTGTTCATATAGAGTAAATTTGGCCATCGGGCGGTTATAACATACATCAGCCCAAATATAGATGCAGATGAATATATATAATGGCTGGGAAAATGTATAAGGGTGGTAACCTTATTTTAGATTTATAGCCTCAAACATGGCAGCAAAGCAACCTATATAACAAGATAGAAGGGATAATAATAATAAGGACATGTAGCTCATATATACAGTCCCAACATCAGAAATTTCTCCAAGTGGGTATATTGGTATTCATATCCGCTATAAGACTGGTGGTGCGTGTTTGAACAGTGGGTAATTGCACAGGGCAGACCAGGCTTCCACGGAGAAGATGGAGACAGATGTCCCCCTGCTCCGTGCCGTTAGGTGCACAACACTTCCCCCTAAAAATAGGGGCAAATGGAATGTGTACCAAAAACGGTACAAACTTAACACAGATAATGGCACTTATGGGTAATTTACATTGTATACAATTACCTTGGTTACTGTCACCATGCCAACTCGATGCACAAACACTTTCTAATATTTATTTAACACAATTTTAGGTATTTGTGGCAATGTTCCACTTGTTTGTCTATATGAAGTTCTCTACACTAGTATGTCACACAAGAATGTTCAGACATGTAGATTGAATAAGTTTATGAATAAGTTTACGATTGTATATTGGGACCGAAAACCGGAAGTGATGTAATGAAACTTCCGGTTTCGGACAGCACTGTGGAACGCAAGATGCGTTCCAAGCTCGAAATATTGGCGCACTTTTTTGGAGAGGCACTAAGGTTGGTGTGATTTAATTTGTATGTAACACTATAAATGAGTTGTATTTTGTCTGTTATGTATGCTGATGAAGGGGTTGTGAACCCCGAAAACGTTCCATTAAATTGGTTTTTAGAAGAAGTCCTGTGAGTGCATTCTCTTGTTTCTTATATATATATATATATATATATATATATATATATATATATAGATATATATATATATATATATATATATATATATATATATATATATATATATATATAAAATGCATATCTGCCAAAAGGGCACCTACCATTTGTTTATTGAGGAGGAAACATTTCTGCATGGTTTTAAATATAGAATTTCTACAGCATTGTCAAATAATCATAAATACACTGCTGCTAAAAAAATATGTTTATATGAACCCCTGGCTCCACCATACAACTACTACCACACTGAAGTTACAATCCGAAATTGCACAAGGAAATAAAAAACATTTGCTAAGTAAGTCCTACCTCCTCTGCAAAAGAAGGTGATCTGCCGTTTGACTCAGGCACACACTGTACAAAGTGCCAAGTCTGTCTCACACTGTGCATAGTGGTTTAGTGCACACTCAGAAATCCTCTCAAATGCTAATACTTTACTCCTTGTAATAACATTTTAATATTTTTTTTTTTTTAGTTCTTGCCTCATGGGGCCCCCCTGGTCCATTGGGCCCCTGACAGGAGTCACCCCTGTCATACCCTGATGGCAGCCCTGGAAGGCTGTATGATTTTCTTAAGTGAGGACATTTTGATATTGTTATATATCCCAGAGACCTTGACAGGGAATGGTACAATAGAAGAAGCCATATTTAAAGGGGACATTAAAGGGACATTAAACACTTTGGGATGGTAATATAAATTGATAAATTGTATACATAAAAAAACTCTACAATATACTTTCATTATGTATTTTGTCCCCTTTTCCTGTAATTTAATTCTGAATTTGTGAGCTTTTTAGTTCCTGTTAGAAAATGGAAGTGCCCTTTAAGGTCTGGATAGCCTATATAATTTCCCTGCTGTCTATGCGCTGTATATGGGGAAATGTAATGAGGTAAAAAAGTTGCCTATTATAAGGTCTTTCTATTATTGTTACTCATACTGGACTCCCTCTTGTTTATGGCTAGCTCCTTGTAAAGTGGAGAACAACAGTAGTGAATTATATATCAGAGCAGGGTATAAGAGCTGTGGCCTAGAAGGGGCTTTATTGGTCATGGAGAAAAGATAGTAATAAGAGGAGTATTTTCTGCCTACACAAGTCAATTAGAAATCTGTATGCTTTTTCTTGGAATATAGTGTTCTGATATTGTTATATCTCAAAAAAAGATGTTGGCAAATACTACAAACTAAACGTTTTAACCTAGCCTCCATTATTGGCAAGGAACAGAGTAGGAGCGCTTTTCTATTTAAACAGCACTCATATGGATCTAAACAAACAAGGATGCTCACTAGCTAGGTACATAAAGAAAAAAGCAAAATCTAATTATATTCTTCATATAAAAGACAACAAGGGTAAGTCACACCGGTCAACACAAGCAATAGCAGAAACATTTAGGGAATACTACCAGAAACTATATAATTTACCGAAACCATCCCGAGACATATGTTCAAACGCCAATACACGGCAACAACTTATCGCAGAGTACCTCTCTGGATTGTAAATCTCCCCAATAATAAATCACCAGGTCCTGATGGATTCACTTATAAATATTTATCAACATTTGCGGAACAATTATCCGTACACCTCTTACAATACTTTAACTCCATTGACTCTACTCACCCCTTCCCAGAATCAGCCCTAGAGGCCCATATAACCATACTTTTGAAACATAATAAACCTCCAGAGGAAACCACAAGTTACTGCCCAATTTCACTACTGAATTCCGACATAAAAATGTATTCAAAATTATTAGCGAATATAATTAATGCTTTATTGCCAGACCTCATACAACCTGATCAAGTGGGATTTGTGCTGGGAAGAGAGGCAAAAGACAACATGGTCAGAGCCCTAAACACAATTGTTTATGCGCAAGACCATAAACTGCCACTAATTGCACTATCTATTGACGCCGACAAGGCCTTTGACCGTGTCGCATGGGATTACTTACAACTCACACTACAAACAATGGGATTCGGGGGGGGGGGAGTGATTCAGAGAATATTCTCACTATATACTCATCCAAGTGCAAAAGTATTAATAAATGGAACCATGTCTAACTCTTTCAAGATATCCAACGGGACAAGACAGGGATGCCCGTTATCCCCTTTATTGTTCACATGTGTAATAGAGACTCTGGCTGTTAAAATCAGGTCCCATCCAAAAATTGAGGGGTCACAATTGATAACCAACAGTATATTATATCCTTATTCGTGGATGATATACTATTTACACTAACAAACCCTGAAATCTCCTTACCCATATTAATTAAAGAGTTCAATAACTTCCACGTTTTATCAAACTTCCTGGTCAACATTCCCAAATCTGAAATACTTAACATTACATTTGATCCACATAAAAAGGAAATATTAGAAAAGCTCACCCCATTTAAATGGAACACACACTCTCTCAAATACTTAGGCGTCCATCTAGCCACGTCCATAGAGGCATTATTCCAACTCAATTACGAGAAGATTAAATTAGAAGTAATCAGAGATTTATCAACCTGGAGATCTAAAAAACTATCTTGGCTGGGTCGTATCAACTTAATAAAGATGAACATATTCCCCAGGAAACTATATATTCTCCAGACCCTGCCAATTCCCTTACCGGAAAAATATATAAACTCCTTACAACGTGCACTCAGCGACTTTACATGGCACAAAAAGCATCCTAGAATCAATAAAAATCTCATGTCCTTGCCTAAATTACAGGGTGGATTGGGCCTCCCTAATTTAGCCTACTATAGATATGCAATATTCCTACAAAGGATTATTGACTGGAATATACACAAACAATACAAACGATGGGTAGATATAGAACACGGAATTACCCGATCACCAAACCTTAGCAGATCATGCTGGGCCTTCCAACCACAAAAGTATGAATACTCCAAACCTAACCCCATCATAGCAGAAACATACATTCTATGGAATAAGATAATGATCCTCTTTCCAAATCTCTCTTCAAGGCCCTCCCCACTAACATCCCTTATAACGAATGGTGAATTCGACTTGGGGCCCAGTATAGAAAATCACTGTCATCCTTCCCATCTTTATGATTTTCCAGTTTATTGGCTCATACAGAACGAACAAATTAAATCACAAACAGAATTGACACAACAAGGCTTTACTTGCCTAACTAACTGGTACACGTACAGACGAATTCATAGTTTTCTTACGACTCATACACAATCTAAAAATATGACTAGACCTCTGACTAATTACGAACAACTATGTATTAGAGTTCCTCCAATCCGTCGCTGATATATAAGATATTAATTACCCCATTCCCAGGACATCCAATCCCATATCTGGAGAGTTGGGAAAAAGACTTAGGAGTAATAATTCCACAACACATAGGGATGAAGATAATTCGTACAACATTAAAAACCTCTATCTCCACGGCCACTACAGAAATTAATCTGAAACTACTACATAGGTGGTATTATACGCCTCAAAAAATACATTGACTATATCATAAAGCCAAAAACAAATGCTGGCGCTGTGGCCATGTTAATAGTGGAATGGCTCACATGTGGTGGGGGTGCACGGTTATTCAAAACCTGTGGAGATCTGTTATCTCTGAAATAGAAGATATATTAGAAGTACAATTCCCTCTAGATCCCCTACTTTGGCTATTAAACAAGCCCCCTAAAATAAGACATAAACCCTTTCTCAAATTCTTTTTTGTAATGTCAAATAGCATAAAATTCCTGATAGCCAAAAATTGGAAGTCAAAAGACCCTCCCACAATGGAAATGTGGGTACACAGGGTATCTGAACTGATCCATCTTGAAGAGCTCTATTATTTAAAGAATGACAGAATAGATATATATTCTGACATCCTGACAACATGGGAAGCATACCTAAAAAACAACTAGTTTGGACTCACTCTTGAAATTGAATATGTGGGGAAATAGGTATAATTGGTTTGTTGATCACTCTTTCATATAAATATAAGTGAGAATATATAGAAGACATTTGAATCTCCTATTAAATAAACTATATTTAAAAAACCAGAAGATGATTTACTCGGGTTGACGTTGGTTGCTCCAGTCCAAAGTTAAGTTATTTACCAAAACGGATTAGCTCAAAAATCCTACCTTACTGTGTTTTGCTTTGTTTATACTATTACGCAGCTGCGTCTCCACAAACTATAACTCCGATTTCATAATTTTCTAAATAAAGCTAATTCTCAAAAAAAAAAAGAAAAAAATATGTTGGCAAATATTTCTATAATAAAAGAAGCTGATACGTAAAGGGAAATAAAACAAGTTGGGATAGAGACAAAATATAATAATATGTACTTTAATTACTTTATAATTTATACTGCAGTGCCTAGCCATTAACCCTTTCCTTTACGTTTCTGAATTGTACAGCTCTAACTCCCCCCCCCCCCACACACACACACACAATTCCTTCTATGGCTGTACCTATATCTACCTTTGCTTTGGTAGAATGCAGAAGTGAACACTCAATATCTGCTGAAGTCCCTGGTTAGATATAAGTAAATCTTTGTAATTTATCCAACAAGGATCTTAGCAGCAATGATTCCTATACGAAAATTTTATTTGGATACTTTTTGCTGATTAGTTACTCTTACAAGAAGAGTTACTAAAGTGGTATCTCCCCTCACTTGCTGATGGGAATGCTTATGTTATGGCCTTAACATCTATTTTAGTAGACACTGGAGCACAGTGCCCCTGTTGAATTATTATTTTCTGGGTTTTCTATCCATGTTACAGACCACCTGATTTAGTTGTAACTAAAATATTCTTTCTAATTGTTTTTGTAAATAGTGGTAACCTTTATTTAAACCTGAGGTTAGATTATTATAGCAAGCAGAGGTTAATGAGGATGGTGCAAGCCAAAATGCGTCAGGTCTTTCTTTCACTTGCAAGTGTACTTTTATTATTTATTTTTTATTCCATGTTTCACTAAACAATTTTGTTCAAAGTTCCTGTGCTCCTCTTATTTTTCCTTTTCTGTCAGGTATAAACCTTTCCCTGTTTGAAGAATAACCTGGGTTACTCATTGCTGCTTCTGATCATTAGCTGGTCTTCTTCACGGTGTGATAGTATATCTTAAAATCCTTAGTGTGTTTTTGATATAGTTTCAGGATATACTAAACGAGGGAGGGTAAAAAAAATATAATAATAATATAGAAAATTAATATTTTTTTTATTAGATAAGTTTTGTGTGAAGCGAGATACTCTCACAAAAAGAAGGAAGAACAGAATATTTTATTTTTGTGTATTGAAATTTTTCACGTTTCTCACGATTATCACAAATATATTCTAGCCTCACTTTATGGAAAGCTTTGTCTCACAGCATAAATTTAAATCTCCAGCAATGACCTCTAAAAGTAGAGAGAAAAAAAATAATTGATGTTTTTAATAAGTGAGAATTTACATGGAATAGGTATAGATAATATTATCCTTTCAGATCACACACCCATATCAATGGAAGTTACCCTGGGCCAGGCCTGGACTGAACGTCGGGCATACCGGTGGGCCGGGGCTATTTGCAGGGCCAGATTAGTGTAGAGGCTATTGGAGCTGTAGCTCCACGCCTATGCTTCTAAATAGGCCCATGACATTTGAAGTAACTTTTCTTTTTAATCAGGTGGTAGGGTGGAATATTGTGCTAAAGTTTTGGAAGCGGCCAAGGTCCCCACATATCCCCTGCGAGTCAGCGGCCACACTATCTGGGATTGTCTGGCCTGCCTCAAGCAGCTGCAGCTCTTAGTCAAAGTACCATGAACAGCCGCCCACCTTTACTCTGCTTACTAGCAACTTTCAAGCCACAGTGCGTAGCAACACTGGCCTTGGTGAGCACGGCAGCTTGATTGACAATGCCTATATACATATATATATAGCGTCATTGCCAATCAAGCTGCCGCACTCACTAGGGCAGGTGTTGCTACACACTGTGGTTTAAAAGTTGCTAGTAAGCAGTGTAAAGGCGGGCGGCTGTTCCATTGCTGCTCTGGCTAAGCTTGAGGCAGGCCAGACAATCCCAGATAGCAAGGCTGCTGACTTACAGGGTATATGTGGGGACCGCGGAGACTTCCAAAACTTTTTAGCACAATAATCCACCCTACCATCTGATTTTAAAAAAAAAAAAGTTTCTAAAAATGTCATATATATGTGTGTATATAAATAAATTGGGGGAGAGTGGTGAGGTGGGCTGCTCTACATTAAAATGCCTGGGCCTATTTTTGGTCCCAGTCCGGCCCTGCCCTGCCCTGGGCGAGTGTAAAACATTTTTTAGACAATTTAAAGGGACTGTATACACCAATTTTCATATAAATGCTTGTAATAGACACTACCATAAAGAATAATATGCACAGATACTGATATAACAATCCAGTATAAAACCTTTTAAAAACTTACATAGAAGCTCCCAGTATAGCACTGTTGGTGAGGTTAGTCTGGGACACCCACTGAAAAGGTTTGGAAAGCAAAAAGAGCAGACCCCCTCCCCTGCATATGAAAAAACCCTTTACACAAATAGGAGAAAGCTGGAGTAGGTAGACAACAGTCTACTTCTAAAACTTTGGGGCTTGGTTATAGGAGTCTGAAAATCAGCATAATGTTATTTAAAAATAAGCAAAACTATACATTAAAAAAAAAAACACTGTATGGGCAATTTAAATTGATCATCTAGGGGGAGGAGGAGCTATCTGCTGAGCTGAATAGACGCACTTTATAGAGGCTCCTGAAAATTTGAGCAGATTAGATATCAAAATCGATCCAAAACAGCTTAAAATAAGTTTAAAATAAATTGGTTGGACAGTAACTATTGGAGATTAACGAACTGGTTCACTCTAACAACAGGTTTAATCATTTCTGGGCTGTTCTGGAGAAGTGAGAGGAACCGTTGCTGTGGGTTTGATACCGCTGCCCTGCCATACATAACCAGCCTGATCTACATCTGCCCCGGGACTACAGACCGTATACTAGAACACCAGCTGACTGCCATCAATCGGTTTGCGACTCCGGAGGGTCGGGGCTCCGCTCCGGAGCCGTATCAGTAGTCCCGTGAGTCACCGGAGATAAAGACGGTAGCAGGAGCGCCTGGCTTATTACGGCTCGCTGAATGAGACACCTTGATAGGGTGGGAGACTGTTGAGGACAACTTTGGGATAGATACCCCACCACAAACGCCCATACCGACAGGCTGAGTAACATCTGGGCCGGGGTAACGCATGAACATTTGAGCCGAATGAGGAGGACGCCAGTGGTGCGAAAAGACGCCATCTTGGTTGCGACTCTGCACTCGGTAAGCACATAACGGATCTGCCTGGGAGGATTGATCCACCTCAAATAATTACACCAGGTGGGGGATAATATCAAGAGGGGTGGCAGCTACTGTTGGAGGGCTCCTAAAGACTCATAATCTAATACCGGACAAAATTATAGGAGCAACATCCCCAAGTGGCAGGCTGATGATTTCTGTCACATTAACCTATTAAATAAGCAGGCAGGATACCTTTTAGACCCCATTGCCCACAGGCACCAACCATAAAAGATACCTCAAGGAACACTGGGACAGGGCTATAAAGAGCGAGACCTGCCATAATAGATTCTGTACATGGTCCGGAGCTTGCACAGCAGTTTACCACCCATATACAAATTACACTGCACGGCTGCGGAACCTGCTCACAGTAACTTTGAAATCCCATAACTTGAAAGCTTCTCAGTCGCTGCCCCAGTGACACAGCAGCTGAAAAAGACCCTGTAACTTTTTATATAATTAATTGCAAGTGTTGCAGCCAGTGGCAAATTACCCCTAAGCTCTGGATATTACTAGGGAATTCAAGAGACCCCAGCCTAGACAGAATAAAAACAACCATCCAGACACTAAATAAACTGCAGCATATTGCTGGGTCTCAGACCCAGGGGAATACACTCTCCCCCCCTTTCCTGCCGTCCCGTGAGACGGTGGGTCATACCCCACCTTCCTTTTCCGTGATCTCCTTGTGAAGGCAACTTCCCCGGGGAGAGTGTGCTGGGATTTAGATCACCCACTGACTTGAGCCCTATCTAAGACATCACAATAGAGGGGTACAGATGGATTCCCCGGAGATTTGACGGCTGACACTCTCGACATAAGAGTTGCAAAACTGATCCTATATTCCATTTGAGAGGCTACCCACTATACTGCTGAATAACTCCTGACGCTATCTATTAAGTGAGTACGCTGAATACAACTTTAAACTCCACCTTGGCAATATGTAATTGATGGAAGCAAAGTGAGGGGACACCTGTCTCTTCATATGCTACAAAAAAGCCGCAGCAGAACTGTATATGCCTTTTATATGAAAAAGAATCACTGACACATGCCTTTATACTATTTGAAACTACCTCAATCCTCTTGAAATAGCAACTCTGCCTGGAAAAAATAGTCACTTCTGGGATTACCTTTCTCTTATCTCTACATCCTGGGGTGGAGGAGGGATAGAGGGAGTGCAGGGATATCTCGTCTGCCTTAAAACACAGATACCAATTCCCCCCAAGAATCAAGAACAGGCTGTTTTCTACAGCAACAACAGCCACTACAGTGAAATAATGACTACAAGAAGAGGAGGGAAAGGGGAGAAAATAACAAATCCAAATACACCTTCTGCAGTGTCTTCTTTTTTCAAAGCTTCCCATCCAGCTAAAACCACCAAGGACATGGCAGGGGGAGATGAAACAGATCGACTCTCACCAATGGTGGAAAATGTAGATGATATAACACAAACAGTATCTGATCAACAAAAGCTTCTTCAGGATCTACAAGACAAAATGGAAGACTTAGAGAACAGGAGCAGACAAAATAATATTAGGTTGAAGGGGATCCCAGAGGAGGTAACAACTAAGGACATTCCAGCATACATTGCGTAGCTTTTCAGTCAAATAACAGGTTCAGCCCCTGACTACACATTCCATGTGGAGAGAGCACATAGAGCTCTTAAAGCCAAAGCCAAAAATGGTATACCCCCAAGAGATGTGATAGTTAAATTGACCTTCTTCCCTGATAAAGAAAACATACTACAGGCCTCCAGAAAGAATCCAACTTTTAATTTCCAGGGAAATGTAGTGCAATTCTTTCAGGACCTAAGTCTACGAACCATGTAGCGAAGAGGCTTATTGAGGCCGTTAACTAATATCCTCTGCAAACAGCAAATCCCTTACAGATGGGGATTTCCCTTCGTCCTAAGCATTCTCAAAGACTCCAAAACCATAAACATCAAAAATCAAGAGGATATTCCAGAGGTATGTGCCATATTGGGCTTGGAGCCCCCGGATCCTCCAGCTCTCTTGAAGCAACACCCATCAACATCACGGAGGAGCAACTTCGCAGACTCCAGGACCCAAAAGACTTGGCAAAAGGTCAGTTACAAGAAGCAAAAAGTAAGCGAAGCCAGAGATGAGGTACCGTGAAAAGGCCCCCTTTTTCTCTTCGGTTTTGTTTTTTCTTCTTCTCTTCTTCTGTTTCCTTCTGGGTCCAATCAACCACAGTTATAGGGATTGAGGGCCTCAACATGACTCTTTACATATATGATACCTTGATGTTTTCCTATAGCTACCTATGTTGAGGGAGTAACCCTTGATGTCTACTTGAGCTGGACATTCTCAGTGTTGTGCTATAGACAGACAGTTTACCTACTGCCACTGGTATGGATTGGCCAGGAGATAGACACAATCTGTGATAAAGCTCACCATACTGACATTCGAAAGGAGCAGGTAGTTGTTCCCCAATACCTGCAGTTAAGTGGAAACCACTTGTTCACTAAGATGCTTTCGGGCATTGTTAAGTTGTCCCTCTGTTGGGGACCAATTAATTGTTGATTGTTTGATGTTTTATTATTTGTTCCTCGCTTTTTTCTCTCCCCCTCTCAGCTGTCCTTCTGGGATACAGACTCACAAGGTGCAGCACATCACATCAGATCAGAGATCCTGGGGTAAGATAACTCACTATGTGGGTTGCATGTTTACATTCCACATGTTACACATAATAACACAGACCACCACATATGCCTATGAATGCTAGGATTAGATTAGTATCTCATAATGTTCGCGGCCTAAATACTGATATTAGGCGCAGATTAGCAATGAACCAATATAGAAAATGCTAACCTGGTGTTTTTACAGGAAACGCATTTCCTCAAAGATAGCTTACCAAAGTATTGGACCAAGCACTTAACTACACACTACCATGCCACTGCATCCAACAAGACCGGTGGGGTGTCTATTTTAATTCACTCCTCAGTAGGCTTTTATCACAGTAGCACATTGGCTGACCCTGAGGGTAGATATTTGATAGTAAGGGGACGTATTCACGACACTGAGGTAACCCTGTGTAATGTTTATGCCCCCAATGATAACCAGCATGTATTCTTTGCCCACATCGCTCACCTTTTGACAGATTGTTCACAAACTAAAATTATCTTAGCGGGGGATTTTAATATAACCATGGCTCCAATTCAACTCAGCCGCGCACAACTCATACATTAGGCTTGACTACATATATATGAGCCAGATACTACAACCCATGCTACGAAGTTCGAGTATACACGCTTGCGTATGGTCGGACTACTCTATAATTTCAGTTGACCTGGAGGGACTAAGGGACATCAATAGAAGTAGGACTTGGACATACGATAACACCCTGTTAAGACACGGCCAAGATTATAATGATATATTGATATATTACGTTCCATGACAGAGTTCTGGACAATTAATACTGACTCAACCACAAACCCAATCTACACATGGGCTGCTCATAAGGCAGTGGTGAGGGGACTATTGATTCAACTTAAGGCTAAAATTAATAAAAAATAGTTAACACTTTTGCAAACTTCTGCGACAAACTATACGACGGGGAAAAGGTGATTCATAGCACAGAAACAATGACTCAAACGAGGAAATTCTTAGGCGACTGTAAACTGACCTCACTCACGACAGAACAGAGGGATGTCCTTAACGCCCCGATATCCACGGAGGAGATTTTAAGAGCTATTAAAGATTTGAAACCAGGAAAGGCAGCTGGTCCCGATGGTTTCCCCGGGGGAATATTATAAACTTTTCAAAGACGCACTGGTTCCCCACTTGACTAAATTTTGTAACTTCATCCTGGAAGGCAATCCTATCCCTCAGGAGTTATTAGATGCAAAGATAGTGGTGATCCCCAAACCAGATAAGGACCATAAAAAAATGCCAAAACTATCGTCCTATCTCTTTAATCAACCAGGACCTTAAGATTTTTACTAAGGTCTTGGCAAGCCGCCTTAAACCAATTATGCCACATCTGGTCCACCCTGATCAAGTGGGGTTTATACAGAATAGGGAGGCCCCGGATAACATAAGACGAGTGATTAATTTGATCCACCATTTAGAAAGTACACAAACGCCTTCTCTGATCCTATCGCTGGATGCGGAGAAGGCGTTTGACAGAATAGACTGGCAATACATGCTTACGGTCATGAAGGAGATGGGTTTCGATGATGCATTTATGACTGCTTTACAGGCAATATACTCAAACCTGTGAGCCCAGGTGACTTCGGGAGGATATAGATCCAATCTTTTTCCCATACTAAATGGGACAAGACAGGGGTGTCCTCTGTCGCCCCTGCTATTTGCTCTTTGTATTGAGCCGCTGGCGGCCAAAATTCGAGCGCACCCAGACATATCAGGAATTCGGGAAGCCCAAACCGAATACAAAATATCTTTATTTGCGGATGGCATACTGCTCACCATTACAAAACCGCTTATATCACTCCCTAATTTAATCAAAACACTAACCGAGTTTTCATGTATATTGGGATACAAAATAAATATGGAAAAAAGCGAACTTCTTCCGGTGGCCATCCCCTTACACACACGGAAAATAATCAAACTTAATTTTGAATTTCGATGGGTTACCAAAACACTCAAATACTTGGGCATTAATCTCCCAGTTCAGATGCAACTTCTATATAAATATAACTACTCCCCGCTACTTAATCAATTCAAAAAAGACCTATTGAAGTGGCAAACGTGTGGTTTCTCTTGGATGGGAAGAGTAGCGTTAGTCAAAATGAACATGCTGCCGCAAATTGTATATCTCTTTAGAGCCCTTCCCATTAAACTGGTCAGAACAGATATTACTAAAATACAGACTGACATATTAGCTTTTATAAGAGGACCGAAATCAGCTAGAATAGTGAAACAGGTGATTTGCAGAAGCAGAGCTGTGGGGGGAGTGGGTGCCCCAGACCTTTTGGAATATTACAGGGCCGCTAGACTAGCACAAGACTCCTGCCTCATGAGGAGATCAGAGGAAGCCACCTGGGGGTTTCTAGAGATGGAATTAGAAGGATGAGAAGAGAGAGATTCAATCTTGTGGGACACACATCCTTATCACACAGTTAAGGCACATACTCAAGCATACACTTCAGACCTGACCACAAAGACTTGGATACAGACACTTAAGAGAACAGACTTGTTTCCTGAATATTCTTTACTGACCCCAATTAGATGCTTCTTAGCAGGCGACTCTCGCAAGGTGGTTGCCAAATGGGAAAACAAGGGGCTCTATAGGGTGGCAGACGTAGTGAAGGGGGGACTGTTACTCCCCTTCACCCAAATACAGGTAAAACTTGCACCCATAAAACTCCATTAGTACATTTATCTCCAATTGCGCTCCTCCCTGCATGCCTTTCTTAAAAAATCAATAAGTGGGCAACCTACGGTGTTAGAGAAGTGTGGCGCAGGCATGGGTAAGACCAAACACAACATTTCGAGAATATACATAACGCTGCAGACACCTCCGGACAGAACCAAATCCTCGGTAATAAGGGCATGGGAGAAAGATTTGAATATACTTAAAGGAGTGCAGGAATGGGAGGAAATGATCCAAGGGGCTGATAAGGGATTAATTAGCATGGATCTAAAAGAAAATGTCATGAAGACCATATTTAGATGGTATCTTACACCAATGAGAACAGCTCATATGCAGCTAAACGGTAGTAATTTATGTTATAGAGGATGTGGTGAGCTAGGGTCATATAGGCATATGTGGTGGGACTGTGGAGGGATACAGAGAATTTGGTAGAAACTCTCCACTCTCCTTAGTCAACTGCTGGAAGAAGACATCATTCTTACTATTCAACAGGCACTGTTACACGAACGCATAGATAAATTTCATAGATATATTAACACGTTCATTAGAATCCTATGCACAGTGACAAGGATCTGCAAGTATTGGAAGATAGGCTCCCCTCCATGGTCAGTAATACACAATAAAATTTCCTACCCTTATACTATGCATGAATCTGCAGTGGACACTTTAAACAACAAGGCTTCATTTCAGAAAATATGGTACTACTGGATCAGTAACTCGACCCCTCCCAGAATGGAAAATGTGACCCAACCTGAGTCTGGAGCACTGAGTATAAACACTACCTGTGAGCTTCGGAGGACCACTGAGAGTGGGAATAATGTCTGTTCCCCTCCTTCCCCCCCCCCCCTCCCCCCTGCTCTTTCCAGAGCCGGGTTTGTTTGATCATCATTAGAGATAAGAACCCTTCGGTATACTCTATTTTTATTGCCTTCTTTTTTTTTTCTTTTTTTTTTTTTACTGTTTAAGAGGTTCACAAAAAGATAAATATGTAACAGCATTTCTAGATATAGACAGTTGATCTATAGAATGTGAGAATTGATGTGTTTTGCATGATCCTGTCTATTCAACAATGTGTCCCCTGGAAATATGAAGTGTATTAAGATATATGGGAGGAACTGGGGGTATACCAGACATGTTGGATCTGTTATATGTTAATATTATCAAGCTTATTCCTAAATTCTTTCTGTATTGTACATGATCAAGAATTTTTATAATAACAATAAAAAATATTTAAACATAAATTGATCATCTACAAAACATTTATGCAAAGAAAAATCTAGTGTACAATGTCCCTTTAAATGTCCATGTTATCTAGATAGAAATATAACATTTAAATCCTGGCTTAAACAGAGATGGGGTAATTTCTAATCTTTTAATAGTGATTATATATCCAAGCCAGAAATATTCTGGGAAACATTGAAATCTGTACTAAGAGGAGAAGTAATTGCTTATATTAGCAAAATTAAAAACTCTTACAACATGGATTTAGATCAAGATCATAAGAGAGAATTTTGGTCAAAATTGAAACTTCTTAGGGTACCCCTTGATATGCTGCAAAATATTAATCAACCTATTTCAGAAGAAGAAATTCTACAAGCAATTAAAGAATCTGCAAGAAATAAAGCTTCATTCCCGGATCTCTTACCCAATCAATATTATAAGATTATATTAGAAAATATTATACAATATCTAAAAAATCTATTTAACTGGTATTCTGCTGAAGGTAAAAAAAGTCAGTTAAATTTGCTGCTTCATGGACCACGATAATTCTAAAGCAAAATAAAATTCCAGAAAAGATGCAATCATATAGACTAATTTCTCTCTTAAATTCAGATTACAAGTACTTAACATATATATTGTACAGATGTTTACAATTACCATTAAAGTCAGTAATTCATCAAGATCAGACAGGATTTATTGAGGGCAGACATTCTTCCTTTATTATTAGAAAAGTATTTTTAGTTCTAGACTATTTTATAAAGATACAGAAAATACCTGAAGAAAGCCTTAAAGATTTAGTAATACTTTCAATAGATGCCGAAAAGGCTTTCATCTCGGTTATATGGGATCATCTGTTCACGTCATTATTCAGATTCATTTTTCAAGGTAAAATGTTAGACTTTATTAAAAATGTATATAATAATCCCATCACTTCCCACTTATAATTAATGGTGAAATCTCTAAAAATATTACTTTAGACAGAGGTGCACATCAGGGTTGTCCATTTTCCCCACTTCTGTTTAACTTAGCTATTGAATCCCTTACCATCCTTTTCAGAGAGAGAGTTGAGTGAATTTTTATAGGGAAATAAGAGATTAAAGAGTCTTTATATGCAGACAATTTATTACTTTTTGTTAGTGCACAAAGAAAAATATACCATGTATAGTTAAAATTATAACCAAATTTGGTGCTTTCTCCGCTTATAGGGTAAATATGTAAAAATCTGAAATATTTTCTGTTTCTAAGAATATAGATTTGATTAAGGAAGCCCCATTTAAAGAATCACTAGCTCATTTAAATACGTAGGGCTAAATATTTCAGGTGACCTTAAAAAATGGTATAGCTTAAATATTATTGCTACCATTCTTAAACTAAAACAATCTCAATACCCAGGAGAATCGGTTTGGTTAAGATGACAGTTCTACCAAAGATTCTTTTTGTCATACAAAATATTCCACTCCCCCTAAAAAGAAAAGACATAAGGGTAGATTTAACAAAGGTCGAGCAGAGATGATTCACTGTAGCATCGTCTGCTTAATAAATGGACCCATAGAGAGCTTTAACTTGGCAATAAGCCAATTTCTATGGTCTATGAATAAAACAAGAACATAATTTAAAAAAGTGTTTTCCAAAGAGTTTGCTGGCTTTGATTTACAATTAGGGATGGGCGAATGTGCTGAATGTGTAATTTATTTGGTATAACCAATAGTCCTGTGGACATTTGTTTTGGGCAATCGAATGTTGATAAGAATGAAAATCCATTAAAATTCTGTAATCAAATGTTATTTTTAGTTTTCGAATGTTGCTTTCATTTTTCGAATGTTCATAATTAGATTGAATATCTGCATTCGAAATTTTGAATGTAACATTTAATTTATCAAATAATATTCAGAAGTTCAATAGTTCATGTGGTAGGGAATTTAGTAAATTGATACATAATAGATACAAATATATAAATTCGAAAGTTTTTATTTCAATACTATGACATTAAACAAATGTTAGAATATTGTACAAACATTTGAAATTCGAAACGAACATACGAATGTGTTAATATTAATTTAATTTTTCCAAGTTGCAAAACAATCGCCCATCCCTATTTACCACATATAGAAACTTATAACCTGATCAGTCTCGGAAATTTAGTCATTGAATGGTTAAATAATACATCCGATTTTACACCTACAGTATATTAATAGAATAAAAAGTATATTGTATCCATACTCATGAGCACTTATACGTATGAATATAAATCAATTGCCTGCTGAGGCTAAATGGATATGAAACCCACATTTTCATGATTCAGATAGTGCATGCAATTTTAAGCAACTTTCTAATTTACTCATATTATCAATTTTTCTTCATTCTCTTGGTATCTTTATTAGAAAAAGCAGCAATTTAAGATTACGAGCCAGCCTATCTTTGGTTTAGCACCTGGGTGGTGCTTGCTGATTGGTTGCTAAAAATTGCATGCTTCCCAAAATCTTTCTTTCATGGTTCAGATAGAGCAGTGTTTTTCAACCAGTGTGCCGTGGCACACTAGTTTGCCGTGAGAGATCCTCAGGTGTGCCACGGCAGACTGACAACAGTGTGACATATTTTTTAAACTTTGCTTGTTTTTTACTCCCAGTGCAGGGGTAGTTTGTAGGAGGCATGGCATAACAGCACAATACATATAGTATGTGTGTGTTTGTGTGTATGTGTGTATATATATATATATATGCTGTATTAGGCTACAATGTGTGAATTTTTTTAAATTTTGGGATGGTGGTGTGCCACAGGATTTTTTAATGTAAAAAAGTGTGCCACAGCAAAAAAAAGGTTAAAAATCACTGAGATAGAGCATGCAATTTTAAGCAACTTTCTAATTTACTCCTATTATCAATATTTCTTCATTCTCTTGGTATCTTTATTTGAAAAGCAGGAATGTAAGCTTAGGAGCTATCCCATTTTCGGTTCAGCACCCTTGGTAGCTCTTGCTGATTGGTGGCTACATCTAGCCACCAATCAGCAAGCGCTACCCAGGTGCTGATCCAAAAAACTAACGATTAACCTGACTTGGGCAAACACCCGCGATAACCCCCTTATCGCTCCCAAAATCTTTTTTTTTAGACCTTGTATTTTAATGTAGGAGTCTCCGTTTCACATAAACAACACTACATAGCAAAATAAACACTTCTCCAGATAACATTTGTGTTTCTAACTTTTTTTAAGGGCCTTGCTGGAAGTGGAATCCCGTAAAGTTAAAATCCTAAATTCTTTATTTGTTTCCAAACAGGATAAACCAGCCTGCATTCTCTGTTCCTGTGTGGATGTTATGGATTTTATCCTGTTTGGAAACAAATAAAGAATTTTGGATTTTAACTTTATGGGATTCCACTTTCTTCTTTTGCTGTTTACATTATGTCCGGACTACAAGGAGTCCCACACTCAAGTTGAATCCTGTCTGTGTCCTCAAACTCAGTAGCCGAACGCTGCTGTCCAGCGATATTCAAGGCAAGTTGCTCAAAAAGGAGAAGCTGATTGGCCGAAGAGCTACAAACTCTTTCACACACCCCTGCATGACATCACACGCCATACCCGGAAGCAAGTTTGACCCGAAAAGAAGCAGCTGGTTATGTGAGTTAAATTCTACACGCTGCGCTGGTTGTGCTCACAACTGTGAGTGGTCTCAGTGATTGGGATGTCTATTGTGATGAGCTGAATCCGGCAGAAGGGTGAGTCACTGTCCCCTATTCCGCTACAGTGGATGCCTGGACTGCATTTGTGTAGGGGTGTTGTGATATAAATGTTCAGTTATTACACTGCTGGTCCTATCTATGCCCCTCTCCTTACTGGATATTATTGCAGCCTCCTATATATGTGACACCAAGTTTTTCACTATCATAAAGAGTATATGAGACTTTTATGCTTGGGAAACCCCTTATTGTTCAAAATTCTATACAATAACAATTATTTTGCTGAATGTGACTTCAGCTAATATGCAAATATGTTCTACGATATCATTAAAGGAACATGAAACCCCAAAAACATTATTTCATGACTCAGATAGATCATGCAATTTTAAACAACTTTCTGGTTTACTTCTATTATAATTTTTTCTTCATTCTCTTAGTATCTTTTGCTGAAAAGCAGGGGCATAAGCCCAGGAGCCAGCCAATGTCTAGAGCACTATATGGCAGCAGTTTTTGTAAGAATGGTTTCCATTTGCAAGAGCACTAGATGGCAGCACTATTTCCTGCCGTGTAGTGTTCCAGACACCTACTTAGGTATCTCTTTAACAAAGAATATCATGGGAATGAAGAAAATTTGATAATATAAGTAAATTGAAAAACGGTTTGCTCTGTCTGAATCACAAAATAATTTTTTTGGTTTTCATATCATTTTAACATCTGCATACAGTTCAAGCTACACTGCCACAATCTACATTAACAAGCCTAAGACTAAGGTGACCATATTGCTGCTTTAAAAAGTAGCAATATGATCTCCCTACCTAGGAGGAAAATAACATGTCAGCCTAATATATTACACAAGAATATGCACACACAGAAGATCTTACCCTCAAAGGTAAAGAAATACAATGTGCAGAAGATAACACACATTGGGCTCCATTTATGAAGCAGCGAATGCTACTTTGGAGTTCCATTGTTTTAGGGCTGCCTGAAATGGAAGTCACATGACCGCTGCTCCTTAACCTCTCCGCCACCTTTGATGATTGACAGGCCCTGCTAGTGGCCGCTTGGCCGCCAGTGACCAGGGGGTGACATTGCACAAGCTTTTCATTAGAAATGCTTGTGCAATGATAACTGCCGACAGCGTATCATGTCCACTCGAATCATGTCCGCTCGACATATGATAACTCAACCCCATTATCTCTGTTGTTATGGGAGCCTACATGCTGAAGAGTAAAAAAGATCATAGTTATATGTTTAAGTTGCAACATGTATCACTGATAAACAATTGTAGTATCATATATCATCTGTACCTCACCCCTGATGACAGTGGGGGGCCCTCAAAGAGCTGGGCCAGGGCAGTTTCCCAAAGATCAGGACAGATCAGGAGTACACTTGGCCCGCCCTTGTCCTTTCTCTATCCATGTTTTCAGTGGAACACAGCTATGAAAAGGGTCAATTCTACAAAAAGCAAGTCCCCTAAAAGACGCAAGTACCTTTAAAGGGACACTGAACCCAAAATTTTTATTTCATGATTCAGATAGAACATGCAATTTTAGGCAACTTTATAATTTACTCCTATTATCAATTTTTTTTCGTTCTCTTGCTATTTTTATTTGAAAAAGAAGGCATCTAAGCTTTTTCTTGGTTCAGACCTCTGGACAGAACTTTTTTTATTGGTGGATGAATTTATCCACCAATCAGCAGGGACAACCCAGGTTGTTCACCAAAAATGGGCCGGCATCTAAACTTACATTCTTGCATTTCAAATAAAGATACAAAGAGAATAAAGAAAATTTGAAAATAGGAGTAAATTAGAAAGTTGCTGAAAATTCCATGCTCTATCTGAATCACGAAAGAAAAAATTTGGGTTCAGTGTCCCTTTAATGAAAACATTATTGTTAAGGTCCAGTGATGCTTTGTGAAAAGACAGGACAGGAGTACGCATGTCTACACATGATAGTCACATTTCCCTTCTCTTTATATGTTTTTCCGGTAAACACAGCTATAAAATTTCTCCTAAAAGTCCCCAAAACCATGTTAATAACTTAAGAAAACATGAAAATATTATGAAATATGATTATGTTTTACAAGATCTCCAGTAGTATCTATGCCATCAATGAACACCTGTGAGAGGATGATGCATCTCCCGCCACCTGGTGAGTATGTGCAAACATTGTAGAGAAAAATACAGGGTCACTCCTGAATGTTCTGCAACAGATTTACAACAAATTCCTGACATTGAAGGTGGCTCCACAAAAAAGTCTGTCCAGGAGGTGTATCTGTGTACATCTGCAAAAGGTCATCCTGCCTTGTAATTTCACCAGTTTAAAATACAGTTTAAAGTTAATTAGTGTATTGGGTGATTTATGAGGAAACACCCACTGAGAGACAGCGACATTTGCACTTTGTATATTACACATTACTGTGCAATGCCTTGAAGGCCTTTGTAGCACATCCATGGTCTTAAACAGAATGCTATTGGCAGTTGTAATTGGACACACAGGTCACCGTGCAATGCAGTACCTTTGTTTTTTTTAATCTTTTGCAGACAGGAAGACAAAACAAAGGATGTGGGAATCATGATTCCTCATTACATTCCATCTGTTCCATTGCTTAATTTGTCCCCAGCCCCCTCAAACCCTGATATGTGTAATGTTATAGATCAGTCTACCCATGACAGTCTATTCAAGAACCTATATCTGATTCTGGTCAGCCTACTAACACTACACATGCCAACATCCTTGTCAGTGGTCACTGTTACTTTAATCTTACAGGATGTTTATGGCTATACAGCATGAGCCAGATACATTCAAAAGGGTTTTAATAAAAAATAAAAAAACTGAACAATTTGCACCTGTCTCTAACTTTTGTACAAACGAGTTTACCTGCGGAGACAGCCACAGTTTCTACGCAATATTTCCAGACCATATCCACTTCAAGGTGGCTAAGAAAATGTCTGCCTAAACCTGGTTTCTGTGTGGTTAAACAAAGAAATATATATATATATATATATATAAGTTTAAAACTATCCTATATTTTTCATATTTTCAGCTTTCTATTATATGTTTGTTGGTGTGTGTGTATAGGTATATCAAATGAAGTCCAGTGAAAAAATGTACATGCTCTTATTTGTGAGAGCTTGTCATTTTAGCACTCTTGACCAAGCAGATATATGTGTTTAACCCACACACAAAGCATATATACACATAGGGCTCCATGTTCTAAGCCATCATTTAATCTGACATTGTAGACGCGGATAAACTCGTCATTACTTGCTGCGGGTGAAATGGTGTCTGCTGTCACTATGTACTAATAATCCACCCAGAAATAGACACATCTAGCCCGCTGCGAGCAGTGGTGGATTATTGATAAATTTGACGCCTCGTTCGCCGCGACTAAGCTAATGTACTTAAATGTCAGTAGAACCAATATAATTCTTGCGACTTTCTCAGGTGCATACTGCATAGCGCCACCAGGACGATCAAGACATTGAAACCGCATTTTCAAAAGACAGAAAGTCCTCTCAATTATCCACCTGGTAGATCGATGTGCTTCATTGAAACGTACTTGATTTCTGGTCTGTGGGTTGTTATAGGGAGTCAACAGCCATTCTGTACATGAGTACCCTCCATCTCCTAATAGGACATAAAAAATATAAATATAAATATAAAAATAATTATAAAGATTGAGAACTAATACAATACAAATTAAAAATATACAACTCATTGCACTTTAATTACAGTTGACAAATGTGGCGCAATTTATGTACATGGAAATTAAAAACGACAAATTAGACGCAAGTTATGCTTACCTAGAAGCCATCCTTCAGGCATAGCTCCGTCCTCAAACTTCCGGTATAAGCCAGTCTGCCTTAAGATATAAGAATCATGACATGAGCCTGGGTTGTTTGAACGGACACTGATTATCCTCATGTTGGGGTCACAGACCATCTGAAAATTCAAGGAATGGAAAAGCTTTCTATTCCTATAGATCTCCTCACGAGCTTGAAGTGGTCTCACAGCAACATGGGTACAGTCTATGGCCCCTAGGACATTGGGCATCCCAGCCATCCTATAGAAATTTTACTTTATAGATTGCCATTCTTCTAGGGTAGATGGTAAACAAACATATCGAGGAAAAATAACCATCATAGCCACTATGACTTTTGATAAGTGGCGTGAAAATGCTGATTGGCTTATTCCAATAATAATAATGACGCTAGAAACTGCCTGAAAGGATCCTGTTGCCATAAAATGCAATGCAGCTAATAGTTTCAATAGTCCCGGAATAGCTCGTGAACGAGCCATCATCGGCTCCAAATAATCTTTGATCTCTCGATACAGGTGTAATATGGATTCACGATCAAGCCGGAATCTTTGTATGATCTCTCGGTCAGAAAGGCCGTACAAACGAACCCGTGGAAGGAATACACGGGGGACACAAACTCTCCTTCTTCTAACCAATCGATTAGAGACATTTCCAGTATTCTGTCTTCTAGACTGGATTTGCATCACACGGAGAAGAAACAAATACAGAAGTGTCTCCATAGCTGCTGAAATCAATAATGTAAGTACAATGCTGATATTACTGCCTTTTATATATGTCTAGACTGGCGTCTACATTGACTTTCCTATGGTTTTGTACTTTGCCTGCCACCTAAAAGGTGACGAGGCAAAAATAACGAAGTGGGAGCGGAAAATGTATCGAGTGGATAAATAGATTTTTTAGTACATTAGTTTATGGCGAGTTGGTGGTCAAATGTGTCTATTTACAGTGAAAAATGGAGAGGTAACGAGGTTTGACGGATAAGTATGCTCACAATTTTAAATATGCGGGTTTGAACATAGTTGACGACTTTGTACAGTTTGCGAGTTTTGATGCAAGATTTTTTGCAGGTAGCTCGCTGACTGCTTAGTACATGGAGCCCTTAGAGGCCAAATTAACAAAGGTCTTGCGGACCTGATCCGACAGTGCGGATCAGGTCCGCAAGACCTCACTAGATGCGGAGAGCAATACGCTCTGCGTATTCAGCATTGCACCAGCAGCTCACAAGACTGGGCCGCCAGCAGGGAGGTGTCAATCAACCAGATCGTACTCGATCGGGTTGAATTGCGGCGATGTCTGTCTTTAGACCGCTGCTCCATAACTTGTGTTTCTGGCGAGTCTAAAGACTCGCCATAAACACGGCCCATTTGGAGCTTGATAGATAGGCCTCATAGGGTATAGTACCCCTCAGGAGAACTGACTTTCTCAAGTGGAAACTGCCACTGATCTAATCAGCAGTGCTATCTGCAGTTGTGAAACTAGCAGTGCTGATGGAATAACAATAATTTATTTATGCAGTGTTGTAACACATTTCTCTGTGAAGGCTTATTTAATGTTATGTAACAATACAAAGTTTTTTTTAAGTTATGTAAAAATTACATTTTACTATTATTTTTTTAATATTAATAAAAAAATATATATTTTTGTGCTTTTGTAACACATTTAAGTATAAAGCTTTTTTAAAGTTATGTAACAATGACATTTTTTACTATTTTTATAATATCAATCAAAAGGTTAAAATATATTTTTTGCGCTGTTGTAACACATTTATGTTTGATTTTTATTTATATTATATTAATATATTAGCTAAAAAAAACTTATATTAAGAAAAGATAAACTGCTTGTGGTTCCGGTACATGGTCTCTTAAAGGGATATGAAATCCAATACTGTTTTGTGATTCAAATAGAGCATGCAATTTTAAACAAATTTCTGATTTACTTCTATTACCAATTATTCTTTGTTTTCTTGGAATCTTTTCTTGAAAAACAGGGACATAAGCTTAAAGGGACACTGAACCCAATTTTTTTCTTTTGTGATTCAGATAGAGCATGACATTTTAAGCAACTTTCTAATTTACTCCTTTTATCAAATTCTTTTCATTCTCTTGGTATCTTTGAAATGCAAGAATGTAAGTTTAGATGCCGGCCTATTATTGGTGAACACACTGTGTTGTTCTTGCTGAATGGTGGATAAATTCACCCACCAATAAACAATGGTTCTGAACCAAAAAAATAGCTTAGATGCCTTCATTTTCAAATAAAGAAAGCAAGAGAATGAAGAAAAATTGATAATAGGAGTAAATTAGAAAGTTGTTTAAAATGGCATGCTCTATCTGACTCAAAGAGAAAAAATCTGTGTTTAGTGTCCCTTTAAGAGCCGGCCAATTTCGGGAGAACTTTATGGCAGCAGTTATGCAAGAAAGTTATCCATTTGCAAGAGCACTAGATGGCAGCACTATTTCCTGCAATGTAGTGCTCCAGATGCCTACCTAGGTATCTTTTCAACACAAAATATCATGGAACCAAAGCAAATTTGATAATAGAAGTAAATTGTAAACTTTTTTGAAAATGTTATGCTCCGTCTGTATCACAAAAGAAATTTTTTGGGTTTCGTATCCCTTTAAACTTGGGATCCGATCGGAACGATTGACAGCCCCTGCTTGTGACTGATTGGCAGCCAGTGAGCAGGGGACAGCATTGCATAAGCATTTCACTAGAAATGCTTAAGCAATATTAAATGCCGACAGCGTATACATTTAGCGAGGTCGAGCCGACATGATTCGCTATAGCGAATCATGTTCACTTGACTTTTAATAGTACTATTAATAAATCTACCCCTATGGCACTGTTTGAATCCACTTTCTCACTTTGCAAATCCTTACACTGGCTCCTACTTTAATTACAAAATGAAATTACAATGAGCCATTCAAAAACCTTATGTTGCACTCACAGAACAACTTTATTCTTGTCTCCACAATACTCTTTCAAACAACCTCTCTGATCCTGTATCATTCATTATATTATATTATGTCATTCAAAGTACTGAAATATAGATCTAATGAATATTATACATATACCCAGGCATCTAGTACTGTTGTGTACAGCCAGTAAATGTTACCACTTACCTTGCTTTAGTATTGCAATATATACTTAATAATTTAGTATTGCAATATATACTTAATAATCTAGTATTGCAATATATACTTAATAATCTAGTGTTGCAATATATACTTAATAATCTAGTGTTGCAATATATACTTAATAATCTAGTGTTGCAATATATACTTAATAATCTAGTGTTGCAATATATACTTAATAATCTAGTGTTGCAATACATACTTAGTAATTTAGTATTGCAATATATACTTAGTAATTTAGTATTGCAATATATACTTAGTAATTTAGTATTGCAATTATACTTAGTAATCTTTATTCATAATCCAAACCCAAGTGCACTATAATTTACATCCAACTCCATGCACAATATGCATTGAGTTGCAAAGCTACCTGCTAGTGATATTTTGGCAATGTCACAAAACTGGTTTATTAGATAAGAGATAGAGGTCATTATCTTGTATCCTCGGGGGAAAATGACATTTCCCCATTAAAACGTTTCTGTATGGTAACAAAGCTTTGTAGCATATTTTTTTTAACTAGTTTGCCCCATTTTCTGGTAATTTAAACAATAAATACACGCTAGAAATAATGATGTATTTAAAGCAACGATTAGCCTTAGAATAATATGAAGATGTGTTTTTTACAATTATGGACCTGATTACAAGTAGATCACTAAATATCACTTTTGCGAAAGCGATATTAGCTCTCCAGTGCAGTTGTTTTTATTTTTAAAAAAGCTACATTTTTCTAAAAGAAAAAACTACAATACCTTCTATTTTGAGGGCATTTGGGGCACTTTTAGAAAATTAAGCATAGATCTGATCTCTGGTTAATTTTCTCAGCGTTAATTGCTACCTCGAGCTCACAGTAGCAATAACCAGCCCCTTGTAAATGCTGCTTATTTATCGTACACACGCTAATAGGTAAATTTGCTGTTAAATTAGCGCTCCTCTTGTAATTTAATTATTTAAACTTTAAGTGTAAATGTTTAGTGTCTATAAATTACTATAGTTTCTTTAAATTAATGGATGTCACCATGTTTGAACTAGTTTTCTATTTGCTTATGTTTGTGCAAACAAAGCTGTGTGGAACCACTCTTTGGACAGTCTCTTTTATTACCTGCTTTCTATCTGTTACTAATTATCTTCAGCAGAGGAAACAGATAAGGGGCAACTTAAGTACAAACATGGCGGCACCCATTACTTTATAGAAACTTAGTAAAAATTAGAAAATCAACAATTTTCAGAGCGAAATTACAGGAATGTATATTGCAATTTTTTTTTAACTTTAGATAATAAGCATCTTATATTACAATCTCATACTGTTTAATATTCCTTAATTTAGAAGCAATATTCTGGGAGAGGGTGAAGTGCAAACTCAGATTTCAGCTCCCTGACTCTTCATTTATCTTCAGTTCAGGAGCTCATTTACATCTGTTATATCCATGCACTGCAAAACAATGCAAATTTGGATTACAAAATGACAGTTCTTTTAAAACATGTCTTTTTGTGTGCAGATCCCTTGAAATGTATTTCTAATTGTTAATATAGGAGTTTGATGTCCATTTAATCTTGACATTTTTTATTGGCAAGGCTCCCTAGTGCAAGCTGAGTGCTTGTAAATAATCTCGCTCATCTTTTCTCTCTCTCCCAATTTCACAGATTTCTCTTTATTTTAATATTCCTCCTCTGCACCCCCCTATCTGTCTACTTTCTCTCTTGCTCTATTTTCTAATTGTATTCTTTATTTGCCGCTAGATATGTGCGATTCGTTTCGGATCGATTCGGAAATTCTGAAAATTCTGCAAATTCAGCGATTCGGATCGAACCGAATTTCCGAATTAAAATACTGCCGAATTTACCGAATAAATCCGAATTACTTCGGATTTATTCTGTAAATTCGGATGGCCATGGATTACACTACTATTGTACAGTATAAATCTAATCCCACTTAACACTTACCGAAATTCCGAACCGAACCGAATCCAGACGAATTTAGTACATAATACTAGTCTAATCCCACCTAACACTTACCGATATTCAGAATTTCCGAACCGAACCGAATCGAACCGAATCCAGCCGAATTTATTTGAATCCGAATGAATCCGAAACAAATCCGAACCGAATTTATTAGAATCCGAATGAATCCGAAACAAATCCAAACCAAATTGATTCAAATTTTTCCGAATTCGAATCGCTCCGAACCAAAATTTCGAAAAAATCTGAATCGATCCGAACCGAATTTTTTCGCCATGCACATGTCTATTTGCCACCTCCAACTTCACTAGAGGTGCCAAAAATCTAATTCTATAACTTTTTTTTCTCTCTCCAAATCAATAGCTGGTCTAGACAATTGGCAGTGTTTTTAAGAAAACCTAGGTC